>NC_051312.1:23325882-24007343 GCF_015220235.1 Choloepus didactylus | reverse complement strand
GGTCTACCTATGGAAAATGAACTAAAGAAAGTTGAAGTAATTAGCTGGATGACTTGTAGAAAAGCTTTCTGTGAATAAGACAGCTAGCTTTTAAAATGAAATAATAATAACTACAATTTGTAAGGGCACTTTATCATGTGACTATTTGTACATTTTCTAATTTGACCTTCATCATAATCATGTAAAATGAGCAGATAAGTTATATATGATTATCTGTAGCTTGCAATAAAGTCAAATAAATTGGGATCATGTATCTTGGATAGTTGTACTTGATCAATTTGGGCCACATTCTAGAAAAAATTTGCACATAACAAAGTCTTAAGATTTGGCTTATAAACATCACATTGTTTCTACTCCTCACCTACCTAGCTGCTGTCAATTTATGTATGTAAGTGACAGGGATATTATGTTATAATTCTAAATCATTTTCTGTTACCTTCACCAAGGTGCCCCTGTTGTACGTGAATAAAGGAATCAGAGGGTTTTAACATTTAGAAGTGACTGGACACTGTAGAAAATAAACATTCCCACCCCTTTCCATGCTGAACCAGTGGAAAGGGTTTGGTGTTGGAGCCAGAGGTTCAGTGTTAAAATCTCAGATCCACCATCTGTTAGATGTTTAACTTCAGTGTCCCAAAGTATGAGTTTCCTACCAGTAAAATGGGGATAATATTACCTAACATGGACTGTTTCATAGGTTTAGGCACTCAACAATTGCTTTTCTCCCATTATTTATTAGTCATTATGAGAACACTGGGGTAGGTTTTGCTAGTTTTGCATGCTCCAGTTCTCATTTTAAAATGATGAATGAAAACGAAAGCAATTGAATACTTAGGGCATATTGTTATGAGATAAGTTTAGAGCCAGGCACTTTGCCATAAATCTTTATCTATTGTAAGAGATAAATCAGTTCATCTTAAATATCCAATTCAGTTCAGCCTTTTAAAGAAATATTTGGTACAGTAAGCATGATTTCCAAATGCCTCTAAAACTGCATGCTATTTAGTCTTCTATTTATACATAAGGCTGCCTCCTGATCAGGGGTGCAAGTATTGAACATGAAAGTCACTTCTGCTCTCATTCCATGCCAATTACTAATAAATTGCAGTCCTCCCATCCTCAGAGCTTCAATGTGGCTTCAGAATTACTCTCAACCATTCACTCAAGGAATTCTCCATTAAATGGTCAGATTTGGCACTTGAGACAAAAACTATTTGTCACCCTACCAAATATGGATCTTTCTCTTCATCCACACTGAAGCTCTGACTATTTTTTTATTATAGTTTTTAATTGTAGAATGTAACATATGTACATAGAAATAATAACTTTCCAAACGCAATTTAACAAATATTAGTGAGCAAATTTCAAAGAATATTATGGGTTATAATTCCACAGTTTCAGTTATTTCTTTACTGTGAAATATAACATATATACAAAAAGATGATAGCTTTCAAATTACAATTTAACAAGTAGCTATAGAACAAATTTCAAAGAATGCTATGGGTTAGAGTTCCACCATTTCAATTCTTTCCTTCTAGCTATTCTAATACCCTAGAAACTAAGAAAAAGAAAATTACATAGAGATTCAGTGGAAATGTGGAACATGGATTCCAGGAATGAGCCTGACCTGGCATCAAGGGATTAAGAATACCTTTTTGACCAAAAGGGGGAAAAGAAAGTGAACAAAATAAGGTTTCAGTTGCTAAGAGAATTCAAATAGAGCTCTGGCTATTTTAAAGTATTTCATAATTTATTGCCATCTCAATTCTGCTGAGACTCCCACTACCACCTTCAAATAATTTTATAGTCAAAAAGACAAAAGAAGCACTTAAAATAATTTTGCATATGGATTCACCAACCTTCTGATTGCTATGATACTATCATAAACTGGTCTGAGATGTATATCTCTTTCTCATCATCTCAGATTCTACATGCTCACTATCATAGCTTTCCCTTTTTCTTTGAACCATGTAAAACCTAAGCTTTATAACTGAGTCCATCCTCCTGGGGCTTTCACAGAATTCAAATGTTCAGAAAATAGTATTTGCTATATTTTTGTTGGGCTACATTGCAACCACCAGGGGCAACTTGCTAATAGTGGTGAACATCACCAGTAGGTAGACATTCCTAGAATCCCCTACATAATTATTTTGGCTTTTCTGTCCTACCTGGAATTGTGGTTCTCCTATGTCATCATCCCAAAGATGATTGTGGACTCCATCTATGATAGGAAAAATCATCTCTTTCCAGGATTACATGACCCAGCTCTTTGCTGAATAATTCTTTGCTGGGGTGGAGGTGCCTGTTCTCAGATATAGGCTTATGACCTCTATGTGGCCATCTGCAATCCCTTGTTCTACCTTTCTAACATGAACTGGAAGTTCGGTGACATTCTATTGGCGGTAGCCTGTATTCTGAATTTGTGACACAAGTTCTTTTACTTTCTAGTTGGCTTTCTGTGGCCCCAATGTCATTGCTCACTTCATGTGTGACTTGTACCCATTATTGGAACTTGCCTGCACTAACACTTGCATCCTTGGCCTTTTGGTGGTTGACACCAGTGGTTTTATCTTCATCCAAAAACTTCTCCTTGTCACTTGTCTCCTATGGTGCCATCTTACTGTCTCTGAGAACCCCTAAGTTTCAAGAGCAGCATAAATCTCTCTCCAAATGTGGATCACACATTGTTATTTTTGAGGTTTTATTCTTTTGCCCATGCATATTTGTGTATGCACAATCTCCTTCTGTTTAGTCCTTCAACAAAATGGTGGGATCATTTTACACCATCCTAACTCCTTTTGTAAATGTTTGCTTTACATTTTCAGGAATAAGGAAGTGAAAAATGCCATGAGGAATGTGTGAACAGACTGGTAGTGAATTCTGACAAAAAATTAAACATTAAACAAATTCAAGGTGAGGAAAGAAATCAACATGGCCTTAGACAAAAACTTTATAGGGAATGGACTTTATAAGACAGGACTAATGTAACATAGTAGAAAAAGCATTAATGTGGGGTTCAGGAAATGACATTTCCAGCCCAGAGCAGTCATCAGCTCTAAATTGCTTATTCAGTATCTTTATACATAAATTAAAGAGAGTTGAATGTCATGCTTCTTAGGATATAATAATCAAAAGAAAGAACTAAAGAGAGGACACAAATTACCTAACAGACTGCTTACCACTCACACATACTTTGACAAAACTTGATCCTTTGTGGAAGAAGACAAAAAATATCTTAGAGATTAAGAAAAGAAACTTCTTTAAACTATTTCAATGAAAATAAGTTTAGTTTTAGGATGCTGATTTCAGTGAATATAAAGGAAAAAACAGGACCTGAGAAGGACTGAGACAGGGTGTTCTCAAACTTCAGCTGTGGGTGTTCCTGAACCACATGCCTCCAACATTTAACAAAGGTCCAGTAACATCTGCTACAGAATCTGAGTCATCTGTGGAATTTCTTGTGAGATAAAACCTGATTGGCCTAGTCTTGCTAATGGATAAATTCCTCTCGGGTCAGACGGACACCTAATAACAATCAGCTGTGGGAGGAGAAGAAGGCAGATTCCGTAAAGAGTGTATCTCCCTTATGTGATTGCATCTCTCAATTGAGCACAAGGGGACTCATGACGGAGCACTTTGCTAGCAAAACCAGTACCAAGCACTGGCTTCAGAGGCATTTCTCTTTCAGAGCAGAGGAAGAGTTTCTTCCATAAGAAAGTTTTCAGAAACCAAACTGAGAAACTTCCCCTATTTTCACAACCCCCCTTTCCTGTACCTAGACCCTGTTGTTTTGTCTAACCCAGTGCTTCTGGGAAGGAGCCATGTGAAGTTGGGCCACAGGGTTCTCTCTCTCCATAAATCCCCCACTCACCATAACCTCCAGTGATAAAAAGTATCACTAAATCACAAAAAAAAATATAGTTTACTGTACTTTATAAATCACTTTCTGAGTAAATTAAAGTTGAAGATATGAAAAATACACTTATTAGAAGACATCTATTTGCTATTGAGGTAAGTTGTTCAATCTGTCTGAAGAATTTTCTATATGTTGCCTTCTCAAGACCAGTTTGATGGACTCTATAACCAGTCTATCTCCTGAAAAAAAGATGGAACTCTTGGAGAGTATTTCCAAAATGGAGGATTAGAGTAGTCAGGGTTCCCAAGCCCCCCCTGGCCTCAGAGTAAAAGTACACTGTCTATTAAAAGCCTCTATTCTTTGGAGTCCAGTCATTTAAGAGTTTAAGGTTAGTGGTGATGTTTCAGGAACATTGTATAAGATAGGACTGCACATAAATAACCTTGTTCTGGGTTTCAAGACCCGTGATGACTCTAGGTCATGTCCCACAACTGCACACTCCCTCTGGTTTGGGGGCAAATGATAATAATGCAGGCGGTCAGGGGAAATAAGTAAGATGGAAATAAATAAGATGGAAGCTTGGTCAGACTACTCTTGCTAACACCTTTTTCTCACCTTCCCTCTGCTCACTATCACTCTACTCTCTTCTTTCCTGACTTCATTCTGTCTCACCCTTTTCCTCTCCTTTACTGTTATCATTATGTACCTAGTTTTCTGTTTTGCTAATTTTCCAACCACAAAATTTATAAAACTGATTTTGAGTCCAAAACAAGAACTTAAGTTGTCAGTTAGCATCCTCCTCTGCTGCTTCACAAATGTTCTTTTCTAGGATGAAATTCACATGGATGGTTGGGATTTAATGTTTTATAGGACATGTAGTGTAGATGCTAGAGGGAGAGGATTTCTAGTAACTGTGCTAGTGTAGCCCAACTTTACTCAGCAAAACTCTCTGTATCAAAGGTCAAACCTTGTGTGTAAGAGAACAAAACAAAGGCTCACAATTATTTGGCATGAAAATCTACAGGTCAAATAAAATAACAAAAAAGAAAAATTGTACTGATTTTAAGGTAATAGTACCAGAATAATATAGAATTTAGCATTCTCTATTCAATTCAGTCAGCAGATTTAATAAAGGTCATAGTTATATAGGTGCACAAGGGATAAAGGTAGATGTTAATTTTCAGGGAAAAATATAGAAAAAAATTGGGCATAAATTAAGACTTCTGGGACCAGAGTCATTTGAACTATTTAAAATTCAAACAAGTAGAAGGAAAAATTAAGGATGTTAAAGACAGAAAATAGTATTACAAAATAATGGCTGAATTAAATATTAGAGCTATAAGGTGATATTGCTCTAAGACAAGTCATACAGTGTTAAAGTGTTGCTTTCCCATTTTCATCTCCTCAAATTTTCTCTTTGTTTACTTAAAACAAAATGGAGTTGCATGATCTGGCTTTCATGGATGTCCATTAGCTGTCCACAAATGTATATAAATCAAATTTTGGTTTAATAAGTATAGTTTTCAAAGAGAAGTTCACCTTCTCTTCATCTCTATGTTTACCTGAAGTAATGTGTGCTTTTCCTTACAATCTTTTTCTCACTGTTCTCACTTAACTTCTCCTCTCCTCACAGCCAAGGACACCAACTTTTTGTCTTTAGCCTCCCGTATACTCAACTATTTTGAAAGTAAGTTATAATTAATTTATTTTCTCTTTTATACTCTTCAGAGATAATTGGAAATGCCTCTCAGAGTTTCTGGTTTTCATAATATAACTAGTATTATCACATTGAGCTAATATTGCAGCTGGACTTCAAAAATCTTGCCATTTTATTGTGATTATGTAGCTTTATTAAATTGACAATTTAGTAACTATTTTTGAAATTCTCAACAGAGAAACCCACTACAAGCTTATTGAATACTCAAGTTCCATTGAATTGTGTCAAAAACTTCAGTTTTACATATTTAAAACTGAAATTTCACTTCTTTCTCATTTTCGAAGCTTCACTGACCAATCAATCCATTCTGTAGGAATAGCACATCTTTTGGCACAACAATTCATTTGTTACTCTGAAATACAATTTAATGTATTTCTGGTGTAATTAATGATCTTATCTTGAAATATGTTACCCCTTCAATTCAGTTCTGAAGAGGATGAGGACATCTTTCTATCACAGCCACAGCAGATATGAGTAGCTTCTTAGGAATATATGATAGCTTACTTGTTGCTGTTATTGTTTCATGGATGCATTTGTGAATTGTCAGAAAAAGTAAGACTATCTCAAACTCATATTAAAAGAAATTCCAGATCATTTGAGATCAATATTTAAAAACATAGGACAAAACAAAGATGTTGACTTTGCTAATTGAAGTAATAAATTTCAAAAGGAGAATTTTTTGATAGATTTGACTCTATAAAACCAAAAATAAAACAGAAAAAGCACAAAACTTAAAGATACTAAAAACTGACTTTTAAATATTCCACATAATGAAGAAAGATAAAATATAAGAAGTAAAAATATGGAAAATGTAGTACACTATCCCCAGAAATAAAGGAAATATATATTATAATTAAACTTTATTAGCAAGGAGGAGGTAATATTACATGCTTGTTTTTCTTTAGAAAACTCTACCATGTTTCTTTAGTTGCAGAAACATGGATAACAATGATACAATTTATACATAGAAAAGGATATTTAAACAAAACATATAAATGTGTAACATGAAAAATCTGGAATATAATGTAAGGAATTAACTGCTACCTCTGGAAAATGGGATTGGGAAGTAATGACTTTTGAGGGACACTTTTATGTTTCACTCTCTAACCTAGTGTAAACTATGGATATTTGAATATGGAAATATATTTATTCTATTTTAAAAATAACTCTAATAAACTCTGATAAAACCAAATTGGAAGGCTATTTGATAATAGTTAATAATTATGTAAATATTCATCTCTTTTGATTCAGTAATTCCTTTGAAATGTATTTTGATGTATTATTAAAAATACAGAAAATTCTTCAAATGAGAAAAGATTCATTCAAAAAGTTTTTTTAATAAGTGAAAATTTGAAAACCCCCCTTTGGTATTAATAGATATTTATATGTGAATTTACAACTGCTAAAATACATAATTGCATAACAATCCCCTTTAGTTACAAGGAAAAAAAAAGGCTTTTAACAGTCCAAAATGAGAATTAGAATATATAGTAATTTTACATGATGATTGCATAATATATGTAAAGAAAAAATACAGAAGAACAATGGAGAAATATCTGTATGGAGAAATTCTGAAATACTTTTAAAATTATGTTTCAAGAGAAACAAAAATCAGAAGAAAATAAAACCTCTAAAAGGTAGTGGTAAGAATCATAAGAGATTGAAGACCGTATCCAGGCTATATAACTGTATAAAGTGGTACATCTAGTTGGACCTTAGGACATGAAACAATGTCATATATCTAGCATGAGTAATGGATGATATCACGTACATGGTAATTTCCCTCAGTAATCGCAGGCTCAATAATTTATGCAACCATCTCATATGTCTTGAATGAAAATGAAGGTAAAATAGCCACCATGAACCAAAAGTTGCAAAAGTTATTTTTTCATAATTTATGAGTCAACCAAGACACTGAAGAGGTCAAGAATAATGGATACAAATAGGTGTCCAGATCAAGAAATATTTTCCTCAACAGGGAATTTCTAAATTTAATGTTTTTGAATTATATAAGACTACTGTTTTCCAGTCATTGAAACAAGTATCTATGCACATATATAACATATACAGACACATACACTTAATAAAGTGTCTATTGGAATCTCTAATTTTCACAGGAATTAAGTTTTAAATCATTAAAATGACTTGCTTAAGATCATATAACAAAGTCAGCAATTTTCAGACCTCGGTAGAAAACACAATCAATCACCTGCTTGTTTTTGTCTCTCACCCCTAAAATCTTGGTTCTACCCAGGTAGTCTCTATAGCTAAAGAATGGGAATCAGCATTAAAAAACAATTTCCATGTCACTATAATGCATGAAAACCTTTTGCCCATCAGTTAGAACTGTAAATTAATAATTCAGAGTCAAATTCCATTGCTCTTCCCAAATCAACATTTTCTCAATTTTCTTTGCAGATAACACATTTGAAGCTGTGCCATTTCCTTATCTACTGCAACCATGGGCCTGAATAGCAGCGTGAATGAGTTCATTCCATTTGGGTTAACACAGGATGTTCTAAAAGAGGAGATAGTGTTTGTGGTCTTCTTGTTTCTCTACCTTGCAACTCTGCTGGCAAATTTACTTATTGTGATGACTATCACAATAAGTCAGATGCTTGGGGCCCCATGTATTTCTTCCTTTTCTACTAATCCTTTGCTGATGCCTGTTTCTTCACAACCACAGCACCCAAATTGATTAGAGATGCTGTGTCTGAGAAGAAAGTCATCTCCTACAGTGGGTGCATGACCCACTTCTTTGTAGTTCACTTCTTTGGGTGCATGGAGGTCTTTGTTCTCATCCTTATGTCTTTTGATCACTATGTGGCCATTTGTAAGCCTCTGAGATATGGAACCATCATGAACAGACATGTCTGTGGTGTGTTGGTGAATCTGGCCTGGGTGTGATCTTGTATGCATTCTTCAGCATACCCTTCTGTGGCCCTAATGTTATCGATGACTTCTTCTGTGATATGGAGCCTCTGTTGAAACTTGCTTGTGTGGATACTTATGTCATGAACCTAATCATAGTAGTCTTTAATAGTGGGGCCATATGTATGGTGAGTTTTATAATCCTGATCATCTCCTATGTTTTAATCTTACATTCTCTCAGTAACCAGAGTGCAGAAGGAAGAAGGAAAGCCCTCTCCACCTGCACCTCCCAAATAATTGTGGTCATCTTATTTTTCATTCCATATATATTAACATACACTCACCCTCCCACCACATTTCCTGTGGACAAGATGGTGGCCATATTTTTCACCATTGGCACACCCTTGCTCAACCCTCTTATTTACACTTTGAGGAATGCAGAAGTTAAAAATGCCATGACAAAATTATGATGTAACAAACTGATTGAGGCAGCAAATGGTGGATGGCTCCACTTGCTATTTCTAAAATTATTTAAATAAAATTGATTGATACAGCAGAGAAAATGTTCATAATCTGATGTGGGAAGTACCCTTTCTCAGAAAACTTTTGGGGAAATAAAGATTTAGAACAAAGGGGACACATTGTATTTTGAGCTGGTGTCACATAGAGTAACAGAATGTCAATTGCAGCACGATTTGTGGGAACCAGTGCCCAGTACTCAATTCTGTTTTCTGCATTGCAGCCTGTGAACCATATCCTATTATGCTTATAGCTTTACCTGCCTCTTGGTACCTTATTCTGGTTTGGGTTTTTCTTCTCCATGTTTCAAATCCAAGTCTAGCAATTTGTCTTCTGAATTTAGATCATATTGTCTTGCTCAACATTCAGCCTCAAGTCACTGCAAGAGGACCATGAATATAGGTAATTAAGCACTTGTTTGATGCTTGGTTTCTTTTTGCAACATCCTTAAACATGCCCTTCATCCTCCTCTTGAATATGTGTATCTTTTTTTCAAACAAGTACAAGCCTTACTATAGTAAGCATTCACTGTATTGAGCATAATCTTTCATGTTTTAATACTTTTGTTCATCATGTTAATGCTCATCAATTTATAATATATAGTTTTATAAACTTTTTGTAACTTAAGTCAATGGACCTGCACAAAATTTTTGGTTGTGGAATTTTTAACAATTTTATAAAATTGTGAGAGCTATATTATAAAAATCAACACTTTGTGGAAGGAATTACAGATGCAAAAAAGCAAAAACTGATGTATTAAAAAAAGCTTTTCAATACCATATAACATACCAGTGTAATTCATCCAAAGAGAGAAGAAATTAACTGAAGTGAATATAGACCACAGTATATCAAGGAAGTAAATTTTTTCATTAGGTATCTGGCACAATTTTAAGATGGTGTTTTGCTGATCAGTAAGTAAGTCTCTCTGGCCAGTCTGCCTGAAAGGTGCATTTCTATGTTACAAGGGATGCTGTGGGCTACAGCTACTTGAAGCCATAACCAATAATGTCACTTGTTAAAATTCTATCATCATGAAGAAAACATTGTCTTGTAATTGGATTTCCTGTAGAGACTTTCCTCCTTGGATAGAAAGGTATAGATCAATGACCAGGATAAGCATTATTGTACTCTTGATTTAGATTTTTCATAGCAGCTCATTAAATTTACATTCTGGATCAGGGACTCTTAACTAATGAGTTCAGGCAACAAGACTGCATCCACTATGGATTCCTAGGAGGAAAATGGAGAGCATTGCTTTCATGTAGGTCTGAGAACTGGACTCTAAACTGGTGGATTAACCTATAAGATGCCAGTTTGGGAGGCTTTGTTTGAAAATCACTCTGAGGGGCTAAGTCCACATACTGACCTTCAAACTCTGATGATTTAAATTTGGAAAATTTACTTAAAACATATATTCCTTTCTGGAAAATCTCTTAATCTGCAAGTCCAATTGGTGATGAGGCAGAATTTTCCTGATTTGTGATTTAAACTATCAACAAGTTACTTGACTTTTCACAAGTTTACTAATACTATTCTATGCTGTAGTTTAGCATTGCTCTATAGACCGAAGGGAAGATTAGAGATTAAAAAAAAAAGACAGTGGTGGAACAAGAAATGGTGATGGAGCTAAGATGATAGAGGGAAGAAAAAATTTCACCTTATACTTTAGGAATCTCCTCTGGACATAGGCATTTGGGAAGGACAGTGAAGATTAGGAGGCTTCTTCCTCCCCATGCCCCCCTTTTTATTAACTTTAGCTTAGATTTCTTGAACACACATGTATTTAGGACATTAAATTTCAGAGTAGTGGTTTCATTGCCAGTGTTAAGTTATATATTATCAGTTTCAAATCAAGGATTCTTATGGCTTTATGTCTCATCTCTTTGACAATGATTTTCAAATTTATATCACCACCCCAGAGCTCTCACCTGAACACCCAACTTTGTGTTTAACTGAATATCTTCAACACTTTCTCTATATACTTAGTAGGCATCATCACAATTATTCACCAATTACTTTTACCCTAAACATCTTCTACATTCAGCCTTCTGCAAGCACACCATCCTTCCAATTGCCCAGGTTTAAAACATTAAACTTGAAAAAAAATTGGTGATATAATTCACATCTAAAATTTGGAAAAAAAATGGCCTTCAATATAATTCAAGGATATGATATATTTTTCCACTAGTTTCCTTTCCATTTTTGTCTAACTGACATCTTCTTTCACCTCAACTGTAGTTATAGACTGATAATTTTTCTTGCTTCTATTTTTTTCTTGCTGAATCTATTTTCACCACAGTAGCCAGAGACTCCTTATAAAATTTGAGTAAAATCAGACCACTTCTCTGCATAAAACTCTGTTGTCACTTCATTTGATTCAGAATAAAAGCCAAAATCCCTACAATGATTTTACTTTCTGCTTCATATTTGTCCTATTTGTTGCTCACACCTTCATTCTTTTGTCTCCAGCCACACTGGCTTTTTCCTTTTCCTGGACCACACCAGCCAGGCTTATACCTTGAGGCATTTTGCTCCATCTGTTTTCTTTGTTTAAAGCACTTTTCCAGTAATGTGCTTGACTAATAGCTTCATCTCTCTAAGACACTGCTCTAAGTCTCCTGTCAAAGAGGCTCCTGTTCCACAGAAACTGTGAAATTACATGAGAATTTTTTAAGCTACTAAATTTGTGGCATTTTGTTACATAGCAATAGATAGCTAATACTGTATCTATTTTGGCCTGTTCTCTAATTGCATTTCCTAAGCAAATTACTCAATTCATTTTTTGGTTTATATTACAGGCCCCTTTTCATTTCGTTAAATGAATAAGGCTATGCAAGGCTGTCCTTCACTGGATGTTAGCAGCAGATTCCAATGTGTCCTGCAAATCTGATGATCATAACATGATCTGTAGTTGCTCCATGGTGGGATCAATTTCTGTTCCTTTCTCCCTATATATCTATGTTTATTAGCTTCAAACTCCAACATTCTACATTTTTATGGTCAACACAAACCTAAATTGTTACGGGAAAAAATACTCAAAATGCTGGGGAAGGAATTTCATCTTTGTTTTTGACTTAAAGTATTGGAAATTGGGATACCTTCTCAGGAATATAATATTACATAAAGATGACAGTGTTATCATTTATGTTTTGAGTTATGTATTTATTTGGTATTAAGACCAGGCTTCTATAAGAGGGAGAGCAAATGATACAGTTGTTTAACATGAAGAAAATTTATTCTTTTTGATATCAGTGACAGTCACATATAAACAGTCCAGGTCAACAGGGCAGTGCATCATCTCTTCTTCATTCACAGACTCGGGTTCTTTCCTGTTTCTTTGTCCTTCCCTAAGGCCTTCATATTCAACATGTGATCTATGTATTAGCATCATTGGCATCACAGAGTTCTGGTTTCCACCCCTATATTAAATGAGTCATAATTTGTAGTTAACACTAGGTGATTTGTAAGTACACTACAATTTGTAAATTATTGTCATAAGGTACTGTAATGTACAGTTGGACTTCACTGTATTAATCAGGGTTATCTGGGGAAACAGAACAAACAAGAGATATCTGTAAATATGAAATCTTATAAAAGTGTCTCACACAACTGTAGGGATGTAGAGTCCAAATTCTGTAGTGCAGGCTGCAACTCTGATGAAGGTCTTCAATGAACTCCCCAGGAGAGGCTGGCTGGCTAAAGAAGTGAAAATTCTCTCTCTTCTCCCTTAAAAGTCTTCAATCTGTTTCCTTTGTATGTGGTGAATTGCTTTTTCTCTTGTTACTTTCAGAACTTGCTCCTTTTCTTCTGTGTTTGACAGCATGATCAGAATATGTCTCAGAGTGGGTTTATTTGGATTTATTCTATTTGGAGTTCGCTGGGCATTTATGCTTTGTGTATTTATGGTGTTTAGAAGATTTGGGAAGTTTTCCCCAACAATTTCTTTGAATACTCTTCCTAGACCTTTACCCTTTTCTTCCCTTTCTGGAACACCAATGAGTCTTATATTCGGATGTTTTATATTATCCATCATTTCCCTGAGGTACATTTCGATTTTTTTGATTTTTTTCCCCATTCTTTCTTTTGTGTTTTCTTTTTTCCCTTCTGTCATCTTCCAGGTCACTGATTCATTATTTAACTTCCTCTAGTCTTGTAGTATGAGTATCCAGAATCTTTTTAATTTGGTCAACAGTTTCTTTTATTTCCATAAGATCATCTATTTTTTTTATTTCATCTTGCAATGTCTTCTTTATGCTCTTCTAGGGACTTCTTGATATCCTTTGTATCCCGTACTATGGTCTCATTGTTCATCTTTAGTTGTTTGATTAGTTGCTCTAGGTACTGTGTCTCACCTGATCTTTTGATTTGGGTGCTTGGGCTTGGGTTATCCATATCGTCTGGTTTTTTCATATGCTTTATAATTTTCTGTTGTTTTTGGCCTCTTGGCATTTGCTGCACTTGATAGGGTTCTTTTAGGATTTGTAGACCAATTGAAGTCCTTATCTCTAATTTAGCAGATCTACAGCTTTGAGGAGTACACTTTCTCTAACTAGCCAGCAGGTGGCGTCCACGAGCCACCTGTTCTCCACAAGCCAGTTCTCCCCTGCTTTGCCTTTGTGGTGAGTGGGGGAGTGAGTCTTGTGGGGTCCAATTGGTGTACCAAGCTTGCGTGTGCAGTTGGTGTTGCCCGCCCTGTATATGGGGCATGTGTCTGGGCGGTCAGGGAGGGGAGGTGGCTCTAACATTCAAATCTCCCTGGTGATCCTGGAGTTTTAAAGCGGCTGCAATAGTCTAATCCTTCAGTTCAGTCCTGCCACAGTTTGTCTCTGCCACTGACCCAGAAGTCCTTGGTATTGGCATATGGTCCCTGAGACTTGTGAGTGGGTCCCTCTTCCAGGTCGCGCACCCCCTGGTCCTCTGTTGAGGGATGACTGTGCTATGTCACAGGTGAGTGCCATCCCCAGGGTGGTTCTGGGCTGCAGGGCTGTGTAGGGAGGCTCCCAGTCTGTTGAAATGATGGCTGAATGGGCCTTTGTTAATTCACACTGCTCCACCTTCCCAACTCTGGGCAACCAACTGAGGGTGCAGGGAAGGCTAATGTCCACGCCCAGTTTTGTGGTATGTGTGTGTTATTTGAAGCAATTCCATCACACTGCATTGTCTGGGGCAGCTCTGAGCTATGGGGCTGGCAATGGGCAGGAGTGTTTCCTGTCCACCAGGATGATGGCTGTGAGCAGACACCCCCCTTTTCTTGGGAAGTTGTGGAGTTTAGTGAATTTTCTCAGTCACTGGATTATTGCCTTTTGTCTCAGAGCTTTCTTAGTTCTGCTCTTGTCTTTACCTGCCCAAATTGCAAGTCTTTGAGGCTTTCAGTATTGGGCTTCATAGAGTAATTGTTTTAGAAGCAGAAAAAAAAAAAGATAAAAAAAAAAAGCCTTCCTTGAAGATCTAATGGGTTATTGAAATGCTAAGAGACAAAGCAATTAGGACCATTAAGGAAAGATCCATGGGGCAGAGAGGTCGGTTTTTCTTTGGGATTTGCATATGAGCCTCAGGACCTGAGCTCTGCCCTTCCCCTTTCTATGTTCACCAGAACTCCAAAAAGCCTCCACTTTTATTTTGGAGTTTTTCTTGCTGTTTTTTGCTATGCCTATCTCCTCTCTGCTGGGCTGGCTGCTCTCAGATTCTCTGGTGTCTGGTCTCAATCTATCTATGGTTGGAGTTTGGATCAGTAGAATGAGTTTCCAATAAGGGCTGCCACTGCAGTTCTCCCTTCTCCTTCCCAGAACTGATGGCCTCTCCTCCCACAGGACTGAGCCTGGCAGGGAGGGGCATGGGTCCCCTGGCTGCAAAAACTTACAGATTTCGCTGATCTCAGCAGTTCACTGTGTTCATGAGTGTTGTATGAGGTATGTCCAAAGTCAAATTGCTCTGTTGTGTCCAGTCCATGCAGTTCCTGGCTATCTACTTACTTTCCTGGAGGAGTAACTAAAAGATACAGTTCCCATTTACTTCTGTTTGCTACATGATGGTACAAATAGTGCTTGGACCTACAGCAGAAAAAGAGAAAACCAGATGTAGTCTTGATAAGTTCAAAATCAATGATTATAGATAGTACCTTTCTGTGCTGAACTCAGATTTCACAATATTTCAGAAAGATAAAATTAGAGGCATTATGGGAGTACCAAACTCAAAAGTGCTTCTTGTAACCTTCAGAATCTCACACTTCGACTCTTATAATTGTATATGAGATGCAATCATTAGGTATTTATACCTATTTTAATATTTGTATGTAATTAGCAATATTAAAATCTGTATAATTTATGTTAATACCAGGGTTCCTGAGGAAATTTTGTAAGTGGTGTAGAAATTACAGGTTAATGGATCCTTAGTCTATACATTGAGAAAAGGTGTACTTAGGCAGTTGGTACAGTTATCTCATGGGTACAAGCATACAATATTTAAAAATGAAGCTTAAGCGTTTAATCTTAGCTTTGATCTCTTCCAAGACTGTGGATAACAGGACTAGAGAGGAGACATTTTAGGGAAAAGAAATGGGAGAAAGGAGTAAGTTGGTACAAATGTAAGAATATGGAAAAGAGAAGGAAGCCTGAAACTCAGTACTTTCAGGGCAGGGTCCTGGGGATGGGGGTGGGAGGATGATGATCAGTAAAACCAAACAGACAAAAGCAAACCAAATCTAAAGTTCTAGTCATAAGTCTCCACCTTAATTAACTCATGGGTGGCCCAGGCTCTGGTATGGTTGGGCTTGGGAGTGGAGTCATATCATTCATTTAAAATTTGTCTCCCAGCTCAGTGGTTCTTCTTAAGAGAAAACAATAAGCTACTATAATGGGCATCACTGCAGAGTCAAGTGATATAGGCAAGGGCACTCAAAATGATGGGACTTTTGGGCCAGTCTGCTCTGGTCTATATGCAGAATTTAGGCTAAAGCAGGTTTGGGGACATGACGTCCTCCAAGAAAGTTGCCATTTTTGCTTGGAGCAAGCAGCAATTATAAAAGTGCTGTTTATTGGATGTTCTTACCACCAGGCACTTCTTCCTCACCTTCTCTTGTCACACTAATAGGCACATATGAAAGTAACAGAATTAGGTATCAGTATGTTATGGTTTTCTTGGAAGGAAAATTGTTTTCCAGAGTTGTTTTCTTCCTTTGCTGTTTAAAGGGAAATAAAAATAAGCCTTTGCCAGTGAATGGAAGAAGTTATTGGGAAAACTAAAATGTGATTGGTTGAAAAGGAACATAAGATTCTTTATGGTGTGATGGAAATATTCTATACCCTTATGGTAGTGTTGGTTACATGGGTGCATATGACTTTTAAAACTCACTCAGCTTTATGTTTGGCAATGGTGTTTTGTTCTATGCAAATTAAACCTTAAGAAGTCAATTTAAAAATAAATAGGTGTTAAATAGTTCTTTTCTTTTCTGTTTCTTTTTCTTCCTTTTCTTGTTGGCTAACTGCAAAAATGTTATAGAAATTATAGAAATATTAATTAGAAATTTTCATTATCACTATTTACATTTTACATTTTCACAAGCAAGAACCTATTTTATTCCTACTTTCCTTTCATCATGACTCCTTTTATTGTTGCTTTTATGCAGTTTTTAATCATATTTTTATTGCAGAATATAACATATATACATTGAAGTGATAACTTTCAAAGTGTAATTTAACAAGCAGTTAGAAAGAAGCTAAGATGGTGGCACAGAGAAGAGTAGGAAAACTTTTATTCCCGCCCTGGAACAATTCATAAATGACCAAAAAACTAGTAAATAACCTGGAATAACTGTGGGGAGACAAACATGACTGTCCACTCATCATCCACCAACCTGAATTGGGGATGTCTGAGATTGCAGCATAAAATCTGTAAGTAAATCTGCGGACCCATGCTGAGAGCCAAGAGCCAAGGGCCCCTCCCTCATAGAAGCCTCATTGGTGCTAGAGCACAGCACTCTCTCAGCCCAGCTCCAACTGGGGTTTTATTGTTAACTGCTCAATACCGACAGTGAATCCTCAACAAGCAGACAGAGGCTTTTGGTGACAACTGACCTTGGGAGAGTCAGGGGACATATCTGTCTCAGGATGGGGAGCCCAGATGATCAGGTGCTATCTCTGGCTGATGGGTGAAACTGGGAGCTTTTCTGTTCCTTTCTCTGTGGAGAGAACATCAGCCATTTTCAGCCCACAGTGATTTGCAGTAAAGAAAGCCTCAGCCATTTTAAAATCTAAACACTCTGATCAGCAGAGTCAGAGAAACAAAGAACTTATTGATATGCAGATGACATCTCTGGAGGGGGCATAGCTTCCCAAGAGGAAAGGGAGGGACCCAGCTCTATTGCCTGCCTTTCCAGAACCAGACCCCAAAGCCTGGGGGAGGAGAGCCACAGGCCACACCCTCTTACACCAGCTGGTGACAGGCTGACAGGTGCACCTGCTGGGCAGAAAAGTACAAGTGTATCAATCCTCTAAGTAAAACCATCAGGGAAACCAGATACTGAATATTTCCTCCTTCTGTGACCTGAGCCTGTTCTTATCTGGGAAAACCTGATTGGGGTGGCCTAGGATGTCAGATGCCTAGAAAACAGAAAACTACAACCTACACTAAGAAAAATGAACCTATGACCCAGTCAAAGGAACAAATGTACACTTCAACTGAGATACAGGAATTTAAACAACTAATGCTGAATCAATTCAAAAAGTTTAGAGAATATTTTGCAAAAGAGATAGAGGCTATAACAAGCAGTTAGAGAGAAAATTTCACAGAATATTATAGATTATAGTTCCACAGTTTCAGTTATTTTCTTATTGTGAAAAATAACATATATACAAAAAGGTAATGTCTTTCAAAGCATGATTTAACAAGTAGTTATATAGCAAATTTCCAAGTTGTTATGAGTTATAATACATAGTTACAGTTGTGTCCTTATTGTGAAATATAACATATATACAAAAGGGTGATAGCATTCAAATTACAATTTAACAAGTATCTAAAGAACAAATTTCAAAGGATACTATGAGTTACAGTTCCATCATTCCAATTCTTTCCTTCTGGCTATTCTAATAACATAGCAACCAAGAAATCATTTTTCTTTTTTTCATTATTAAAGATGTTTAAAACTGTTCACCTATCCTTTGATCCCCATGAGAAAGCTAATATCATCTGCAGTGCTGATAGGTTTTCAGCCAATTAGCAAAGGAACACTATTTTAATAGAGCTGTGCAGCTTTATCATGGGCAAAGAGAAAATTTGAATATTTTACAAAAATTGAAAGCACCTCTCAGTAAACTCATAGTAACCACTGTATTGCAGGTACCAGGTACCTACATCTTCTGTATGCTTTACACATATTAAATTATTTAAGCTTCATAGCAACCCTGAAATGTAGACTGCATTATAATTTCTGTTTTAAAGATGAATAAAATAAAGCATAATGGGACTTTTAAATGTCACATTACTGATGGGCAGTGGGATGGGGTTGACTCTGGGCAGTGTGGGTTCAGACTCTAGGCACTGATCACTGTGTTTTCACACATGCCTGAATGAAAAGGTCTTGAACATTTGTATTTCAAAGATCCAAGTTTAGAATCTGACTTTCTCTAGGTAAAGTAATAGCTCATTTCTTACATAATTTTCAATTCCTCATCAACCTATCTGTACTTTAGGAACTTGTACTCTTTCTCTGAAGATGGTTTCTTTTCTTCTAATACCTACCACATGGTACTCTACAGAATAAATGGTCCTCTCTACATTTATTATAAAACTCAAATTAAGGTGTTAAGAAGAGGTGAGCACTTTCCACATTCCTCCAAATAACTCCAGCTAATTTTGATTCACTATTTGAAACAAAATGTATTTATGGAATTATGTATTAGAACAGAATAAATATGATTATTTTAAAACAATGGACTAAATTACAATGGAAAAATTGACAAATTGGGCCATGTAAAAAAGAAAAACATTCACAGAAGAAGAGAAGTCAACACACATGGAGAGAAAGCAAAATCATAATATTGGTGACAGTATAGCTTGAGGCTATCAAGTGTTTATTGTAAAACAGAATTTGTTTTTTTTTTTTTTTTAATTTAATCTGCATAGCAACCTTATTAGGTTTAAAGTGGCTTGTCCATGACAATGGTTAGTAAATAATGGAGCTCAGATTTAACTCAGGCCATCTGGCTTGAGCTGCTGAACTCTTAACTAAGATACATAATACTTATTTGCTAGATTAATACACGAGATTAAAAAGGATGAAGTGGCAAAAGTAAAATGATTCTGAAAGGGGCAAATTTCCAGAAAACAAATGCATAAGAATATGCATTTTTGTTGGTAATAAATTTCTTAATAAAAATAATATAATTTTATTACTCGATTTAACCTTGTGAGATGAGATAATGTCTCAAGATGGTCTATTATTTCTATGCATAGTAGTTTTTTAATATGATTTCATTGAGATATATTCACACACCATTTAATCCATCCAAAGCATACAATCAATGTCTCACAGTATCATCATATATTGTGCATTCATCAACACAATCAATTTTAGAGCATTTTCATTCCTACATAAAAAGAGGAAAATAAAAATGAAGAGGAACACACAAAATATCCCATAGACCTTATTCCCCCTATTATTTATATATATTTTTGTCTATATTTTATTATTCATCTGCCCATACACTCGAAGGGAGTGTCAGTCACAAGGTTTACACAATCTCATGGTTGCACAGTATAAGCTATATAGATATACAATCATCATCAAGAATCAAGTCTACAGGATTACAGTTCAACAGTTTCAGGTATTTCCTTCTAGCTATCCTAAAACAATAGAAACAAAATGAATATCTATATAATGCATAAGAATAATCTCTGGACTGACCTCTCGCCTCTATGAGAAATCTCTTACCCACTGAAACTTTATTTTGTTTCGTTACTTTTCCCCCTGTTGATCAAGAAGGCATTCTCAATCCCATTAAACCAGAGCCAGGCTCATCCCCGGGAGTCATATCCCACATTGCCAGAGAGACTTACACCCCAGGAGTCATGCTGCACATAGCGGGAAGGATATTGAGTTTACCTGCAGACTTGGCTTAGAGAGACAGACCACATCTGGGCAACAAAAGAGGTTCTCTGGGGGTGACTCTTAGGTATAACTACAAGTAGGCTTAGCTTCTCATTTGCAGGAATAAGTTTCATAAGGGCAAACACTGAGATCGAGGGCTTGACTCCCCAAATAAGGAGTTCCTAATGCTTGCAAGAATATCAGGATTTCCCTAGGTGAGAAGTTTAATAGTACCACATTTTTCTCCAGTCCCTCAAAGGGGCTTTGCAAATACATTTTTATTTTATTTTCTGCCCAAATTACTTTGAGATGTTTCAGTGTATTACATTAACCTGTATAGAAGAAAAAAGATCTCATTCCCTATTCTGGGTTCCATGTAATTATGTTTACATAAACTGACCATACAAGTTAAATTAGATATGTGCTACAGAAAATATAAATTTTGTATCAAAAATATCTTAACAGTTAAAACTGAGGAATAGTTGTGACTGCTGTAAGAGCTTACAACTCGGAACCTTCACAATAGGTCTTAATGAACATTCTGTACCCCTGAATCATCAATTAAGAATCTCTGCCCATGTCCTATCTCCTCATAACCTATGCTCTCAAATCAATCTCATCTTTTGCTCATTATAGTTTGTTTATATTAGTGAGGCTTTACAATATTTGTCTTTCAAACTCAGCATAATGTCCTCAAATTTCATGCACCTATATGCGTGCCTAAAGACTTCAGTTCAGTCTTTCTTGCAGCCACTCTGTTGTATGTATACACCAGTTAGCCCTTCCATTCACCAGTCGACGTATCCTTAAGCCACCTCCACCCATTGGAAACTGTGAATACTGCCACCATAAATACCAGTGTGCAACTGCCTATTCATGTCCTTGCTTTCAGTTCTTCCAAGTATACACTAAATAACAGAGTTGCAGGATCATATGCAACCTTATACTTAGCCTCTGGTGGAACCACCATAGGAGCTGCACCTTTCTACTTCCCTACCAATAGTGACTAGGTATACCTCTCTCTCCACTTCTTCTCCAGGATTTGTATTTTTCTGTTTGTTTTTAAATGCAATTCTATTGAAATATATTCAGATACCATGCAATCATCCAAAGTGTACAATTTTTCACAATATCATCATATAGTTTGCATTCATCACCAGAATTAATTATTGAACATTATCATTACTACAAAAAGTAAAAATAAAAATAAAAGTAAAAAAGAACACAGTTCTTTTTATTTTTTAAAGATTTATTCACACACCATACATTCCATCCTAAGTGAACAATCATGTTCCCAGTATAATCATATGATTTTGCAATTACGAGCTTCATAAGGGCAAGTCCCAAGATCAAGGGCTCAGCCTTCTAAATTGGTTAGGCCCCAATGCTTGTGAGACTATCAGTAATTCCCCAGGTAGGAAAGTTTAATATTTCCACATTGACCCCCACACTATCAAGGGGGTTTTGCAAATACATTTTTATTCTGTGTCTTAATTACTCTGGGATGTATTGAGGCTTCACACTACCCTGTACAACCATCTAGATCTCACTCCCTATTCAAGTTTCCATATAATTATGGTGTTTGAATAAACTGACCACGCAAGTTAAATTATATAGTGTCCTACAGAAAATATAGGTTTTGTACCAAATAAACATTTCTTCCTTTTGTTTCATGCAGAAGTTGAAATTTTAAAGCACCATCAATGTTCTCCTTTCCATGTATTTACCTTTGAATCAACTTCTTAATGTATAATTACATACAACAGAATGCACCATTTCCAAACATACAGCTAGATGAGTTTAGAAAAATATATACACCCATGCAACCACCAATCAATTTATAGCGTATTTCATTCAGGCCAAAAAGAATCCTCATGTTGCTTTGCAGCTAATCACTTTTTACAGTTTTTACATTAATGTCTTCCATTCCTATACAAATAATTGTGCTTTTTCATTTTGAATAGTGAGAGAAAAATATTTTCCTACCAAAGAAAACATAGTAATTTCCTATTTGATTGTGTAAACCTCCCCTGTCTCTATTATAATGACAAAAGAAGGTAAGCAAAGAAGTTTCTGGGAGTAAGAACACTTCATAAAATCATCTTAGTATTTGTGACCATTTCCAAGCAAAAACTAGAATTTTCTCAGAGGATGTCATGCACTAAAGCCTGCTTTAGACCTAATTGTACAAAAAAAAAAAAAAAAAAAAAAACAGAAAAGGTAACCGAATATTGGGGTCATTCAGTGTGTACTTGCCAAAATCACTTGATTCTGAAGTGATGCACTTTATAGTAACTCATTGTTGACTCTTAAGCAAGAAATTACTGGGCTGGAGGCAAGGTTTGAATGAATGAAATGGCTCTACTCCCAACAGCTACCAACCAGGTCTGGGACAACCCAAGTGCTAACAAGGAGACTTAGGACCAGAACTGGGGACTTTGTTTTTGTTTGTTTGCTGTTATTTGTATTATCTCAATGCTTTGTCCAATGAGGGACTGGGTTTCAGGCTTCCTTATGTTCTCTCCATTCTTTCACTTTTGCCTACTTACTGTCTTCTCCCATTAATTTTCCCTAAAATTGCTCTTCTTTCCATCTTGTTACACACAGTCCTAGAGGAGCTCAAAACATCTGCCCACACAAGATTACATCAAAGATAATGGCATTTGGGGGACACAATATATTCAAACTGGCACAACTAGTATTCAATAATTCTTTTTTCTTTTGCTTCTCTCCCCTCTCCTCCTTTCTGTACTGACATAAAACATAGACATAAATAGAAATAGGGGAAAATATTAATAGTGTTAAAATAAGTGAATAATTATTTTTATTAGTTATTTTTAAAAAGGGAAATTGAAAATTAAAGAGATTAAGAAACATGTTTAAGTTAACACAAGAGGTAACTTGTAGGGCCAGGACTCATGCCTACCACACATATTTCATCTTTGTTTCTTGAACTGGTTTCAAAGACATTCATACCTCTGGAAAAGATGAGCTTAAGCAAATTATATGAAGAAGGATATTGTGTTTCCTCACCTTTAATTCAGAGTGAGATGCAGTTTAACTAATTGGCCCCATCATTTACTTTCTTTTTAATCAGGTTTATTGATATATTCACATACCCTACAATCATCCACAGTGTACAATCAATTATTCACAGTACCATCATATAGTTGTGCATTCATCACCAAAATCAATTTTTGAACATTTTTCTTGTTCCAAAAGAAATAAAAGTAAAAAGAACACCTAAAACATTCCACCACCACCCCATACCACCTTATTTTTCTTTTAGCTTTTGTCCCCATTTTTCTCATCTGTCCATATACTGGATAAAGGGAATGTGAACTACCAGGTTTTCACAACCACACGGTCATACCATGTAAGCTATGTAGTTATGCAATCACCTTCAAGAATCAAGGCTACTGGATTGCACTTTGATAGTTTCAGGTATTTCCTTCTAGCTCTTCCAATACACTAAAAACTAAAGAGGGATATCTATATAGCATATAAGAGTGCCCTCCAGAGTGACTTCTCAACTCCATTTGAAATCTCTCAGCCACTGAAACTTTATTTTGTTTCATTTTGCTTCCCCTTCATGGTCAAGAAGATGTTCTCAATCCCATGATGCTGGGTCCAGGCTTGTGCCAGTTTGGTTATATTATGTCCCCCAAAACAACATGTTCTTTAATGCAATCGTGTTGGGGGGGGGATGTATATTGATTAGGTTGGAATCTTTGGATTAGGCTGTTTCCATGGAGATGTGACCCACCCAATCATGGGTAATACATTTAATTAGATTATTTCCATGGCCTGCCTATAATTGTGCCTAAGAGTCTCCTCCTGAATGCCCATAATTTACTTTTACCCTTGCATTTTCTAAGCTCAGTGGCTCACTGGAAAATCCTTCAGGACTGGGTTGGAAATAAGGGTTTCCTTGGATTTGCTGAGGCTGGAGGTTTTCTTAGAAATTTTAAACATTTATGGGAATTACTATAAATATGCAATACAGTAAAAATAGAAATATTAAACTCATGCTTTTCTAAATGAGAACCTGTGGGAATGGTACTGACTTTAGAATCATTTCTCTCTCAGAGCACAGGAACAGTTTCTTCTATAAAGGGCTTTTTGGCACTGAATTAACAAACTTCCACTTTTTTTTTTTCCACACACACACCTTTCTGTGCCATAGACCATGGTTTTTGTCTAACCTGTTGCCTTTTGAGAGGAACCATGTGAAGTCAGATCAAAGGGAGAATGTCCTGTATACATAAACTCCCAACTCTCCTTAACCTCCTATGAAACATGGCATCACTAAACCATGAAGGATAGTTTGCATGTTTTATCCAGACTTCATATGATTCACCTTTCAGGTAAATTATAGTTGGAGATATGGACAACACACTTCATTTGCAGTCATATATTTCCTCAGCTTAGCTCATAAGTGGTAAGTTTTCCATCAGTCTGAAATATTTTCTTCATATCACCTTCTGAAGTCTTGTCTGATGGACTCTATCATCATTTTATCTCCTAAAAAATATTGGAGCTCTTGGAGAGTATTTCCAAAATGAAGGGTTACTGTGGGCCATGTGTCCTAAAACTTCCCTGGCCTCTATGAAAAAGTGCATTGTCTCTAAAAAGCCTCTCTGGTTACAGAGGAGGAGGGTAACTATGCCATGGTGTTCAGGCAAGCCCAGAAGTTTCCATTCTTGGGGGGTCCCATCTTTTGAAGGGGTTAAGGTTAGTAGTGATGTTTCAGGAGCAGTATATAATTTAGGACTGCTTCTACATGATTGTCCTGGGTTGTTAATACCCATGGTGACTCTTGCTCATAACCCACAATGGCACATCTGTCTGGTTTAGTGGTAAGTGATAGTGCTGGGGATTGGGGAAAAGCAGCTGAACTCTGTGATGAAAGCTTGGTCAAATGATCCTTGATAAGACTTTTCTTGCCTCCACTACATACCTTTCTGGATCTTATCCTCTGGCTCTTTTTCCTTTCCCGATGTCTGCTCACTGTCACTCTATTTTTTCCTCCTCTGACTTATTGACTCTTTGCTCTCTCCTCCCTTTATTGCTATCCATTATGTACCTAGTTTTTCCTTGATATTTTTCCCATCATTATGTTTCCAAAACTTGATCTTTGGATAAGGGCAGGAATTTAAGATGTCCATTGGCATTCTTCTCTTTTGGCTAATGAATTCTCTTTTCTAGAAAGCAATTTCCATGGATTGTTTTTATTGATGCTTTATATGACTTGTAGGCAAACACTAGCAGGAGAAGCTATAGAGAAATATTCAGTCATAGTTCTAGACCAACTTTTCTAGGCATAACTCTCTGTATCACAGGTCAATCTTTGTATGTGAAAGAGAATAAGTTGAATGCCTATACTCACTTCACAAGAAAAATTTCAGGAGAAATGAGCTAACCAATATAAAAACCTGTTAAAATTTTAAGGTCATAGTACAAGAATGATATTTTATTTAGGATTATTTTACTACATATTTAATAAATCTCACAGTAATACAGGCACATAGGAGATAGAGGTATACATTTATTTATCTGGAAAAAAGAAAAAGAATAGTTGTTACCAACATTTGGGACCAGATATAATCTGAACTGTAAAAAATCAACATATGAAGAATAAATAAGGATGTTAAAGGAGAGAAAATAACATGCTCTGTGCCAGTCTGAATGTACTATGCCCTCCAAAGCAACATTATCTTTGATGTAATCTTGTGTGGGCAGACATATCAGTGTATTTAGTGTTGTAATTCTTTGAGTGTTTCCCTGGAGATGTGACCCACCCATCCGTGGATGATGACATTGACTGGATGGCTTCCATGGAGGTGTGGACCCACCCATTTAACATGGGCCTTGATTAGTTTACTAGAGCACTATATAAGCTCAGAGAGAAGGAGTGAGCTTGCTACAGCCAAGAGGGACACTTTGAAGAATGCACAGGAGCTGAGAGAGGAACTGCAGTTTACAGAGACATTTTGGAGATGGCCTTTGAAAGCAAGTTTTTGCTCCAGAGAAGCTAAGAGAGGACAAACACCCCAAGGGCAAGTGAGAATGACGTTCTGGAAGAAGCTGACGACTAGATAGGAACAACCTGGGAGAAAGCCATTTTGAAACCAGAATTTGGAGCAGACACCAGCCACGTGCCTTCCCAGCTAACAGAGGTTTTCCAGACACCATTGGCCATCATCCAGTGAAGGTCTCCAACTGTTGATGCATTATCTTGGACACTTTATGGCCTTAAGACTGTAACTGGGTAATCAAATAAACCCCCTTTTATAAAAGCCAATCCATTTCTGATGTTTTGCATTCCAGCAGCATTAGCAAACTAGAACATGCTCCAGTACTGGATACCTCCCCACACCTCCTCAAAAAAAAAAAAAAAAAAAAAAAAGAGAGAGCTAAGGAGGTAAGGTAGTCCAGGAATGCAGGAATGTTAAGAAATAATGGCTGAAAAAATGCTAAAACTCTGAGGTGAGGTGGTGTTTGTCTGAGGCAAGGCATTCATTGTGATCATCTGCTGCTTTCCTAGTTTTATACCTTTAAGTCTTCTCTTTGCTTATTTAAAGCAAGGCAATGTAGTAGGACAGGACCTGGCTTTCATGACTGTCTGTTATCTGCCCACAAATTCTCTTAAAACTTTTTGATTTAATAAGAATGTAGCTTTCATGGAGGTCATCTCTATGCTTATCTGAAGCAATTGTGCTTCTCCCATTCTAACAATTTTTTTTCAATTACTTTCTCCTCTCCTCACAGCCAAGAATACCTCTTGTTTTTAGCTTGTATTAGTGAACTGAGATTAAGTAATAAATTATTCTTTTTCTCTTTTATATTTACAGGAGATAATAAGAGCTGCCATTAAGAGTTTCTAATTATCAAAATATAACTAATGTATCACATGGAGCTAATATTATTTCAGTTAGACTGCAATAGTATTCAGGTTTTATTTTGATTACATACATTTATTATAGTATTAGACATTTTGATTTATTACTTTTGGCATATTCTTATCAGGTCAAGTTACCATAAATTTATAGAATACCTGAGTTCCAGAGAATCAAACTGGAAACTTGAGTTTCATACATTTAAAATATAATTTCACTTTTCTCTCAGTTTTAAACCTTTGGTGACCAGTTGTGATAATACAAGACAGTGTAAAGATTTTAACTTCCATAGTAGAAGTAATAAACTAAACTGCAAGGGAAAAAACTTTTGACAGATTTGACTCTATAAGAATGAAAAACAATAGCGGAAAACATTAGGATTTTGAAAAATTAATTGACCAAAGTTATACTTAATTCATAACAGATGAAATATGTGAAGTAAAAATCTAAAAAAATATTTTGTTACCACTAGTAATCAAGAAAATAATATAATGAAATTAATTCTACCTACCAAGCAAAGAAGATAATGTAATATGTTTGATTTTTATTAAGAAACTCTGCCATCTTTCATGTTTTTAGTAACAATGGAAAACAATGATCCTATAAGTATATAACAAGGGATATTTAAACTGTATAATGGTATAATCATCAAAAACTGGAATATTATGGAAGGAGCTAATAGTTACCCTTTGTCATGGTTTGAAACTGTATGAACCCCAGAAAATGCATATTCTTACATTTTATCCATTCCTTGGGGTATAGATCAATTGTAACTAGGATCATTTGATGATATCACTTCAGTTAAGGTGTTACCCACCTCAATCAAGATGGGTCTGAGTCCTCTTACTGGAGTCTTTTATAAGTGGAATGAAATTAATACACACAGAGAATAAGCCACAGGAAGCAAGAAACTGAACAATGAACCCTGGAACAGATGGGAGAGAACAGAGGAGAGACCAAGTGTAACTGCTATGTGCCTTGCCACAGGACAAGCTAAGGACCAAGGAACACCATCAGACAGCACCAGAATGCCAGTCTTCAGGAAAAAATCATTGCCTTAATGACATCTTGATTCAGACTTTCTTTTAGCCTCAAAATCATGATCAAATAAATTCCCATTGTTTAACCCAACCCACTCCGTAGAATTTGCTTCTCAAATGGATAATTATATTATGCATTCTCATTTGTTATGTAGAAAAAGATATTCAAAATCCAATGTTAAAATTGAAATATATATTAATATTACTGAATGAAAGCATGTATATAGAAATATAGAGAATAGTACAATGGAAATATCTGTGTTGGAAAAACAAATATATTTTTAAATTATGTTTAAACAGAGACAAATATTAGAAGAAAACAAAATTTTGAGAAGATAGTGGCAGGAGAAATATGTTAGAAAAGGCATTGTTCAGTTAATATAAATATAAGATATATGTCTTGTTGGATCCATAGGATGTGAAACTCAATACCATACATCTAGGGTGAGAAATGGATGATTGCATATACATAATAATTTCCTTCAATAATGTAAGCCTCAGTGATTTATTCAAACATTTCAAGTGTCCTGAAAAATGAAGGTAAATCTATTGCTATAATGAGCCAAATATTGGAGAAATATTTCCTTATGACCTAACCCAATCTATATACTGATAAGTTTAGGATTAATGAATGCAAAATAGTGTCAAAATCAAGAAATGTTTTTCTAGATAGGGAGTCTCCAAATTTAGTGTTTTTGAATAATATAGGAATGCTGTATTTCAGTTATTGCGATGCAAAATCTATACACATACATATCATATATATATATACATATATATATGCATACACTTAAAATTGTCCATTAGAATCTCTAGGTTTCATATGAAGTAAAGATTTTAAGACATTAAGATGACTTGTTCAAGGTCATACATCAGAGTCAGCAGTACTCTTTCCTTGTCAGAGAACACAATCAACAACTTGAGTGGTTTTGTTTTCCAAAAAATAAAAATATCCAGGTCTCATACAGGAAGATCCTGTGGATAAACAGGGTTATTACCATTTTCAAAAAAAGTTTCTATACAATGACAACATGTAAAACATTGGGAATTACTGAATTATAATATTCATAGAATTAAAATATGAGTAGTAATGAAGAACATAAGGCTAGTGCTTTGCCAAATGACAGCTTTCTAAATTTTCTTAGCAAACAAGACATTTTCAGTATTTTCTTTCTACGTCTACTGTAACCATGCACCTTAATAGTAATGTGAATTAATTCATTCTGTTTGGGTTAATGTAGGATGTTCTAAAGGAGGAAATAGTTTTTGAGGTCTTCCTATTTCACTACCTTGCAACTCTGTTGGCAAACTTCCTTATTGTGATGACCATAAGAAACAGTGAGATACTTGGGAGCCCCATGCATTTCTTCCAATTCTACTTATCCTTTGAGGATGTCTTTCTCCACAACCATGACTCCCAGTTTGATTATAGATGAATGAATAATGACTAATATGTTATACACATTATATAATGAAACACACAACAAAAAATAAGAGCTTTGCAATGCAATGTAATATACCGTTGTAATCTATCCAAAGAAAAAGATGTTAAGAAAAGAGAACACACAACAGAATATCAAGGAGACAAAATCTCTTACTAGGTATTGGGTGCAATCTTAAAGCAGGGACATGGTTGACTGATTATTACAAAAGATCCACAGGCCAGTGTGCTTGACAAAAACATGCATATTAGGAGGGATGTTTTGGTCTATTGCTACTTGAGGTAATAATATTGCTTGGTCAAATTCTACTTATAAAGCAAACTTCATATGGTAATTGGGTTTCCTAAAGGGACATTCATCCCCAGATAGAGGGGTATGGTCCAATTACCTGAATAGGTATTTGTTTTAGAATTATATTTTATGGCAGCTCATAATATTTATATTTTGGTTCTGTTATCGTTAACTAATGAGGTTGGGCAATACAGGCCAGGCCAGGAGGGATTGAGCAATAAAAGCCCATCTTTGAGAATCAAAAAGATGAAGACTGTTTTCCTATGGATCTGACTACTGAACTCTAAAGTGCAGTGGATAAGCACATACAACACCACTTTGGAAGCTTTACAAGAGCATGGCTCCTTGGGAATACTACCACAGAAGAAAATTCACCCCTGATAACAAAATATTGGAAGATTTACCAAAGCCCATATTTTTTTACTGGAAAACCTCTCAAATGGCAAGTTCTATTGATGATGGGAAAAGATTTTCCTGGTTTGTGACTTAAAATATCATCAAGCCTGCTGACTTGGCACAAATTTGGTATTACCACTGTTGATATACTCTAGCATTGCTATAAAGAGCAAAGGGAATTTTATAGTTTGGAGAAAAGAGAAATGTATAAAGGAGAAATGGTAATGGAGATGAGATGATGGAGGGAAAAATCTTTCCACCTTGTATTTTATGAAATTCCTTGGGGCATAAACATTTTCAGAAAAACATTGATGATCAGGAAGGTTTCTATCCCCCATTAATTAAGATTAGCTGAGATTCCTCTGGACTGGTGTATTTCTGACACCAAAGTTCAGAGTCACAATTTCATTCCATCTGTTATGTTACAATTGTCAAATTCAAATTAAGGACTCTATGATTTTAAATACCATCTTCATGCTAACAACTCTTAATTTATGAGTCCACCCAGACATTTCACCTGAATGGGAGCCTGATTCTCAATAACTTCCTCTATACCTCCAACAGGAATCTTCACAATTACTGGCTGATTGCTTTTAGTCCAGCCATGCTCTCTTTGCAGTCTCTCCCATTCAAATCCATCCTTCCATTGCCCAGAATAAAAACACTGGAGAAAAACAACAAAAAGATGGTTATATCACAGTTCACACTAATATAGAAAAAGAAATGTTGGCCTTGAATCTATTTCCAGAATATGATGTATTTTCAATTTATTCCTTTACCATTCTGGTCTAAGCTGCCATTATCTTTAACCTAGATTGCAGCAATAGCCTCTCATAATTCTTCCCACTTCTGTTCTTTTCTTGCTGAATCAGTTTTCAACATCGTAGCCAGAGGCTCCTTACAAAACTCGAGTAAAATTAGTCCATTCCTCTGCATAAAACCCTGCAGTAGCTCCATTTAATTTGGAGGAACAGCCAAAATCTTTACAATGATTTGAACTTCTATTGCCTCTTTGGCCTTTCTGCTATACACACTCTTAATTCTCTTGTGCACAGCCACACTGGACTTTTTTCTCTTCCTTGCCTACACTAGGCAGACTTAAACCTAAAGGGATTTGCTCCAGCTGTTTCTTCTGCTTAAATCACTTTTTCAGCAATGTTTTAGGCTAAAAGATTCATCTCCTTAAGACACTGCTCTAGGTATCCCCTCAGTAAGGCCTCAGAAATTGCCATATTTAATAAAGTATCCTCATAGAATTCCCAATCCCCTTATACTTCTTACTTTTTCTTTTTAAATACAATTTATCATCTATCATACTAAATAATATACATATATATTTCATGTTTCTAATTTTTCCCCACTAGAATGCAAAATCTAAGAAAGAAAGTATCTTTGTCTATTTTATGCAGTAATATATCCCAACTAATTTGTAGAGTGATTGGAACATGGCAGAAACTCATTAAATATTTGTGGTGGTTATCATGACTGAGTGCTTAAAGTTTGAAGAATAAACAACCAATCCTAACACTGGGCCTTTTAGTTCCTATAAAAAGGCTTAATTATCATTTCCATTTGGGTGATAAATAAAAAATACATATAAGCGCATTTTGGGTCATATGATGACCAACATCCAGATATAGCCACATAATTTCATTACCAGATCGTGATTGCTACTATGGAGGCAACAATCACTGCTATGCTCTGTTGAGAGTATAAGAAGTAAGCAGACATGAGCTTGGTAAATGAGGAAAGCAAGGTGTGGTAGTATGGAGCTGCTATGTATCCTGGGAAGTTCATGTTCTTTTAATCCATTCTTGTGGGTGGTACCTTTGGTTAGCTTGTTTCAATTGAGATATGACCCACCCAATTCAAGGTGGGTCTTACTTCTTTATTGGAGCCCTTTAGGAGAGGATAAAAGGCAGAAAGCTGAGAGATAGCTTAGAGAGAAACTCCCCAGACATGCTAAGAAAAGACATACAGATGCTCAGAGAGGAGGCCACTGGAACCAGAAGTTGAAGGCAATGAAACCCTGGAGTGAAGGACGAGCAGGTATCAGCCATGTGCATTCTTATATGACAGAGGTACCCCAGATGCCAGCAGCCTTTCTTCAGAGAAGGTATCTTGCTCTTGATGCCTTAATTTGGACATTTTCACAGCCTTAAAATGGTGTGCCAATTTGGATATATTATGTTCCAGAAAAAGCCATGTTCAATGCAATCTTTTGGTGGCAGACATATTAGTGTTGATCAGGTTGGAACCTTTGGATTAGGTTGTTTCCATGGAGATGTGACCCACTCAATTGTGGGTAATAACTTTGATTAAATTATTTCCATGGAGGTGTGGCCCCACCCATTCAGTGTAGATCTTGGCTGGTTACTGGAGTAATTTAAAAAGAGCCACATAGGATGAGACACTTACTGTAACTTAGAGATACATTTTGAAGATGGCCATTGAAAGCTGAGATTTTGCAGAATGCCATTTTGGCAACTTGGGAACAAGGAGATGCCAGTCACGTGCCTACCCAGCTAACAAGTTGATCCATTTCTGGTGTTGTGTATTCTGGCAGCATTAGCAAAGCAGAACAAATGGTAAATTTATAATGTAATAAAACTTCATTGTTAAAAGCCAGTCCACTTCTGATATACTGAATTTCAGCAGCTTTAGCAAAACAAAATACAAGGAAAGCAACTTAGTCAAAGAACATTACAATTACAAAGATGGCTGGGGTATTTTGAGTGAAAAAATTCTCTGTGGATGTTCCTGGTACTAGATTACTTGTCAGGGAATGTTAGAAATCTAATAGCAAGTGAGCTTTGATTTTTTTTTCTGTTAAGCACATGAGTTTAAATTGAGCATCAAAACTCAAAGAACTTGTTTGGAGCTCATCAAAATAGATATAGAAGGGGCAATCTCAGAAACTGCCTTGAAGATGTACATCTTACTATTATGCCACCCAGGAGCTCTGCTTCAGAGGCCATGATCCCAGGTAATTCTCTGTTACTCTTGAAGAGGTGTGTGCATTTTAGGGGACATCTAGCAGTGTGTGACAGGCATCTATCACCAAGAGCATCCACAGAAGCAGTTTTGACTCAACATTAATTTCAATTTGACAAATATTTACTGACTCCTCATTATATGTCAAGTGCTATTCTATCTTTGTCTCCTAAACTCACATCCTAGTGGATTATGCTATTTCAAAAAATCCAGTAGTAAATAAAGGGCTTTTGTGAGTTCCAAGATTTGAAGAGTTTGAATGAGCATTTTGCAAACTAGAGACTGCTCTTTCAGTTATGAGTGTGTTTAAATTTGTCCTTTTTTCTCCCTACTGCTCTGTGTAAAGCCCCTTTTGATCTTAACTCTCATCCCTGCACATCTTCTTTCATTTTACTTCTGGATCTCAGGTCAATAATAAGTACATTCTCAAACTCTTGTGTGAACATTCCATTTATCTGCTTGCTTTCTTGGTTCTCCTCTCTGGATGCCACTTCCATATGAGTGGCTACTGTTTTTGCTCTTACAGTTCTCATGCCAAAGGGCCTGGAAAAGAGGTTTTTATTGTGATTGTTTCTCATTGCTACTAAATCTCAATTGAACAATGCCACCTGAGCCCTTCTTTGCAATTGTCTACTGTTTATCATGTCATTCCATGTCATTCCTCATTCCTTGAAGGTTTTAACTCCTGGATTACTGTAATTCCAACATGTCTCTGTCACAATTCTTGATGATTTTAACATCCACAAAGATGATCCTTCCAATTTGCTGGCTTATTAATTGACTGATTAACCAATTCTTTCCAAGAATCTTTAATCTATCTTAGATGGCCACACCAATGGTCATATCCTAGACCTTGTCATTACTCTTCTATAATCTCAATTTCATACCCACTAATCTCCAACCACACCTCCATTATTTCCAGTTTCCATGTGCTATAGCCCAATTCTAACAATTCCTTGATGCCATTGTGATATAAAAACTACTGATCCTACCAAATTTTTGCATGACACTAGCCATGTTCATGCCTAAGAAACTGCACAAGTTGTTCCCTGTGTCTTAATTGTTCTTCCTTCAGATATCTTCTAGGCTTAAAACCTCACTTAACTTGGTTTATTGTTCAGTTGTTCCTTTTCCTTTTGCTTTCCTTAGCTACCCTACAGAATTTTGATCCTCACTCACTAACATTTTGTATCCCCTATTACTCAAACTTAATTCTCCCTAAAAATTATAATCATCTAACATGTCATAAAGTAGGTTATTTTGTTTTATGTCCTAAGCACAAGATTGTAATTCATGGTGTGTGTGTGTATATATGTGTGTGTGTGTGTGTGTGTGTGTATTTGTTATATTCTAAAGACTTTATTGTACATCCCCAGTATCTCAAATAGTGTATGGTACATAATAAGTAGGCAGTAATTTTGTTAAATTAATAAAGGAATCATACTAAATATACATAAATGGACTTCTGCTCCTGAGGGGGATGTAATAACTTGTGATTAGCAATGTTCTTGTGAACAACAAGGAAAAATGGATGAAACAGAGAAATAGACTGGATGAAATGATCACAGTCCTGCTGCAGCATGCAAAACTAAAATGATAAGACTATAGAAACACAGACCTTCAGTGAGGTGAGTTGAATTTTGTGGTCACTTATACCTTGGGGGCATTTGTTGTTTCTGGTAAAAGACAGAAAGCTGAGATTTTGGTCTCTGCACTAATGGAGGGTCCCTGTGGGAGGCAGAGACATCCAGCAGAGCTTTTGGAGGAGATCTGGAGTTTCCTAATCATGGAGTTTTGTTTTCCTACGGGACATTTCCCCAATTCTAGAGTCTATAACTGATGGCAGGCTAAAGCCTTATGATGAAAATCTCTGAAAAGCAGAGATTACTTTTTTCATGGTCTCACAAGACAGTAATTTTCCTGCAAAAAGGAAGAGGGCAAGGGGAGAGGGCCATCAGATTCTCAGTTAAAAGAGATGAGTTGAACAATATATAAAGTTTTTCAGGGTTATAACCTAGCCTTACCCCATAAACTGTTTAATTTGATTAAAATAATTATGCACCACAGTATCTGCTTGTAGTGGGACATACGAAGCCTATTTGGAGGATAATGTTTTGAAGTGAATGATAATAGTTATGTGGCATATACTGGTGGTTGGCAAATAACATTACAGCTGGGATGAAAACTTATCATCTTAATGGTATATATGATAGAAAAGGCTGAAAATAAGTTTTCAAGGAAAGATTTATCTAAGTTTTCATCTAAAAATATCAAAGGGCAACGTATCAAACTCAGAGAAAGTAGAAGGAAGAAAATAATGAAGATCAGAGGTCAAAGACATAGAAAACAAGTCTGAAGAGAAAATGTACCAAGCCAAAACCTGGTTATTTGAATAGATGCACAAAATTGATAAATGCCTACCAAGACTCAGTCAGATAGAACAGGGAGAAGCCCAAACTACCAATATCAGAAAGGAAAGGCAGACATCATGTTATTCAAAACATATATTAAATAGGAAGATAATATTAGCAACTTTACAGCAATAAATTTGACAATTTAGAAGCAATTGATGAACATATTGACAACTAAAATTTTCCCAAGCAAAAACAAGATTAATAGAGTACATGAACCTTCAATTATGTTGGTACTTTCCTGGTTCTTCCCTCTGGATGCTGCTGCTTCTTAAGTGGAGCTGTTTTCTCTTCTACAGTCCTTCATGCCAATAGTCCTGGATGTGATAATTTTGTTATATCTATTAAAGCAATGGTCTCAGTTATTAAAATCCCTTCCACAAAGAGTTTCAGGCCAGATGGCTTCAGGGTCAATTCTCCCAATCATGTAAAAAAGAAACCATTCTCATCCCAAATGTTCTGTGTGTGTGGGGGGGGGGGGGGAGGAAAGGCTTCCCAGAAAAATCTCCATATCCAAAAATCCAATAGATGATTAAAAGGAGCTTAATCATTGAAAGGTGATAACTTCATTTATTACCAGAGAAAAGAAAATTTAAACCTCATGGGATACCACCATACACATGAATACTCTTACTAGGATAACTTAAATGAAAAAGACAATGAATATTTATTGATGAGGATGCAGAACAACTGGAACTCTCATACATTGCTTGTAGAGATTTAAATCAGTACATCTACTTAGTAAAGCTCTTTGGGTTTGCCTACTAAAACTGAAGACACACATATCCCATGACCCAGCAAATTCATTGCTACTTATAGCCAATAGAGAAGCATATATAGATATATGTTCATATGTAAAGCAGGCATAAGAAAAAACTAGAAACAAAAAATAAGCTGGAGAATATCTGTAAACTAAATATTACCCAGCAATGAAACTGAATAACCTGCAACTATATAATAACTTGGAAATAATTGTACAAATGTATTGTGAATGAAAGAATCCATAAACAAAACAAATATACTAACTAATTTCAATTATATACATATAAAAAGAGAAAAAACTGAGCCACATATTTAAAAATCAGTAGTTGTCCTTAAGGAGACTAAAGGCAACTGACAACTTCATGATTCTGGTTTTAATGTATTTTAATCTTGATGTTAGTTATCTGTGTGTGTTCACCTTGGGTACCTTGGTGTGCTTTATTTATCTGCATAGTTTTACTGTGTGCATTTTTCCATACATATATTACAGGTCAATGAAAAGTTTGCATTAAATAAACACAAATTAATCCACAAAAGTGCATTGTAGAACATCCAGAAGACCATTTACAACCACATTCTATTTCTCCTTTTTGCTATCACAATGGCAGGTGTAGTGTTTCTCTACTTATGGCAGAACAAGAAAAGACCAGATATAGTCTGGGTAATTGCAAGAGTCATTGATAGCAAATGAACTACAGAGGGTATCTGCTTTGGTTTGCTAAAGCTGCTGTTACACAAAATACTAGAAATGGACTGGCTTTTATAAAGGGGGTTTATTTGGTTACAAATGTATAGTCCTAAGGCCATAAACATGTCCAAACTATGGCATCAACAAGAGGACACCTTCACTGAGGAAAGGAGGATAGCACCTGGAACACCTCTGTTAGCTAGGAAGGCAGGTGGCTAGTTTCTGCTGGTTCTCTACTCCTGGGTTGCATTGCTTTCAGCTTCTGATTCCAGTGGCCTTCTCTTTAAGCATCTGAGGGTTCTCAATTTACTTTCCTGGGTCAAACTCTGGACTTCATCTCTTAGCTTAGCATCTCCAAACATCTATCTGTCTGCATCTCCAAGCCTCTGGGTCTGTGTCAGCTCATAGCTTCTCCTTGAGGCAAACAGTGATCATGTATTTTAGCTTCTCTCCTAGCTTAGCATCTCCAAACATCCTTCTGTCAATATCTCCAAGTATCTCTAAGTATCTCTGTCAGCTTACATTTCTGTCTCTCTTCCTGAGCCTCTTAAAGGACTCCAGAGATCTAATTAAGACTCACCCTGAATGGGTGGAGACACACCTCCATAGAAATATCTAATCAAAATGTCTCACCTACAGTTTGGTTAGTCAAATCTCCATGGAAACAATCAAACGGTTCCACCCAACAAGATTGGGTTAAAAGATCGTGGCTCTTTTGGGGTCCAAAACAATCTTAAACTGGCACAGTATCATTTTGTGCTCAACTGTTATTTCTCAGTATTCAGAGAGTTCAAATTAGAAATATTACAGGTATGCCAAACTCAAACAGGTATATTTCTGTAAACTTCGGTACCATTTTTGTAATCTGTGACTTTTTTCTCACAGGTAAATATCAATTACAACTTTAAATATAATTAATTTTAATTCATTTATGGCTATTATATTCATTGATACTGTATAACTGATAGTAAATATAAAATATCACCTTAGTTATATAGAGTTGCAAGCATGGAACATTTAAACCTATTTTTTTTATGTTTGTATGTAATTAGTAATATTATAAAATATATAACAATTGGTAACACCAGGGTTCTTGAGGAAATTTCTTGAGTGGTTTGAAAATTACTCAATTTTGTTAATATTTAGTCTATACATTGAGAAAAGTGTAGTTTGTACTCCAGGGCAGCTAGTAAATAGCCAGGAACTGTTTGAAACAACTGTTTGTGGGACTTTGGAGACCAAGATGCACATTGTAAGCCAGCCAGGAAAAGTGCAAATGTGAGACTGATGAATCACAGTCGTAAGAAGACCCTTCCACACCTCTGGTGCCCCATCCCCACTGACATGACAGGCTGACTCAGAGTCTTTTCCTGGTGGGAAACAGAAGCCCTTTCTCTTAGTAGCAAAAATGGGGAACTCAACCAGGCATGAATTTTGGATTTGATTAATGAATTCAGACTGCTGAATACCAGCTCTGAGCAGATAAATTTATAGTGCAATCAAGAAAGAAACCAGGAGGTTTGCTTCAACCTCATTCCTAGCATGGAGGAATCTAGTTGATTCAAAAAAAGAGACTTCTTGAATAGACTGAGCTCAGAGTGCTGGAAAAGTGTTATGCCCCAAGTAAAGGAGCACACAGAGCCAGGTACCAACTCTTGCTCCTGATTGGTGATCCTACAGTGCTGGTGTCCAGCTCAGAGAACAGCCACTTTCCTTTTAAACAGCCCATTAAAGAAAGCAGCCAGCAGTCTCTGTTTTCAGCCTTGCCTCAGGCAAAGACAAAACAACTAAAGGGCAGATTTTTACCTTCCCCCTAAAAAGTGGGGGCAGGGCCCAACACAAGTTTCAGTTGTCATTAAGAGAATTTAGATCCCAGGGCCTGGGATATCAGAAACAGTTTCAACTGACAAAAGTGGAGCCAAGCCTCTGTCTAAAACATAGAAGCAGGATGAGAAGTGGGGCTGCCTGGGAGTCACTGTAACACTTCCAGCTTGCAGGTAACAGGGGCTGAAGAGTGGCTCCTCCCCAAGTAAAAGGGGTGAAGGCCCAGCACAGGCAGCAGCTATTGTTTAGAGAACTCAGACCCCACAGGCTAGAAAAACAGTTACAGTTTCATGTAGCTTCCCCCATCCCACAACCTGCTTCCTCTGTCTCAACCACTCCCCCAGCATGGACAGGGTTGGCTGAGAATTAAAGGCACAGCACTACCCTAAGCCTGTAGGAATCAGCCCTAGCAGGGGAATTTCAGCCAAGTACCACCCTAGGCCTGTGTGGATCAGTGGGCTGAAGGATACCATATGCTGGGGAGAACAGGAAACACTCAGAAACAGGAGATTTCACAGAAAAGATAGCACCCTGCTGACATCATCCCCAGGGAAACTTGATATGGAAATAAACCCCCATCATGAGTCCTGGACGTGTCTTCTCTGGGAAAAACTGACTGGGATATCTCCTTTCTGGGGGTTCCTCCTCCCAGAATCATCCCTCTAGGTAAAAAGTTACTAGAGGTAATGAAAGGAGTATTAAAAACACATAGAGGTAAGGGACAAGATGGCAGCATAGAGACAAGTGGAATTTAGTCAGTCCCCTGGGGCAACTAATAAACAATCAGGAAAAACTAGTAAATAATCTGGAACCACTGCTTGGGGACAACCATGACTGTCCACACATTGTACACCAACCTGAGATAGGTGGAATGGCTGAGATCACAGCATCAAATCTGTAAGTAAAAACTGCAGAACTGTGCTGGGATATCCCTCCCCCAATGCCAGGCTGAGCTACAAGTCCTTGCTGTAGGAGAAAGAAGCAGTCCTGGAGCAAATGAATATAGCTCAGCCCAGCTCCCACTGGGGTTTTAATTAACAAACGTGGACTGCTGAATATAAGCTACAAGCATAGACAAATCACTAACAAGGGGACAGAGGCTTTTCAAGACAACTGATCTTAAAGAGCCAGAAAATGCCTGTGCCCTGGGAAAGGCAGCCCAGAAGATCAGGTGCTCTCTCTGACTGATGGGAAAAACTGGCTCTGAAAGGGGGCTTTCTTTCCCTTTTTCTCTCTCTCAACTTGAGTGGCTCAGCCATTTTCAGTTCACAGTACTCTAACCCAGACAAGGGTGGAGATAACAAGAGTCAGAGTGACAAAGAAGCTATTCAAATGCAGAAGATAACTCCCTAGGGGGTGTATCTTCCCTAAGAGGAAGTAGGTGGGGTCCAGATCTAGTCCCTGCTTTCTCTTCAGAACTCAGACCCCAGAGCCTGGGGGCAAACAGCCAAAACAAGCTAAAGGCCACACCTCCTTACACCAGTCAGGAGCAACAGGCTGACAGGTGCCACCTCCTGGGCAGGTTAGGAAAAACACAGCAGCTAGAGGACTCAGGAAAGTCTGCCATTCTTCTAAGGTACACTTTCAGAGAAACTCAAAACTGAATATAACTTCATTTTGAGACCTGACTTCATTTTGGTCTGGGAAAATCTGATTGGTGTAACCAAGGAAACCAGATGCCTAGACAACAGAAAACTACAAATTACACTAGGAGAAATGCAGATGTGGCCCAGTCAAAGGAACAAACTTACACCTAAATTAAGATACAGTTCAGATATTATTTCACTTTAATGAACCAATCAACTAAAGATTTTCAAAGAAATATGCTAGATCAACTCAAAAACCAAATCAATGAGTTCAAGGAAGATATGGCAAAAGAGATGAAAGATATAAAGAAAACACTGGGTGAACATCAGGAAGAAATAAAAAGTTTGAAAAAACCACTGGCAGAATCTATGGAAATGAAAGGCACAACACAAGAGATGGAAAGCACAATGCAGACACACAACAGCAGATCCCAAGAGGCAGAAGAAAACACTCAGGAACTTGAGAGCAAGACACCTGAAATCCTACACACAAAAGAACAGATAGGGAAAAGAATGGACAAATATGAGCAATGTCTCGAGGGAATTGAATAACAACATGAAGCACATGAATGTACATGTCATGGGTGTCCCAGAAGAAGAAGAGAAGGGAAAGGAGCAGAAGCAATAATAGAGGAAATAGTCAATGAAAATTTCCCATCTCTGATGAAAGACATAAAATTACAGTTCCAAGAAGCACAGCATAACCCCAAACAGAATAGATCTGAATAGAACTATACCAAGACACTCAATAATCAGATTATCAAACATCAAAGACAGAGAGAATCCTGAAAGCAGCAAGAGAAAAGCGAGCCATCACATACAAGGGAAGCTTAATAAGACTATGTGCAGATCTCTCAGTGGAAACCATGGAGGCAAGAAGGAAGTGGTGTGATATATTTAAGATACTGAAAGAGAAAAACTGCCAACCAAGAATCCTATATCCAGCAAAACTGTCCTTCAAATATGAGGGAGAGCTCAAAATATTTTCTGACAAATAGACAATAAGAGACTTTGTGAGCAAGACACCTGCCCTATAGGAAATACTAAAGAGAGCACTACAGAGTGATAGGAGAAGACAGGAGTGAAAGGTTTGGAACACAATTTGGGGAGATGGTGGCACAGCAAGGTTATGTACACTGAACAAAGATAACTATGATTATGGTTGAGAGAGGAAGGTTGGGAGCATGTGAGACACCAGAAGATTGGAGGAAAGATAAAGACTGGGACTGTGTAACTCAGTGAAATCTAGAGTGTTCAACAATTGTGATAAAATGTGCAAATATGTTCTTTCACAAGGGAGAACAAGTGAATGTCAACCTTGCAAGGTGTTAAAAATGGGGAGGCATTGGGGGAGGGATGAAATCAACATAAACTAGTGACTAATTAACAGAATCACTGCATTATGCTTCCTTTAATTTAACAAAGGCGATATACCAAGGTAAATGCAGATAAGAAGGGGGATAAGGGAGGGATGTGAAACACTTGACATTGGTGGTGTTTTCTGACTCTTTATTCTACTTTGATTTAAGGTTATCTTTCCTTTGGCTGCTTCCTAGCTGTCATTTTTTCTTTCTCTTTCTTTTTTTTTTTTTTTTTAATATATTCCCTCTCTACCGTCTTTGACTCTCTCTCCTGCCTTGTGGAAGAAATGTAGATGCCCTTATATATATAGTGGTGAGGGTGTTGAACACATAAATATGTGACTATACAGGGAACCATTGATTGTTTACTTAGGATGGAATGTATGGCATGTGAACAAAACCATCTTAAAAAAAATGGGTTGATGATGAAAACTTGAGGGTAATATACTGAGTGAAATAAGCCAGACACATAAGGACAAGCAGTGCAGGGTCTCACTGATAGGAACTAATTATAATATGTAAACTCATAGACATGAAATATAAGTTACTAAGGTATAGAACAAGGCTAAAGAATAGGGAGCGGTTGCTTAGTATAAGCAGAATGTTCAACTAGGATGAACTTAAACGTTTGGAAATGAACAGAGGTGTTGGTAGCAAGATGTGAGAAGAACTACCAGTGCTGAATGGTGCATGAATGAGGTGGAAAGGGGACGCTCAGAGCCATATATGTCACCAGAAGAAAAGTTGGAGGTCAAAAGCTGGGAATGTATAAATCTGAATTCTATGGTGGGCATTATCCGTGATTAACTGTACAAATATTAGAAATCTCTTCCATGAACCAGAACAAGTGTATGACAATACACCTAGAAGTTAATAATAGAGAGGCATATAGGGAAAAATTTATACCTATTGCAAACTATATACTACAGTTAGTAGTATTTCAAAGTTCTTTCATAAACAGTAACAAATGTACTATACCAATACTATGAGTCAACAATGGAGGGGTTGGTTAGGGATATGGGAGGATTTGAGTTTCCTTTTCTTTTTTTTTTCCTTTTCTTTTCTTCTTTCATTCTATTTCTTGTTTGGAGTAATGAAAAGTTCCTAAAAATTGAACAAAAATTAAGTGTGGTGATGGATGCACAGCTGTATGAGGGTATTGGGGCAAATTCATCATATACTTTGGATCTTTGGATAATTGTATGGTATGTGAACAATCTCAATAAAAATTAAAAACTTAAAAAAAATCCCAACAACTTACTTTTCAGAAATAGAAAAACAAGTAATTAAATTTATTTGGAAGGGCAGGGTGCCCCAAATAGCTGAAAACATGTTCAGAAAGAAAATGAAGTTGGAGGTCTCACACTACCTGACTTTAAAGCATAATACAAAGCTTTGGTGGTAAAAACATCATAGTATTGGCATAAAGATAGATATACTGATCAGTGGAATAGGATTGAGAGTTCAGAAACAGACTCTGATCTATGAACAATTGATTTTTGACAAGGTAGCCAAGTCCACTTAACTGGTACAGAACAGTCTCTTCAACAAATGGTGCTGGGAGAACTGTATATCCCTATAAAAAAAAAAAAAAGCAAAACGAGTCCTATCTCATACCTTATACAAAATATTAACTCAAAATGGATCAAAGACCTAAACATTGGAGCTAGGATCATAAAACTCTTAGAAGAAAATTTAGGGAAATATCTTAAAGATCTTGTGATAAGAGTCAGTTTCCTGGACCTTACACTCAAAGAACAAGCAATGAAAGAAGAAATACATAAATGGTAGCTCCTCAAAATTGAATACTTTTTTGCCTCAAAGGACTTTGTCAAGAAAGTAAAAAGGCAGCCGACACAATGGGACAGAATATTCGGAAAACACATATCCACTAAGGGTTTAATACTCAGAATATATAAAGAAATTCTGCAACTCATAAACAAAAAGACAAACAACCCTATTTAAAAATGGGCAATAGATATGGACAGACACTTTTCCAAAGAGGAAATACAAATGGCTCAAAAGCATATGAAAAGATACTCAACTTCACTAGCTATCAATGAAATCAAAACAAAACCACAAAGAGATACCAACTCACACTTACTAGAATGGCCACTATGAAAAAAACAAAAAACAAAAAAACCCAGAAAACAGAAAGCTAGAAGTGATGGAGAGGATGTGTAGAAATAGGTACATTTATTCATTATTGGTGGGAATGTAGAATTGTGCAGCTGCTCTGGAAGGCAGTTTGGCAATTCCTCAGGAAGCTAAGTATAGAATTGTTGTATGATCTCGCTATCCCATTTCTAAGTATATAGTTGAAAGAACTGAAAGCAGAGACACAAACAGACATTTCACACCGATGTTTACAGTGGCATTATCCATGATTGCCATAGATGGAAACAGCCCAAATGTCCATCAATTGAAGAACGGATAACAAATTGTGATTTATATGTACAATGGAATATTATGCAGTTGTTAAGAGAGAATCAAGTCATAATGCATGCAACAATGTGGATGAACCTTAAGAACATTATGTTGAGCAAAATAAACTAGAAAGAAAAGGACAAATACAGTATAGTCTCACTAATATGAACTAACTATAATGATCAAAATCTGAGAGTTAAATTAAAGAGCACAGGTTATCAGAAGATAGAAAGAGGGCAGAGATTGGGCAATAGATGCTTAAGGATCACAATATTCAGTAAGGCTAATTGTAAAGATTCATAAATGGATAGAAAAGTACTGTGTAAGGGTAGCATAATACTGTAAGTACAGTTAACAAAGCTGATTGTGAATATGGTTGAAAAAGGAAGACTATAGTAATGTATATCACCAGAAGGTAAGCCAAAGGATGAAAACTGGGAGTGTATAACTTAGTAAAACCCAGAGAGGACAATGATGGTGGTTAATTGCACAAATATAAGGAAGATTTTACATGAACAAGAAAAAATGTATTTTGCTAATACAAGGTGTTAAAAATGGGATGACGGTATGTTGGAAAAATATAATTAATGCAAACTAAGTTCTCTAGTTAACAATAACATTGTAATTTTCTTCATTAATTGTAGCAAAGAAAATATGCCAAAGGTAAATTTAAATAAGAGGGAGATACCAGGATGAGATATGGTATTTTTTTTCCTTCTTTCTTTTGGAAGAAATAGGAATGTTCTCATAGATTGTGGTGGTGAAAGCATAACTGTGATTATGTGAGGAGCCATTGATTGTACACTTAGGATGGATCATATGGTGTGTGAATAAAATTGTTTAAAAAATAAATCTACAAGTGCTGGAAGAGATGTGGTGAAAGAGGTATACCTACTCTCTGCTGGTAGGGAAGTAGAATTGTACAGTCCCTCTGGAGGGCAGTGGGGTATTTCTTCAGGAAGCTAAGTAGTATAGAATTGCCATAGTACCTAGCAATCCCATTACTAGGTATGTACTCGGAAGACCTGAAAGCAGGGGCATGAATAGGCATTTGCACACTGATGTATATGGCATCATTATTCATGATTGCTAATGGATAGAGGTGGCCCAAATGTCCAGTGACTGGTGAGCAGAAGGGTGTACACATACAATGGAATATTGTGTGACTGCAGAAAGGAATGAAGTCGTGAGGCAGGCAACAATGTGAATGACCCTTGAGGACATTATGCTGAGCAAAATAAGCCAGAAACAAAATGACAAATTCTGTATGGTCTCGCTAACATGAAGTAACTATAAGGAGCAAACCCTGAGAGTTAAATTAGAGAGCATAGGTTATCAGGAGATAGAAAGAAGGCAGAGATTGGGCAATTAATTCTTAAGGAGTAGAGAATGTTCAATAAGGTTGGTTGTAAAGGTTCAGAATCGGATTGCACAGTACTATTTGAGGGTAGCACAATACTGTAAGTGCAATTAACAAGGATGAATGTGAGTATGGTTCAAAAAGGAAGGCAAGAGTCAGGTATATCACCAGAAGTTAAGCTGGAGGATAAAAACTGGGACTTTATAACTTAGTGAAATCTCAAGTGGACAATGATGGTGGTTAATTGTATAAATATAAGAAAGTTCTTACACAAACTAGAAGAAATGTACATCACTATTACAAGGTGTTAATAATAGGGTGGTATATGGGAAAAATACAATTGATGTAAACTAAGGTCTATAGATAACAGTAACATTGTAATATTCTTGCATTCATTGTAACAAAGGCACAATACGAAACCCAAATGTAAATAAAAGGGGTTTTTGAGGAGTATGGGATTTTTTTCCCTTGGAAGAAATGAAAATGTTCTCATATTAACTGTACTGGTGAATGCATAACTGTAATTATACCAAAAGCCATTTATTGCTTACTTAGATAGATTGTAGGGTGTATGAGTAAAGCTGTTAAAAAAATAATAATGGGGGAGGAGTATGAGATATTTTAGGTTTTCTTTTTTATTTTTATTTCTCATTTGGATTAAATAAAGTTATCTAAAATTGATTATATTGATGAATGCACAACTATATGTGATAATGTGAGACCTTGATTGTATACTTTGGATGGATTATATGGTATATGAATATATTTCAATAAAATTGCATTTATAAAATGAGAAAAAAAGTTTGTATAGTTATTTCATGTATTAAGCATGGAAAAGTTATAAATGAAACTTAATCCTTTAGTCTAAGTTTTGAGCTCTTCCAGGACTATGGATTACAGGAAACAGAAAAGAATGATTTAGGGAAAAAGAAAAGAGTGCACAGGCACAAGTATTAGAATGCGGAGAAGAGAAGGATTTCTGAAACTCAGTCCCTAATTGGGCAGGGAACCATACTAAAAAGAGAAAAAAAGCAACCACATAAAAAGAAACTAAGCCTATGACCCTTGCCCTAAGTCTACATGGGTAATAATTGGGAAGGACCTGTCGTGATGTGGGTGGGGTTGAGAGCAAAGCTATTTCATTCATTGAAACATTCCACGCAGCCCAGTGGTTTCTTGCTTAAGAGTTCAGTATAAGTACTATAAATTGCCCCACGGTGGGGTCAAGTGATTTTGACAACTGCACTCCAAATGATCCAGATGTTAGGTCAGTCTATTCTGGTTCATGTATATAGTTAATGCTAAAGCAGTTTTTGACATAAGACGTCCTCAGAGAAAGTTCTCATTTTTCCTGGAGCTGACCACAGTTGCTTAGGTGCGATTTATTGGATGTTGCTAATCTCAAGCACTTCTTTCCTCCATTTCTTTTGACACTAACAGGCACAGGATGGTTACAGAATTAGGTAGAACTTTATTATCATCATCCTGGTAGGAAAATAATTTCCCAGAGTTGTTTTTTGTTTCCTTACTATTCAAAGTGAAAAAGAATAATTATTTGTCTGTGAATAGAAGAAGTGATGGTAAAAAGTGATTGGCTGCAAAAGGGCAGGAAGATTTTTTTTTTTTTTTTTTTGGTGTGATGGAAATAGTCTATATCTTGATTGTGGTGGTGATTACATGGGTTTATACATTTGTAAAAACTCATCTAACTCTATGCTTCAAAATTATGCATTTTGTTGTTTAAATTACACCTAAAGAAGTTGATCTACAAATATATCTATGTAATTTTTCTTTCCATTCTCTAATCCTTCCTTTCTTTACCAAATAAGCAACTAAAAAATGTTTTAGAAATTACAGGAATTTTAATGAAATTTCCTAAAATTATTTACATTATTATATATTTTATCAGCATCACTAGGATTAATAACAATATTTCTAATTAACAATAACAAGTGTAGGAAACTAAGATAAGTTAATAAACTTGCCAAAGTCCCAAAATTTAAGTGATAGAGACAGAATTCAATAACACATCTATTTACCAGTATTTAGAGATTTGCCTTACAAAGCCTTTGGAAACTTTGAGTAGTTTAGACCTTGATATGAGTTTGAAAGTAGAGCTTTCATTAGAGCAGGGTTGGTGGGCAGAATGGGGGCAGAGATGTGGTGACATGAGTGCTTGCTGACTAAAATGGAAGATGTCCCTTAGTATAGGAGAAGAGGGGAGGAGGATTCTGAGGATGAAATCTGCCCTTTGATAGTCTTGCCTGGGGTTATTTGACCAAATGGTTTGCTGTGCTCCTGCTTAACTGTGCTGAGTGGCTCATTGGGCAAATCCTTCAGGGACGGGAGGGGAAGGGTGTATATCTTGTACCTCTGGAGGCTGAAAGGAAGTTTTCATCATTTGTGATCTTTTATGAAATCCCTATAAATATGTGATGGAAGAAAAAGAAATGTTTAATTCATCTGTTCTGCCAGGGAATTTTTGGGGGGTAATTGAGCTGGTTTTGCAGATGTTTCTACCAAAGAATGGTTGGAATATTATCTCCTTTTTTTAGAAATTTCTAAGATCAGAAGTAGGAACTTTACTTTCCTCCTACCAGTATCGCAAGGACTTTCACAGGGTCTAACTCAGGCCTTCTAGGAAGGGTTGTCTCTCTGTGGGCATCTTCCCTCCCTATAGCTCCCAAAAGATAAAGCAGCAACAACTCTTTCTAAAGTATGCTTTGCTTGTTGCAAATGCACTGCACATAATTTATCTTCAAAGAAAAGCAGGACTGAAAAAAGAGAAAACTATGGGTTCTCTATTGGACATCATCTATCTGCATACTTGAAGAAAGGTGAGTTTAAAAGTCCATTCTTGCCTCAAATTTAGGAAAATGTTTTTGAGAGTTTGCCATTATCTAGTTATGTTTCCTGAGGATTATGAAATTCTGGGGACAGTTTCTCAGTGATACAAAGATTCTGATGTTTCAGGGTCCCTCAGCTTTCACTGGGCTTTGCTTAATGCAGACCTTCTCAGACCAATTTTGATTAAAAAGAGAGCAAAGAGAAAGAGGCAGAAGTAAAACTCTCTAATTGTGCAGATTCCTAATTTGCAGAAGTTAAGTTCCAGGAAAGGAGACAGATGTGTACTTGGATTCTAATATTGGGTGTCCAGGACCCACTGTCACACATACATATGTCAAAAAGCACTGAGTATTTTTGATCCCTGATGTGGTTCTTTCATCACTTTTAAACTCTGTATTTTAATCTGTTCCATCTCCTGGATTCTTTGACTTTTCTGGCTCTTGCTCACAGTGACACTTTACCTTCTGGCTCTGACCTCTTTCAACATTCTCTAACCACTATCCCTCACTAATATACATATAATATGCTTATTTTTGTCCAGGTACTGACCACAACAATAGCTTCCTCCTTTACCTTTTTATGGTTCTTGGTTTTGTGGTAGTTCTACCTGGATGATTGGAGTCTGAAATCTTGCATGGCAGTGTGGGGTTGGTGTTAGAGGGAGATCTCCAAGAACCATGAAGTCTTCAGTTGTGGTCTGGAACCACTGTGACAGCTCTCTACCAGACTCCACCTCCCACCATAGCCTGAAGTGCACAAAAGAAAAAAAAACTGTGACTTGCCTTAGTTACATTAAGATATATTGTAGGATCAAATGACCAAAAGATACTAAAGCAAAACTGAGGGGATAAAATTAAGGATTACATTATTTAATTAAACATTTTTGTTGTTGTTGAACAGCAGTTGGCTGGTAGTAATAGAGTTATTTGGAGAAATCTAGGAAGGTTCCTCTGAGGAGTTGCAGTACTAACTGGGTACTCTTTCTACAGGTAAAAATGGAGATTCGAGTCTATAGCATAGGAAAGGGCATTCAGCTGCTTTGAACTGTGGAAAAGATTCAGGGATTGAGACTGGGTGTACCTGAGTACAAGTGTAAGTCTTGGCTAGTAAATGCTTAAGCAGAAGCATCTGGAGGAAAAGTGGAAGGAAGAGGATGGCAAGGACTTAAGGGTTTTGATGTCATGGTCAGTATTCCAGACACTGAATTTTAAATTCTCTTTTCCTTTTCATGGGATGGCAAGGGCATGGAAAGAGAGGAGACAAAAAGTAAAAAGAATCACTGAATTTCTGTTGCTCTTCCCTGTTTAGATACTTAGAATAGACATCTCAAAAAAAGCCTGTGAGGATCCACTAAAAGAATTCCTAGACTGTCATTTGTGAAAATGAGATCAACGAAATTTCAGCCTGAATTGCTGGTATGCATGAGCTGATAGTTTTCACAATAAAACAAACATAGGTATCTCACCCAAAGTTCTATTTTTCTGCTACTAAGTTGTGACACATTCTATCTAAAATTCAATAAGTATTATAAATTGTGTAAAATGAATTATTATGTTACACGTTTTAGGAATAACAAAATGATACTCAAGTCTGAATGGAGAGATAGTTTTCTTGAATTCACTCATTTTTCAAATAATGCATTTAGACTTTAATATAAATTAATTTGACTAAATAATGAGTCATAGTAGGAGACAAGACCATCATTCAAATCTTGGGCTCCTTACATTGTTATGTCATCCACTGGAGACTGAGTGAGCACTTCTCATCCTTCTTTAGGAAAGGAGTCTGAAGTCCTGAAGACACTGATGAATCACAGTTGGAATGACTGCAGGACCATTCTTTATTTTGTTGGAGCCACAAAGAAACCACTGAGTTTCTAAATCAAGGAAACAAAAAACAGATGTCCTCACTGGGACCTGACATCTTGTGGAGGTAGGCACAATATTATAGATAATTTCAAAAGAGAAATTGGACCAAATTCCATGAAGAAAATGGTAGCTAAATTCTATTAAACAACTCTGCCTGCTTTTTATTTTTAGGTGCAGATGAAATCTTAATAAGAGTTGCTCTCCCATTTCTGTGTTTCAAATTTTCTGCATTGCCAATAAAAAAAAATCAAACGTTCATAACCTGATTTTACAAACTTTGCCTATGAGGACAACTTATTTTCCCAAGCTTTTCTACCACAACTCTTCAGTCTGGAGAAACTAGATTTCATACTGATCTTCCTGATATGGCATGTGCTGTATTACTTCCATTAAACTTTTGATTTCAGTTTTCACATTCAAATGTGCTCATTCTTCTGATTTTTCCATATCTGGATCTCAAACTTTTCACAACAAAGAAAATTTTGGCTTTATTCTAGTCATTGACCCCTGGTACTGACACTATTCTGCATTTTTTATTCTTTTTAATTCTGTTTTCTGTATTAAAGATGTTTAGAAAAGTCCTTCCTAATTTCTTATCACCATAAGAAAACTAGTGTCCTACAGAGTGCTTACATGATTTCAGCCACTCAGCCAAGGAAATTAATGTTTTAATAGAGTCCTGCAGCATGATCATGAGTATGTGGATAATTTGAATTCATGTTTTCAAACATTTAGAATAGCTCTTGAAAACTCAGTAGTAACCACTCTTATTGCAGGCACGGGGTAACTGTAACTTGTAGTTAGACACATTTTAAATTAGTTGACCTTCAGAGTAACACTGGAAGGTAGAATGTTTTATTATTTATGCTTTCAGGTGACTATAATAGAGCACAGAGTTATCAAGGGACTTGTTAAATGTCCCACCACTGAGGGGCCATGTGGTGGGGTTGACTCTTGGCATGTGGCTTCAGACTCTAGGAACTGATCACTGTGTTCACAGGCTCTCATCCAAGTTTTGAGTGTTTACATCTCAGAGAACCTGGTTTGGAACCTGACTCTGTCCCATTGATGCTATAGGTTATCTGTGACATAATTTTGATTCCTCACTGTCCAAACTCTATTTTAGGAATTTGTTCTCTTTGCAGATGGTTTCTACTCTTCTAATTCCCTTAATATGGTGCTTCACAAAATTAATGATCCTCACTATGTTTATCTTAAAAGTCATGTTAAGATGTCAAGAAGAGTGGATCATTTTCCCCATTCTTAACAATAATGCCAGCTAATTTTGATTCCACATAGGAAACAAAAGATAATCATGGTAATATGTAAGAAAACATAATAAATACGCTAATTTTGCATAGTATGAAACATTGGACTGTAACACTGGGAAAATTGACAGACAGGATGGTATAAAACATAAAAACAATGACATTAAAGAGAAATAAAACACAGAAAGAAAAAGCAATGCCATGCTAATGGAAAAAGCAAAGACTGAGACATACAAACTGTTTGTTATGAACCAGATGTTTTCTTTTTCATTTAATCTGCACAGCAACCCTGATTACATCTAATGTGACTTGACCAATATCACATCTAGTAAATATTGGAACTGGATTTGAACTCAGGTTATTTGGCTCCAGCAGTTGAATTCTTAACTAACCTACATAATAACCATTTTGCTAGATTAATATCCATCTTAGGTATAATTACAGGATTCATAAACATGCTAAAATAAGACAAATCATTTGCAAAAGGGAAATATTTTCAGAAATAAGTGTATAAAAGTGTTGTTTATAATAAATTTCTTGTAAGTATACATATATAATTTTATTATATTACACTAACAAGACAATAGGATAACATCACAAGCAGCCTGATTTTTGCATGTATATCAGTTTTTCTGCAAAATACCAATATTAGAACATTGGGCTGATTTATAGGTAAAAACATATATAAAGAGAGATATGCACATATGTAAAATACTTATAGAAATTTATGGAAGATATAGAAGAAACAAAATAGTTCTATCTAGAACATAGGATCATAATTCAAAAAATTGAGAGAGAGATATCCATTTTACTTCTCATCTTTCTACTTCATTTGAATATTTCATCATAATCATGTAACATTTTGTAATAAAATATAGTTAAAAAGGATACAATAATATTCAAACTAGTTTTTAAAATCTACCAATAACAATGAAAATAGGCAATAGGGACAACAGTATCGTACGTAGAAAATTATTTCAAAGTTGTTTGTAGAATTGTTATTTATTAGAGTGAAAATTAGAAAGATCATAAATGCCTCAGTGGAAAGTGGTCAAATATTGATTACAAAAATATGTGCATTATCATACAATTAAATTGATAATTAGAAACTATAACAACATAAAAGGAATGCTTATAATTCTAAGTAAAAATCAGAAAGCAAAAGGGTATTATATGATGATTCCAACTGCAAAATTTATTTGTGTATATGAATAAATTCTTGAAATACAATAATCAAAGTTTTACATTAGAACAGTGAGATTTGTTCAAACAATGTTTTTAGAAGATATAGCCTGGGTAATTCAGAGTGAAGAGGGATATATATGAATAAATAACAACTTGGTTATACAAATATTAGTAATTGAAGACCAGTTCAAATTCAAACGCAGAGTGACTCAATATTTTCCCTTTAAGGTGAGTAATGGGATAGGTTCAAAAGAAAGGTAAAGAGTAGTTTAGGTTACCACCATGATGTCAACCTCAGTGCATTACCCAGACATTTGTTATATGAAGACTACAGATGAAGCTGACATCTTGAAACTTATAAAAAGTTGTCCAAGTGGTTATTTGTAAAGCATATTCCACCCAACTTAAAAAAAGGGTATGTTATAATAGATATAGAAGTGAGTAAACTGAACTGAGAATATTTTCTTCTGGAGGGATTTGTAACATTACTAGGGCTTAATTATATTGGAAAGATGTTAAGTTTCAAAGTATGTAGATAAGCTGCATAATACCTGCAATACCAGTTTGTATGTATGTGCATATGTGTATGTGCAAAATCTTTTTTATAAATTCTTTTTAAAACTGTGAATAAGGTAGGGCAGATATTTGCACTCAATTTTTCAGATAAAGATGAAGTTTCAAAGCCACTAAGTCACCTGGCAAGGAAAGAACAAGCACTTAATTTTTTAATCTTGGTAGGAATCAAAACTTGTGAAAGATATTTTCTCTTTTTTTCCAAAATGCATATGTTTTGTTTCAATCCAATGAGGTCCTGAATCAATAGATTAATCTGCAAGAGGCCTAGGCATTAGCAGATTTACAAAGATTCCTGGGGAATTCTGGTACACAACAAAGACAAGTACAGAGTAAAGAACAGAAAAGGAATTCAGAGTTTATCCCACTTATCTCCCCAAGGTGTCACTTCTTTTCTCTTTCTCCACAGATTAAATCTTTGTCAATTGCATTCTACCTACAGCTTCTGATATGGCAATGAATAAGACTGTGGATGAGTTCATTCTTTTGGGGTTGACACAGGATACTGAAAAGCAGAAAGCAATATTTGGGGTTTTCTTGATTCTTTACCTTGCGACTCTTTTGGGAAACTTTCTCATTGTGGTGACTATTAAGGCAAGCCAGGCACTTGGAAGTCCCATGTACTTCTTTCTCTTCTACCTGTCCTTTGCTGATGCTTGTTTCTCTACAACCACAGCCCCCAGGTTGATTGTGGATGCCATTGTTCAGAAAAAGATCATTTCCTACAATGAGTGCATGACTCAGGTCTTTGCATTCCATATCTTTGGGTGCATGGAGATATTTGTGCTCATTCTTATGGCCTTTGATCGTTATGTGGCCATTTGCAAACCCCTGAAATACACAACCATCATGAGTCAGCGTGTCTGTGGTGTGTTAGTGATTCTGGCTTGGGTGGGATCTTTTATTCATTCTTTAGCACAGCTTTTCCTGGCTCTGAGATTGCCTTTCTGTGGCTCCAATACTCTTGATCACTTTTTCTGTGACTTGCAGCCCTTGATGAAACTTGCCTGCATGGACACTTATGTGATAAATTTGTTAGTTGTGTCTAACAGTGGAGTTATATGCACAGTGAGTTTCATAATATTGCTTATCTCCTATGTAGTTATTTTATATTCTCTGAGAAATCACAGTGCAGAAGGAAGGCGCAAAGCTCTCTCTACCTGTACATCCCATTTTATTGTGGTTGTCATATTTTTTGGTCCATGTATATTCATTTATATACGGCCAGCAACCACATTTCCAGTGGACAAGATGGTGGCCGTGTTTTATTCAATTGGGACACCCTTGCTTAACCCTCTGATCTATACACTGAGAAATGCAGAAGTGAAAAATGCCATGAAAAAATTATGGTGTCACAAGTGAGAAATTCACCAGATTAATAACTTATGGGGAATCTAATTTATATTTCCTTGACAATTTAGATTATGTTATATGAACAGAAAAATATCCTTACCAAGAAATATTTAACAATCTATGGATGCCTTATAATCTCTTTTACACTCTGATGATTCAACTGAATTCTATCAACATCTGGGCATTATCATATGGTAATGTAGTTTTCATTTATATGTTTATTCAGAAAGAAATGTTTTGACTAACATGAATTATTGTGTGTGAATATATATGTGGCCACCAAATTCCTTTTCTAGATTTTGTTCTAGTCCATGACAGAATTTATCAAGATGAGCTAGTGTATAAGAGACTGGACTATTAAATAATCAAGTTGTCTTGCTAACCTGAGGGGGAGTAGAGAAGATGGCCCTAGAGGGTAATACTTGGGAAATTTTGTCTGACCCTGCCTCACTGGGGATCCTATATGGAAATACCCTCAAACTTCAATAAAATTTGAGAGTTCTTTGCCAATCTAGATTTTCTCTGAAAAAGCTTAAACATCCTGTATCTGGTGGTGGAGGAGCCTTACATTTGGAGGCCTTAACCAGTATCAGCCAGTCAAGTGTCCTCCTGAAACTTCACATTGCTCTTCACAAAGGAGGGGAAGGAAAAAGTGAGGATATTTGGCAGGTGGAATAAGCAGAAGGAAGACTAGAGAACAATAAATGATGAAGACAGAAAAATGGTAAAGATACATGATAAAAATGGTAAAGATACCTAGAGCAGGAGCTTAATCTTCCTTATATTTCAGGACTCACTTTTTTTCCTGTGATCATATTTTCAGGAAGAAATGAAGTTTCAAAATATTTCTACTCTAGGTACCTACCTGATACCTACCTAAAATGTAACAAGAATGATGAAATGAATATATTTTTATTGCTAAAAGAAATTCTAACCCGTATTTCTGAATTTTTGGAAGTACTGAAGAATTGAAAATTCACCTCTACTGTCTTTCAAACATTGACCTTTCAGTTTTATATGAGATTGTTTTAAAATGCATATTTCTAAGTCAGAGGTAACCAAATCTATTTGTATTACATGTACACACACACACACACCCCACCTCATATCTTCATAATCAAGTAATAACAAGATTTATCAGGACTTGCATTATTATACCAATCACCAGGAAGTACTACTATCAGTGATATTAGCTAATAAGAAGAGAAAAGATGAACTTCATATGTAAATAATTATTTTAGTCACCTGAAGGGAAAATTCAATCACCTCATTCCAACAGATCCCCAGTAATTAAGATATTGTGTAGAAAACTGGTGATAAAATAAATATTTAAGTCTTAAGAGGACATTTGCCAGAGCTGTCAGTATCATATTCATAACTGGCAATTTTGCTTCATATTACCTCCAAATGAACACTCACAAATTTCCTAATTTTGTGTCTTATTCTTCTGTTGTTAAAACTTTTGAATCTAGTACCATCAAAAATGTACTTAAGAATGATTGGTCTTTTTGGAAGCAATACATAATCAAAACAATAAAAGATTAATACAATAGAAGATAGCCTTTATCTGTCTTGGAATGCTTCATGAATATTTTTGGGCCACAGTTATTATTTCATGTATACTGCATCTAGTCAAAATTTCTGTTGTATCGCAATGTTATCTAAGAAATGCTAAATCATAAATAATTGTATCAACAGTGGATTTCAAGATTATTTATTTTAATTTAAAATGCACATTAATTTAAATTGTATTTTACTCCAACTGTAGAATCATTTGTTTGCACATATGAAATAAACATTTGGGGGGGGGACTTCTAAAATTAAATCTTATCTCTAAACATGGAAAATTTCAGAGTGAATTACAACTATGAGATCTGTTATTGGAGCTCCAGTGGTGATGGGCAGAGACTAACCTTTTGAAAGGGTAATGGGAAAAGAGCAGGAGGGGAACTGCCAGATGACAGTAAATGAAGGAAAAAAAGGAGGCCTGAAAATCAGTCTCTGGGTAGGACCCTAGGAGCCTCATAAAACATCCAGATCACCGATTATAATATATATTATGATTTATTTATATGGTGAGAGGAGTCATTTTCAGTTATCCCATCTCTGCATTCATGTCTGTATTAGTATGATTTCTCTAGGGTAACAGAACCAACAGGAGACATCTGAAAATATCAGATTTCATAAAAGTGTCTCATGCAACTGGGGGGATGTACAAGTCCAGGTTCCATGGGGTAGGCTGTGTGCTGGCACTCTGATGTGGGTCTTCAAAGAATTCCCCAGGAGAAGCTGACTGGCTGAAGAAGAATTGAAAGTTCTCTCTCTTCTCCCCTAAAAGTCTTCAAATGATTGGATTAAATCCAGATGACTGAATTCTCTCATTGCAAAAGATGCTACTTTTGTTGATGCAATCAGCCACAGATGGAATCAATTTACTTATGATTTAGTAAAACAGCCTTCTGGTTTATTAACCTGTCAAAAGTGTTGTTGCAGTAAAAGGCCACTGCTTGTTGACCAGAGAGCTGGGCACCATTACATGGCCAAGTTGACACATGAACCTAACCATCACAATGTCTGAGGCTTCTAGCCCAACAAAGAACCACAGTATCCTTGAGAGTATCACAAGTTTAAAAACAAATAGGGTTGTTTAGTGTTTAAAGAATTGTACATGTTACTGCAAATAACCACAATGACCATGTAACTAAGGGGCTATTTGGGTCCCAAAAGGGTGGCAACTATCTATAGGGCTCAATGGGATATTGCAGGGATCTCTACACACCCAACTATATTGTGAATCAGAGGGAGAGCATCAGACTTTAGCACTAGATATGGAATGTCAGTGTTTGAAGAAGTTGACTGAGCTGAAGAATTACAGCTGGTCTTCTATTCTAAATATTCCCTGGGCCAGCAGTTTAGCCTGCAGTAGAAAAGTACTAGACACATGTGGATGAAAATATATGTGTGTTAATAAAAAGTCATATTAGGTCAATTCTGATCAAATGCTATCAAATAATAAGATGGTTTTAAGACTTGTAACAGGAGGAAGCTGAATCCATAATTCCAAGTATTCTGAGTCTTTTAGAATCCTTTATCCTTAAACAGTCTTTTGGATGCAAATAGTTGTGGAAATGTCTACTATTAGAAGGTATCAAATCCCACTCATATCCTGTAATTTCACATTTCTCTCATTTTCTCTAACAATAAAAGAAGAGCATATAAAGGGGAAAATTTTTCCTAATAGGAAATACATTTGTACTCAACTGTATTTTTCAGGTCCAACTTTTCCCTAAGGAAAAAAATTATAGATATTTATACAAATATTTAAGATTTTGTAACCTGCTTCCAAGACACCTCTTTCCTAACCTCTGTAAGATGCTAACTTATTTCTTTGGCTCATACACTTTTGTAACGGTTTGAGTTAAGAAAATATGTATATAGAAGTAGCTATGTGAATGTTTTGAAATCTAGTTGAGTTAAATATTCTGTACAAAATCATCTGCCAAAAACTTGTTAAAAACAATAAATAAGGTGACATTCCAAAATATGGGATGAGCCATGTGTTGGTATTTTTGTGGTGATGTTCTAAATCTGAGAAATATCAAAGGCTTAGAATAGTGTTCTTGCATGTGCATGTGTGTGTTTTACATTCAAATTTTTATTGAGAATTGTGGATTCACATGCAGTTGTACTAAACGATACACAAACATGTACGCATAACTTAGTTTCCTCCAATGATAACATTTTACAAAATGATGATATAATATCAGACCAAGATACTGATATTGACACAATCTACTAATCTTACCAGTATTGCCCCACTTTTAGTCACACTTACTCATGTGAGTATATTTAGTTATATAAAATTTTATCACATTTTGTGAATCCACCACAACAAACAAGGATATGAACAGTTTTAACACCACTAAAATCCCTCCTTTTTCTCTTTTATAACCAAACCTACTTACCTACCCCCTGCAACCACTAATGTGTCCAATATTATTATAATTCTACTATTACCAATAATCCATAGCTTACATTAGGGTTCACTGCTTGCATTGCATGGTGCTATTTTTGTGTTTATCTTTTTTTATTCTTGTAACCTGAAATTTCCTCTTGTAACCACATTCAGTTATATAACTGAGCACTGATAATTTCATTCACAATTCTGTACTTCTATTACTACCATCTTTTATCAAAATTTTCCCTTTTTGTGGCTAAATAATATTCCATAGTATGTATACAGCAATTCATCCATTCATATATAGATGGACACTTGGTTTGTACTCACAATTTTTAAATTGAGAATAATACTGCTATGAACAACTATGTGCAAATATCTGAGTCCCTGAAATCAATTCTTTTGGGTACATACCTACAAGTGGTATTGCCAGGTCATATGGTAATTCTGACCCTATCTTGCCACATTCTACCTAGATAATTATATTCTAGTCACTCTGGACTTCAATAGTTCCTTGAAAATATCAAGGCAGTTACTTCAGAGTTTCCCTGTGCATTTTCTCTATCCAGAAGATTCATCACATGAAGTCTTCCTTCAGATCATTTTCATCAATTGTCAGTGCTTATTATTATCATTAATCTTTTTGATTAATACATTTTATTACTTTATGTAAGAAATCACTACAAAATTCAAAATCAGGTTGAAATGCTACCTGCTTATAAAATGATCTCTGACCATGGAATATGAAGTGTTTTTCCAGAAATAATCACAGCACTTCTTTTCCATTAACTTTCTAATGATCACTGATATTTTTCTTTAATTTTAATTGCTTAAAGATTGTCTCCTCCCTCCCCCCATTTTTATTTGGGTGATAAATAAAAAATACATATTAGCACATTATGGGTCATATGATGACCAATTTACATCCAGATAGAGCCACATAATTTTATTACCAGATAATGATTGCTACTCTGCAGGCACCAACCTCTGCTGTGCTCTGCTGGGAGTGTAAGAAGTAAGCAGATGTGAACTTGGTTAGGGAGGAAAGCATTTGTATCACATAGATATCAAATGATTATGGAGTACATGGCAATGGGTTCAGAGTAATTTCAGGAGAAAAAAATTGGTACTAACATTGATGTGCCAAACTCAAAATTACCTTTGTTATATCTGTGTGTAATATTCATATATGTCCATTTTACTCTAACAGAACCATATTAATAGTTATGTTAAATTACATTATTAATTTAAATTTTAGTGGTGTTGCAGTTATGTTTGTAATTTTATTTTATTTTTACATTTCCATGTGTTGTAATTATAAGGTACCGATAACTCTTTTTTGGTTTACACATATATACAAGGAACATTACATTGTAAATCATTCGAACAGGGATTCATGAGATTTTTTTTCCTTTAAAAGGGTTCTATACAATATTTAAAATTAAGAAAATATGTTTTATACTTTGGAAAATAAAAGTAAGGGTAGTAGAAAAACAGTTACTTAATTAAACTGTGCATGTGCATAGAAAAATGAAAATGAAATGCATGGCTTAAAGGTCAGGGTAAAGTTCTGGGAGTGGACAGACTTGCTAGACTGGTCAATTAACATTGCCTACACCCCAATAATCACTGAAATAGTCTGAGATCATCTGTTAAAGATCCTTTTATCAACCAAAAAAAAAAAAAGCTCCCTTTGGTCATTTACATTTTTATGAGGACTATTTGTTTGTGGATTGTCATATAGTGTCTAGAGTGAGCATGAAGAGATGCTAAGATGCTCAAAATGATTCCTGCCCCTGGTATTCACATCTGTATCATCCCCTTCTCTTGAGTGTGGGTGGGATTATGTTCTCCTTCTAACCAACAGAATAAAGTAAATTAAGAAATTGCTTCTATGACTATGTTATCTAAAACTGTAATTTCTGTCTTACTCACAGACTCCTTTCCTGGCTGATTCTGATGAAGCAAGATGCCAGGCTGTGAGCTGCCCTTTGGAGGTACTGACAGAGCAAAGACTGAGGGCAGCCTCCAACCAACATCCAGCAAGAATTGAGACCATCAGCCCAATGACTTGCAATGAACTGAATTCTGCCAACAACCACATGAGCTTGGGAGCAGACCCTTCCCCAGTTGAGCCTTGAGATGTGATCACAGCTCTGGCTGCCACCTTGATTGTAGCCTTGTGACAGACCACAGAGGCTCCCAGTGCTTCATGGAGTTGAGTTGTGTCCATGCTCCTGACCCAGAGAAACTATGAGATAATGTGAGAATTGTTTCATGCTGCTAAATGTGTGGCAATTTGCTATATAGCAATAGATAACTACTAATACACATATTTTGGCCTGCTTTCTAATTATACATGCCCACCAAATTACTAATCTCAAATTCTGGTTTATATTCCATGAACTATTTAATTTGGTCAAAATGAGCTAGGCCATGCAAGGAAGTCCATCTCTGGTCATTAACAGATTTCAATCTATCCTAGAAATCCAAAGATTAGATCCTAATCTGTAGCTCTTTCATGGGGGATAAGGGAATTTCTGGTCTTTTATCCTTATATATCTAATTTGATGAGCTTCAAACTCCAATGATATACATTCTTATGGTCAAAAAAAAACTGTATCATTAGTGGAAAATATGCAAATATTCAAGAATGAATTTCAACTTTGTATGTGACATATAATAATGGAAATCAAAATACCCTCCCAGGAATACATTATTATTACATAAAGAACAGAGTGGTGTGATGTATGTTTGAATTATTTATTATTTTAGGGTACTATTAGAATTCTATAAAAGAGAGACCCAATGATAGAGTTGTTTAACATATAGGAATTTAAAATTGGATATGACAGACTCATGTAAATGGTCCAGGTGGACAGGGCAGTACATCTCCTCTTCCTCATTCATGGACTCAGTTTTCTTTCTAGCATTTTCTTGGCCCTGCCCAAAGCTCTCATGTTCAACATGTGATCCTGGTGCTAGCATCATTGACATCACCTGGGAACTTGTTAGAAATGCAGAAATCTGGGCTCACCCCAGAATTAATGAATAATAATTTGAATTTTAACCCTTGATTATCCATATATAGACCACCATTTGTAAAGAACTTCCATAGGTCTCTGTTATCTATAGATGTGACACCTTCAGCCTGGTTTCAGGTAGCAAGAAGAAGAAACAACCTTGGAGGAATGCATATTCCAAATTTTAGATTTCAGACTGGAAGTTACACATATTTCTTTTGCCTGCAGCCAATCTACAAGAATTTAGTTGCAGAACTTCACTTAGTAGCAAAGATGGCTGGGATATTTTGAGTGAAGAAATTCTCTGTCCATGTTCCTGGTGCAGGTTCCTTTGTCAGAGATTGCCAGAAATCCACTAGCAAGTGTGCTTTAATGATTTTTTTTTTCATTAAAGGATGAGTTCAATTGACCATCAAAACTCAAAACACTAGACTTTGAAGCACATCAAAATAGATATATAAGGGGAAAACTCAGAAATCACCTGCCAGATTTTCATCTTATTGTTGCTCCACCCAGGAGCTCTGCTTGGGAGGCCATGAACCCAGGTAACACTCTGTTACTGCTGAAGAGGGATATGAATTTTAATTGCTATCTAGCAGTCTCTGACCTAGACATCTAGCAACAAGAACACTCACAGATGCATTTTTTTACTCAAAATTCACTTCAATTAGGCAAATATTTATTGACTCCTCTTTGTGTTCCAAGTACTATAGATAACTAGTAATGTACGTATTGAGACCATCAGCCCAACAACTTGCAATGAACTGAATTCCATCCTTATCTTCTGAGCTAACATCCTAGTGGATTATGCTATTTCAAGAAGTCCAGTAGCAAATACAGGACATTTGTGAGTTCCCAAGATTTGAAGAGTCTGAATGAACTTTTCTCAAACTTGGGACTACCCTTTCATTTATGAGGAGGTTTAAATTTGTACTTTTTCCCACTACTGCTCTGTAAAGCCCCTTTTGATCTTAACTCTCATCCCTGCCCATTCTCTTTCATTATACTTCTGGATCAATAATAAGTAGAATCCCCTACATTATCAATCTCTTGTGTGAATGTTCCATTTATCATCTTGTTTTCTTGGTTCTCTCCTCTGGATGCTACTTCCACATAATTTGGTGGTGTTTTTTTTTCTTACAGTTTTCATGCCAATGGGACTGGAAAGACATTTTCTTTATGATTGTTTCTCATTGCTACTTAACTTCCGTTGAACAATGCCACTTTCAGCCATTCTTTGCCAGTCATCTACTGTTTACCAGGTCATTCCATCTCATTCCTTGAAGGAATTGGCTTCTGGATTACTATAACTCCAGCATGTCTTTGTCATAATTCTTGATTTTAACATCCACAAAGATGATCCATCCAATATGCTGGCTTATTAATTTACTGATTACCCAATTCTCTTCCAAGAATATACAATTTATTTTAGATGCCCATTCCAATAGACATATCCTAGACCTTGTCATTACCCTTTTATAATTTCAATTTCATACCCATTAATCCCCAACCCAACGCTATTCTTTCCAGTGTACACGTTCGACAGCCCAAATCTAAAAATTCCTTGATGCCCGTGTGATATACAAACCATTGATCCTAATAAATTTTTACATGGCAATAGGAATGCTGTTGCCTAAGAAACTGCCCAAGTTATTCTCTGTGTCTTAATTAGTCTTCCTTCAGTTATCTGTCTGGCTTAAAATCTCCACTTGTTTTATTATTCAGTTGTGTCTTTTCATTACGCTTTCCCTGGAAAGCTTACAGAATTGTAACCCTCACTCTCTAATATTTTGCATCCCCTATTACTCCACCCCTGCTTAATTTTTCTCCTTAACACTTACAATTACCTAACATGCCATAAAATTTATTTATTTATTTTGTTTATTATGTGTCCCCATTGCAAGATTGCAATTCATATGAATATATATATTCATATATATATTCATATATATATTTGTGTTTTTTTTTAAAACTTTATTTGTACATCCCCATTGTCTAGAAGAATGCTTGGTATGTAGGAAGTACAGTTGAATTAATAAAGGAATCATACTAAATATACATAAATTGACTTCTGCTCTTTAGGAGATTTAATAATTTCTGAATAGCAATGTTCTTGTTGTGAACAACTAGAGAAGCCAGATAAAATAGAGAAATTGGCTGGATGAAAGGATTGCAGTCCTGCTGCAGCAAGCAAAACTAAAATGTTAAGACTCCAAAGACACAGACCTTCAGTGAGGTGAGTTGAATTCTGTAGCCACTTTTACCTTGGGGGCATTTGCTATTCTGGGCATGGACAGAAGGCTGAGAATCTGGACTCTGCACTAGAGGAAGATCTCTGCTGTGGGGCCCACACATCAGCAGAGCTTTTGTAGGAGATTTGGAGTGCCTCAATCATGCAGTGTTGTTTTCCCTCAGGATATTTCCCCAATTCTAAAATCTATATGGGATGGGAAGCTAAATTCTTACAAGGTAAATCTCTGAAATGTAGAGATGACTTTCATAGTCTCATAAGATGATGATTTTCCTGTGAGACTGGCTAGGGGAAGAGGGTCAGAAGAACTCACCAGGTTCTCAATTGTAAGAGTCACAAGTGAACAGAAGATAAGAGTTTTATCAGAGCTGTAACCCAGCTTTAACTCATAAACTATTCAAGTTAATTAAAATGATCATGCACCAGTCTATCTGCTTAGTAGTGGGAAATGTGATGCCTATTTGGAGGATAACATTTTGAAGTGAATGAAAACAATTATGTGGCATATACCGGTGGTTGACAGATAAAGTATGGCTGAGATGAAAACTTATTATCTTAATGGTATATATGATAGAGAAAATTGAAAATCAGTGATCTAAGTTTTCATCTAAAAAGCCTAAGGACAACATATCAAACTCAGAGAAAGTAGAAGGAAGGAAATAATAAAGAGCAGAGATGAAAGACAAAGAAAACAAATATAAAGAGAAAGTGTACAAAACCAAAACCTGGTTCTTTGAATTGGTGCATAAAATTGATATATGCCTACCAAGACTCAGAAGATAGAACACTGGGAGAAATACAAATTACCAATATCAGAAAAGAAAAAGTGGACATCATGTTATTTCAAACATATATTAAATAGGAAGATAATATTAACAACTTTACATCAATAAATTTGACAATTTAGAAGAAATCAATGAATGTATTGATAAATAAAATTTTCCAAAACAGAAACAAAAAAGAATACATGAATGTTCCATTATCTTGTTGCTTTCCTGGTTCTCCCCTCTGGATGCTGCAGCTTCTTAACTTGGGCTTGTTTTCTCTCCTACAGTGCTTCATGCCAACAGTCCTGGAGGTGATAAATTTTGTTATGTCTATTAAAGCAATGACATCAGTTATTAAAATCCTTCCCACAAAGATAATTTCAGGCCAGATGGCTTCAGGAGTCAATTTTCCAAACCATTTAAAGAAGAAATAAACCAATCTCATCTCAAATTTTTGAAATCATTTTCCTTCAATCTATCCCTTTTCTGTCCCTTTTAGTCCATATTGGCTGTGGTTCCATTCATACAGATCTTGCAACAAACTTGTTGGTTTCTCATGCAGCATGCAGGGGTCCCAACCATCAGACAATAGACTTTCCACAAATCCTTTCTGGATGACTGCATTTCCAAACCTGACTCTCACTGAAATGGCTGACTAGTTCCATGTTCAGTTAAATACTCACACAGGGCACTCCCCTTTGGGGATTTGCTTTCCAGAAATTCAGAATTTTTCAGACAATCAATTTCTGGTTTCTTTGTACACAAGAGTTCAATTCTTAACTTATCTCTTTCCTCTTGCATTTTATCATCAGCTGCAAGGGGAAGCCAGGCTGCACCTTTCACATTTAATTTGGAAATCTCTTCAGCTAAATATCCAAGCCCATCACTTACAAATTTTGCCTTCCATCTGACATCAGGACTCAATTTTGCCAACTTCTCTGCCACTATAAAATATGGGTTGCCTTTCTTTCAGTTTGCGATGATACACTCATAGTTTCTGTCTAAGGCCTCAACAGAAGTACCATTAGCATCAATATTTCTACCAATAGTCTCTTAAAAGCAATCTAGGTCTTTTCTATCAAGTTCCTTACAATTGTTTCAAAATCTTCCCCATATCCATTTATAAAGCAGTCCTAGCATTTTTGGTATTTGCATCTCAGTACCCCACTCTCCTGGTACCAAAATCTGTTTTTGTTTCTTAAAGATGCCAAAATGCAATATACCAATAAATAGGGATAAAAGTGTTGGAGAAAACATGGAGAGAGGGATGTACCTATTTACTGTTGATCAGGTGGCAGAATGGTATAGCCTTTCTGGAGGTCAGTGTGGTGGTTCCACAAGAAGCTATGTATGTGGGGACCATAAAGTCCTGCAACCTCATTATGGGGTATACAATTGGAAGATCTGAGAGCAGAGACATGAATGGACATTTGCAAACTGGTGCTTATGGAGGCAGAATTCATGATTTGCAATGAGTGGAGGTGACCTAAGTTTACATCAACTGAAGAACAGAATGGTGAACTGTGGTGTATGCATGGAATATTGAGCAACTATGAGAAGGAGTGAAGCTGTGAGACATGTAATGAGGTGATTGGATCCTGTGGACAGAATTTTGAATTAAGTACACCGGAAACAAAGGCAAACACTATAATGCCTCACCAATATGGACTAACTACAGTGTATAAATTCAGAATTGAAACTTAGAGTACAGCCTATCAGGGGAATGGTTATTGTAATGGTCCCTAGATTATAAGCTCTTACAGCAGTCAAATCTATTCCTGAATTATAATGGCTATCTCCAAACTCTGAGATGCTGATCCCTTTGTGTATAACCCAATTGGTCTCTGGAATGTTGGGTATCTGTGTGACACCTGAAACTCAGAGCTAGATTTCAACAGATATGAATGTCAGTATTAGTGCATACAGCAACTGCTTAAAAAAAGCTGAAAAAGAGTCTAGACTTCAATTAGAGATATGAATGAAGCAGATCTGGTTAAGACTAGGGCAAATCAGGCCAAGGGTAAAAGTTGAAACTGATTGTATTTTAGAACTTCAACTTCCATGTGAGACCAAGGGAAGAGATGTTTATTTGGTACAGGATCTATATTTTCTAAACAATATAACTTCAACAGTCAGTTTGTTCAAACACCATAAGTACATGGAACTTTGAATAGGAAGTGAAGTATGATAGGTTTGTATAGGTTAGAGTGAAATAGCAACACATCCCAAAGTAATTTGGGCAGAGAATAAAAATATATATGCAGGGCCCCCCTGAGGAGCTGGGGTAAGATGTAGAGGTGTTGGGTTTCCTCCCTGGATTGTTGCTGATGTTCTCATAAACATTGAGGACTGACAGTTTGGTATGCTGAGCCCTCTATCTTGGGGATTGCCATTACAAAGTTCATTAATGCAAAGGAGAGACTAAACCTGCTTATAATTGTGCCTAAGTGTCCCCCCCTGAACACCTCTTTGTTGCTCAGATGTGGCCCTCTCTCTTTAGCTAAATCACCTTGGCAGGTGAACTCACCTCCCCCCCAAAGTGGGACCTCACTCCCAGGGTTGTAAATCTCCCTGGCAACATGGGATATGACTCTGGAGATGAATCTGTACCTGGTATCGTGGCATTGAGAACATCTTCTTGATTAGAAGGGGGATGCAAAATGAAACAAAATAAAGTTTCACTGGCTGAGAGATTTCAAATGGAGTCAAGAGGTCACTCTGGTGGACATTCTTACATACTATATAGGTAACCCTTTTTATGTTTTAATGTATTGAAATAGCTAGAAGTAAATACCCTAAACTGTCAAACTCCAACACAGTAGCTTTGATTCTGGAAGACGATTGTATACAATTGTAGCTACAAGGGGTGACAGTGTGATTGTGAAAACCTTGTGGATCGCACTCCCTTTAGCCAGTGTGTGGATGGATGAGTAGGAAAAATGGGGAAAAAAATGAAAAATAGGGTGGGAGGATTTGGGTGTTCTCTTTTACTTTGTTTTTTAATTCTTATTCTTTCTGGTGTAAGGAAAATGTTCAAAAATAGATTGGGGTGATGAATGCATAACTATATGAGGGTACTATGAACAGTTGATTGTGCACCATGGATGCTTGTATGGTATGTGAATATATCTCAATAAAACTGAATTTAATTTAAAAAATTTAAAAAATGCAAAATACCAGAAATGGGTTGGCTTTTACAATGGGGCTTTACTAACTTACAATTCTTAGACTGTGAAAATGTCCAACTCAAAGCATCAAGAGGATGACACCTGAACTCTGAAGGCAAGCTGCTGGGGTCTGGGGTTTCTGTCATAAGTTACCTGACGATGTCTGCTGGTCCTTCTTTCCCGTGTTTCACTGCTTCAGCTTCTGACTTCTCCAACTGTGGCTTCTTCTTTCAGTTTCTCTGGTTGCTTCTCTGACTTTCATCTCTTTTAAAGAACTCCAGTAAAAGGTTTAAGACCCAACTTGGGGTGAGTCTTCAATTAAAATAACCTAATCCAAAGTTCCCACCCACAGGAATGGATTAAAAGAAAAAGGCCTTTCCTGGAGTACATGGCAGCTTCAAACCACCACCAAGTCAATAAAAAGTTCGCATTAAATAAATACAAATTAATCCATAAAAATGCATTCTAGAACATCCAGACAACCATTTAAACCCACATTTTGTTCCTCCTCTTTTCTATCATGATGGCCCATATAGTGCTTTTCTACTTGGCAAAACAAGAAAACACCAGATGTAGTCTGGACAATTGCAAGACTTACTAATATTAAATGAACTACAGGTGGTGTCATTTTTTGCTAAACTATGATTTATCTATATTTCAGAGAGATCAAATTAGAAATAGTACAGGAATGGTAAACTCAAATGGACATCTTTCTGTAACTTTCAGTACCATTTATGTAATAGTTGACTTTTTCCCAACAGGTAAACACCAAATACAAGTTTAATTAAAATTAATTTTAATTCATAGATACTGCATTATTGATGGTAAATAAAAATTATTCCTTTAGTTATTTAACAGTTGCAAGCATAAGGCATTATACCTATTTTTTATGTTTCTACATGATTAGTAATATTATCGTATATATAATGATTTGTTACACCAGGGTTCTTGAGGAAATTTCTTGAATGATGAAAAAAACTCACTTTTGTGAATCTTTAATATATATGTTAAGAAAAAGCAGTTTTGGTAGTTATTTCAGAAAACTTAAAAATGAAAGTTAATCCTTTAGTTTAAGGTTTGAGCTCTTCCAGGATTGTGGGTTATAAGAAACAGAAAAAGAGTATTTTAGGGAAACAGAGAAGGAAGAAGAGAGTGAGTTGGTAAATGTATAAGAAGGTAGAGAAGAGGAGGAAGCCTTTTCAGTTCATGCTTGGGCAGGGCACTGAGGTAAAAAGAAGTAAAAACAGACAAAAGTGCAAACTAAGCCCATGACCCTTGCCCTAAGTCTCCTTGGTAATAGTTGGGATGAACATGCCCTGATGAGGGTTGGGGTGGGAGTGGAGCTATTTCCTTCATTCAAATTTTACATCAGCTCAGTGGTTTCTTGCTTAAGAGTTGAGAATAAGGTACTATAAATTGTATCAACCCAGAGTCAAGTGATTTTGGCAAGTGCACTACGAATGATCCAGATGTTAGGTCAGTCTATTCTGGCTTATATATATAGTTAGTGCTAAAGCACATATTGGCATAAGATGCCCTCATAGAAAATTCTCATTTTTGCTCAGATCTGGCCAAGTTACTAAGGTGATACATATGAATGTTATTAATCTCAAGCACTTCTTTCTTCAACTTCCTTTGACACAGAAGGGTTACAGAATTAGGTAGAAAGGTATTATGGTCACCCTGGTAGGAAAATAATTTCCCAGAGTTGTTTTTTTCTTTCCTCACTGTTCAAAAGAAAAAAAAAAAAACAACATAATTATTTGACAGTGAATAGAAGAAGTGATTTTAAAAACAGTACACAGTGATTGGATGCAAAGGGCAGGGAGATCCTTTTTTAGCATGATAGAAATAGTCTCTCTCTTGATTGTGGTGGTGATTACATGGATTTATACATTTGTAAAAACTCGTCTAACTCTATGCTTGAAAATTGTTGCATTTTGTTTAAATTATATGTAAAAATGTTGATTTGCAAATACATCTATGTAATTTTTTGTTCCATTCTCTTTTCTTCTCTCCTTTCTTTACCAGATAAGCAATTGTAAAATGTTTTAGAAATTACAGAAATTTTATTGGAACAAATTTCATTAAAATTATTTACATTGTAATATGTTTTATTAGCATCATTAGGATCATCAGGATTAATAACAGTTATTCTAATTGATAGTAAAAAGAGTACAAAACTAGGGGAAGTTAATAGACTTGCTGAAGTTGCAGAATTTAAGTGATAGAGCCAGAATTCAATGGTATCACATCTATTTACCAGGATTTAGAGTTTTGCTTTAGAAGGCCTTTGGTAACTTTTCATAGTCTACACCTCGATATGAGTTTGAAAATATACCTTTCCTTAGAGCAGGGTATGTAGCTGGAGTAGGGGCAGAGATGTGGTGACATGAGTGCTTGCTCACTGAATTGGAAGATGTCCCTTACGATAGGAGAGGTGGGGAGGAGGATTCTGAGGATGAAATCTGCCTTTTGATAGTCACCTGAGATTAATTGGTCCTGTGGTTTGCTGTGCTCCTGACTAACTGTGCTAAGTAGCTCATTGAGCAAATCCTCCAGAGATAGGAGTGGACAGTGTAAATCTTGGACCTCTGGAGTCTGAAAGGCAGTTTTGAGCATTTGTGAAGTTGTGTGAAATCCATATAAATATCTGCTGGAAGAAAAAGAAACGTTTAATTCATCTGTTCTTTCAGGGAATGTTTTGAGGCAATAGAGCTTGTTTTAGAGACATTTCTACCAAAGAGTAATTGAAATATTTTGAGAGCAGAAGTAGGAACTTTACTTTCTTCCTACCAGTATCACAGGCAGTTTCATAGGGTCTAACTCAGGCCCCCCAGGAAGGGTTGGCTCTCTGTGGGCATCTTACATCCCCACAGCTGCTGAAGCATAAAGCAACAGTGACACTCTAAAGTATAATTTGCTCATTGCAAATGCACTGCACATGATTTATCTTCAGAGTAAACCAGAATTGAAAAGAGAAAACTATGAGCTCTCTATTGTATATCATCTCTTTCCATATAAGAAGAAAGGTAAGTTTATAAGCCCAGCTGAAATGTTTCCCTTTACTTGCCTTAAATTTAGTAAAAGGTTTTAGACTGTTGCTATCATCTAGTTATGTCTCCTGAGGAATATGAAATTCTGGGGGCAATTTCTCACAGTATATGCAGATTCTGATGTTTCAGGGTTCCTCAAATTTCACTGGCCTTTGCTTGAAGCAGACATGTCTCAAGCTAATTTTGATTTAAAAGAGAGCAAATGGAAGGAGAAAGAATTATAGCAATCTAAACTTGCAGATTCCTTATTTGCAAAGCTTAAGATCAACAAAAGGAGAAGTTTGCATAGTTGGATACTAATGTTGGATGTCTAGAACCCACAGTCATGCATACATATGAGAAAAAGACTCAAAATACTTTTGATCCCTGAGAGGTTCTTTGCTGATCTTTTCTCTCTGCATTTTTCCCCATCCCATCTCTTGATTCTTTGTCTGTTCTGGCTCTTGCTCACAGTGACACTTTACCTTCTGGCTCAGATTCCCTCCACCATCCTCTACCATCTTTCACTATTACCTTTCAAATATACCTATAAAATGCTGATTTTTATCCAGGTACTGACCATATTGATGGCTTCCTTGTTACCTGTTGATGTATCTTGTTTTGAGCTAATTCTACCTGGATGGTTGGAGTCTGATGTCTTGCATGGCAGTGTGGGGTGGGTTTCAGGAGATTGTCATGGGGCATAAAGGCTTGAGTTGTGGTCCTGTAACCACTGTGATGGCTCTCTGCCAAATTCAGTTTCCCACCATAGCCTGAAGTGCACAAAGGAGAACAATGCAAGCTTGCCTTACTTACCTCAAGATAAACAGTAGAATCAAATGAACAAAAGATACTAAAGCATGAAGGAGGGGATATAATTAAGGATTATATTATATAACACATTTGTTATTGTTTAACAGTGGTAGGCTAGTAGTAAGAGAGTTATTTGACTTGGGAAATTTGGGAAGGTTTCTCTGAGGAGTTGCAGTACTAACTGGGTACTCTTTCTACAAGAAAAAATGGAGAGTTTAGGCTATAGCAGAGGAAAAAGCATTCAGCTGCTGTGAAATGCGGAAAAAATTCAGGGATTGAGCCTGGGTGTACCTGAGTACAAGTGTTGTGTCTTTGTTGGTGCATACTTAAGCAGAAGCACCTGAAGGAAAAGTGGAAAGGAAGATGAAGGCAAGGGATGAAGGGTTTTGATAGTCATGGTCAGTATCTCAGGCATTGAATTTTAAAATCACTTTTTCTTTTCATGGGCTGGCAAGGTCATGAAAAGAGAGAGAGGAGGCAAAGTGATACATAGGAATAGCTGAATTTTTGTTCTTCCCTGTTTAGATACTTAGAACAGATATCTCAAAGAAGGCCTGTGAGGATCCACTAAAAGAATTCCCATACTGGTCATTTGTGAAAATGACATTTATGAAATTTCATCCTAAATTTCTGGTATATATGAGTTAATAATTGTCACAATGGAAACAAAGGCAACTCGCCTAAAGTAATATTTCTCTTCCACTAACTTAAGTTACACCTTTTATTTAAAATGTAATAAAGACTAAATACTGTGTGAAATGAATTATGTTTAGGAATACAAAATGATGTTGTTAAATTTGAAGGGAGAAATTTTTTCCTTGAATCCACTCATTTTATGAATAATGAACTAAGACTTAGATATGAACTAATTTGACTAATTTCAAGAGTTCTGTTAGGCAGAGACAAGACCTTCATACAAATCTTAGGCTCCTTATATTGCTATGTCATCCATTGGACACTGAGTGAGTACTTATCCTTCTTTAGGAAAAGAAGTTGAAGTCTGAAGACGCTGATGAGTCATACTTGGAATAACTGCAGGACCATTCTTTATTTTGTTGGAACCACAAAGAAACCACTGAATTTCTAAATCAAGGAAACAGACAGATTCCTTACTGACACCCGACATCTCACAGGAGGTAGGCACATTGTTACAGATAATTTTGAAGAGCAATTGGTCTAAATTCCATGAAGAATACGGTGGCTATTAAACAACTCTGCCTGGTTTTTGTTTTTAGGTCTTGATGAAATCTTAATAAAACCTGCTCTCCCATTTCTCTGCCTTTAAATTTTCTGCATTGCAATAGAAAAATATCAAACCTTCATAACTTGGTTTTACGGATTTTGCCCTTGAGGACAACTTATTTTCCCAAACTTTTCTACCACATCTCTTCAGTCTGGCAACACCAGAGTGTTCATATTGATCTTCCTGATATGGCATGTCTGTATCATTTCCTTTATGCTTTCTACTTCATTTTTCTCATTCAAATGCCCTCATTCTTTGGCTTCATGTGTATTTGTTTCTCAAACATTTCACAATGAAGGACCTACTTTATATCTACTTTACTCTCATCATGGACCCCTGGTATTGATCCTGTTCCATTTTTTTTCTTTTTTTCTTTTATTAAGGATGTTTAGAAAAGTCCATCCTAGTTTCCAATCATCATGAGAAAACTAGTGTCATCAGGATGCTGATGTGATTTCTTAATGTCTTAATTTAGTTCTGCTGCTTTTTAATGGCTACATGGGCAATTTGAAATCATATTATTCAAAACTTTAAAATACCTCTTGGGAACTCAGTAGTAACCACTCTTATTTCAGGAACTGAGTATCTATAACTTCTATGCTTCGCACATTTTAAGTTATTTAACCTTCAGAGTAACTCTGGAAGGTAGAATGTCTTAGTATTTCTGCTTTCATGTGACTACAATAAAGCACAGAGTTTTCAAGGGACTTGTTAAATTTCACACCACTGAGGGGCAGTGTGATGGGGTTGACTCTTGGCATGTGGCTTCAGACTCTGGGCAGTGATCACTGTGTCAACAAAGTTTTGAATGTTTACATCTCCGAGAAACTGGTTTGGAAACTGACTCTGTCTCATTGATGTTATAGGTTATCTCTGACATAATTTTAATTCCTTATTGTCCATTCTCAACTTTAGGAATTTGTTCTCCTATCTGTAGATGGTTTCTACTCTTCTAATTTCCTTTCACATGGTGCCTCACAGAAGTAATGATCCTCTGTACATTCATTTTAAAACTCATATTAAGATGTTAAGAAAAGGGGGGATTTTCCCTATTCCTAATAATAAATCCAGTTAATTTTGTTTCAGCATATGAAACAAAAGATAATCGTGGAAATATGAAAGAAACAGAAAAAAAAAAACATGCTAATTTGTCATAGCGTGAAACTAAGTAACAATGGGAAAACTGACAGATTAAATGGTATAAAACACAAAAACAATGACAGTAAAGAGAAATAAAACACAGAAAGAAAAAGCAATACGATACTAATGAAAAAAACAAAGCTTGAGATATACATAGTGTTTATTTTGAGATCGATTTTTTTTATTTAATCTGCACAATAAATTTGATTACGTTTAATGTGCCTTGACCAATATCACAGCTAGTAAATAGTGGGACTGGGGTTTAAACGCAGGTCATTTGGCTCCAGCAACTGAAGTCTTAACTAAGATACATAATAACCATTTTGCTAGATTAATATCCATCTTAGTTATAATTAAAAGAATAAAAAAGACAGGCTGACATAAGATAGAAAATTCTCAGAAGGGAAATGTTTTATAAATAAATGTACAAAAATGTAAAGTTTATGCTAAAATTTTTTTTGGAAATAAATATATAATTTTCTTATTAACCTAGCTAGATAATAAGATAACATCACAAGCAGCCTGTTTTTTTTTCGCATGTCTACCAGTTTTTCTGCATAACATCAATATTGAAACATTGTCCTTATTTGTAGTTAAAAATTATATAGAGATATACACATATGCAAAATACTTATAGAAAATTTATGGAGGATATGCAAGAAACAAAATAGCTATCTAGTACATAGGGTTATCATTTCAAAATATTGAGAGATTGATTACCATTTTTCTTCTTGCCCTCTGATAGCAATTCATCATAATCATATTATATAATAAAATATAGTTTAAAAAGTTTACAATGATATGTAAAATAACAATGAAAATATGCAATAGGGGCAACAATGTCACACTAGGAAAATTATTCCAAAACTGGTTGTAGAATTTTTATCTACATGAGTGTATATTAGGAAGAGTATACGTGTCTCAATGGACAATGGTCAAATTTGATGTATAAAAATATTTGCATTATCATACCACAAAATTTATAATTTGATATGGAAACTATGGCAATATGAGAGGAAACCTTACAATCATTCTAAATGAAAGTGAGAACACAAAATGGTATTATATGATTATTTCAATTGCAAAAATTTTATGTTTATGTGAACAAAAACTTGAAATAGAATAATCAAAATTGTATGTTGGAATAATGAGATTTGTATCAAACAATGTTTTTAGAAGAAATAGCCTGGGTAATTCAGGGTGAAAATAGATATTGTTTAGGTTTGCTAAAGCTGCCAGAATGCAATTTCCAGAAATGGTTTAGCTTTTACAATTTATTAGTTTACAATGTCCAGTTCTTAGGCTATGAAAATGTCCCAATTAAGGCATTGACAGGATGATACCTGGACTCTGAAAACAGGCTGCCAGCATCTGGGACACCTCTGTCACATGGCTGGCAACTGCTGTTCCTTTGTTCCTGGGTTCTGATGCTTTCCATTTCTGATTCCAGTGGCTTTCTCTCTGAGCCTCTGTGTGTCCTTTCTTAGCTCCTCCAGGTCTTTTCTATGTCAGTTCTCTCTGGATATTTCTCTCTCTGTTTCTCTCCCCAAGTTCTTTGGGTGTTTTCTGTGTTCTATCCTCATAAAGGACTCCAGTGAAGGAGTAAGTCCCACCTTGAATTGTGTGGTTCACACACATCTCAATTGAAACAACCTAATCAAAAGGTCCCACTCACAATAGGTCTGTACCACAAGAATGGATTAAAAGAACATGGCCTTTTAAGGTGTAAATAACAGATTTAAACCAGGACAGATATATGATCATAACACACTTTGGTTTATAGAAATATTAGAAATTGAGGATCAGTCCAAATTCAAAAGCCAAGTAAATCAATATTCTCTCTTTAAGCTGACAAATAGGATAGGCTCAAAAGTAAGGTAAAGAATAGATTAGTTTCCCTCCAGGATGTCAACCTCAAACTATTACCCAGACATTTGTTATATCATGAACACTGATAAAGCCAACATCTTGAAACATAGGTAAAAAGTTGTCCAAATAGTTATTTGTAAAACATATCCCACCCAAGATAAAACAGGGGCATGTTAAAATACACACAGACATGAGTAAACTGAACTGAGAATATTTTCTTCAGGAGGGATTCTGTAAAATTACTGGTGCTTAATTACACTGGAAAAGTGTTATTCAGATCTTAGAGCATATGGATAAGCTGTATAATATTGGCAATACTTGTGTCTATGTATGGACATCTGTATATTTGTAAAATCTCTTTTTATAAATTACTATTAAAACTGAGAATAAGGTAGGGCAGATATTTGCACTCAATTTTTCATATAAAGCCCAAGTTTCCAAAATGATTAAGTCACATGAACAAGGAAAGAATAAGCACTGCATTTTAAAATCCTGGTAGGAATCAAAATATATGAAAGATATTTTCTTTTTTTTTTCCAAAATACATGTGCTTTGGTATAATCCAGTGAGTTTCTGAATCAATAGATAAATCTGCAAGAGGCCTGGAAATCTGCAGATTTGCAAGATTCCTGGGGCATTCTGGTACAGCCCAAGGACAGTTAGAATTAACAGAGTGTAGAGCAGAACAGAGGAATTCAGAGTTTAGGCCACTGATCTCTTCAAGATGTCACTTCTTTTCTTTTCCCTGCAGATTAAATCTTTGTCAACTGCACTCTACCTACAGCTACTGATATAATGATGAATAAGAGTGTGGATGAATTCATTCTGTTGGGGTTGACACAGGATGCCAGAAAGCAGAAAGCAATATTTGGGGTCTTCTTGATTCTTTACCTTGCAACTCTTTTGGGAAACTTTCTGATCGTGGTGACTATTAAGGCAAGTCAGACACTTGGGAGCCCCATGTACTTCTTTCTCTTCTACCTGTCCTTTGCTGATGCTTGCTTCTCTACAACCACAGCCCCCAGGTTGATTGTGGATGCCATTGTTCAGAAAAAGTTCATTTCCTACAATGAGTGCATGACTCAGGTCTTCGTAGCCCATTTCTTTGGGGCCATGGAGATATTTGTGCTCATTCTCATGGCCTTTGATCGTTATGTGGCCATTTGTAAACCCCTGCAACACACAACCATCATGAGTCAGTGTGTCTGTGGTGTGTTGGTGATTCTGGCTTGGGTGGGATCTTGTATACATTCTTTAGCACAGCTTTTCCTAGCTTTGAGATTGCATTTCTGTGGCTCCAATATTATTGATCATTTTTTCTGTGACTTGCAGCCCTTGATGAAACTTGCCTGCATGGACACTTATGTGATAAATTTGTTAGTTGTGTCTAATAGTGGAGTTATATGCACAGTGAGCTTCATAATATTGCTTATCTCCTATGCAGTTATTTTATATTCCCTGAGAAATCACAGTGCAGAAGGAAGGCGCAAAGCTCTCTCTACCTGTACATCTCATTTTATGGTGGTTGTCATATTTTTTGGGCCATGTATATTCATATACACACGCCCACCAACAACATTTTCAGTGGACAAGACAGTGGCTGTGTTTTACACAATTGGGGCACCCTTGCTTAACCCTCTGATCTATACACTGAGAAATGCAGAAGTGAAAAATGCCATGAAAAAGTTATGGTGTAGCAGGTGAAAAACAGCAGAGGAATAACTTATGTGGACTCTAGTTTATATTTCCTTAACAATTTAGATTATGTTATATGAAAAGGAAAATAAAAAATCCTTACCAATAAATAATTAACAATCTGTCCATGCCTCATAATCAGTTTGAACACACTCTAATGACTCGGTTGAATTCTTTTAACATCTGTTCATTGACACATGATTATTTAGCTTCTTGTTCAAATTTTTATTCAGAAAAACTGTATTGCTTAACAAGAGAATGAATGATTTGTAAATATGTATGTGGCTACCAAATTCCTTTTCTAGGTTTTTTATTCTAGTCCTTTACAGAATATATCAACATGAGCTGGTCTATAAGGGACTAGATAATTCAAGAATCAAGTTGTTTTCTTGCTATTCTGAGGAGTAGAGAAGATGGCCCTAGAAGATACAGGTTTGGGAATCTCTGTGTGAGCCTGTCTTACTGGGGATCGTATATGGATAGAGCTTCAGCCTTCAATAAAATTTGGAAAGTTCAGGGCCAGTTTAGACTTTCACTGAAAACGTTGATCATCCTGTGGATGGTGATGGAGGAGCCTTACATGTCGGTGCCTTAAGCAGTAATGGCCATTCAGGTGTCCTGAGACTTTCACGTTGCTCTTGCAAAGGGAAGGAAGGAACAAGTGACAGCATTTGGCAGCTGGAATAAAAAGAAGGAAGACTAGAGAACAATAAATGAACCAAGAATAATGTTAAAAAGAAGTGGTAGTTTTTCCAGGGTAGAGTAGGAGCTTTATCTTCCTTATACTTCAGGATTCACTTTTTTTCTATGACCATGTTTACAGGAAGAAATGAAGTTTCAAGTATTTCTATGTCATGTACCTAAAATAGTTTAGTTTACTCTTCTGTCATGTTTGTTTTAGGTATTAGGAATGATGAAATAAACATGTGTTCGTTCCTACTAGAAACTCTAAGCCATGTTTCTTATTTTTTTGGAATTACTGAAGAATCGAAAATTCATGTCTACTGTTTCTCAAAATTGACCTTTTAGTTTTATATGAGAATGTTTTAAAATGTGTATTTCCTTGTTGAAGGCAATCTAATCTATACCCGTTACAAGAATACACACACTAACTCTTAACCTCATAATCAAGTAATCACATGCTGTATCAGAACTTGTGTTATTTTTCCAATCACATTGGCACTGGGAAGTACAACTATAAGTAACAGTGGCTAGTGAAAATAAAAAGATGCACTTCATAAGCAAATGAAGACTTGTAGTCAACTAGAGGCAAAACTTCACCACTTATCCCCAAAGGATTCCAAACAATTCAGATAATGTATAGAACACTGGTTAAGTCTTAAAGAAGACATATGCCAGAGGCATCAGTCCCATATTCACAACTGACAATTTTGCTTCATATCCCCTCCAAATGAACTCTCACAATTTTCCTAATTTTATGTCTTAGAGTTCTGTTTTTAAAACATTAGAATATTGTCCCCTAAAGAATATATTTAAGTAAAATTGGTTCTTAAATAAGCAATACATAATCAAAACAAAACTTTAATTCTTGTTTTGTGGTGCTCCTTCAAATTTAATACAGAAGATAGTCTTCACTTGTCTCTGAATAAAGTCTCTGAAACTTCATGAAATTTCTTGACCCACACTTATCATTTCATATATACCATGTCTAGTCAAAATTTATGTTTTAACATGGTACATAATAAATATTAAATCATAAATAATCATATTAGCAGTGGATTTCAAGATTATTTTAATTTAAAATGTGGTTGTACATTATCCAACTGTAGAATCATTTGTTTGCATACATAGAAGAAACATTTTGAGTAAAAATTTTAAAATTAAATCTTACCTTAAAAAAGGAAAATTTCAAAGTGAATTACAACTTTGAGATCTGTTAATGGTGCTCCAGTGGTGATGGGCAAAGACTGAGCCTTTGAAAGAGTAATGGGAAAAGAGCAGTAGGGGAACTGACAGATCATAGTAAATGAAAGAAGGAAAGGAAGGCCTGAAAATCAATCTCAGACTGGGTAGGACACTAGGGACTTCATAAAACATCCAAGACATCTATTATAAAATCCATTGTGATTTATATGATCAGAGGAGCCATTTTCTGTTTCATGGCTACACTCATGTCTGAGGCTTTGTTCACAAAAAAGACCCACAGTATTCTTGAGAGAATCACCACAAGGTTTTAAAAGAAATGGGGATGGGGTTGCTTAGTGTTTAAGGAATTATATTACCTGTTACTTCAAATAACCATAATAACCATGCAATTAAGGGGCCATTTGGGACCAAGATGGTGGCAACAATCTGTAGAGCTCAGTGGGATACTACAGGGGATGCTCTTTCTCTATACCCTGCTATACACTGAGTCAGAAGGAGAGCATCAGACTGTAGCATTGGAGTTAGATTTTCCATATTTGAAGAAGTTGTATTGAGCTAAGGAATTACAGGTGGTCTTCTATCCTAAATGTTCCCTGGGCTCTCAGTTTAGCCTGCAGTAGAAAAGTACTAGATACATGTGGATGAAAATATATGTGTGCTAATAAAAATATCATATTAGGTCAATTCTGAGCAAAGGCTACCCAATAATGAGATGGTTTTAAGGCTTGTAATAGGAAGAAGCTAAATCTATCATAATTCCAAGCACTCTGAGACTTTTACATACTTTATCCTTAAACAATCTTTTGGATGCAAATAGTTGTGGCAATATTTACTATTAGAATGTACCAAATCCCACTCAGAACATATAATTTCTCATTTCTCTCATTTTTTCTAACAATAAAAGAAGAGCATATAAAGGGAAACATTTTTTCTAATAGGAGATACATTTGTACTTGACTGCATTTTTCATGTCCAGCTTTTCCCTGAGAAACAAAATAGTAAATATTTAAATGAATACTTAAGATTATGTAATCTGATTCCTAGATACTTCTCTTCTAACCTCTGTAAAATCCTAGATTATTTCTTTGGCTAACGTAATTTTGGAAGAAGCTGGATTAATAAAATGTGTATATGTAGTGAGTAGGTAAATATTTTGAAATCTAGTTCTAATCATTAAATATTCTGTACAATATCACTGCCAAAAACTTGTTAAAATAATTAATAAATAAGGATGAACCTTATGTTGGTATTTTTCTGGTGATGTTTTAAACCTGAGAAACAATAAGAGTTTAGTAATTTGTGCATGTGTGTGTGTGTGAGTGTTTTACATTTAAATTTTTATTGAGTGAACTGTGGCTTCACATGCAGTTGAAGTAATGATACACAGAGATCTCATGTACACTTAGCTTAGTTTCTCCAGTGATAACACTTTACAAAATGATATGATATCAAACCAAGATATTGCTATTGATACAATCTACTGATCTTACTGATCTTACTCAATTATGTTGAGTGAAATAAGTCAGACACAAAAAGACAAATATTGTATGTTCTTGCTGGAATGAACTAATTAGAATAAGCAAATTCTTAGAGTCAGAAACAAGAATACAGGTTGTCAAGGGCTGGGGTAGTGTAGGGAATGTGAGTTAATGCTTAATTGCTAATTACTAATTTCCCCACTTTAATTGTACTTATTTATGTGAGTATGTTAATTATATAAAATTTTATCATGTTTTGTGAATCCACCACCACAAGCAAGGAAGTGAACAAATCCAACACAATAAGAATCCTTCCTGTTGCTCTTTTATAACCAAATCTACTTACCTGCCCACTGCAACCACTAGTCTGTGTCCATTTCTATACTTCTGTTAGTTAATCAGATTCATATGGTAAGTTAACTTTGGTGACTGTTCTTTAGCCTTCAGCATAATGCCTTGAGGATTCACCCAAGTTGTTGTATGTACCAATAGTTTGCTCCTTCTTTTTTTCGGACGGGGACAAATACTAATTTTTTTATTAGAGAATTTGTATGTTTACAGAAAAGGCATGTAACAAATAGAGAGTGTGATATACCCCCACACCTACACAGAGATTTCCCTATTATGAACACTTTGTATTAGTGTAGTAACTATGTTATAATTATTGAACATTTATTCTAATTCTACTACTACCGATAATCCATAGTTTACATTAGGGTTCACTGTTTGCATTGCACAGTGCTATGTCTGTTTTTTTTTATTTTTATTCTCATAATCTAAAATTTCTACTTGTAATAGATTCAAATATATAACTTAGTGATGATAATTCCATTCATAATTCTGTGTTCTCATTACCACCATTCTTAACCAAAAATTGCCATCACCAAAACAGAAACCCTGAATCAATTAATCATTAACTCACATTCCCTACCCTACCCCAGCCCTTGACAACCTGTATTCTAGTTTCTGACTCTAAGAATTTGCTTATTCTAATTAGTTCATTCCGGCGAGAACATACAATATTTGTCTTTTTGTGTCTGACTTATTTCACTCAACATGAACCTTCAAGGTTCATCCATGTTGTCATGTGTCAGAACTGTATTCCTTTATGTGGCTGAATAATGTTCCATAGTATGATATACAGCACATTCACCCATTCACATATAGATGGACACTTAGGTTGAATTCATATTTTCACAATTGTAAATAATGCCACTATGGACAACTGTGTACAAATATCTGTTCTAGTCCCAGCATTCAATTCTTTTGGGTATGTACCTACAAGGGGTATTGCCAGGTCATATGGTAATTCTGACCCAATCTTGCCACTCTCTAACTAGTTCATTATTTTCTATTCACTCTGGTCCTAAACAGTTCCTTGAAAGTGTCACGGTAGTTACTCCAGAGATTCCCTGTGTTTTTCCTCTATCTAGAATATTCATCATATGAAGTCTTTCTTCAGATCATTTTCATCAATTATCAGTGCTTTTTGTTATCATTAATCTTATTGATTAATACATTTGATCACTTTTCATAAAGAAATCACAACATAATTCAAATAACCTTGAAATGTTGACCTGCTTATAGAATCATCTCTGACCATGGAATATGAAGTGCTCTCCCAGAAATAATCATAGCACTTTTTTTACATTAATGATTCTAATGATCACTCTCTGACATTTTTTTTAAATTTTAATTGCTTAATGATTGTCTTCTTTTCCCCCTAACCACTAAAATTTGGCTATTTGGGAAAAAATGGCCATTGCGTTCTATAATCATGCAACAGAAACCTCGAAGTTGCCAAGAATAAATAAAACAAAACTCCTTGCCTCACAGATTTTCAGTCTAGAAAGAAAGATGCAAAGCAACAAAAGTCAACTCAGGTAGAGAGAAGAGCAGACACAGAGGCACTGAGGTGAGGAAAGGCTTGTCTACCTCTCTGACATGTGAAACACTCAACATGAAAGGGGCTTAGTGAAGGAGCGTTGAAGTGCTCAAGATGTGGTTGGAGATGTAGAGACAGTAACCAGGTTAATGACAGGATTCTAGGTCAAGGCAAGGAGTCTCTAAAGGCTGGGGGGAGCCAAGGAAGGGTATAAAACAGGAGAGTATCACAATTCCTAAATACCTTAAATCATAAATCAGACTGATATTTTCAAAAGGTCTCCCTGGCTTCTAGCACAAAACAGACAGCTCTATTTCTTCTGCATTTCTAACAGAATAACTTCTCTTTATGAGAAACACATGATGTTCTCAGTATGACAGTTAATTTCCAACTGAAGTCTCTTGCTTCATCCAGTTTCCTCATGGCATTTTTCACCTCCGCATTCCTCAGGGTGTAGATCAAGGGGTTTAACATGGGTTCTACAATGCTGAAGGTCACAGCCATTGTCTTGTCTATGGGGTAAGTGGCCACAGGCCTCATGTATAAGAAGATACACGGCACAAAGAACAAGATGACCACTGTGAGATGAGAGCCACAGGTGGAGAGGGCTTTGCGCTGCCCTTCAGAGCTGCAAGACCTCAGGGAACAGAGGATGACCACGTAGGAGGCAATGAGCATAAAGAAGATGGTCACATACATCATCCCACTGTTGAGGATGGTGAGGAGGCCCAGGACATGAGGTCCATGCAGGCCAGTTTCAACAATGGAAACAAATCACACACTTAGTGATCAATGACATTGGGGCCACAGAAGGGTGATTGGTACATAAAGAGAAGCTGTATCATTGCATGCATAGTTCCCCCCACCCAGGCCGCTCCCAACAGCAGGCAGCACACCTGAGGACTCACGATGGTCAGGTAGTGCAGGGGCTTACAGATGGCCACATAGTGGTCATAGGCCACAACAATGAGAAGGAAGATCCCCACACTACCAAAGAAATGTTCTGCAAAGAGCTGGGTCATGCAGCCTTTCAGGGAGATGGTAGTGCTCTCAGAGAGGGAGTCCACAATAATTTTGGGGGCAATGACAGAAGAGTGGGTGACATCCCTGAGGGACAAGGAAGTAAGGAAAAAATACATGGGTGATCTCAGATTCTGGCTTGTGATCATGGTTACCACAATGAGTAGGTTTCCCATGACTGTGGCCACATACATGATTAGAAACACAGCAGAGAATATTTTTTACATTCTGGGTTCTTTGAAATACCAGAAACAATGAATTCTGTCACATTGTTTTTATCTCCCATTCATCAGGTGCTGATATGATCTCCAGAGAAGAGTTCGTAAACCTAAACAAAAGCAACATATGATTTACAAATTAGTTATTATTTGACTTCATTTATTTCCAGAACTCAGGAAAATATTTTATTTTTATTTATCCATTCATTCATTCACTATCCAAGCCTTTAGCTTTTAGTATGTTCTAAGTATCATAAAGGACAGATAATTTGTTAATGCACAGTTTCCACAATGTATTTTCTCTTTTTTAAAATGATTTTTCCATGCAAAATATGTTTCTCCTCCTCTGTCTTCCTTTATGAGTGTTATTCTGTATAGGTAATTTTCATTGAGCATCCACCTTGTTCCAGGCACTAGACTACACATGAAGGAACTGAGTCTTACAGTCTAGGAAACTTAACCAAGCTTGCACAGCTGGTAGGTTGTAAAGCCAGAATGTGGACCATGTTTTCTGACTGCAGAATCAGTGCTCCTAAACATCAGTATTGCTTCTCTAGTAATTTTGTTGTGAGTTTATTATTCACCAATCATTGTGCTAAGAACATTATAATCATTATCCCACTTTGTCTTCAAAACAGTCTGGTGACATTAGTTCTTCAAGCAGTGCTCTTTTTTGAACAATAGGGTAATTATTTGTAATTCTGTGTTTTACTTGTAACTATTACACGGCCATAATACACCTGAACTATTGATTATATAAGCGCTGATTAATATGTTGCTCAATGGTGAAGATTTCCAGTCATGATGCTCCAGAAAAGACCCAGATCCACAAGATAATTGATTCCATCTCTCTACATGAGCCTGAACCAGCCCAAGTCATTCTTTTCAGTAGCTGCTTTTCCCTAAATGGAGCATAGGATTCTGGAGCATAATAATTACAACTATTAAACAGTTAGCTTTTAAGTTCACTAACTATGTTGCTGGGCATTGTGTCAAGTATGATACCTGTATCTCATTTAATACTCATGATCCCTTATGGGGTAGGAACCATTAATACTCGCATTTTAAAGAACAGAAAACTGGGGCCTTGAGAAGTCAAATGCCTTGTCTAGTATTACACACCTGGTGTGATGTGGCTGGTACATTGATCACACAGATCAAATTCTTAACCACTATGTTCTATAGCTGGAGAGAAGAACAGAGTACATGGTGTTTTAGGGGAGTTACTACTGCAACCAAGAGGGAAAGCTAAAATGAAAACATAGCATACATTGCTGGTGGCTTTTAAGCAAGGCTGACTGCCATGTGGTAGGAATTTTGCAAAGAGTATGTCTTCCAATTGATATCTGGATTATACCACTCTGTGTATGCAGACAGGTCACATTTGCTCACACCAACCCCAGTGCTCAGCCCCACTACTCACACAAAGTGGAGAAGGACAACATAAGACTATGAAAGTGACATTATATTCACATGACTTGATCCCACTCTTCTCTATCCTAGTCCTGGAACTGAGGTGTTTCTTGGAAAAGGCCTTGTGAAGTGTAAGAATGCTGGGTCAGGAAAGGAGGACTGCATCACTAATTAGTCTGTTATTTGGGCATGTTACTGGCATCTCTGAGCCTCAATTTCCTCAGCTGCAGAGTGAGGATGGTTCACTAGATGAATGGCAACAAGAGGGATTTAGTTCTCTTCAAACACACTTTTTATTTGCATTAATTGTTTATGCCTCTGTGTATGATTTCCTTAGGGGGTGGTTCATTTCCTCTTTGAAAAGAGATGGAGAAAAAATGTTTGACAACTACAGCTCTAGATGATATCTAATGACCTGCCAGACCTTACTGCTTGGAACTTAGAGTGAGTCCCTGTTGATACAGGACAAAATTAAAGATTTTCATCTGATATTCAATTCTCTTCACCAGCCCCTCCCCTCCTTACTCATTCAACTGTATTTCTCTGTTCTCCTCTTTTAACTTATTTCATTGTCAATGCCACGTGCTTCCTGCCATACTCACACCTAGTTTCTTTCCATGGAAACCTTTCTATCTGCAGGGAATGTCACTGAATCCATACACAGCAGACCTACCTTGGAGTCACAGCCAGGTCATTTGCTGGCTTTTTCATCTCAACTTCCCCAAACCTCGATTTTTGCAGCAACATAATTAGCAAAAAAGAAATCATAGGTAACATGAACATACAGCTTGCAACTTCTGGGCAATGAACAAAGGTTTTTTGTTTTTTTTTTTAATCATTTAATCATCACAATGTGTGGATTTTCTGAAAACTAAGTGTGAGTTAGTCATACCACTTCCTCACAGCATTTTTGCAGACATGTGATTACCTCCAGACAATAGGCTATTAATTATTATGCATCATGGTCCCCCAATATCTGCGTGTCCTACCTCACAGAAATGCCTTGAAGTAAAGGAGGTAATACACATGAGGAAACTTTGGGAAGCAGTATTCACACATTTCTCATGATCATTCCATTATGTCTACAAGCTCCCACCTTGCCTATAGCCTCTGTCCCTGCCCTCTGCAATCACCAACCCATCACCAGGTCTCCTCTGTGCCTCCCTGTCTCCCCAGTGCCTGCATTCCCCTTGACCACCCTGGGTAATTATTCCATCTGTTTCTAAGAAGCATGTCCTGTATAGCTTGGTTATTTCATAGTTTTCTTATGGAGATGCTTGAAGATTGCTACTTCTTTTTCATGCATCAAAGTTGCTAATATATTACTAAGGACAGAGGGGGCACCAAAACAATTCAATATATTTTATCAATAGGAAGGAAACTGCCACTGCCATCACCATCACTGTCAACATCAACACCATTACTCCCATGGATAGGTCTACTTGCAACTCAATTTAGTAGTCATCATTTTTTTATTTTTTATTTTTGGTACAAGTAATACATGAATCCATAATCACTGCAAAAATCAATACTGTATGAAATAAAAAATGAGAGTTGTTCTTGATCCCCATATAATTTCACTCTCCTCCTTAGAAATAATCACTGTTACCAATTTAGTGTGGATTCTTCCAGAATTTTTCTTTACATTTACATATTATATGTGTCTCAACAGACATATATAGTTCCGTTTTGTGTATATGGGTGCGATTTTTTGTATTGATATAAATTGGAGCATGCTGTACATACACCTTTTGTTATGTGTTTTTTAAATCATAGTTTTATTGTGGAATATAACATATACACATAGAAGTGATAACTTTCCAAGTGTAATTTGACAAGTATTTAGAGAGCAAATTTCAAAGAATGTTATGATTTACAGTTCCACAGTTTCAGTTACTTCATATTATTGTGAAATGTAACATATATACAAAAAGGTGCTAACTTTCAAATTACAATTTAACAAGTAGCCATAGAGCAAATTTCAAAGAATGCTATGGGTTACAGTTCCATCATCTCAATTCTTTCCTTCTAGCTATTCTAATACCCTAGCAACTAAGAAAAAGAAAATTACATAGAGATTCAGTATTCATAATCCTTCGTTAAATCCCATCTTGTCTGTTGCTACCCCTTCCTCTAGTTTAATCACTTTCCCAATCTTCAGAGATGACTAGACAGTAACCACCCTAATTTGTTCACATTGAAAAGGGGTGTCAACACTATGGGAAAAGGTGACACATCAGGTTGATTTTCTTGAAGAGGCTATTGCCTCTGGGTTTTGGGACTTAGCTGGCATAGGATATCTCGGGAGGATTTAAGTTTTTGAAGAATAAACTTAATGAGTGAAATGTTTATAGTCTCAGAAAAGGATCTGGGTATTTTTTAGGGTACATATAGAGAAATATAATTATTCAACTTATGCTTAAATTAAAACTATTAATCTGAACTATAATTCACTAAATATTTCACATTTTAATAAATGCTACTTCATTTTTTTTCCTAATCAGAGTTCAGAGGTCAACAGAGGTGAAGAAAACAGAAAAAATGGTCTTGGAACCCATGTTAAAGGAGAAAGAGAAGAAAAGAAATGGAAATAGCAGACACAGATTGTGGAGACCCAGGGCCTGGGCTCCCTCCCTTCCACAGTGAAAATGAATTACTGCACGAAATCACCTACTTGACTGGGACAGATGTTAAAGGTCATCAGACCTCCCCGGGGGTGTGGGGGAGAGACTGTACAAATGGTATTATAAACAAAGCATTAGATCATCCATCCTCAGATAACTGTTGATAACAAATCTCCACACCCCTGTGCCACAGGACATTGCCCAAACTCTGTTTTCATATCCTATGGAGTGTCTTTGTCTTTATCCTTATAAACCACACCCCATCACCTGTGCCCACCCCCCACTGTTTGTGGAGTGCTAGCTTCCATCTTTCCCAGCCAGCCACCACTGGGAAGAACTCTCTCCTGTCTGTAAGTCCTATTAAACTCATGTCTGACTCCATGCCTGGTATGCTCTTTGGTCTTAGGGCTGAGCTGGGTTGAAACACAGATACACACTTACAGGGGTAGGTGGGGAGAGAGGATACAGAAAGGAAATACTGATTGAGCACTGTGCAGAGATTTTGGGGGAGATAAAGAACAAACTGTGAGAATGTTACATAAGACTCCGTATTAAAAGGATCTTCAAATCTTATTCTGTAAAGTATATATTTTGCATTCTCATGGAGGAACATTATTGCTGAAAGGTACAGGTCAAGAAGTGCTGTGACAACTTTGTCATAATTTTCCAATTAGCTAGCCAAATTATTCTTTAATGACTAAAGGTATAATTGCAGATGGATTATACTATTTGTAGGTATTAACATACCAAAGGCAGCTATATATCTGTAGAGAGAATATTGAATTGAAGTTTAAAGTTGTGAATTGGAATACTTTATCTAGTATTTACCAGCTGTGGGACCCTGTACATCAGTAAATTATTAATCTTTGCTTAGCTTATTTGCTAATCTATTGACAAGAGCTACAAGCTGTCCTCTGCAGTACTTTCACCTTCCAAATCTCTCAACAGTGCATACAAATTGAGGAACTTAATTTATATCCAGAGACTAAGATATAGGGAGTGTGGGAAATATGGCTTTTATCATTTACACAAACTTCCAAAGCAAAGGTGGTTGGAATGAAGGTGAAGGGAGACAATGCAAAATGCTAAGTACAAGTATAAAAGGTAGACCATGGCTACCCACAGGAAAGAATTAATTTTTCATATTGGGAGATCTTTAATGGCTTTATTGAAATTATAAAGAAAAAAGGAAAACAGAATGGAAGTTCCTCAGTAACTGGAGTACTCTGCATCCTTCGAGCCTCACACTGTATTCCATTTTGCTAGAAACATAGTAATCAAGTGAACATTTTATCTAATGGCCAATTTCCCAAACTCACTCATTAACCAAGATTTAAAAATATTTAAAATATTCATATGGCTTGGAATTGTTTATATGCAGTGAGATGTATTGAAAGGATTTTGAAAATTTCAGCAAATGTTTTGGTAATTGTTTGAAGTTTAGTCTAGATTAATTTAAGTTTTAGTCTAATTTGTGTCACCATGTATAACCAAAGAGCTAGGTATGCCACAATTTTTTATAATTTTTTTCTATACTACTTAGGAATGAATTGCTCAATCTTTCTATAAATATTTAGTGAGCACCTTCTATGTGCAAGGTGCTTGCGATAAAAAAAAAAAAAATGTACAGAGAAAATAAGATTCCTGCCGTTGAGCTTACATTCTAATGAGGGAGAGAGAAAATAAGCAATAAAACAAAAAATAAGTAGCTAGCATATTTTGTTAGAAGTTTATAAAGACTATAGAAAAATAAAAAATATAGCATGGAAAGGAGAACCATCAGGACTAGGGGCAGTCTGCCATTTTAAACAGGTAGTCAGGGCAAGCCTTACGGAGAGCATCACATTTGAACATATACTTGAAGGAGGTGTGAGAGTCAGTCATGTGGTATCTGTATGAAGGGAGACTGTCTTGTGGGTTTGAGGAGCAGTAATATGGCCACTGAGGCAGGAATCTAGGGCACAGGAGAAGATGAGGGTCAAGAAAGGGTGGTGGTTTCAGATCATAGGGCCTTGTAGGTAGCTTAAGAACTTCATTTTTAATGAGAGTGAAATGGAGTGCTATTGGAGAGCTTTGATCAGAGAAGAACTGACCTACCTGTGACAGGCTCACCTTTGCTGATACAGCAAGATTCAAGAAGTGTGGATTTGGGAGGGGGAAGCAGGGAAAAAGTTAGGGAGTGAACTGGACTAAGCTACATGAGAAAGGAATGTAACTCAGATGATCAAGATGGTGTAAGTGAAGTTGATTCTGGATATATTTTGAAGGTAGAACCAGCAAATATTCATGTCAAGTTGAATGTGAGGTTCAGGGGAGATAAAGGGTAATTTAAAGGTGTATGGCTGACACACTGATAGAACAAAATCATCCTCAAGTGAGAAGAGGAAGGTGGTGTGAGGAATATGGTGGATGAACAGGAATCAGGAGTTCAATTTGGACATGCTGAATTTGAGATATATATTAGACATTTAAGTGGAGATTCAGACTCACCAGGGGTTAGAGATCATGGTCTCAGGTGCAGATATAAATTTCTCAGTATTCAGAATTTAGGTACCATTTAAAGCTGTGGGATAGTATGCATTTACCAAAGCAGTATACATTCGCAGAGAAAATAAGAGGACCAAGAACTGAGTCCAGGGACACAACACCTTAGGAGGCCAGGGATATAAGGCAGAATCAATAAAGGAGAATGAAAATGAGTGACCTGTTAAGGAAGAGGGAAAAAAAGCAATGGTAATTAATTGGAAATTGCATAAGTGAAGTGTATCAAGGAGGTAAAAGTGATCCACTCCAGTGCAGCTGAAAGGTCTACTAAAATGATGGCTGAGAACTGAACCTTGGGTTTAGCAAAAAGGAGATCATTTGCAATATCGATGAAACATTTGTTAAGACTGTGAGGTAGAAAATGTCTTCCTGGAGTTGTTATAAGAGGGACTGAGAGGAAAAAAAATTAGAGAGAGCAAGTAAGAAAACTGTCAACATATTTCACCATGGAGAGGAAGAAATAAATGGCAGGGAAGAGGTGCTAAGGGAAGGGAATTTTTAATATGAAGGAAATAGTAGGATGTTTCTATGGTGATGGAAATGATCTAGTTGAGACCAAAGTTGCTAAGAAGAGAGAGGAGAGAATTTTTAGATCACTGTTCTTGAGTAGACAAGAGGATATGCAATTTGGTGCACAAGTGGAGATATTGGGTTTTGATGGTCACATGGATAGTTTGGAGGGAGTAGGGTTCTATCGTACTAGGCAGGAGGCTGGATATGTGGGTATGGGTTCTGGAGGGTAGGCAGATAGGGTAGTATGAGTCTATAGAAATACTTTTCTGATTGCTTCAAGTTTTCACTGTGAAACAGGAAATAAGGTCATCATTTAAGACTGAGGAAAGGGAAGGAGGTATTGGGGATTTGATGAAAGAGGAAAAGATGTGAAATAATCCTTTACAACAGTGGGAGAATAAATGGATTGAGGGCATTCAGTAGGATATTCTAGTAGCACTGACGACCCACTTGAGATTCATGGTCAGGAATTAAGATGAGGACAGTTAGTGTGGTCACAAAGTAATCCTAACTGGATAGTTAAAAATTCACACATCCTATTAAAGTTTTCTGAAGAAGGGCAAATCTGCAAATTTCAGCTACTTAGCCTGCTGTTAGATTTGATTGCCACCTTGTGGGAAAACAGCATAAGGGCCAAGTTGATGGAAGGGTTATAGAGCTACAGAAATTACCATTAAGCATGCCATCCTAAATTGAGCTGGGACTAGGCAGTGTGGTTTGTTCTCATTCCTGTTAGGAAATGATTCTGAGAACTGATACTTATTTGAGTTTATATCGTTCAAGTGGTTTACCTCATTTGTCCACAGGTGTGACAATTTTCCATATATATATATAAATGGATTGTCAACTCTCTTAGTAATAAACTCTTTCCTTCTACCTTTAGGTTTAGAATCTCTAAAACTTTACTTTTTCTGAAAGGTCTGAACAGTGTTGTGCTTCAGTTATCAGTTCTATTAATGGCTTTTTTGTCACCCTGTCCAGATAGATTTCAAAACACCTGGCATCTGGTAGCAAGCCTAAATCAGCAACAGTCTCTACAGCATCATTTATTCTGAATTTTATTCCAAATATTTGTTTATAAATTTTCATATAATTAGTAAGATTCTTCCACTTTATTGTTCCTACAGTAGTAAATATGGTTCCAATCAGTTTTCATAGATGGATTCTTGAAGTCCCTGGGGCTGGCACATTAGCTTCTTCACTTTGGAGAGTGACTTCTAATCTCAGAGGGCAGGAAAATTACCAATTGACATTCACCAAAGCAGAATTGTTTCAGTGGAGTTATTCCTTAAAATATAGTGGTTCTTTCTGTAAGATAAGGATCTCTTCAATAAATGTCAGATATTTCTTATAGTCTGTGAAGCTTTAAAAATCACAGTACTCTCAGTTTTCACCTGGTTGACACTGTTTTATAGCTACCAGCACAACTTAACTTTCACAGGATCTAGGAGGGGTTATGGCTATTTCATTAAGTAGACATTTAAATTTGGATTTTAATATTTGATACATTAGAAATTATTAAGGCAAAAGTTACTTTTATATAACAAAATACATTTTTCAATAAAGAAAAATGAATCAATGTTGACTTTTTGCTGACAATGAAATCACACTATTTGTATTTCACTTACATTTACCACTTCTGATAGTCTACATTCCTTTGAATAAATCCTGATTTCCATATAGTGTCATATTCCTTCTGGCTAAAGGACTTTAACCTTTATTTTAGTACAGATCTGCTGCTGATGAATTATTTCATGTTTATATGCCTCAGTGTGTTTATTTCATCTGTGGGGACTCCAATTACTCAGATATTAGGACTGCTTGATGTTTCCCCACAGCTCGCTAATGCTCTGTTTATTTGGTTTTTCAGTCTTTTCTTTTTTCTCTTTGTTTCTCATCATAGATAGTTTCTATTGGTATATCTTTAAGTTTACCAATCTTTTTTCTGAAGTGTCCAATTTCTTCAGTGCCCAACTTCTATTAATCTTCTATTTAGTGCAATTTTCATCTCAGTAATCGTGTTTTTCATCACTATAATTTCAATTGGGGGCTTTTTTACTATATCCCATGTCTATACTTACCATGCTTAAACTTACCTTTACTTTCTTGAAAATTGTGGAATACAGTTAAAATAACTCTTCTAATGTCCTTGCTTATTAATTCTATAATATATTTTTCTTTTAGCTTCAATCAATTTTTCCTCATTTTGGATTATATGTATATATGTATATATATATATCTGCTTTATTGCATACTTTTTATTTTTTTATTGGATGCTAGATATTGTTAACTTTACCTTGTTGGATGCTAAATATTTTTATATGCTTATAATTATTCTTGAGCTCTATTAAAAGGGACCAGAGAGATGTTTATTCGGTGACTAATTTTCCTCACTATGTTGGCAATGTATTTCTGGATACACTATCTGATGACCTGTGCATTATAAAGTTTTCTATTTTGGCTGATGAGAAATTCAGATTATTCCTGGTTTTCTATGAACTTCAGAGATTGTTCCCTCTAATCCTTTGGAGTGATTCTTTCTCTGGCCTCAGGTAGTTTCCTCATATGCATATGATGATTGGTAGTCAGATGAGGACTCTAAATGGACTCTATAGATTCTCTCTCTCTCCCTGTCTCTCTCTGTCTTTCTCTCTCTCTGGTGGTCTCTCTGGAGTTCTGTGTCTGGAGCTCTCCTCTATGGTACTCTGCCCTATTGAATTCAAGCTGCCTTGGCTTCCTTTAATTTCCAGCTCCATTTCTTCACTTGAGAATTCACTAAGATCCACCCTGATGTCTCCTCCCTGCTCTGAAGTGTGGAAACCCTTTTCAAGTGTTATGGATTGAATTGTCCCTCCCCACCCCCATACCCCCCCCCAAAACAACAAAAAAAGTTCAAGTCCTAACCTCCTGTCTCATGAATATGATCCTATTCAGAAAGGAGATTGTTCTAGTTTCCTAATGCCAGAATGCAAAAGACCAGAAATGGATAGGCTTTTATAAAAGGGGGTTTATTTGGTTACATAGTTACAGTCTTAAGGCCATAAAGTATCCAAGGCAACACAACAATAATTGGGTACCTTCTCTGGAGAATGGCCAATGATGTCTGGAAAACCTGTTAGCTGGGAAGACATGTGGCTGGCATCTGCTCCAAAGTTCTGTGTTCAAAATGGCTTTCTCCCAGGATATTCCTCTCTAGGCTGCAGTTCCTCAAAAACATCACTCTTAGTTGCACTTAGGGTATTTGTCCTCTCTTAGCATCTCTGGAGCAAGAGTCTGCTTTCAACAGCCATCTTCAAACTGTCTCTCATCTGCAGCTACTCTCTCAGCTTCTGTGCATTCTTCAAAGTGTCCCTCTTGGCTGTAACAAGCTCACTTCTTCTGTCTGAGCTTATATAGTGCTGAATGGGTGGGGCCACACCTCTATGGAAATTATCCAATCAGAATCATCACCCACAGTTGGGTGGGGCACATCTCCATGGAAACACTCAAAGGATTCCAATCTAATCAGCACTAAAACGTCTGCCCCACAAGATTGCATCAGAGAACATGGCTTTTTCTGGGGGACATAACACATTCAAAGTGGCACAGAGATTTTGAAAATGTTATTAGTTAAGATGAGACCAAACTGGGTTAGAATAGTTCCTAATCCAATTTGACTGGTGTTCTTATAAGGAGAGGAAATTTGGACACAGTTAGTAAGAGACAGACAGAGAGAAGATGGTCACATAATAGAGTAGGAGATTGAGTTATGCCGTGGATTGCCGGCTAGCCTGAACCAGAACCCCACAGACTTCAGAGGACCCATGGCCCTGCCAATGCCTTAATTTTGGACTTCTGGCCTCCAAAACTGTGAGGAAATAAATTGCTGTTGTTCTCAGCCATCTAATCTGTGGTACTCTGTTATAGCAGCACCAGCAAGCTAAGACACTATTCAATAAACTGTGGTAATAGGGCTCACCTTATGTGTGCTTCCTCTCAGGAATCACTGTTATGCATTCCATGACATCTAATCTCTTAAAATCATGTTTTATATATTTTCCCAGTTTTTTAGTTGTTTCAGATGGGAAGGTAAATGTGGTCCCTTGAATTCTATCTTGACTAGAATGAAAATTCCCAGAAACCTTACTATTTATTGAGCTGATGCAAGAGAAATTAATAAGACTTTCATTTGTTTCTTCATTTTTTGAAATTTGTTTTGATTTGTCATTTGAGGATGCCTATAACTGATTGAGGATCCAGCTTTGAGATTTGTTAGTACTTAATATTAATGTATCTCTCTTTAAAAAAAAAATTCTTCTGGGAACCTTTAGATTCAAAGCACATGCATACTACAATACACATGCACAATTTTAGTTTCTTGAAATCAATCAAAACATAAGCTATTAGGCCTGTCAGTGACTTGATAGCTTTTAATCACAAATGTTCTCTAAAGGTGAATAATTTTTATTCTAATATACAGAAACTGCCAATGACCAATCTGAGAAGATCTACAGTCTGAGTATGTAAGAAATTTCCTCTGCCTATATAAACATTTTGTCTGGGATCCACTTGTTGTGGAGAAAATATGATGCCAGGGATCAAACTGAAGTTAATCCTAATCTATTTTGCAACCTAGTTTTTATTTGAATGGTGTAGTAGTAAATTACCATTTTCTGCTTTTCATTCATCACTCAATTTTCCATAAAAAATGTTTGATAATTCAAGGGCAAAAATGACTATAATGTCTTAGTTTGAAAATGGATTTCAAAAGAGTTATAGTAATAGTTTCTTTGAATCCTGCTTACAAAGTAGAGAGTTGGAAAGGGTATCAGTCACATCCTAATCACTTGAAAACACTATGAAAAGTAGAATAATGTCAGATGTGATTAAGTTAAGAACATGAGGTGGGGAGATTATCCTGGATTATCTGTGTGGACCCAATGATATCATTTAAAATAGATGAAAAAACACAATGATGGAAGCAGTCAGAGAGAGCTGAAGATGCCATGCTGCTGGCTTTGAAGATTGAGAAAGAGGCTAGAAGCCAAGGAATGCAGGTGTGCTCTGGAAGCTAGGAAAGACAAGGAAACAGATTGTCCTTTAGAACCTCCAGATGGAATGCAGTCCACCAACACCTTGATTTTCAGCCCAGTAAGAACCACTTCAGACTTCTGACCTACAGAACTATATGAGAATAAATTTACATTGTTTTGAGCCACTAAATCTTGGTAATTTGTTACCATAATAATATGAAACTAAAATAACACTGAATAATCTACAAAACTATAAATATCTGTACCTATCAGAGAGCAGAGAAACCAAGTAGCCTGAAATCTAAGAAATAACAAGTGCTTCTAAGGAAAGCTAAGGTTAGTGTTGCTGGTTTACATGGACCAGGGCATGGGAAGAATATGGGACTGCCATAGAACAAAACAAGATGTTTTATGTAAAAATTTAAAGAAATTGCTTAAGGCCAAGTGTACAAGAGTTTGGAATCCCTATAGACTGCAGAGGAAAGGGGAATTTTCACCCATTTTGCATGCTCTCCTCTACCAGGCACTCACAAAAGAGATTTGAGAAAGGAAATGTACATGATAAAAACTTGAGTAGCCACCACTGCAGGAAAAGAATGTAACCCCCCCAACCCCCACCCCATGCTTCTTCCATATCTCCAGTGTGCAAAAACTCCATAAACAGCTGGGAGAAGGGAAGCAACCCCTACATGCCCGCTGTACAGGTGAAACCCGTTATAGCTAGAGAAAAATTACAAAACAAACAAAGAAGCAAAAATCCCTCTCTATTTGAGGGGTTGGGGCAGGAAACCATCCTGGGCTCAGATCATTAGAGATCCTCCACAACTGGAAAGGGCACAAAAATCTTTTGCACACAAGACTTGCTAATGATGCAGGGCAAAGTTTGGTTGTCATGGGGAAGAGAGTCAGGATCCTGGAGAAAGCTCTATCCTCAGCTTCCAAGGTCACAGTTGTGGCTGAAATAGGAGGCTAAAGAAGATAACCTCCTTCCCCACTCCCATTTCTGGTCCCCACCATATGGTTATCAAACATCACATAATAAGTAACAGCATCTACAACTGAATGAAGGGGAAAAACATGGAGAGAGACCTTCTCTGAGATTCAGGTTCACTGTGAAAAACTAACATTGAGGGTGAAACAGACACATTGAGAAAATCTCTACAGCAATCCAAGCCAAATTAAGCACAGATTAGCACAAAAGGAATCTGACATCTGTGATACTGTTACCAGACTAACAACTGCAAAAATTACAACAAACATGATGATAAAATAAACCCAGCTCATTTGCTGACTAAATTTGTTCAACTTCCCACAATAAAGGTCTATTAGAAGAGATGTGTCCATGTCCAGATATAAATCCTATTAAACTCGGCTTGACTGTCCTACATCTGCTTAGCTTACAACCAAATTTATGAGCCACCCCTGTATCTGAATGCCCTCCTCAACTTGTTCAGTCTCTGACATGACTCCCCACATAAGGCATTTCCCACCCCTGACCTTCCATACTTCAAGGACAACTTCCTCATCTCATTGAACTTTGACACCCCACTCTGGGCCACCCAGTTCCCATTCCAAGCACTATGTGGATTCTTACTTTGCTGAGTCTCATCTGATGGTTTTAGGAATGAATTATTTAAAAAGTGAAGAGGGAAAAAAGGAGTAGAAAAAAAGAAAAGAAAAGCTAAAGTATAAGTATATCATGAGCAATGTAGGTTTAATTTTTAATTTCAGTAATGTAAGAATGAGTCAATGGTAAACATTCCCATAAATATAATTCATAATAATAAATGATCTAAGGACTAGAGAGATTTAATAAGATATTCAACATCAACTTTTGATAAAATGCTAGTAAGTAAAAATTGATGATCTTTCTTCAGTTGAGTTTTGAAGATGGCAGAAGGGGTCAGGAGGCAAGAAAGGAAGGGGGTCTCTATAAGCTGGAAAAGCTCAGTGTTGAAGATAGGGCTTCCTCGGTGATCCTGACCCTCTTTTCTGTGTTAGCCAAACTTTATATATATGTATGTGCTTTGTGTGTGCGTTTGTGTGTGTATATATATATATATATTTATTTATATATGTGTGTGTGTGTGTGTGTGTGTGTGTGTGTTTCCTATTAACATCCAGAACAAGAAAAGTTTGTCCCCAGTCATTACTATTATTTGTTTCCTGCAGAGTAAGCCAATATAATTAAATAAATGAAAGAGAGTGAATGTGTTGAAATTAAGAAAGATATGATAATTTTACCATTATTTGAACATTATGTGATATCTATATGGAAAATCCAAGAGAATAAACTGAATAGTTATTATATTCAACAAGATAATGTTTTAAGTTAGCTAGGAACAGAATTACATAAACCAATAGTTTTTTTTTTTTTTTTTTTTTCATATCTGAAAATAAAGAGCTGGAAAATGGTGGGAATAGAAAAGTTTTATTTCAAAATAAGCAAAAATTTTAAAAACCTAGAATTAAATTTACAAACATATGAAAGTTGTATCAAAAAACACTGCAAAATGTGCTTAAGTTGCACAAAGATTTGAACAAATGGAATACTATAGCATGTTGTGCTTAGGAATCCTCAAAATACTAAAGATATCAACATCCCAAAGTTCATAAGTCTCCATGAGTTTCTCCAGTTAAATCACTAACAATAAACTTTTTAAGAAGGCAAGTTTGGTCATACCAAAAAAATAAACATGCCAAATATGGTCAGGTAAATTTGAGCAAAATAGTAGGAGGAAAGACTGACTAGATATTAAAACATAGCAGAAAGCTACAATAATTGATGTAATATTAGAGAAAAATAGACACGTTAGTGGAACTGAGCACAACCCCTCCAAAAAATAGACCAAAATAGATTGGAGATTTTAGAATAGGATTAATTGGTATCTCAAATTACCATGTGTGGTAGTTAAAGATGTTATGTGCCCCCCAAAAAGGCCAAGTTCTTTCAATCCATTCCTGTGGGTGCAAACCTATTCCATATGGAACTTTTTGATTAGGTTATTGCAATTGAAGCCTGTCTCAGGGTGGGTCTTAATGCCTTTACTGGAGTCCTATTTGAGAGGATAAAAGACAGAAAAAGCCCTTAGAAGCTCAGAGATGAGGTTAAGAGAAACTCTCAGGCAGAAGCCCCAGAGAAGTTGAGACACAAGGACACACCCACAGAAACTGAGAGGAAGCCACTGAAACCTGAGGCTGAAAGCAACAAAACCAGGGAGAGAAGGACCAGCAAACATTGGCCATGTGCCTTCTCATGTGACAGAGATGTCCCAGTGCCAGCAACCTTCTTCAGAGAAAGTATCATCCTGTTGATGCCTTACTTTGGACACATTAATGGCCTTAAAACTGCAAAATTTATAAGCTAGTAAATCCCCTCCCCATTGTAAAAGCCAATCCATTTCTGGTATGTTGCATTCTAGAAGCTTTAGCAAACTGAAACACTGGGAAAAAATGAGTTATTCAAAAAAGTTTCAGGAAAAGTGTGTAGTTACATGGAAAAATATTCTTTCCATCTTGGAAATACCAAATATATAAATAAATTTAGATGGAAAAATAGCTATTAATATAGTAGAGGAAACTTTGTCAAAATTGTTTTACAACCTTTAAGTGGAGAAGAACTTTTTATAATGACATAAGGGCAGTTGGCAGTGAGACATTTCATGACAAGATTAAGAAGTTGGGAAAGTTAAAGACTGAAGATACATGAGAAGGTAAAGAGTACAGTAAAAGTGGTAATTTTCTTGAAATTATGGAGAGGAGAATGATCTGTGCTTTATATTTTGGGAAATTCTTCTGAGTCTATGAGTCTCTGTGGATGGACATGACATTTAAGAATGTCCAATGTTGTGTTCTCAGAGGAGCTTGAATTCCTATGATCTGATGTGTTTGAGAATTTAAACAGATACCTTTTCATTCCCCAGGTTAATTGTATCTTTAGGATAATGGAATGAGATGGTGATTTGGAAGGAGGCACGTGCAGAAACTGGTGATTTTGCCTGGGGTTCCAAAAAGTTTACTGGGTTCAGGAAGCAGAGAAATGTTGCAGTGAGGAAGTGTGTATGTCAAAATTCTAATCTTTATATAAAAGTTTTATTTTTATAATTTATAAGTATTAATAAAAATTAGCCCTTAAGAATTTTATTTTTAAATTGTTAATGTGTTTAGGTCAAGGTTGCTTCAAGAAAAATCACTCTGGACTTTCTTCACATTAGGTGGTGATGGATTAAAAACAGAATACATACTTTGCCTTTCAAAATATCAGACCAATTCCCCAAAAATGTATAACAAATTTTATACAAATTTGTTTTTCAAATTTGTAATTCAAATTTTAATAATTTCAGACATAATAGATAATACAGAGTATGAAGAAAAAACTGTTAAAAAAAAGTAAGTTAATTAAGGTTATTGATCAAGCTTACGTGAAGGTAATCTATTGTTTTTTGGTTCATTTGATAGCTAGGGCAAGTGCAGAAGTAGCCAGATATATGTTGAATTGAATTTGATTCTTTCCCAAGAATCCACAGACCCTGAGGCTAGAGTTTCCCAAAGTCAAAAGCAAGATGATCAAAAATCAACTAATCACCACACCACTTCAAATCCCAACAATGTAAAGTCCAATCTGGACACATGTTTCATTATGGATTCCTCTGACCTATTTATTGGAGGAAGCTCTGATCTCCACACCCCTAGGGGCTGGGTCCCTATACAATGTGCCCCAGAGAGCTGATTCCAGACACCGTTCATAATTTGTTCACTTAACCATAAATTATTGATATTACAGCAGCCCCCCTAGTACTCAGGTGTGGTGGCACCCTCTGTCTGATGCCACAGAAAAAGAATAAAAATCTTGGCAATTATTAATTAGTTCTTCAGTCTCATTTGAGTGTTTAGAAACCTTATATCAATTTCTATTGAAGCACGCTCTGCTGGAAAATAATCCAGGATGATCATTTTGGAAATCTTGGTGTGTATCAGAACCAGTACCTAAAGCATCCACCATCCCCACAAAGAGCTTATTTTCCTTCCTTCCAAAAACTAAGAATTTTTAACTGGACCAAGTATCTTACTTCTCAATTTTTCTTTCTCCCCTTCCTCTTCCCTGCCCTATCCTGAAAACGTTCTTCACATCCCACAGGAGGAATTCATCCAGAACACATCCAATGATCATCATCATCTACAATCATCCAAACCAAACAAAAAGTAAAAATATTATTAAAAGATGAATTTCATATATCTTAAGTTATTTCTTAAGTGTGTGTGTGTATACTTAGCAAGTGCATGTGCACAATTAAATATTACAGAATAATGCTAGCACTATCACATAATTATTAATTAGTTTGAGGCAGGAAGGAGATGAAAAATGATCCAATTCTTTAGCAATGAGGTATTAGGTAAAAAAAAAAAAAAAAAAAAAAAAAAATGAAGGAAGAAAGAGAAAAATTGTGCAGTTTAATTTTGCTTTGATGCCATCTTCATGCTTGTTCCTAAAGTGATTTTCTATCAGCTGCAGCTGTGGCTGCCATGTCTGCATTCATATTTTGGGGAAGAGGAGTGTGTTATGATTATTGATATTATAAGGATGTCAATCTGGATAATGTTTGACTATAATGTTTGACTATTCTAAGGAAAACCAAAGTAAAAATAAATGAAGATATTCTCTCCAAGTTACATCTGGAATGTTCACTAATATTTGAAAGTTAATATTCATATATTCATGATGAATCTGAATGCCAGGACTAATTTGTAATAGTACTTTTATGCAGACTGGACATCATGGTAACATACGTAATCATAGCTCTGAGAGGCAAAGATGTTAGAAATTGCTCTGGAGTAAGCAGTCTGCTCTTTGGTCTTATGAACATTTAAGTCAAAGGTGATGCATGATTTTGGCTGAATGCCAAGGCAGAAGCTGAACTTCAGAAAATTTGCTATTTAAAAATCTTTGAATTTCAGAAACAATAGTTTACACACTAAAACAGTTCTCTCAGGTGCCACATATATAAACAAAGCAAACTTCAAAGGAAAGCACAAGTCTTGAGTGTGAGGATGGAGCTGTGCTCTGAAGGTTAGGGAGGGGAGAAGAGTGGTCTCAGGAATGCGCTAGGTGTAAAGGCTGACAGTTGACATGAGCTCATGGATGGGAGAAAGGAAGGAGGCCTGAATCACAGTTCTTGCGTGGGAAGTACACTGGAGATAAAAGCACCATTCAAAGTGTCTGATGCAATGTCCTTAGCGAATATTTTACTGTGTTGGGGAATTGAAATCTGCTAGCAGGGGCCGTTTTGGGGAGCTCAATAGTAAGATTCAGCTCCAAAGCTTCTTGCCAAGAAACTATTGGCTACTGGAAGTTATCACTGGGGAATTGTTAAATAACAGTGCCTGTTACTGTGGAAGTGGTTTTTGGCACCAAGCTTTCTGAATAATTTAGGTGTTGAATCAGCTTTGGAGATAAAGAGACCATGTGGGAAGGAGACATTGCACACAGTTTGCTGTACATCTCAGGGAATTCACTTATTCCTTCCCTGCTATGAACCAGATTCAGGGGCTAGAGTTCTAGGAAATCTGTAAATAGGGCTGTTCTAAAAATACATCTTTCTCATCACCTCAGTATAGCTCATGACTACAAGAAATTTCACCCTAGAGAAACACTTGACATATATATATATATATATATATCTAAACCTCTATACATTCATTAATAAAGCATATTGAGTTTTTAAGGTATGAAATAGAATGTGGATAAATTTATCTTTGATTATGCATTTTCCTGAGTGCTATACTTTAAGGATTTCTTATAGGCTGAAGCACCTGGATTCAGAGTCCGACATTAGAAGATTATCAGGTCCACTTAGGGTTCAAGATCCTGGAGTTTCTTCTCTGTCTTCAGCTATGTAACAAATAGGTAAGACAGTAAAGCGATGCCTCTCATTTTAATTTTACAAACAGGAGATTTTCTTCTACTTAGCCAAGGTTTGGAGTCCAGCCTCTGTTCTAGGAAACAAAGAGCTGTCTGATATCTTGCAAAACTCTGAGATTCTTCATTATCATGCGTCTCCTAAACTCTGCAAGTCCTTCTTAACTGTTTGCCGAAAAAAGTTCTGGAATGAAGAAGAGTATTAATGTAGGTATGTAGGGGTAGAGTAAATATTTTTTTATAAATATGGCTCTTATTAATGAAAGCATAATCATTTACCTCTAACCTAACATTCTAGGCCTTGTTTTATAGTATTTAGTAAGAGGAAGTCTTTCTGCCATCAAAGGAGCTCTTTCTCTCCTTCACAGGAAACCAGTCTACATTAATGTTTTAGAAGTTATATTCTAAATGTGACACAGATCAAGTGGCTAGGAATTGACACTTCAAAAATTGACATTAAAAAATGTAAACATGAGCTATTTTGTGGCTTGACAATTTATTTATGCTTCTGATTAAAACAAAACAGAACATTCTACTTGATCCTTCCCTCTTAGTATTGAGATTATTAGGGCTTTCATAAACATTCCAGTTCTCTCCTTTTTTGGAATATGGTTATATCACATTTCCTGGATTTCTTGTGAAAATTTATGGTATTATTTTGTAAAGCTGAGTAACGGTACTCTTGGCCACCTATCACTTGCATTTCTCGGTGCTCTTGATATAGTTTCTAGGTAATGCTGGCTTTTCCATAACTGAGTGGCAACTGAATAAAATATTGTGTCATAATATAGAATTATTTCTCCTGTCTTGTTTCCAAAAATGATATCTAAAGAATATAATTTCAGTTGACACATGTTTAAGATTAATTAGAAAAATTGAATTACTATTTTTCAGAGAAAGTTCAGAATACACATAATGATGAACTATATAATGAAAGTCAGTGATAACCTGCCCTATATGTTGGTGGGTAGTTCCTGAATTTTTTTTCCTTTTTTGTCCTTGCCCAAGTTCCTTCCACTTGTCTTCTTATCAACTAGTGTTCCTCAACAATGCTCCTGCTTCTATGTCTGATAAGATTTGGGGAAATGAACATTTAAATATTAAAATCATGGCATTTGGGGAACAAAATATAGGAATTATAGGTAATGGATATTTAATTGCATGACATCCATTTGGTTCTCTGGCCAGCCCATTTTCCAGACATCTGTTGACCAGATAGCAGGAGTCTTGGGATTGCATTACGTAGTGTAAAGACCTCAGTGAGGGTGGGTTACATCACTCTTTAAACTGGGCTTTTGAAAGTTAAAGACGCTGGGAAAACCTGCTAACCTTCCCAAAGAGAATGGACACCAGCATAGAAATAAAGTGAGTGTAAGAATTATCCCCAAAATAAAAGTAATCGAAGTTTAATATAACTTAAATTGAGGGGGTCAGTTTAAAAGAGTTCTTAAAGAGCAGCAATGCCTCTCACTATAGCCTCAACAATAAAACAGATGTTTGAGCACAGAGCCACCTCCCAGTCTGTATTACACCATCATCTATTCTCCACCTTCTCCTGTCCGCTTTGTTTTCAGCTCTTCTTTCTTTCCCCTACACCAAAATATTCCTTGTATATGTTTGTTGTTTTGACAAATTTAGCCATTCTAAAGTTGGTCAATCTCCCTAGAAGTGTTGAGGTAAGTACAGTTGTTATTAGAATATGTGCTATTTTATTGGTGCTGATTTGTCTTCAGAACATTGTAACCCATTTTTGTGCCACAGATTCTGCTGACAACCTAATGAAAGGTACTACACACTCCCCTGGAAAAAAAGAAAATATGGAATGTGTTCATACACATAAATACATACATCAACAGTGAGAGAATTTAAACAATGTAAAGTCTCTATGTGAATCCCTAGAGGACTAAGGATTAATGCAAAAAAAAAAAAAAAAGTCCAGTGCTCAAGGTGATCATTTTCATTGGTGTGTGATTCCCAGTGTCTTCCATGGCTATATGATGCAGTGCAAGGTACATTATCTATGGTTCCAGGTATGGAGATGATTTGCTAAGTTACTTAATATCTATCTCTGTTATTTTTCTCCCAGCTTTATAACTTTGGACCATATTTGTCTGCTCCACATACCATACAAAATATCTAAAAGGCTACATTAAGTTAATGGTGTGATTATGTTTCATAATCAGAGTACTATCAAATGCAGGTAAATGTTACTATGTTTGAAGAGGTAATAGAGAATGTTCAGTATAAAAGCACTGGTCAAACACCTGCTTATACAAAGTATTGAGTTTGGAACTTTGGAGAATAAAAGTCTGAGAATACATAATTTTCCAAATTTCTTATTCCAGGGAGGAAGCTAAATCAACTATACAAATCACTGTTTCATAAGTAATAATAGCTAATAATATTTAAACAGCTGTAAAGAAAGCCTACAGAGAATAGAGAAGATAAATTCCTTTATCACAAGGCAATCATTGAAGACTACCTAGAGGAGGTTGCAGTAGAGTTGATTAGAGAAGATTGAAGCAGGTGAAAAAGGAAAGGCATTCCATGAGCAAAGCAGAGGGAAATATGAGTTTGGGGAATCCATTGCTATTTACTTTTAAACCTTGGCTACTATGTTATTTCCATTATAATAATACCACCTAATCCATTTATTAATCTTTACTCTATGCTTCCATTGCATCTTCAACATACCTTTTACGTATTTCAATAAAAAATGATCAATTTGGGAATTCTGCTCTCCCTTTTCTAGATCAAGAGGTTTTTTTAGATTAAAAAAATAGATTAAAAACAACTTTGTTGAAAAATGCAAATGTACCTGAGGGCACAGAAATGGGTTTTCAAATAAATTAATGTATATATAATTAAAATAGTCAGGTTTCTTTGGAACATGAATGGATATAAATGAACTTTATAACTGCAGATAGTGGTTGAGATATTTAATGACATCCTGAGACTATTGATTAAATATTTGATGAGGACCCACAATTTACTAACAAGTTACTAAAGTTGTGCCAGTTTGAGTGTATTATGTCCCCCAAATGCCACTATCTTTGTGGTCTTGTGGGACATACGTTTTTGGTGCTGGTTAGATTTGCTTGGAATGTGCCCCACTCAGCTGTGGGTAATGATTTTGATGAGATGTTCCCATGGAGGCATGGCTCCACCCATTCAGGGTGGGCCTTGATCAGTGGAGCCATATAAATGAGCTGACTCAGAGAGAGGGAACTCAGTGAGTGCAGCTGTGAGTGATGTTTTGAGGAGGAGCAAGCTTGCTGGAGAGGAACGTCCTAGGAGAAAGCCGTTTTGAGGCCAGAGCTTTGGAGCAGACGCCAGCTGCCTTCCTAGCTAGCAGAGGTTTTCCGGATGCCATTGGCCATCCTCCAGTGAAGGTACCCGATTGCTGATGTGTTACCCTGGACGTTTTGTGGCCTTAAGACTGTGACTGTGTAGCGAAATAAACCCCTGTTTTATAAAAGCCTATCCATCTCTGGTGTTTTGCATTCTGCAGCATTAGCAAACTAAGACAGTTGTATATATTTATGATTCATAATTTATCTTTATAAAATATGTCTAAATGAATAAAGCAAATAAGTTTGTTCTAGAAATGGCAGAGTAAGGGGGCTTGATAATAGACAAGTAAAAACTATACAGAGGAGTGACCAGAATCATGGGCTACAGGAGGTGAAAGAGACTTTCATATAATCTTGCCTCAAATGCATACCATATTTTCAAGTACACAGAAAATGATGGATCAGTATTTTAAATAAGTGAAGGAAATAATGAACTTATTGCAATGATTAAGATACCTAGACTCTATTTATTTACAGTTTAAGATCCTTGACAAAGATGATCCAGTCCAAAGAGAAATATCTTTTATCCTTAGCACCCCAAAGTGAATAACTTCATCAGATACTTTCACTGGAGCAGGTTTTGATTTGGAGGAATGTAATAGATACTTCATCTGTTGAGGAGAAGAAAATTTGTCAAGGAAGAGGGAAAAATATATCAGGGAAATATGTCAATCTCTTCCATCATGGTCTGATCATTGGCCGACTTACAACTTTCAAGTTAATGGAGTAAAGAAATGGAAGGGATTGGAGAAGAACACAATTGAATAAGTAGATTTTCCAGATTATATTTAAGTATGTAACATTTCATTTTATTTTTTATTTGCATATAGTGTCCCTTCCAATTTCATATAGGAAAGAAGGATCTAGAAAAAAGGATTTTGTTCTCGGATTTAAAGCCCACAATAACCTTTCATTCTAAATGTGAAAAAAGGAAATTTTTGTTGAATTGAAAGAAGTGGCATTTCAAAGTTCAAAAATCATTGACTTTTCCATAACAGAAAACAAACAAATGAAGAACTTAGTGACCAAGTACGCACTATTCTTCTCTAAAACCATCTCTCCCTCCCTCTTCTGCTTCCCTGCTCTGTTCCAGGAACATGAGGTTTTAGATACCAGGATAAAACAAACCCTGTTGGGGTTTACAACCATGACATGGTCCTAAACCAACTTCCTAGTGACAACCCTTCTCACCAACCACCCCAGATCTGAAATACTTAAGCTAAAACTTGAATATAAAAACAAGATTAAGAATCCCCCCTCTTTTCATTTAGAAATGTAACTTCAGAGACTCTTGAGTGTTCTAATGGGTTATTTTCAGAATTGAAAGATGAAAATATAAATAGGGATATTTGATATTTGAGATAGCTTATTACAAATTAGCAAAGAACATTCATATCTGTTTATCAGTAATGTCAAGTACTAAATATAATTAAGGTGTTTGAAAGTAGAAATATTATATAGAGGCTATAAATATATCCTGTTACTCTTTTTGAGCTGAAATATATGGGAGACATTATGAAGTGAAGGAGTGGGATATAGCATATGTTTATAACTAGTAAAAATTTGTATAAATATGCATAATTAATATGCAATGTATAAATGTATGCTTAAATAAGATGTTCTTTTTGGGGGTGGGGTGGTGTTTGATTTTACATCAACCTAACAAGGGATCCTATATATTTAGTGACAAAAACAAAAAACATGGTTCCCAAGTTTTAATGAATGTCTCTAGACTTTAAATTCATCAAATGGGTCAAAATAATAACAGTAACATCATGCCAAATCTAAAAGTGGGTTGTATTTGAAGAGTGTTTCAGGAAAGCATCACATTTGAAACTTATTTGACCCTATGAAGCATTATTAAAAATTGAGGAAAAGAATTATTGACTTAAGAAGAAACCGCAGTAAGAATTTTCCTGATGAGGAGTATTTATTTTGTTTAAAATATTCTATAACATGACACAGACCCATGAATTAATTTGCTTATATTATTCCGTAACATCACATAGAACCATATATTAATTCCTTTATTTTTTGCAGATAAACCACTTCACACTCATATCTTCTCCTCTTTCATGACATCATGCAGCTGCATAATAATGTGACTGAGTTCATTCTGCTTGGGTTGACCCAGGATCCTTTTAGGAGGAAAGTAGTATTTGTTGTTTTCTTACTTTTCTACTTGGGGATCTTGCTGGGTAACTTACTGATTATTGTCACCATCAAGACAAGCCGGGCACTTGGGAGTCCAATGTACTTCTTCCTTTTCTACTTATCCTTGTCTGATACCTGCTTCTGTACTTCCATAGCCCCTAGAATGATTGTAGATGCCCTTTCAAAGAAGACCACTATCTCTTTCAATGAGTGCATAATCCAAGTCTTTTCACTCCATTTCTTTGGCTGCCTGGAGATCTTCATCCTTATCCTCATGGCCAATGACCGCTATGTGGCCATCTGTAAGCCCCTGCACTATACAACCATCATGAACCGGCGAGTCTGCAGTTTGTTGGTGGCTGGGGCCTGGGTGGGATCCTGTGTGCATTCTTTGACTCAGATTTTTCTGGCCTTAAGTTTATCTTTCTGTGGTCCCAATGTGATTGACCACTATTTTTGTGACTTGCAGCCTTTGTTGAAACTTGCCTGTGCAGACACCTATGTGATCAATTTATTATTGGTGCCCAATAGTGGGGCCATTTGCACAGTGAGTTTTGTCATGTTGATGTTCTCCTATGTCATTATTTTGCATTCTCTGAGAAACCACAGTGCTGAAGAGAGGAGAAAAGCCCTCTCCACCTGCATCTCCCACATCATGGTGGTCATCTTGTTCTTTGTTCCTTGCATATTTATATATACACGCCCTGCAACCACCTTCCCCATGGATAAGATGATAGCTGTGTTTTATACAATTGGAACACCTTTGCTCAACCCTCTGATTTACACACTGAGGAATGCAGAAGTAAAAAATGCCATGAGGAATTTATGGAGCAAGACATTGATATCATATGACAAAAGATGAATGGATGTTTCAAATACTTCTTCATAGTTTGGATTGACCAAGAAAATTTAACAGAAAATATTTTCTTGTTACTGTGGTTTTAATATAATCCTATTTTGGAGCATAAGAGTTAGCTCCTTTGGGAACTAACAAATACATACACTAGTTAATGTTGAGTCAACTTCATGTAGAGGAAGAGACACCACCAGGTAAAAACAGATATGTAAGGCGTGTTGCCTTCGATGTTGTTCCCTGTTGTCTGTCTGCCTCCTTCATCTGCCTAGTATCACTCTTATTTTTGATTTGGTGTTCATTGCCCTTCTTGATGTTGATGTCTGGCATTTTCTGCTTGTAGTTCCCCTCTATATACTTATATCCCCAGACTGGAAGATTTTCCCTCCTCTAATGTTTCCTTTATTTGATAGTTCAGTCCCGGCATATCTGATCAAGGACTCAGAAGAAAATACAAGATTCAAATAATCATAGAAAATCCATGTTGAAAGAAAGGGACAATATTATATTGTCTAGGTTATCTCCCTTCTAATTCTTGGATTTATACTTCAAATCCTTACCATGTGTTTACCTAGCTCCTTTTAGAACAGGGGCAGAAGAAGGAGAGAAAGATTCACTCTTCTGAAGGCGTTCTTTATCTTAGAAAGGATTTGACTGTTTGGATTGTATATAGATTTTTCCCTTTGAAAATCTACTTTATGCTTCTGATTTTATCCCTGCAATTTGTCTTTTGTGGGGAGAGATATTAAGGTTTCTCATTCATAACAATTATAATATTTTATTTATAATATAGGGTTATTATGATCACAGCACAAATGGTGAAAATTAAGGTACTCTTTAACAAGCAAATTTAACTTTTATTAAAACTCCTAATATTTAACAGTATGTGTATTTATATAAACTAGAAGTAGGGTGTGCAAACAGTTGATGGTAAGGAATTCAAAAATGTAAATAGATAAAGAATGTGATAACCAAGAGAACTTTTAAACTTTGAAACAGAAATATGTACATCACATTATGAATTTTTTTGTGAGATTTTAGTATACTACTGAAAAGAAAGTATCTTTTCTCTTCTTATCCAGAGAAGACTGAGATGTTTGTCAGAAAATTACATTTCTGCTATACAGATGGATACCACCTTTTGTCACTATCTTTCCAACTCTAGTCTCTAATCACATGAACATTAAGAGTCTTTCCAAATTCAATTTAATTACCTATTTGTATTTTTATCCACAGAGAAATTAAATATGAGTATTTTGTTTATTTGAGACTTCCATTTCTATTTATAAATTACCAAATTGCATTAAGGTTACTAAATTTGTATAAATGTTATTGTACAAGGAACTTTAAAATTGAGAAAATGACCATCTATTTCTCCATGTGGGGATGGAAAGCAGTGAATTCCTCAATGACCAGCACCAACATATATTCATCACATTGTTTTTCAAATTCTGTGAATGTCAAGGTGAATTCCATCTTAAGCAATTCATCACTGATTGCAGCAGCTACAGTTAGATACTGCTATTGCAAGGTTTGCACACCAGTGTATTCCATTGGGCGGAGTTTCAGCTGGCTTCTTCGATTTCAAGACAAGGAAAAGATGAAATGGGTGGACCCAATTTAGTCACCTCCCAGATTCCCTCCATCCAATCCATCTCCTGGACATACACTCAATATGGAGCCTCTACTGCTGTTGTTACTATGCTTCTTACAGGAAGAGATTTGCTCTAAACCAGAGACAGGATTTTATAACAAAGACAGCGGAACTGAAACAAAGACTGAATATGCAACCTCAAAAGTTTTCCTTCATTCAAGCCAGTGTCTTGAAAGGAAAAGAGTGTATTCTGAAAACTATAATAGGGACATTTGTGTGGGGAGGGAACCATGAATCTGTAAATTATCCTTGATCTTCTGGATATTGTACAAATAACATTGTACAATAACATAAATAGCTCCCTCTCCCTTTCTTGCAAGAAAAGTTTTCCCTTGCTGAGATACCATGCTATTACCTCAACTGAAGAAGCTGCCATGCAAGGATATTTGTTCTCCTCCAGAGCTTCCTCCTCCACCATTCATTGCTTCCAAACAGTTAACCAGAGGCAAGTATTAGGAAAGCCCAAGCATGAAAGTGTAATCCTTGGTTAAGAGGAAATGAAATACATGTGGAAATCGCAGAACCTGGTTAATTAATGCAGGGGGATCTAGCAGAGCACTCCACTATGGGAGGGGATCTTGAATATAAGTGTAGATACTGAAAAATTTTTGACCTGAGGGCACTCATCTAGGACTTGAGGTTTGATTTCTCACAAGGACATCTGGAATTGGCTCCTTAAAGGATATACAGGATGATAGCTGTATTTGTTTTCCAATGTTCCTGCAAGAAATTAAAGCAAAATTACATCTTACATTTCTGTAATTTGGAAGTGTGGCACTGGTCTCACTGGGATAAAACCAAATTGTCAGCAGGGTTATGTCCTTTACTGGAAGCTCCAAGCAAGAATCCATTTCCTTGGCTTTTTTCATCTTCTAGAGACTACCCACAATCCTTTGATCATGGCCCCTTTCCCCACCTTCAAAGTCAGAAAAGTTGCATCTCTTTTCCCTTTTTTTCCACTGTAATACCTCCCTTTGACTTTCTTTCCTGCTCTGCTCTTCCATGTTTAAGGATGCTGGTGATTACTTTGAGCCTACCTGGATAATCCAGGATAATCTCTCTTTATTATGATCAGATGATTAACAATCTTGCTTCCATTTGTAACCTTAATTCCCTGTGCCATGTAGCCTAATATATTCACAGGTTCCAGAGTTAGAGAATGGGCATCTTCGGGCAACTATTCTGCCTACTGCAGTGGCCCTCAGTAAGTGAAATAAAGGTGGAAGAAGTTCCTTAACTTAATATTGAAGAAGGAATAGAAGGCTCAGAGTTTTGAGAATGTAGAACCTAATGTCAAAGAACCCATGAACAGACTATGTATTCTTGGAGGACCCAGGAGACACTTCTTTCACTTAACACAATAAGGGATATGCTAGTGAGAGGGGAACAAATATTTTTGAGATGCTTTGTGAGAATAACAAATGAAGATGCCTCCTTAGAACTTTGTTCCCTGGTGTCTATGGAAATTATGGGATTCCAGAAGTGTAGGTAGCAGCAGTTAATAGCCATTAGTGGCAAGGTGGATATAATTATCACAATGACAGTGAGGACAAAGTACATGGGGTGACTTTTCCTGCAGAGATGAAAATGGAAATAGATCTTGTTTCTAAAGACAAGAAGAATGGAAAACTAACTAGAATAATGTATGACTTTAATAATAATAAAAAAACCTGATGAGAAAAACATCAATGTCAGTTACTGCAGTGTAAAACTGTAGTCTCTCACCCAGATGCAGAAGTAAATGATTTTTCAGACCCAGGACCCAGTGATTCAATGGGATGTTGGGTAGCCTGAGAAAAGACCACACACTAAAATATATACAAATATTCATTTTCTCCTTACACAGAGGAACTTATACTTCCTCTGTAATTGTGTAGTAGGGAAAGAGAATGCCCAGAATTTTCAAGGGTTGTTAGATGTGAGTTCAGAGCTGACAATGATAGCAGGGCATCCAAAATGCTATTATTATTCCCTCTGGTTAGAATGGGACTTTACAGAAGCCAGGTGTTAGAATTCAGGCCAGGTTCATCCCACAATGGGGATAATGGGTCCATGGACTCAATTCAGGTTAATTTCTCAGTGTCTGAATATATTTGTTAGCTGACCAACCTTTTTTGGTTCTTTGTCCACGGACTAAGTGTCCTTTTGGCAGAAATGGTCAAATGGAAGGTCCCAAAACATTTCTTTACCTACCCCCAAGAAAAATATTAAATCAGGATCAATACTTCATCTTGGGAAGTATTACAGAAACTAGTGACACTACTGAAGGAGTGAAGAATGCAGAGACGATTTTCTTTATCAGATTTCTGCCTTATTATCCTGTCTAGTCTCTGCAAAAAAAAATCAAATGCATTATGGTGAATGATAGTGGAGATTGGGGCTACAACCACAGTTCTTTTCCATGAGACTTGGCATTTGATATGATTCCAGAAATATTGCCACTTGGTGAATGCAATCTTCTTGATGTCATGAATAGGGAATACAAATCAGTTGACATTTATATTGAAAGTACAAAAGTATGCAATCATTTCTTTCTCCAGGCATGCTATTTCCTCCTTTTTCTTAATTTTGTCTTCAGGGAATTTTATCTTTTGAACATTTTTCAGAATGTATTAATAGTATCATGCTAACTGGACCTGTGACTAGAAATTGGCAAGTACACAATTGCCCCAGTAAGATAAATACATGCCATATTGTGAGAAACAAATCCCATGAAGTCTCTGCAGCCTACCACATGGGTGACACTTTTCTCATGGCCTCAGAATTCACTTATCTTACATGTACCTTATCACCCATAAGCAGTCCTCCTGATAGAAGAGAGTAAAGGCCTCTTAAGGGCTCAAGTAAGGAACTAGTTGAATTCAACTCTGTGAGGAGTTGAGATACTGTCCTCAGGATTCAATGTATATGTTGATCCACTGTCCCCATTTTCCTGGTATATAGCATTAGGGGATCTAATGGATGAAGCAGAAGGGGCCCTATTTCTGAAACTCCTAGGGCCCCACTGTCAAAATCTTCTATTTCACCAGGGTAAAGTTCCTGGTTCCTGGAGAAGATAACATAACTGATAGGGGACACCTTAATCCTAACCCTAACCCTAACTCTAACCCTAACCCTAACCCTAACTCTAAATGTTGAAATGGAACAATGGAACCAACGTTTTGTGTTCTTCATACCAGGGAAAGAGCAGGAAAGAAGAGTTCCTCTTCTGGCTGGGATACTTGATTCTGATTATCATGAATAGCTAGGAATGGTCTACTGTAGAGGACACAGAGTATTAACTTAAGCATGCCTTAGTGTTTGCACACCCAATGATAAAAGTAAAGGGGCAATTGCAATAACCACAGCCCAATGAGAACAAAGCAACTATGGGCTCAGAATCTTGGAGATTGTGTTTACATTCATCCCACCAGGCAAAAATCCAAACAAACAGAATTGCTGTCCAAAAGTGAGAGAATGGGTGGTATAGGTATAGGAGAAAGATCATCTATATCAACTATGACTCTGGGAATTACTGCTACAATAAGAATGTAGCTTAGCTTCATATATATGTGTGTGTGTGTGTGTGCATTTATGTATGTGTGTGTGTGTGTGTGTATAGCCACCATCCTAGAGACAATTCTGTAACTGATTTGACTTGTATCTCCCAACTTAGTAAAGAAATGAGGACCTCTTGTTTACAAAAAGAACCCAAAATAAAAATTAAAAACTTCCTTAAGACCACATATTTTATTGGGGGAGGCAAGATATCTTAAAATGGTTTTAATGAATCTTGAGAAATAAATGGCTGGATTGTATTGATAACAATTTATGTATTTCCATAAATTTGTTTGTCCTAATCTACCTCCCAAACATTTGACCACATGCTCAATCACAAACATTGCATGTTACCACCATCATTTCATCTTCTCACATGGCCAGTTGTTTTGGCCTTCACTGGGAGAGGGATGTTTTCTGTCAGGTTCTCCATTGTGTCTGTCACCCAGACAGCAGGTTCAAGCTGACTATATCCATATAGATTTATTTGTTAGTGCTGCTATGGAATGTTAGTCATGGTTCATCAAAGGAGAAAATTCTGTAGTGATATTATTCCTTTCTCTGAATATAAGCACAATGTAGAAGAGGAAAATTATATATAATTTATTTTTTCAACAGCATGTGCTCACTTTGTGTCTCTGCTTACATTTTAGTACTTCTCACAATACTTTAAGCTTTTTCCTTAATATATCTTTTATGGTGATCTGTGCTCAGTCACCTTTGATGTTACTATTATAATGATTTTGGGGGTGCCACAAACTGTGACCTTATAAGACACTGAACTTATTTGACAATGGTTGTGTGTGTTCTAACTATTTCACCATCCTGTCATTCCTCCACCCCCTCTTTTCTCCTCAGCCTTCCCTATTCCATGAGAGACAACAATATTGAAATAAGGCAAATTAATAACCCTACAATGGTTTCTAAGTGAGTCAAGTGAAAGTAAGATTTGCACATCTCTCACTTTAATTCAAAAGCTAGAAATAATTAAGCTTAGTGAGGAAGGCATGTTAAAAGGCAAGATAGACTGAAAACTAAGCCTCTTGCACCAAACAGTTAGCCAAGTAGTGAATGCAAAGGGAAAGTTCTTGAAGGAAATTAAAAGTGCTACTACAGGGAACACATGAATGATAAGAAAGCAAAACGCCCTTACTGCTGATAGGAAGAAAATTTTAATGGTCTGGATAGAAGATCAAACCAACCACAACATTCCCTTAAACTAAAGCCTAATCAAGAACCAGGCCCTAACTCTCTTCAATTCTATGAAGGCAATTCTATAAAAGTGCAAGGTGAAGCAGCAAGTGCTTATGTAGAAGCTGCAGCAAATTAACCTGAAGATCTAGCTGCAAGAAAATTGATGAAGGTGGTTGCACTAAACAACAGATTTTTAATGTAGGCAAAATAACCTCATATTGGAAGAAGACGCCATCTAGGACTCTCACAGCTAGAGAGGAGAGGTCAGGGCCTGGCTTCAACACTTCAAAGGACAGGTTGATTCTCTTATTAGGGGCTTATGCAGCTCATGACTTTAAATTGAAGCCAATACTCATTTACCATTATGGAAATCCTAAGGCCCTTCAGAACTATGCTAAATCTACTCTGCCTGTGTTCTACAAATGAAACAACAAAGCCTGGATTATAGCACATCTGTTTACAACATGGCTTACTGAATATTTTAAGCCCATTTTAAGACCTATGGTTCAAATATATATATATATATATATGGATATAGATAGATATAGATATAGATAGATATAGATATAGATAGATATAGATTTCTTTCCAGGACTGCTCATTTTCAATACACTTAGTTACCTAAGAGCTCTGAAGGAGATGTACAAAGAGATTAATACTGTTTCCGTACCTGCTAATACAACATCCATTCTGCAGCTCATGGACCAAGGAGTAATTCTGAATTTCAAGACTTAGTATTTAAGAAATATGTTTCATAATGCTATAATTGTCATAGTTAGTGATTCCATAGATGGATCTGGGCAAAGTAAATTTGAAACCTTCTGGAAGGGATTCTCCATACTAGATGCCATTAAGAACATTTGGGATTCATGGGAGGAAGCCAAAATACAAAAGTTAATGGGAGTCTGGAAGAAGTTTATTCCAACTTTCATGGATGAATTTGAGAGGTTCAAGATTTCAGTGGAAGAAATAACTGCAGATGAAGTTGAAATAGCAAGAGAACTAGGATTAGAAGTGGAGCCTGAAGATATCACTGAATGGCTTCAATCTCATGAAAAATTTTAATGGATTAAGGAGCTGCTTCTTATTGTTAAGGAAAGAAAGTGGTTTCTTGAGATAGATTTTACTCTTGGTGAGGACACTGAACATTGTTAAAATGACAGCAAGAAATTTAGAATATTGTATCAACTTAGTTGGTGAAGCAGAGACAGAATTTAAAGGATTGGCTACAGTTTTAAAAGTTCTACTGTGGATATAATGTATCAACTCATGCTGCCAAAAAATCTTTCCTGAAAGAAAGAGTCAATCAATGTGGCAAACTTCATTGTCATCTCATTTTAAGAAATAGCCACAGCCACCACAACCTTCAGCAAACACCCCCCTGATCAGTCAGCAGCCATCAACATAAGGCAGGACCCTCCACTAGCACAAAGATTATTATTTGGTGAGGGCTCAGACAGTGGTTAGCATTTTTAGCAAGAAAGTATTTTTTTAATTAAGGTATGCACATTGTTTTTTTTTTTTTTCTTTTTAGACATAACACTATTGTATGTTTAATAGACCACAGTATAGTGTAAATATAACTTTTTATATATACTGGGAAACCAAAAGTATTGCCTGACTTATTTTATTGCATTATTCACTTTATTGCAGTAGTATGAAACAAAGTGCAATATTTACACGGTATGCTTGTACTGTGCTAATTTTCTAACAGTGCTGTAATAAAGTAACACAAACTGGATGGCTTAAAGCAACAGAAATTAATTGTTTCACAGTTCTGGAGGCAAGAAGTCTGAAATCTGTAGGAAACAGTCTTTCCCTGCTTCTTCCTAGCTTCTGCTGGTTTGCTGGCAATCCTTGGGCTTTGATCACTGCCTCAGTCACCACCTGGTTTTCCCTCCTGAATTTATAATGTCTATAGTTAATTCTCTCTATTTTTAGGGACAACAGTAAACTTGAATTAGGGTTCACCTTAATCTTATTTGGCCTCATTTTAACTAACAACATCTTCAAAGACTATTTCCATGAGTCACATTCATGTTTTTTGAAGTGACACAATTCAACCCATAATATATACTTTTTTATGTTTTCATATTTTAAATCATTTAATATAAAAAAGAAAACTGATAAGGTACACACTTTTTAAAACTGGATTTTCAGTTAATGATCATGAATCATTTGTAATTTTTCCATCTCTCTCTTAAATTTTCACAAAAATAAGTGCAAAAAAGAAAATTTTGTGTTAATCTATGCCAACAAAAAGGGCCAGACAGACAGGAAATGCTAGCTGGTGAAAGATTTCCATGACGGTTTCAGATATAGAGAAGAGTGTTATGTAACTGACTTAGCCAAGTGGAAAAAGTTACAACCATCTGACGAGGGATAGGGAGAATAACAAGCTGATTCAACTACAAAGGGCCTGAGATGCTAGCAACTTGGAGCATCAGGATCCAGAGTGTAGATGTGAAACATACATTGAATTGCAGGCAGATTATTTTATTGCCTTGGGTCATTTTCCACACTGCTATGAAACACCTCTTCTGTGCTATCCTGCAGAAGATTGGGGTTGTTTATGTTGTTTTGAGAAACTGTGCTAGGGAATTTCTGCTCTTACTGTGGAGGACAGAGATGAAATACACAGCTGGATATGCAAGGGCTAAGTGAGAATCTACATAGTGAACTGTGAAAAGAATTGGCAATTTCAGGCCATTAGAAACTTTAAATATGATGGTATTTCAGTTCAAAATATGCGTATCAGGGTCAATTAAGCCTTAGTGTTGCACATCTTGATTATTCAAAATCCTCTTCAATCTGTGACAAATTTATTGCTTTTCTCTATTAAAACTGTAATAAGACCCAGTGTCCACAAAACAAGGAGCCATGACAAAGAGCAAATTACAAATTTTAGTACTCAAAAATAACAGGTGTAATAGATTTTAGAAGTCATCTTGGAATTTATTCAAATCTTATCAGAATTATAAAACTATAAAGAGTGTAATACTTTTTAATGGTGATACTGAAACAAAATTCGGATATAGATGTAAAAAGAGATGCAAGTATAGGTATAAATTTATATGTAGATATGCATAAATATCTACAGACAGATAAGGATGTTTCTTGCTTCTTTATATCTCCTCATGGGGGGGTAGGCAGAAATGTATCTTCCTAGTTATGGACATTCATTGCATATAATACCCAGGGAATACCATCTATGTATACATTTAATAAAGTATTTGAAATAACATTGTGGTAACCACCAAAGAGCAAATTATATAAAATTTCACTGAATTAAAATACTTTTTTTTTTTATTTATTTTACTTATTTTAATTTTTTTTTTTTTTTTTTTTTTTTTGGTTTTCCACATGTGTAGCATTTATTATTTTTTTTTTTTAATCATCATTTTATTGAGATATATTCACATACCACGCAGTCATACAAAACAAATTGTACTTTCGATTGTTTACAGTACCATTACATAGTTGTACATTCATCACCTAAATCAATCCCTGACACCTTCATTAGCACACACACAAAAATAACAAGAATAATAATTAGAGTGAAAAAGAGCAATTGAAGTAAAAAAGAACACTAGGTACCTTTGTCTGTTTGTTTGCTTCCCCTACTTTTCTACACATCGATCCATAAACTAGACAAAGTGGAGTTTGGTCCTTATGGCATTCCCAATCCCACTGTCACCCCTCATAAGCTACATTTTTATACAACTGTCTTCGAGATTCATGGGTTCTGGGTTGTAGTTTAATAGTTTCAGGTATCCACCACCAGCTACCCCAATTCTTTAGAACCTAAAAAAGGTTGTCTAAAGTGTGCGTAAGAGTGCCCACCAGAGTGATCTCTCGGCTCGTTTTGGAATCTCTCTGCCACTGAAGCTTATTTCATTTCCTTTCACATCCCCCTTTTGGTCAAGAAGATGTTCTCCATCCCACGATGCCGGGTCTACATTCCTCCCCGGGAGTCATATTCCACGTTGCCAGGGAGATTCACTTCCCTGGGTGTCTGATCCCACGTAGGGGGGAGGGCAGTGATTTCACCTTTCAAGTTGGCTTAGCCAGAGAGAGAGGGCCACATCTGAGCAACAAAGAGGCATTCAGGAGGAGACTCTTAGGCACAAATACAGGGAGGCCTAGCCTCTCCTTTGCAGCAACCGTCTTCCCAAGGGTAAAACTTATGGTAGAGGGCTCAACCCATCAAACCACCAGTCCCCTATGTCTGTGGTCATGTTAGCAACCATGGAGGTGGGGTAGGCGAATACCCCTGCATTCTCCACAGGCTCCTCAAGGGGGCACTACATCGTTTTTTTTTTTTTTTTTTTTCCTTGTTTGTCTTTTTTTTTTTTTTTTTTTTTAACTTTCCCTTCTTTTTTCAAATCAACTGTATGAAAAAAAAAGTTAAAAAGAAAACAAACATACAATAAAAGAACATTTCAAAGAGACCATAGCAAAGGAGTAAGAAAAAGACAACTAACCTAAGATAACTGCTTAACTTCCAACATGTTCCTACTTTACCCCAAGAAAGTTACATACTATAGCAACATTTCAGTGAACTTGTTCCTACTACATCCATCAGAAATTAACAGACCATAGTCATTTCTGGGCATCCCCAGAACGTTAAATAGCTTATCTGTTCTTCTTGGATTATTGTTCCCCCTTCCTTAATTGCTCTCTACTGCTAGTTCCCCTACATTCTACATTATAAACCATTTGTTTTACATTTTTCAAAGTTCACATTAGTGGTAGCATATAATATTTCTCTTTTTGTGCCTGGCTTATTTCGCTCAGCATTATGTCTTCAAGGTTCATCCATGTTGTCATATGTTTCACCAGATCATTCCTTCTTACTGCCGCGTAGTATTCCATCGTGTGTATATACCACATTTTATTTATCCACTCATCTGTTGATGGACATTTGGGTTGTTTCCATCTCTTGGCAATTGTGAATAATGCTGCTATGAACATTGGCGTGCAGATATCTGTTCGTGTCACTGCTTTCCGATCTTCCGGGTATATCCCGAGAAGTGCAATCGCTGGATCGAATGGTAGCTCTATCTCTAGTTTTCTAAGGAACTGCCAGACTGACTTCCAGAGTGGCTGAACCATTATACAGTCCCACCAACAATGAATAAGAGTTCCAATTTCTCCACATCCCCTCCAGCATTTGTAGTTTCCTGTTTGTTTAATGGCAGCCATTCTAACCGGTGTTAGATGGTATCTCATTGTGGTCTTAATTTGCATCTCTCTAATAGCTAGTGAAGCTGAACATTTTTTCATGTGTTTCTTGGCCATTTGTATTTCCTCTTCAGAGAACTGTCTTTTCATATCTTTTGCCCATTTTATAATTGGGCTGTCTGTACTATTGTCATTGAGTTGTAGGATTTCTTTGTATATGCAAGATATCAGTCTTTTGTCAGATACATGGTTTCCAAAAATTTTTTCCCATTGAGTTGGCTGCCTCTTTACCTTTTTGAGAAATTCCTTTGAGGTGCAGAAACTTCTAAGCTTGAGGAGTTCCCATTTATCTATTTTCTCTTTTGTTGCTTGTGCTTTGGGTGTAAAGTCTAGGAAGTGGCCTCCTAATACAAGGTCTTGAAGATGTTTTCCTACATTATCTTCTAGGAGTTTAATGGTACTTTCTTTTATATTGAGATCTTTGGTCCATTTTGAGTTAATTTTTGTGTAGGGGGTGAGGTAGGGGTCCTCTTTCATTCTTTTGGATATGGATATCCAACTCTCCCAGCCCCATTTGTTGAAAAGACCATTATGGCTCAGTTCGGTGACTTTGGGGGCCTTATCAAAGATCAGTCGGCCATAGATCTGAGGGTCTATCTCTGAATTCTCAATTCGATTCCATTGATCTATATGTCTATCTTTGTGCCAGTACCATGCTGTTTTGGCAACTGTGGCTTTATAATAAGCTTCAAAGTCAGGGAGTGTAAGTCCTCCCACTTCGTTTTTCTTTTTTAAAGTGTCTTTAGCAATTCGAGGCATCTTCCCTTTCCAAATAAATTTGATAACTAGCTTTTCCAAGTCTGCAAAGTAGGTTGTTGGAATTTTGATTGGGATTGCATTGAATCTGTAGATGAGTTTGGGTAGAATTGACATCTTAATGACATTTAGCCTTCCTATCCATGAACATGGAATATTTTTCCATCTTTTAAGGTCCCCTTCTATTTCTTTTAGTAGAGTTATGTAGTTTTCTTTGTATAGGTCTTTTACATCTTTGGTTAAGTTTATTCCTAGGTACTTGATTTTTTTAGTTGCTATTGAAAATGGTATCTTTTTCTTGAGTGTCTCTTCAGTTTGTTCATTTCTAGCATATAGAAACATTACTGACTTATGTGCATTAATCTTGTATCCCGCTACTTTGCTAAATTTGTTTATTAGCTCTAGTAGGTGTATCGTTGATTTCTCAGGGTTTTCTAGATATAAGATCATATCATCTGCAAACAATGACAGTTTTACTTCTTCTTTTCCAATTTGGATGCCTTTTATTTCTTTGTCTTGCCGGATTGCCCTGGCTAGCACTTCCAGCACAATGTTGAATAACAGTGGTGACAGCGGGCATCCTTGTCTTGTTCCTGATCTTAGAGGGAAGGCTTTCAGTCTCTCACCATTGAGTACTATGCTGGCTGTGGGTTTTTCATATATGCTCTTTATCATGTTGAGGAAGTTTCCTTCAATTCCTACCTTTTGAAGTGTTTTTATCAAAAACGGATGTTGGATTTTGTCAAATGCTTTTTCAGCATCTATTGAGATGATCAATTGATTTTTCCCTGTAGAGTTTTTAATGTGTTGTAATACATTGATTGTTTTTCTTATGTTGAACCATCCTTGCATGCCTGGAATGAACCCCACTTGGTCATGGTGTATGATTTTTTTAATGTGTCTTTGGATTCGATTTGCAAGTATTTTGTTGAGGATTTTTGCATCTATATTCATTAGGGAGATTGGCCGGTAGTTTTCCTTTTTTGTAGCATCTTTGCCTGGTTTTGGTATTAGATTGATGTTAGCTTCATAAAATGAATTAGGTAGTGTTCCATTTTTTTCAATGTTTTGAAAGAGTTTGAGTAAGATTGGTGTCAGTTCTTTCTGGAAAGTTTGGTAGAATTCCCCTGTGAAGCCATCTGGCCCTGGGCATTTATTTGTGGGAAGATTTTTGATGACTGATTGGATCTCTTTGCTTGTGATGGGTTGGTTGAGGTCTTCTATTTCTTCTCTGGTCAGTCTAGGTTGTTCATATGTTTCCAGGAAATTGTCCATTTCTTCTACATTATCCAGTTTGTTGCCATACAGTTGTTCATAATATCCTCTTATAATTTTTTTAATTTCTTCAGGATCTGCAGTTATGTCACCTTTTTCATTCATTATTTTGTTTATATGGGTCTTCTCTCTTTTTGATTTTGTCAGTCTAGCTAGGGGCTTGTCAATCTTGTTGATCTTCTCAAAGAACCAACTTTTGGTGATATTTATCCTTTCTATTGTTTTTTTGTTCTCTATGTCATTTATTTCTGCTTTAATCCTTGTTATTTCTTTTCTTGTACTTGGTTTAGGATTGGTTTGCTGTTCATTTTCTAGCTTCTTCAGTTGATCCATTAGTTCTTTGATTTTGGCTCTTTCTTCCTTTTTAATATATGCGTTTAGTGCTATAAATTTCCCCCTTAGCACTGCTTTTGCTGCATCCCATAGGTTTTGGTATGTTGTGTTCTCATTTTCATTCGTCTCTATATATTTAGCAATTTCTCTTGCTATTTCTTCTTTAACCCACTGATTGTTTAGGAGTGTGTTGTTTAACCTCCAGGTATTTGTGAATTTTCTAAGTCTCTGATGGTTATTGACTTCTAATTGTATTCCATTGTGGTCAGAGAATGTGCTTTGAATAATTTCAATCTTTTTAAATTTATTGAGGCTTGTTTTATGTCCCAGCATATGATCTATTCTGGAGAAAGTTCCGTGAGCACTAGAAAAGTATGTGTATCCTGTTGATTTGGGATGTAATGTCCTGTAGATGTCTGTTAAATCTAATTCATTTATCAGATTGTTTAGGTTTTCAATTTCCTTATTGGTCTTCTGTCTGGTTGATCTATCTATAGGAGAGAGTGATGTGTTGAAGTCTCCCACAATTATTGTGGAAACATCAATTGCTTCCTTTAGTTTTGCCAATGTTTCTCTCATGTATTTTGTGGCACCTTGATTGGGTGCATAGACATTTACGATTGTTATTTCTTCTTGCTGAATTGCCCCTTTTATTAGTATGTAGTGGCCTTCTTTGTCTCTCAAAACATCCCTGCATTTGAAGTCTATTTTATCTGAGATTAATATTGCTACACCTGCTTTCTTTTGGCTGTAGCTTGCATGAAATATTTTTTTCCATCCTTTCACTTTCAGTTTCTTTGTGTCCCTGTGTCTAAGATGAGTCTCTTGTATGCAACATATTGATGGTTCATTTTTTTTGATCCATTCTGCGAATCTATATCTTTTAATTGGGGAGTTTAATCCATTTACATTCAACGTTAAAACCGTGAAGGCATTTCTTGAATCGGCCATCTTATCCTTTGGATTATGTTTGCCATATTTTTCCCTCTCTCTATTAATATCCTTTATTGTTCCCATACCGAATCTCTTTAGTACTGAACCTTTCTCCAAGTCTCTCTGTCCTGTCTTTGTTTCTCTGTCTGTAGGGCTCCCTTTAGTATCTCCAGTAGGGCAGGTCTCTTGTTAGCAAATTCTCTCAGCATTTCTTTGTCTGTGAAAAATTTAAGCTCTGCCTCAAATTTGAAGGAGAGCTTTGCTGGATAAAGTATTCTTGGCTGGAAATTCCTCTCACTCAGAATTTTAAATATATCGTGCCACTGCCTTCTCGCCTCCATGGTGGCTGCTGAGTAGTCACTACTTAGTCTTATGCTGTTTCCTTTGTATGTGGTGAATTGCTTTTCTCTTGCTGCTTTCAGAACTTGCTCCTTCTCTTCTATGTTTGACAGTGTGATCAGTATATGTCTCGGAGTGGGTTTTTTTGGATTTATTCTATTTGGAGTTCGCTGAGCATTTATGATTTGTGTATTTATGTTGTTTAGAAGATTTGGGAAGTTTTCCCCAACAATTTCTTTGAATACTCTTCCTAGACCTTTACCCTTTTCTTCCCCTTCTGGGACACCAATGAGTCTTATATTCGGACGTTTCATATTATCTATCATATCCCTGAGGTCCATTTCGAGTTTTTCAATTTTTTTCCCCATTCTTTCTTTTATGTTTTCATTTTCCATTCTGTCATCTTCCAGGTCACTGATTCGTTGTTCAACTTCCTCTAGTCTTGTACTATGAGTGTCCAGAATCTTTTTAATTTGGTCAACAGTTTCTTTAATTTCCATAAGATCATCCATTTTTTTATTTAGTCTTGCAATGTCTTCTTTATGCTCTTCTAGGGTCTTCTTGATTTCCTTCATATCCCGTACTAGGGTCTCATTGTTCATCTTTAGTTCTTTGAGTAGCTGCTCTAGGTGTGTCTCTTCTGGTCTTTTGATTTGGGTGCTTGGGCTTGGGTTATCCATATCGTCTGGTTTTTTCATATGCTTTATAATTTTCTGTTGTTTTTGGCCTCGTGGCATTTGCTGACCTTGATAGGGTTCTTTTAGGGTTTGTAGACCAGTTGAAGTCCTTATCTCTAATTTATCAGATCTACAGCTTCGTGGAGTACACTTTCTCTAACTAACCAGCAGGTGGCGTCCACGAGCCACCTGTTGTCCACAAGCCAGATCTCCCCTGCTTAGCCTTTTTGGTGAGTGGGGGAGTGAGTCTTGTGGGGCCCAATTGGTGTCCCAAGCTTGCGTGTGTAGTTGGTGTTGCCTGCCCTGTATGTGGGGCGTGTTTCTGGGCAGTCGGGGAGGGGGGGTGGCCCTAACAATCAAATCCCCCTGATGATCCTAGAGTTTTAAAGCTACTGCAATAGTCTAATCCTTCAGTTCAGTCCTGCCACAGTTTGTCTCTGCCACTGACCCACAAGTCTTTGGTATTGGCGTATGGCTCCTGAGACTTGCAAGTGGGCCCCTCTTCCAGGCTGTGCACCCCGGGTCCTCTGTTGAGGGATGACTGTGCTATGTCGCAGGTGAGTGCCGTCCCCCCAGGGCAGTTCTGGGCTGCTGGGCTGTGTTGGGAGGCTCCCAGTCTGCTCAAATGATGGCTGAATGGGGCTCTGTTAATTCACACTGCTCCCCCTTCCCAGCTCTGGGACATTCAGCTGAGGTTGCAGGGAAGGCTAATGTCCACGCCCAGTTTTGTGGTGTGTGCCTGTTATTTGAAGCACTTCCGTCACACTGGGTTGTCTGGGGCAGCTCTGGGCTATGGGGCTGGCGATGGGCAGGAGTGTTTCCTGTCCACCAGGATGGTGGCTGTGAGCGGACACCCCCCTTTTCTTGGGAAGTTGTGTTGTTTAGTGAATTTTCTCAGCCACTGGATTATTGCCTTTTGTCTCAGAGCTCTCTTAGTTCTGCTCTTGACTTGACGTGCCCAAATTTCAATTCTTTGAAGCTTTCTGTATTGAGCTTCTTAGAGTAATTGTTTTAGAAAAAGCAAAAAGGATTAAAAAAAAAAAAAAAAAAAAAAAAAAACGGCCCTCCTCAGAGATCTAATGGGTTATTGAAATGCTAATAGACAAAGCAACCAGGGCCATTAAGGAAAAGTGCCCAGGGCAGAGAGATCAGCCTTGCTTCGGGATTTGCATATGCGCCTCAAGGCCTGATCTCCGCCCTTCCCCTTTCTGTGTTCACCAGAACTCCAAAAATCCTCTGCTTTTATTTTGGAGTTTTTCGTGTTGTTTTTTTTCTATGCCTGTCTCCTCTCTGCTGGGCTGGCTGCTCTCAGAGTCTCTGGTGTCTGGCCTCAGTCTATCTATGGTTGGAGTTTGAATCAGTAGAATGAGTTTCCGGTAAGAGCAGCCACTGCAATTCTCCCTTCTCCTTCCTGGAGCTGACAGCCCCTCCTCCCACGGGACTGAGCCTGGCAGGGAGGGGCGCGGGTCCCCTGGCCGCAAAAACTTACAGATTTCGCTGGTCTCAGCAGTTCCACGTTTTCATGAGTGTTGTATGAAGTATGCCCAAAGACAGATTGCTCTGTGGTGTCCAGTCCACGCAGTTCCTGGCTTTTTACCTACTTTCCTGGAGGAGTAACTAAAACATACAGCTCACCAGTCTGCCATCTTGCCCCGCCTCCCACTTAGTTTCATTTAATTCATTAGATAATGTATTCTTTTTAAGTTATATTAGAAATTAATGATTTTAATTAACTTCAATTATGGAAATAATATTGAAATGTCCTTATTTAAGAAATTATAATATTCTATAACAAAATCTCCATGGCCATCACTCCCTTTGTTCCCCAGAGATAAATATTTGCTTCCAAAACTTTTCTTATTCATTTATGAGAATACAACTAATCATAGAATCTACATGACATTCTTTTGGTGGGATTTACTTTAACATAATAGATATCATACTTTGATTATTTTCATGTGCCTTATAGTTTGTGCTCAACAATATTTCATAGTGGTTTATCCATCTTCTAAGTGTCAGATCTTACATTTTACGTTTCTGCCTTGTTTTCCATAGCAAGAATCTGTCACATGTTATTTATATTTTATTATTATTTGGATATTTATATCATTTCTATTTTTCAAATTTGAACAAGCCTGCCATGATTAACCTTTTGATTGCTTTCTGGGGTAGTTTCACGAGATGACATGTTGATTCCCTAAGCCATCATCAAAAATTTATATGGACAGGCTTTTTAATTGTATTTTCATGAAACTGAAAAAGGATAATAAATATTTTTGTTTAAATTTAATTTCCTTGGTCATAATGGCATTGATTATTTTAGCATATGCTTATTGGCCAATTTTAATTTCCTTACTGTGGATTGCCTATTGCAATGTTTTACTTACATTGGGTTATTTATCCTTTTCTTTTTGAATTGTAGGAGTTATATATATATATTTGCTCTCATTATGCCACTTTTTAAAATACTTTCTTCACATGGAATTTTGTCACACAAGACTATGAAATATAATACATTTTTAAAAAATGAATTTCCTGCATGTGCTTTAAAAATTTTCACTACCCTAATGTAAAAATATATTCTGCTAATTTTTCCTCTAATATTGTTTTTTCTAGATTTATTTCACACATTAGTATTGTTCCAACACCTGGAATATATTTTTTTCTCTATTACTAGCAAGATAGAGTTTCTTTTTTTTCATATCCAGATGGAGATTGCAAATTCCACATCGGTTACTGAAATATCTGATATTTCACATAGACTAATAATGTAAATTTAAAAAATAGAATAAATCCCAATTGTTATGTGTGTGATTATTGATGACCTAAGAATCCATCAGTCTGCCTGTTCCAACATTGCTTTAACTGCCATAGTTTCATAATAATCCAAAAAAAGGATGCTCACCTTTTTGTTCTTTTAAAAATTAGCTTAACTACTCAGGATATCAACTATTCTTGAATTTTAGAATCAGTTTTTCAAATTTTATGAAATTGCACTCAGATATTTGATTTTTAATTTAAAGTGTGTGGGTTAAATTGGGAAAAAAACTGACATCTTTATTTTATTGATCCTTCCTAAACATAAATATTTTATATGTCATTACTTGCCTCTGACTTCTTATATTATTCAGAAAAATTCAAGGAGGTGATTCTATTTTCAAAGAATTTTAAAAATTAAGAAAATATTATGCCACAATTCAGGACCATTGCAACTGGACTTTTGCTTATGTAACCAAGATACTTCCAGAGATTTTGAAAGAAATCAAATAGAAGGTGTTAAGTTGGGGTACTTGAATCAAATTCAAATCACAAGTCCTTGAATTCCCTAAAATAATACTCAAAATTCCTATATATGTCAAATGTTTATTTCTCTAAAACAATTCCAGAGGAATCCATACCAAGTAGAGGGCATTGGTCAACAACATCCAAAATCTTCAGGAGCATGCTGAAAAATTTTAATCAAGGTATAAGATTAATTTTTTTATAAAACTCAGCCTTGAGTGTTATGACACATTTTAAATCAGGTAACTACTAGTTAGAAAATGTAAGTAAGAGATGTAGTGTATGTAGTGTAATAATTGCACCAAAAGAAAATTTCCATTTTAACTAGAAAATTGCATGACTTGGCCCCATGAGTGTGCAATGAGCCTGGTGAGGAAAGAAAGTGGTTCTACTCAGAGAGATAGAAACTGGTCACACAGATCAAGTGAAGACTCATCTCTGGATGCAGGTTGCCTCTCCAATGGTGCTACCATAAAAGGAAGCACCAGAAAGTGGACTAAAGGTCAAAAATAATGAGCACTCCTGGCTTAGAATGGAAAATGAACTTGGAAATAATGTAAATTGCAGGAAGCCATAACTGTAGGAAGCCCATACATGAAGAAACACTTTTCCGCCAAGATCTGCTTTTTGCGCTTCTTTTTCTCTATCCATTATTTTTAATGGCATGAAAATATTCTGAAGGCTCTGTGCCAGTTTTGATGTATTAGGTCCCCCAATACCCCATGTTCTTTGATGCAATCCAGTGCTGGCAGATATTTTAGTGTTGATTAGGATGGAACTTATCAGTTCAGTGTTTCATGGAAATGTGACTCAATCAACTGTGGATAGACCTTTAATTGGATTATTTCCATGGAGGTGGTGCCCCACCCATTCAGGGTGGGTCTTTATTGGATCACTGGAGTCCTTTAAAAAGAGCTACACAGCCCCAGATAAAGAACAGCTGTGAGTGACATTTTGGAGAGCAACTGAGAGAGACATTTTGGAGACAGCTGCTGAATGCAGACTTATGCTACCCCAGAGGTTGCTCCAGAGAAGCTAAGAGAAGACAAATCACCCAAAAAGCAACATATTGAAGAACACACAGGAGCTGAGAGAGGAGCTTGAACACATCCCGGGATCAGCAGATGCCAGCCCCAAGCCTTCCCAACTAACAGGTTTTCTGGATGCTATTGGCCTTCCTTTGTTGAAGGTATACTCAAGTTTAGGCCTTAATTTGGACACTTTTATGGCCTTTGGACTGTAAATTTATAACCAAATAAACCCCTTTTGTAAAAGTCAATCCATTTCTTGTATTTTGCATAATGGCAGCATTGGCAAACCAAAACGGGCTGTTTCTGAGATGGTCACACATGAGTTCAGTGATTAAATAATGAACCCATTGCTGTCTAATGACATTACTGCATTTTCAGGATTTCACACAGTGGCAATCAATGGGAAATACTTAGAGTATATAGTGCCCTTTTCCTACCCTTGAAAGATAGATAACCACATTGTTATTTAGGGAAATCAGAGATTTAAAAATCATTCTTGAGGTATAATATTGAAATTATGTCTCAAAATTTATATGAAAAAAATGTTTCTTCTTTTCTGTTAATTACTTCTGTGAGCCTGTGTACAAAGGCAGTAGATCAGATGATCTTGTCCCTTTCTGCTCTGACATTCTGGAACTTATTTTGTCCCTTCTGATCCCAGACATCATGGATATGATTGTCCTTTTATTTGGGAAAATTTTAAAGACCACATGGTTTTGTGGTCATTTTCCACTTTAGGAAACAGATATCTTGACTGAGATACCTCTCACAGGTATAAGAGCTCCTAGGCACTTCTAGTTTTGGAGATTTCTATTATTACAAAAAATAACAATAATGCAATGTCAAACAAAAGTTACAAATTTTGTGCATTTTAATACCCTACATTGAACAAATTATGCTTCTAAATAATACAATGCAATACAGATATACTATTCTCAGTATAATTATGGAAGTATGAATGTATGCATACTGTAATTAATCCTTTGCATCGTATCAGTGGTGTACTCCAATAATTAGAAGCTTTAAGTTCTATGGTGAAAAAATGATTTCAATCATATAAATGTACTTCTATTTATAACCTCATTTAAAATGTGTTCATGAGTACACGATTGATGTTTTTTGTAATGTGCAGCATGCAAAATACCCCCCACCTCCTCATGAAACACCTTGAACTTAAGAAGGTACACTGCTGAAGAGTTGGGCATTTCTGGGTACTATTGTTAATCCTTGTTGCTCAGCACACAAATTCCCTCCTTTGAGGTTTTCTTTAACCATTCAAACTATGTAAAACTTTTGTCCCTCTGGTCAGGCAGAGGCAGACCCTCATATCATAGAGAAATAAATTATATTGGACTAAGAAACTAGTTGGACTGACTGAAACTGGGGTATAGGCTAAGATCACCTTTGGTCTATGAAGGGTTTCTTTCATCTCTACAGGAATCCTCAAGCCATGTGGAATGAAAGGGACCTCTTAAAATCTTCCAGGGACATCCCTCCCACAACAAATGGGAGGAACATAACTGAGGCCCAGAAAATGGGTAAAAGTTCACCAAGTTTGAAAATGTGAGAGAACAAAAACTGAATTTTTTGTGTGTTCCTTCCTCTACACCACAGCACCCATTAAACATATTAATTCTATACATTTAATGTATTATTATACTATGTGTAACAGGAAGACAAGTTTTAAGGTCAGGAGTCCATTTGATGAAATTAGTTTTAAGTGATGAAGATTTCAACAACAGTTTTTCCCTTCCAAAAATTCTACATGTATACAATTTGAAAAACTAAGGCGTTTAGAGCCTTAAGGAGAGGCACATAAAGGATGAAGTATATTGAAAGTGAGACAAGAAAGAAAAGAGCTGATCAAGGCAGATCTAGTTTTTTGTTGTTCAAACACATTTATTTACTTTTAAAATTCAGTTTTATTGAGATATGTTTGAAGTGGGTTCCTTTCCCCCTTGGCCTGTAACATTTGCAGGGTAAGAATGTTGTGTAAGTGGCATTGAGCCATGAGAAGAAGGAAGTGAAACTGCGGTTATACGCATCAGCCAAGCATAACCGTTATAACAATCAACAATTGCACTGTTTCCAAGTGAAACTTTTTGTAACCAAGTGAAACTTTTTGTAAGATTTCTTTATGTCAACTTTACTAAATTGTCTTTTGTAACCAATAGCTAACTGCCAACTCTGCTTCTGTTAAAATAGCTTGCTTGCATTTCCAGGATGTGGTTTCTGTCTATGTGTGTTTCCAGGATGTGGTTTCTGTCTATATAAGGCACCAGCACACACAGGTTGGGGCTGCTCACTAATTTCCCTGTGTGGAGTGACTGTGAGCAGTCACCAGCCGGCTAATAAAGGCTCTTTAAATTCTGTTTGGCTGTCTCGTATTTCAACTCGTGGGCACCGTAACAATATTCACATTCCATACAGTCATCCACAGTGTACAATTATTCACAGTATCATCATATAGTTGTGGATCCATCACCACGACCAATTTTTGAACATTTTCATTACCCCCCCCAAAAATAAGACTAAAAATACAATTATAAAAGGACACCAAAAACAGACTATCCCTCCATACCTCCTTTATTCATTTAATTTTTGTCCCCATTTTTCTATTCATCTGTTACAACACTGGATAAAGGGAGTATGAGCCACAAGTGTTTCACAATCACACAGTCACACCATGTAACCCACATAGTTATACAATCATTTTCAAGAATCAAGGCAACTGGTTGCAGTTCAACAATTTCAGATGTTTCCTTCTAGCTATTCCAATACACTAAAAACTAAAAGGGATATCTATATAAGACATAAGAATAACCTCCAGAATGACCTCTCAACTCTATCTGAAATCTCTCAGTCTCTGAAACAGAGTCTGGTTTTGCTATTGGTCTCCTGGTAATTAACTCTTGGCAGGATTATCTACTTTATGAAGGTAAAGATCAATGGAGATGTCTAAAGCTAGATGGGCAAGTGTTTAATTTTGGTGTTTATTTTAAGAAGCATGTTGTTGATGAATATGTAGGCCACATAGTCCAATAATGAATTAAATTAGCTGATTATGAAAAATTCCCTATTTGGTTTTTCTGATAAGGAGACAAGTCTTTCAGGAGTCCTTTTGAACATGGCTGTGTTTATCATTACTAACGTTCTTCCTAGAACTTATCAGCAAAGGAGGGTTGAAAGGAATCTACCCAGGCATGGCTAATATTACATCAATCTTTTTCTGTATGTTAGCCATGGAAGAAAAAGTGGAAGGGAGGCTGGCTGCACACTTAGATATTTAGAATTTGGCCTTTATGTATAAAATAAAATTATGTGCTGTCCCTTGTATCTGTTCTCTCCAGCTTGACTTTTTTCACTGCTCCTTGAAAACTACCTCACACTACATAAATGGGAGGTTTTATAAATTCAAGATGCTTCAAAAACCCCACCTCCACAATTTGACCATGCCATTTTTGGATCATTCAGTTCAATAAGCTGTGTAACAAGACATTCCAGAACTCACAACTTATTCAAAAGTCTTTAATTCTTGCCCACGTATCTGTGGATTAGTTGGGGTTCACCTGATCCAGCTTGGGCATGGCTGAGCTTAATCAGAGCCTTCAGCTTGGATTCAGGTGTACTCCAGGTAACTCTCATTATTGTTCCTCAAAAAAGTTTTATCTTATTCTTTGTATGCCATATTGTATTCAAAGACCATCGCCAAGCAAGAACCGGGCATACCAGAATAGTGGCAAAAAGAAGCATGCTCACTCATGAACTGCAAAAAATAGTTAATTTCTGGAGACCCTGATGTGTGAGAAATGTTTTAATCTCCTAGGTATGTTTAAATAAATAAAAGGGATGACAGATGGAGAAATAGGAAAGCTATCTTTGCACATGCAATAGAGCATTCCATGGAAATGTCTTTAAAATGTATAATGTACCAGAGGCCAGGCTTATAACCACTAGTTAGATGATCAGGGAGACATATTTTCATTGTTTTGCAATATGAAATACATTTCTTCATCTGGAAAATGAGAAGTAGTGACATTTATTTTCATCAAGGAAGGTACCTGCTTCACAAATCCACATCCTCCATCTTGTGACAGCGAAATTAGGAAGCTAAAAAGCTGGCAGTCAATGTAATAATCAGATAGTTACGGAATAAATTGTGGATGTTGACAAGATGTGCCCCAGTGAAACTGGGGAGAGTCTGAGTTCTCATCTTTTTTGGTCATCTGCTGCCAAAGCTCCAAGAGGAGACTCTCCAAGCTCTTCTGATGAGGATTAGCTCAGGAACTTTTATGAATAGAAATGTTTATAAAGTGTTGGAAACTTGGGGACTAATTCACATGCTTTCCTTCCCAGCTTTAGAGTGTCATGAATACATCAGCCTTTACCTTCTTAGGGTCCTCAGACCTGCCATATCACTGATATTCCACTACATTCAAACACTTAGTGCTAAGGAAAATCGGAAAGAGTATTGTGGAAAAATTATCCCATAAATAATGCATATTTGTTTGTTTTCTAAATCAGTCAATTTTAGCTCTCTTTTTGTTGGTAGGAAGAGCAAATGGGAGTGTAAAACCAAAGTAATGCTCTTATAGTCTTCTTAAGCTCTAAGAATGTCAAATATCTAGTTCCAGTGTTTCCAAATTCAAGTTTCCTGAGCACTGACCCCTGGCTTCATAAATATCACCAAAGAAGCTCTTAAAAAATACCAATTTTTCTATGCTTCTCAACCCCAGCCTTCTGAATCAGAATCCCTTGTACTAGATTATCTTTCAAAAATCTCCCAAGATCATTCAAATTACTGGGCAAGCACAAATCTAGTCTTCATTTGAAAATGGAAGAAATGGAGGCCCTTAGACCCCACTGTTGGGGACAATAACCAGGGATTTATATAATCACAGGGCAAAGGACCTTGATTTCTTAATTATACATTTTAAACTAGATTTCTTGCTGCTTTTGAGCTTTCCTGCTGCTTAGCAACATCAGCAAGCATTTAGTAAGCCTTAACTCTGTGAAACCCTTAACTTGAGTAATATTTACACACACATACACAGACACGTGCATGCACACACATATGCACACATGCCACAAGCATAACATGTATACAGTAATTGGATAATCTGATTAGTAGAAGAGGCAATGGAACAATGGTGGAGGGGTCTTCAGTGAAATGTTCACCTGTTACAGGAAAAAAAAAAAAAAAAGCCCAGGTTGTGTCTCATGGTGAAGAAGAAACATATCACTGAGGCAAGTATCACTTCAAATGAAAAAACATATTTTTCTATTTCCAAAATGCATCTCTATGGAATTCACAGTTGGAAATTCTGATTAGGTAAGTCAAGAAAGCAATGAAAACTTGTTCATTGTGTTCATTAAAGTTGTTTGTTTTAGAATATTGGAGGAAATATGGCTTCTCAACCATGGATTCCTTTAAATTGTATTTGCCCCTTTCATCTGAGTCACAGTCACCTATTCCTCACAGCTAACTGTTTTTAATTCAGCTTCTTCAATTGTTCCTGTTAGTCACTGTGATGGTTTGGAGCTGTATGTACTGCAGAAAAGTGTGTTATTGAAGTTAATCCATTCCTGTGGGTGTGGATCCATTGTAAGTAGGAGCTATTGCTATTAATTTAAGATGTGACCCACCACATCCAATGGGTCTTAATCCTCTTTTTGGGGTCCTTTGTAAGAGAATGAAATTCAGACAAAGAGAGAGAAATCCATAGAAGCAAGAAGCTGAAAGCAATGGGGCTTGGAAGAGAAGGGCGAGACCGGCAGATGCCTCCAGGTGCCTTGCAGCTGCAGGGGAGTCCAGGATTGCCGGAGGCTGGTTTCCAGTGAGAAAACATTGGCTGATAATGCTTTGATTTGGACATTTTTCTCAGCCTCCAAACCATAAGCTTGTAAGCTAATAAATTCCCATTGTTAATAACAACCCATTTTATAGTGTCTGCTTCTGGCAGACTAGTAAACTAGAACAGTCACTTTATAATAATAGGTACAGCTGGATAAAGAATATATATATTACATTACAGTAAGCAGAAGCACTACCTTATTCCTGTAAAATGTGCTATTTAATTTATCCTCACCAAATCTCTGCAAGGTTTGTATTATTGTCTTCATTGTGCGGATAAGTTAACCAAAGCTGAGAAAATTTAACATCATAAAGCTTAATGCATCATTAGTTCAAATTTTTGCTACTAGCCTCTCAAAAAAACTTTCCTGTCCCACAGTTTCTTCATTGCATTCTTTACTTCTGCATTTCTCAATGTATAAATCAGGGGATTTAACATGGGGGTGATAATGGTGTAAAAGAGAGCCACCATCTTATCCCCTGAAAAGGTAGTATCAGGGCGCATGTACGTGAAAGTGCAGGGACCAAAAAAGATGATGACCACAGCAATGTGGGAGCCACAGGTAGACAGAGCTTTGTGCCTGCCCACTGCTGACTGCTTCCTCAGGGACACCAGGATGACAGTATAGGAGATTAGCAAGGTAATAAAGCTCCCCAGAGCGATGGTCCCACTGTTGGCTGTCACAACCATACCAATAACATATGTGTCTCTGCAGGCAACTTTCAGCAGAGGATGGACATCACAAAAGTAGTGATCAATCTCATTGGGTCCACAAAAGGGTAGCTGGACCACCAGAGCCACTGGGATAATGGAGTGTATGAACCCACCTATCCAGATCCCCAACAACATGTTATTGCATCTGTTCTGGTCCATGATGGTCATATATTGTAGGGTTTTACAGATGGCCACGTAATGATCATAGGCCATTAGGACAAGAAGGAAGATCTCAGTACAACCAAGGAAATGTACCCCAAAGAGCTGCAACACACACCCCACATAAGAGATAACTTTAGTCTTGGCTAATAGGTCAACAATCATCTTAGGAGCTGTCACCGAGGAGTAACAAATGTCCACAAAAGACAAATAGCTGAGAAAAAAATACATAGGAGACTTGAAAAGTTTGCCAGTGCAAACTGTCAGCATGATGAGGAGGTTTCCCAGAAGAATGGCTGTATAGAAGAAAGTAAACACCACAAAACAAACTTTTGCAACCTCTGGGTTCTGAGAAAGACCCCAGAAAATGAATTCAGTTGCATTGTTTATTTTTTCCATGGAATTAATACAGCAGGGCAAATTCCCAAGAGAAAATTAAATTATCTGAAAGAAAAACATGAAAGGACAAACAGCATCATTTCTCATGCAGAACATATAGACATTCAAAGCCGTTGATAATGGGAATTGTGTACTTACTGCTGCTTGGCTCAAATACTCTAGCATTTTAAGTCATATATTCTGAATATCTTGTCTCCATACAAAGGCAATTCATTTTCTTCAGATCAGCAAAAAAAAAGCCCAGAGAGATGAAACAAATCCTCCATGTCACCCACCTAAAAAAGTCCCACCTCCCTTAAATTTTTTATTAAAGTTACTCATCTGTTTTTTCCTCGACTTTTATTTAGTTTGTATTCTATAAAACACTCAACCTAATTTTGAAACAAACTTGTGTTTGGGATATGGTAATACTTCTCTATCTGGAAAAGTTCATCTCTTGTTTGACCAAGAAAAGAGAACTTATGCCCTTGTTTTCCCTTCTGAACACAGCCAGGCCTGGTCACTGCATTCGTCAGTGAGGACTCATGTAGTTGAGACTGAATGACTTCTGCACGTTCTCCTACTTAAGAAACTGAGATCAGATTATTCTTTCCAATCTGATCTCAAGATTTTTACTGTCAGAAGGTGGTATAGTACAGTAAAAAGAGAACCAAAATTATACCAACCAAAATGATACAAACCTGATTAACTGGGCTATAATGGTTAATAATTTAAATTCATGGGGCTTCTGTTTCCCTATGTGTGAAATGAGAATTTTTATTTCACCATCATCTCTATCATTGTAAGACTGGTTTACACAATTATATTAAATGACTTGCCAGTCTGCAATAGTCATATAATTCTCATAAAGATGTAGAGATAAGATAAGATAAAGCAATAAAAGAAAGTTGCTGGAGACAAAGCAAGTTCTGTTTGATTTGAAAGGTGGGAAATGAAGTCTCAGGTAATTTCTCCATCTTCAAACTGTGAGTGTTTGAGGACTTTCCAGCTTTACTTTGCCTTGATATTTCAAACATTTGTCTGTTGACTTAAAAAAAAGATGGAAAAATCCTATCCTTTAACCTCACCACTCCTTCATGTAATCTTCTAATCTCATGTTAGCTTATATTAGTTCTCCCAGTTTGGATGAATTAAATTTCTGGAAGAGGTCATCACTGAAAGATAATGTAAATAGGTCTAGGAAAATTCAGTCATGGTATTTCAAGTACTTTTGGAGGATTCACTGGAGTGTCTGGGTGGAAATAGTTTATGGAATAGTTTTGATTAAAGGTCATTTCATGGTGCTTCCTCAAATCAAGCCATAGATGTAAATAATTCCTCTAATTATACAATAGGCTATGGTTACACAGTATCTTGGATAATCATTAGGAATTTTACCCACTTGTGGGCACATCGCTTCAACATCCTTGTCAAATTTAGTGACCACAGCTGTTACTGAACTCTGTGCTCTCAGCTACCCCTTTGCAGCAACCCTATGCCTGGAACATCCAGCTTTGAGAAAACTGTGTTGTTGTGTGTCCTCAGGTCTATAAATTAGAGTGGGCGGAAGTACAGCTGTTTCTTCTATTATGCAATGTAAAATGATAATAATACCCATACTGATAATGTACTAATTCAGATTTAGAGCTGGAGCACATCCCTCTGCTTTTACATGCTGAGTCTTCTTTGGCTTTTCTTTCTGAATTAAAAAATAAATACCATTCCCCACTGAGAGAGCTTCATTTTAAGGAGGCTCAACAATGCAATTTGACAACTGTTAATTTTGTTGTTTGAATTTCATTGATCAGAAACTTAGTATTCGTAAAGTGGATTGAATTGTGACACCATTGTCCATATCATAAGGTCCTAGAGGAGTCCTGCTGCCTCCTTGAATCAAGGTCGCACACAAAGGATTCCTTCCTCCCCTTTCTGACCTTCTCAAATCTGATGCAGCCTCACTTTCCTTTGAAATTATAAAGCTTATCATTGACATTGCCTTATTCATTTGCATGCTACTCTATCTCATAGTCAAGAATGGATACACTTTATTATCTTAATAGCATCCTCTTAATAATTTTACTTGCCCCTTACTTCTGAGATTAGTATCATACAAATATACTACACAGCTCAAAATACAGAATTTTAATTGATTCCTTATTTTCCCCTAAAATGTTTATATAGACAAATTAGTTTTTAAGAGAAAAATAGCTCACCAGTATTTTCCAGGGTTTCAGTTATGCTTTGATTTCATATTTCTTCCTGAGATAATTGAAGAACAGCTGACCAAAATAAAGTAGGAATGCTGTACAGAGAACTGCTTTGTGAATAATTAGTGTCAGGGAATCTCTCTTTCCACGAACACAGGGGCTGGTAGGAATCAGTCTTCATTGATCCTTGTCCTATCTACCACATACTGAGGTCTACCATTTCACAGGATATTGGATGATAAATCTAATTTTCTTTACTTCTTGTAAGTCTATATAAAGAGAATGATGCAAAATGATAATGACCTTGGGGACAGCCTTGACCCAATGTCTCCCTCCATAGCCAGAACCACGTCACAGACTTAAAATTAGCTTTAATCTTCTTTTGTCTTTTCACTTATTTCAAAAAATAAAAATGTTATCTTTTCTGTGATATTTAAAATCCAGTCATTTCTCACATTAAGATCTTCAACAGCAGTGTAAAACATTTCAATAAGCATGTGTGATTTATGTGATTGTTTTATGCTGTATATCTTACAATTGGGCTAATGTAAAAAATCACAATCTCTGTTTTGGGGATTTTTAGATGTTGAATTTGCATTGTTTTGCTCCTTAAAAAGTTCTATTTGATTTGAAAATAATGGATTCAATAGTGCTACTGGGGTTCATTGCTTTTCTTCTTGATTCTCTGCTAATTTCTGGAGAAAGAAACAGGAAGATGTTTCTCTCCAGCCTATACTTGGGAATAATTGTAATGTAAGCTTTCATTCCTCCTTTTACTTTTTGAGAGAAAATCATTAAGGTTGATCTTGATTTTCTACATCCCTTTCCTATTACTATTCTTTCTTTTTCTCTTATTCTGGCTTTTCTTCCTTTTCCCTTCCTACCCTCATCTCCCCTTCTTCTTTTATCACATGATGATAGAAACATCACATAAATGAGATGTTGTTCATACTCACTGTTGGGAATAGTAGAAAAATGAGGGAAAAATAAAGGGCAAGAAGTGAAGAGGCAGTATGTGATAAGGGTAGTAGAAACATTCAAGATGATTTAGTGAGTGTACTAGTTTCCAACTGCTGCTGTAACAAATTACCAGAAACTTGGTGGTTTAAAACAACACAAAGGTATCGTCTTACAGATCTGGTGGTCATAAGTCCAAAAAAGTTCTCACTGGGCAGAAATCATGGTCCTGGAAGTGCTGCGTTCCTGCTGAAGTCTCTGGGGAGATCCATTTCCTTGCTTTTCCCTACTTCTAGAGGCTACCTGCATTCCTTGGTTCATAGCCCCTTCCCACATCTCCAAAGCCATCCTAGCATCTTGAAATCTCCCCGATTCTGCCTTCCTCTTTTGCCTTGCTCTTCCACTTTAAAGAACTGTTGTGATTATATTGAGTTCACCTGGGTAATCCAGGATAATCCCTGTATTTTAAAGTCAGTCAATAAGCAACCTCAATTTCTCCTTTTCATGTAACATAGCACACTCACAGGTTACAAGGATTAGACATGGACATCTTTCTGGGCCATTAGTCTATTTATTATACTGTTAGTTAGTTCATTGCATGGCAAAATCAGTCTGCCTTCTTTATCCCCACATTGCAAAATGTACTTTAAGGTCTAGGAGATTTTTGAAAATATGTTTTGGGAAAATGCTAGATCCTATATGTAAATAATTGGCTATTAATGTTCATATTTTATGCAATGGTAGGAATATGAGCAAGAGAGGGATATCATATGAGAATAACCTTGGGGGGGGAAAGACAGTCATGTGCCATGTGCATAGGTGGAGAATATGTGTTTTCTAATGGTATCAGGGTTTTGCTAAAAAGCAAGATATCCTGCCAGGGACTATGAAAGTATAGGTTATATATTTGTAGCTTTCAGAACCTAAAATAAATCTAGATCAGGTTTGTTTATAGTAAAACCCAAACCTTTTGTGGGGGATGGGGTGGGGTGGGCAGGTTTCTTGGAGACTACTTACAAAACTGGTAACTTCTGTATTTATTGATGTGAACATTTCCATAAAGTTGATATGTATAAAAAAAGGAAAAAAGAAAAAGAGGAAATATAATGTTTAGATATACAGATTTTTAAAAGTATTAAAATATATCCTGTGGAACATAGCAAAAGTCTTTTAATTAAATGTCCTCATCATCGGCAACAGCATTCAAAAGAATCCATGCAGATTTAGAATATTTCTCAGTTTTAAAAAATATTTTTGACATAGAAAATATTTTATGTATTCTTTAACAATATTTGTATAGCACATTATGGTAAACTGTAAGGGATTTAAGGGTATCAAGGGGTGACTTAATAGAAAAATGTTTACTTTATGCTGTATAAACTTCAAACTAAATATTTTCAATCATGGTAAATGAGAAACTGAGCTTTTGTTCTGTGAACATAACTTTTCATGTCAGTTTTTATGCCTGATATGGTCACTGTGGTGACTGGGAGCTCTGTAATCCAGAAAACTTAATCCATTCCTATGAGTATGAACCCTTGTAAATAGGAATTATGGATGCAGTTACTTCAGTTAAGGTGTGGCCCAATTCAATCATGATGCATTAAGTCATTATTGAAGGTCAAATAGGGATGTGTGCAAAGAGAGAAAGTGAAAGGGAGCAGCAAGAGGCTGGAAGTCAAAGGAAACAGGAAGAGAAAGAAACCAGCAGAGGCTGCCATGTGCATTGCCATGTGACAGAAAAGCCGAGGACCAGGGTTCCCAGCAGCCAGGCCCAGAATGCCAAAGTCTTCAGGGAGAAAGTATCAACTTCATGATGCCTTGATTGTGGATTTCTCCTAGCCACAAAACTGTGAGCCAATAAATCCCTGTTGGTATATGTCTTAGCAGACAGGAAACTAAAACAATTACCTTCATTTTTTAACTCTTGTCATTCCTACAGAAAGCATTGTAAGGATAGTATGAGTAACTCCCATACCATCTTTTACTCAGATTCACCAATTGTCTACATTTTTTTCCTTTTTAGTTTTTCTCTTCCATCTCTTCTTCCTTTTTTCCTTATTTCTCCCTTCCTTCCTTCTTTCCTTCCTTCCTTCTTTATTTAATTTATTCTTTCTTTCTTTCCATGCTTCTTTTCTTCTTTGCTTCCTTCATTCCTTTCTTCCATTTATAAATATAGACATACTTGTTTTCTGAACAATTTGAGGGTAAATTCATGGCATTGTGCCTTTTTAACCCTAAGTTCTTCCATGCATAACCACTGTAGAATTATATTTTAAAAACTCAAGGGAATTTTACCTTAATATAACATTATCCAACCCAGTTCAAATTCAAATTTCAAGGACAGTCACAATGATGCCCTTTTCAGCTATTTTATTTTAGTTTATTCAGGATCTAACCCAAGGTCAAAAATTGCAGTTAGCTATTTCTCTTTAGCCTCTTTAGCCTGCTTTAATCTTCCTTAGTCAGTCTTTTACTTTAATGGCCTTGATAATTCTGAAGCATGTAGGCCAGTAACTTTGTAGATTAACTGAATTTGATTCTGTGCCGTGTTTCCTTATGATTGGATTCAAGTTATGCATTTTTGCAAGGAATAATACAGAGGTGATGATGTATCTTCATTGACAGCATAGAAACAAAAAGCATTGAACACATATTAAAAACACTATTTGTTCCTAAAATGAAAGGATAGTTAAAAATTATAGTTTCTCTTTTAGGTAAATCATTTTTGGAGGGTGTTCTCACTTCAAAATTGTCCACAGGATGGATATGGTATCCCAGATTTTTTTTTTAACAATTGCATCATTTTCCTGGGTATAATTTGACTATTAGTACTTTTGAACCATGCAAAATTTTCCAGAGATTTTTTCCCCTGTATAGATTCTTCTTATTCTGTTATCCTACCTTTATTTTTTCATTTACATTTTAGTTTATTTCTCCTTTACTTTCTACTTTCATTTATTCATCTGAAATGCAAATAGCCATGAAAAGCTGTGTAATGGGTGTAAGCTTGTGTTATTGGTATGGAAGAGTAGATTAGTTTATGATGAATTCATGATATTTTCATTTTTGACTAAATATATGGCCTCCTCATGTATGACTGCAGTGAAAATATGGCACTTCTTAATCTCACAGGAAGAAAAAAAAAAAAAGTGAGAACACAGAAAACTAATGGCATTTAATTGCATTTAGTTTTAAATAATTTTTCACGGGAGGACATGACATTGTTAAGTTTTGCTCAATTAAAGGATTGGAAGCAGTATTATAAATGAAATCCAAACTTGTAATCATCACTTGAGATGTGTTATTATTTAGCACATTGAAACCAATGAATGTAAAATTTCATGATATAACTTTTGGCAGATAAAGCTAAGGTGCTGCTGCTAATCTGCTCTGCCCTCTCATGGCACCAAAATATCATTAGCAATTCTAACTTGAGAATCTACACAATCCCTGTATTAGGACATCTCAACTAGAGAGAAGAAGCAGTTTCCTGCTACAAATGGAGACAGATGTCCTGGGCATTCCTTATATGCCTTTTGTAATTTCATTCATTGCACTGACCCAATACATCTTTAAAAAAATAATATCATACCATTAATTGGCTTCAAACCAGGTTCTTTCTTTCTGCCTTTCCTTCTGGTAAAATATGTTGTTTCTCTGATGCATTTTTACTTTATATTCAGTCTTGATGATACACATTATTTTACTTTCCAAACTCTTAGAGTTTCAGAATTGTATTGCTGCAGCTCATATACATAAATCATAGTGAATAATTCAAGGCCCACTGCAATACTATATTGAAAGCATCCCATAAATAATCCTCTGGTTACCTTAACAAATGCAAACAATGAGAAAAAAATAGTTTATCAGATAAGTACATTAAAAAATCTCTAATTCAAAAACACAGAAGTTTTTAAAGACACACTAGTGATGTAATGGAATGGGTGGTTTTGGTACACTGTGTTGCCTTGCTCTAGAGGCATTCAGGAGGAAGCTGGATACCTAATTGGAAATGTGCTATAAATAAATTAAAGATATATTTAATTTATTAATGGATGCTCTCAAGTTTGAAATGCTGCTATTGAGTAAATATCTTTCTTGTTAATAATTCAGAGTGAAGATTAAGAGTTAGGAAATAGAGTTCACAGTCAGCAATGCCAGAAAAGAGCTCTCAGGAAAGGAACACATCAGACTACTATCCATAAAGTTACCAGGGTGAGGCCACACCATAGGAAAAAGCAAAGAAAATCAGGTGCATTCAATATTAGAGTGCATAGGGGAGTCAGGCTTACATTTTAGATATCAGACAACTTGAGATGCTGAGAATCTGTAAAGAGGAAAGACTTTTAGCACATATTTATCTGAATTAATCTGACACTCATCTTTCTCTGATTACAAAAATAAAAAAAAAAATGTTGCCTTGACATTCAACTTGTCTGTGAACTAGAAATAAATAACAACCCACAACCTTATATACCATTGCATGCTCTTCCCACAATAATAAGATACTATCATATTTGATTTACATACCAATTTTGTCAAAATATGATTAAGTAATTGAACCCTCAAGTCATCCTTTGAATTCTGAGGTAATTTTAATAATCCATAACTTTTTCATGGCATTTTTCACTTCTGCATTCCTTAGTGTGTAGATGAGTGGGTTGAAAAAGGGTATTCCAATGGTATAAAATACTGCTACTATCTTGTCCGTGGAGAAAGTGGTTGGGGGACGTGTATACATGAATGCACATGGACCAAAGGATAAGACGACTACAATGATGTGGGAGCTACAAGTTGATAAGCCTTTTTTCCTCCCTTCTGCACTGTGGTTTCACAGAGAATGTAAGATGACAGCATATGAGATTATCAGAAACAAGAAACTGCTTGAGCAAATGGCCCCACTATTGGACACAAAGAGTAGGTTGATCACATAAGTGTCCATGCAGGCAAGTTTCAACAAGGGCTGTAAATCACAGCAATAATGATCAATCACATGGGGTCCACAGAAAGGCAATCTCAAAACCAGGACAAACTGAGCCATAGAATGTTTGAAAGACCCTATCCAGGCAAGAATAACCAAGATGATGCAGACCTGCCGGCTCATGATGGTTGTGTAACGTAAGGGCTTGCATATGGCCACGTATCGATCAACAGCCATGAAGATTAGGACAAAGACCTCCATACAGCCAAATAAATGCAGAGCAAAGACTTATGTCATGCACTCATTGTAGGTTATGATTTTCTTTGCAGAGAGAGCATCCACAATTAGTCCAGGGGCTGTGGAAGTTGAAAAGCAGACATCGGCAAAAGACAAATAATATAGGAAGAAGTACATGGGGCTCCCAAGTGTCTGACTGAACTTGATGGTCACAATAATGAGCAAATTCCCCACCACTGTTCCCACATATAAAATTAGGAAGAATAAAAACACCATTTTCTGCTTCAAAGGATTCTGTGTCAATCCTAACAGTATGATTTCCGTTACGCTGTTATTTTGCTGCATTGTTTCAGTCAATTTGGGGAAAGGACCCATTAGAAATAGTCATTCTGCAAGGAGAAAAGAAAGAATTTTATACAATGAACACATTTGCAGCTTGAATATAAGGTTATTATTGAACTTCCCCTTTAACAATGGGTAGTCACTTATCTGTGTATTGATTTTTTCTGAATGAAATGCAATTTGTAATATTCAAAATATTTACCTCATGGCATAAGATGATGCAATAGGAAAATAATGAGAAACTACATGGCTCTTCAGACATAATAAACTTTAATTTTGTGGATTTGGCACAAGTGCATAATTTCCTGGGCTGAATGTCTTTCTTTAGTTTTCTGAAAGTCTCTATCAATGTTAGAGATAGTATGTTATAAAAATAGAGAATATCTATCCATAACTTACTTCAGTGAGTGTTCACATTTCTTGATCCTGGTAATCCATTCATTAAAGATTCTTCTGGTAAAATTCTGAACATTCAGTGAATGATCATCTAAACACTTAAGAGACTCTTCCTTAATAAATGCATGCACACACACACACACACAGAGAGAGAGAGAGAGAGAGGGAGAGAGAGAGAGAGAGAGAGAGAGAGAGAGAGAGACAATAAACCTAAATTTCAGCCTACCAAGAAGTTGTGTGATAATGAGAGAAAAATAGTGCAATGAACAACTAGCCAACAAGCTGTTGGCTGGTCTGGCATACTCATTGTCTATTGCCTTGACTAAGTACATTTTCTTTTATTTTACCTCTCAAATCTTTCCAGTTGTTTCCAGTTCTAAATCCAGCCTCTTATTCAACTTTGTACTTTTTTATCATAGCTTGTTGCCCACAGTTAAATTCTTCCACTTATTCATTATTTTTCTGACTCTTTTATCATAAATTCTGAAGATACAATGAGACACTGAGATTATCTGTAGTTAAGGAAAAGGAGGAGGGACATTCTCCCTAAATCAGAACATTCTTTCAAATTTCATATTTACAGCTTAAGTACCAGGATTTAGAAAATGAGCTCAAGAAGCCACATATGATAGCTGAAACTTTTCAATAGAATTTTAATCTATATACTTGAAAGTTCTATACTCTGACATCAAGGAAGAGAAGACAGAAACAAAAAGTGAACTAATATTTATCTCTAGCTATATGCCAGGCACTGGAAAAATCGTTTTATGTACATTACCACATTTATTCCCCCAAATAATAGCATAGTCAAAAGCAAAATAAATATCAGACTAGTGAAATATATTTACAACACTGAAGCATAATCTCTTCAAATATGAATAGACTTCACAAGTTGGTATTAAAAAATAACACAAATAAATAATAGGCAAATGAACCAATTTTGCATCAAAAGTATTTAACACATAAAAACATACTCAATTTCATTCATAAATACATTGAAATAAAAATCCCAATTCATTATACTTTTCATCTATTACATTAATAAAATGATCTTTTGATGAATGTTTTTAACATATAGTGGTGACAGATGTGTGGGAAACTCTCAGTCTCGTGTTTTGGTAGGAGTTCAAATGGATGCAGTCTCTCAGGGGGTGATATCCAAAATCTATAGTATTAAAACTGCACATAGAAATTAGGCCAGTGCTTCCATTTCCTACATATACACTTACTCACAAGTAAAAAGCAACAATTGAGGCCATTTCCATGAAACCAAATGACTAACAACTTAAATGCCCATCAGAAGGGGAATGAATAGATCAGAGATGATACTTTTATACAACCATTGATGAAAACGCAGATACACAGTCAATTGTCTCTAAAATATATGCTAAAGTGAAAAATCGGTGGACAGAACTATATGCTTAGAATAAAATTTTCATTAAAAACAGGATAATTTATATTACACATGCACTTTATATAAATGAATTGTGTTTAGAGGAGTACCAAAAAAAGGCAAAAGCTGTCCTTTCTGGAGAGGGAACCTACTTGATAGGCAGCAGAGATGGTAGGTAGACCTACTTTTAAGATGTGCCCTTTGGTGAGATATGAAAATTCATTTTAATCTTGAACTTTATTAAAGAATAAAGATTTTAAAATCTTAACTTAGGAGATGATCTGATTACATATTGTTTTTTGAATATCACTGAGACCTGAAAGCTCTCTTCTGACATAAGCAGGAAGAACAGCAATATACTTATGGCAATACTGATATTTAGGAACATGAGTAAGATGTTGAATTGGTTATGGAGGTAGTTCTGGAACTGAGTACTCTTTACATCATATACCACCACACTTTCATTAACTATAGTATCACTTATATTCTTGGAAGTTTTGCTAATGTATTATCTGTCAAAGCTCTTAATCAAAAGGAAATGAAAGATTGTTTGCAGTTTCTATTAGATAAATATTTAGATAGATAGAAAGAGACAGACATGCACACATATGTATAATTCACATAATTGAAATACAGTAGAATGACACGCATTAGAATGAAGGAATATAAGGATATGGGTATCTGTCTATGTGTTTGCTGCTGAACTTAAGCATTTATGATCAAAGCATGTGCTTAATTAGTATTTGTTGAATGAATGAAAGGATTACGGAGTATCTCTCAAAGGTACGATTCTATAATGCCCCACAGTATTTGATACTTACTTTCCATTGAGGAGATGGGAAGCCTGCATCTACTATCTCCATGACAAAATCATCACCTCCATGAAGTATTTCCTGGAACACCCAAACAGATATTATTTCTACTTGCTTGTAGCTTTCACTACCAACTACCAATAGCCCTTAGCATGTAGTGCCTGTTCTCATCAAGAATTGGTATGCACATATTTTGTTCTAACTTCTCACTTTAGATTTTAAACTACTTCTAGAGAAGTTCCTGCACTTTCTATGCTTCCATAGGACCTTGTTTGTGTTATATACTTACCATGGAATTGACTAGATTGATTTTCTCTGAGTACTAATAAATTCAAATAAGTTATTTCCCAATAAAAATCTTACAACTTTTTGTGAATATTTTAAAATGTGCAGTTGCTCTTTTTTATTCCCATGGTAATTTGGATGCCACTTACTCAAATAAGAAGAAAAAGTCTTCTAAAATGTTGTCTGATGATTCTGGAAACAGAATCCTGATCTCACAAAGAGACATATGTTCTCACATGCCTGCTATAAGGCAAGCTAAGTTGTTCCCAGTTTCATCCCACACTTTCCAAAATCCATCATCACACAAGACTATAACTGAGAAATGCCTCTTTTTTGCCTTCCCCACAGGAGTATTTAACCTGAATGATGCAATATATCTGAGTCTGGGGAACATCATTCCCTAAAGTGTCCTATCTCTTCCAATTAAGAAACATAAGCCAGATGTGAGAAAGGGCTTAATCTTCAATTTGTCTTCATAGATTATGTGATAATAGGCGGCCTAATTTTTTGCAGTTGAGGTTGTCAGTTGAGCCCTAAAGACATTTCTTGACTAGAATACAAATACATGGTCACCCAGTGCACAGATGGTGATTTCCAAAACCATTGTTCAGTAAAAAAAAATGGGATCTTGGGGTATTTTCTTGATTCTAGGGCTATGACAAGGAATATAAAAGGTGAACTGGAGCATGTTTTATTGCCAGAAAGTAAGGAAGAACTGGAAAAAAAGCCAAAAAATACAACACACACACACTCACACACAAACAACAATGAACACAAGACATACACACACATGCACAATGATGAGAATATAGCAAAGGGACACAGGAGATGAATGAAGGTGATCTCAATCGCCTAAGCTGGAAAAACTTGAGCAAAAAAATAAGTAGCACAGTACTGGGCTTTAACCCAAATTATAAAATTAATACTGATATAAACAAGTGAGTCAATAAAAAATAAACAAGTGGGGGAGAATAGACAAATTTCCTGTATAAAACAATTAGAACAATTCTGAATGATTTATGTAGATACTACACTTTCAAGAAGGTAGAACATAACTCTCCCCTTTATGGTGAAGGATGCACATAGTGACTTCCAACCAAAGAGTACAGTACAGAAAATAGGAATGAGGGGTTACTTTTTAGTGGAGAAACCTGGCAAACACTACCTCAACCAAGTGATCAAGGTTAACAGCGACAGTGCTAAGTCATGTTGATAATTTATATCATTGATATGATGTGATGAATGGACTGTTTGTAGTCTTCCTCCACAAAATCCATAACCCCAATCTAATCATGACAAAATGATCAGAAAACCCAGTTAACTGATAATGTCCAAAAGATTTATCAATTCATCCTTAGTAATACCAAAGTCATCAAAAACAAGGAAAGGCTAAGAAACTGTCACTGTCTAGAGGTGCCCAAGGAAACATGATGGCTAAGTGTAATGTGGTATCCTGGATGGGATTCTGGAAAAGAAAAACATGTTAGGTCAGAACTAAGGAACTCTGAGTAATGTATGGAATTTAGTTAATAATAATACATCAGCTTTGGTTAATTAGTTGTGACAAATGTACCATATTAATAGAGGAGGACAATAATAGGTAATAATAAGGAAAACTGAGTGTGGTGTGCATGGGAACATTCTGTGAATATATTTGAAACTTTTCTGTAAATCTAAAATTATCTAAAATAAAATATTGATTTTTAAACAGTGAACACATAGAAGAATATGCATAATCCAATCAGTTTATCAAATACTCAATGAATATCAGTAACACAGAAAATTGTGGTCTCAATGTAAGGGTAAGCATCATTCTCTAAGATATTAGAGTTCTTGCTAATTTTCATCTTTAATTTTAGTAACATAAATAAGCCAAGGAGAAAGATACCTTATATCTTTGGTGTGCATACTGTGTGACCATATATAAATTTAACATGCTAACATTTAAATCTGCCCCATAACTTTTTCAATCATGATTATTTCATTTCTTGTCTAAGTGAGGCTAAGACATACTAAGCAATTTGTCTTAATCAAATAACTGGAGAAGAACAATGATGAGTTTGAACTCTTACCGGTATAAATCTAAAGTCCCTGATGTATACTGTCATTTATTTATTTATTTATTTATTTATTTATTTATTTATTCATTTATTTATTCATTCATTCATTCATTTGTTCATTTATTTATTTAATAGGCTACAGAGTAGTTTTAGATTTAAAGAAAAATTTGCATGTTCCCAATATTCCCTCCCCCAGTTTCTCCTATAATTAAGGCTTGCATTAGTGCAATACATTTGTTACAATTGATGAATAACTATTCATACATTATTGTTTTTCCTAGAAACTTATCTTTTTTGTCTACATTTTAAAAATTTAATATTTAGTTGCTGATAATATACTATAGATTTCCTTTACTTTTTTTAACAAAGATCTTCATTTTTAGATCATTTTTACATTTTAGAAAAATTGCACAAAAAAGTACAGATAGTTTCCATACACACACACACACACACACACACACACACACACACTTAATTTCCCCCTATTATTAACATCTTGCATCATTGTGGTAATTTATAAGAATTGATGAACCTATATTATTGATACTTATTGATAACTAAAGTCTATAGTTTTCATTAGAATTAAATTCTTGTGTTGTACATTTCTATGGGTTTTGACAAATGCACAATATCATGGATCCACCATTATGGTATCATACAGAATAGTTTCATCACCTTAAAAATCCTTTGTGATTGATGTCTTAATCCTTCCCTCTCTCATTAAGAACATGTGGCAACCACTGATCTTTTTATTGCCGCTATAATTTTGCCTTCTCCTGAATGTCAGACGGTCGATAGCTTTTTCAGACTGGTTTCTGTCACTTAGCCTTATGTGTTTAACTTTCCACATGTTCTTCTAGGCATGAAAGCTAGTTTCTACTTATTCCTGAATGATATTCCATAGTATGGCTGTATAATATTCTATACATTCACCTATAGAAGGGCATCTTAGTTGCTTCCAGTTTTTAGCAATTGTTAGTAAAACTACTATAAACATTCCTGCCAGGTTATTGTTGGACATAGATTTTCAACTCCTTTGAGAAAATACATTGGAGTGTCATATGTAATATGGCTAGTGCATGTATAGTTTTATAAGAAATTGCCAAACTGTTTTCCAAAGTGACTGTATGATTTTGCATTCCCACATCAGTGACTTAAGAGTTCCTAATACTCCACATCCTTGCCAGCATTTGGGGTCTGTGTTTTGGAATCTCTCCATTCTAATAACTATGCAGTGGTATCTTATTGTTGTTTTAATTTGCAAATCCCTAATGTTACTGATGTCAGAAATTTTTCATAGGCTTATTTGTCATCTGTATATTATCTTTGGTGAGGTCTCTGCTTAGGGTGCTTTCTTGTTGAATTTTAACAGTTTTTACACTGTTTTAACAGTTCTTTCTATATTTTGTATACAAGTCCTTTCACAGGTATGAATTTTGCAAATGTTTTCTCCCAGTATATAGTTTGTTTTTAATTCTCTTACTAGTGTTCTTTGAAGATCCAATGGTGCTGGAAGTTTCCATGCTAAATAGAGATGCTGTCTGTAGCATTTGACTGACTCCTATAGAAGAATCACAGCACACACCATTAGGATTTTGGAGCAAAGCCTGACATCTTCTGCAGACAATACCTCTCCTTTTAAGAAAGTTTTTGGCCCGCTATTGGTCCTTAGTAGAGACAGAAGGCTTAACCATGGGCCACCAAGCTACTATGAGATTTGAGATACTTAACATGAACTGAGTGTTGTCTGATCCACCAAGCCATAAAGTTGGGCATGCACAAAAGCACCTTATCATAAAATGGAAGTGATATATAATAGATAGGGCTTGAGCAGGCCATGAAGACACAAATAAGTTACATGAAGAAATGACCCACATGCCCATGGCCGTCACTCCTGCCATATTACCTTCTCTTTCCCAGCCCACTATGGACTCTTGAGGAATTCCCTATGATTAATCAACTGAGGAAGAGGAAATTTGAGCCTAGTTTACAAGCACTTCTGCATGATATACAGGTACACCTTAAAATGAGAAGACCCTTTATGGGAAGTCCCTGAAGGAAAGTGGTGAAGGGAAATCCTCCCACTGTGAAGAATTTTAAGCAGGGCACCTGGTTGTTCATTTTGCTTGGAAGGAGAAATGGCCAGTGTTCAATTTGTGTACTGACTCTTCTTGTAGGGTAGATCTAGTGGTGATGAGCTCCCTCACTTTTGTTTATCTAGGAATATTGAATCTCTTCATCATTTTTGAAAGATAGTCTCACTAGATATAAAATTCTTGGCTGGCATTTTTCATTGCTTAAAATATTTCATCCCACTGCCTTCTTGCTACCATGATTTCTAATGAGAAATTAGCAGCTATTCTTACCGGGACCCCTTGTACATGACATATGGTTTTTCTCTTTCAGTTTGCAGAATTCTCTTTTTCTTTGGCATTCAACAGTTTGACTATAATGTATCTGGGCATGTTTCTCTACAAGCTTTTCCTGTTTGGTGTTTGTTGGGACTCTTGAATTTTTATGTTCACATCTTTTGGTAAATTTGGGAAGTTTTCTGCCTTTATTTCTGTGAATACTCCTTCTGCCCCTTTGTCTATTTCTTTTCCTTCCTAGACTCCTATAAGGTGGGTATTGCTAAGCTTGATGATGCCTCAACAGTCTTTTAGGTTTTCTAACATTTTTAATTCTTTTTTCCTTCTATTCCTCAGCCTGAATAATTTCATTTGTCATTGTTTTAATTTGCTAGGCTGCTCAAAGCAGATATCATGAAATGGATTGGCTTTAAACAATAAAAATTTATTAGCTTACAGTTAGGGTCCAGGATAATATCCCATTCAAGTCATCATGAATGCAAAGCTTTCTTCCTGAGGACTGGTTAGTCATGAGCTCACTGTTGGAGCTGAGATAGACATTTTGAAGCTGATGCAGACATTTTGGAGAATGTCATTTTGAAATGGAACTTGAAGCAGATGCCAGCTACATGACTTCCCATCTAACAAAGGTTTTCTGAACACCATTGGCCATCCTCCAGTGAAGGTACCCAATTGCTGATGTGTTACCTTGGACATTTTATGGCCTTAAGACTGTAACTGTGTAACTAAATAAATCCCTTTTATAAACGACTATCCATTTCTGGTGTTTTGCATTCTGGCAGCATTAGCAAACCAGAACAGGTCCCAAACAATTCCAAAACCCTGCAGGGCATACTCCATTAGATATCAGGGTCTGAGAGTCCTCTGTGAAAAGATATTTTGTCCTCTGGCCCTGATGGAGTGGTAACTCCATCCTTTCCAAGTGCTTGTGCAGCAGCCATGCTCTCCTAAAACACTGGGATGAAGACTCCAACCTCTGGGAACACTGGGGTGATGGCCAGACTCTCCCCAACCAACAGGGAATAGGTCCCAGCCTCTGAGAAAACTGGGGTAATAGCCAGATTCTCTGCAATTTCTGGGGCATGGTTTCAATCCTCTCAGAATGGTGGGGTGGACCAGACTCTCCCCAATTCCTGAGGAATATGCTCCATCATCTCTGAAAACTAAAGTGGATTAAGACCCATCCTATTTGAGGTGGGTGACACCATAACTGAAGTAGTTTCCTCACAAGATCCTGCTTACAAAGAGTCCACATCCACAGGACTGGATTAGATTTTCTGGAGTACATACAGTTTCAAACCACCACAGTCATTTTCAAGTTCATTGGTTCTTTCTTCTGTCTGCTCCAATCAGCTTTTAAAACTTGCTAAGGAATTTTTAATTTCAGTTATTTTGGTCTTTAACTCCAGTATCTGTTTAGTTCCTTCTTACAATTTCTCCCTTTATTTTTTTTAATTATCATATTCTTCATTTATCATTTTGCTGATATTCTCTAATTCTTTCTCTGTGTTTACATTAGTTTTTTTGAGCATATTGAAGTGTTCTGTTTTTTTTTTTTAATTCTTTGCATGGCATGTCTGAATTTTTGGCTACTTTGTTGATCACTTCAGAAGTTTCATCTTGTTCCTTTGTAAGGAACCATCATTTCCTGTTCCTTATTTGTTTTGTTTTTTTTATATTTTATTCCACACTGTACATTTTAATATTTTAATGTGTTAACTCTGAAATTTAGTTCCTGAGATGTCTGTTCCTGAAGTTCATATCCAACTAGTGATATGACAGAGATTTCCATCAAAGCCAGTTGCTAACAAAAGCAAAATAACCAAAGCAAAAATACCTTCATAGTTCTAGCAAATTGGCTGGTTCTCCTGTTCAGAGTTTAGACCTCCTACCAAAAGTTCAGCCTGCAATGAAAGTGTGTGGTCTTTTCTGTCTTTTCTGATCTTACATTTTGTTGTAACCATGCACTGTGTACTTAGGATTTTCCTCATTTAAAGAGATCAAAGTTCCCCCTCTACTCCCAGTAGAATAGAATAGAATTTCCCCTCTTCTGGTTGCCCTATTTTATGTTTAGAAGTCAGTAAAACATTGTCCCAGGTTCCTTTAAATTGATGGTTTCCAAAAACTTTGGCTGTCCATAGGCTGCTTCTTCCTGCAGGACAAGTTCTTGGAAGGGAAGCCAGAAAGGAGTGTCCTTATTTCATTCCTTCAAGCTGCCACCCAACCATATGGCACTGATGTGCATGCACTGCCACATGTGCCTAGGGGTTATGTTGCTCTTTCTGGAACAGGACCAGGGACACACAGAGCACTAGCTCTGATATGTACCAGCAAGGGATGGAGGAGGGGTAAGAAGGACATGTGTGCTTCTCCCACCACTTTTTTTCTATTTGAGAAGTTGTAAATTTACAGAAAGATAATGTAAAGTATAGATAGTTCCCCTATATCCTCCCCCTTTTTTAACATTTTGCATTAGAGTAGTACCTTTGTTACAATTGATGAGGGAATATTACAATAATTGCGTGATAAATTATAGTCCATACTTTACATTAGTGTTCACTTTAGTGTGGAAGTCTTACGTTGTTTTTCATTTTTATTCCAGCAGTACATATACCATCTAAAATTTTCCTTTTTAATCACATTCAGATATATAATTCAGTAGTGTTCATTGAATTCACAATGTTATGTTACCATCACCACTATATATTACCAAGACCTTTCCATCACCCGAAACAGAACTTCACCAACTTAAAAATTGACTCCCTACTGCTTATGTATTTTTGGAGAATTGATTCCTTTATATGTATGTAATGACTTCCTTTATCCCTATAATTTCATTACTCAGAAATCTGCTCTGATACTAATCTAATCTAATTACTGTAGTTTTCTTTAGATTAGTGTTACCATGATATGTCTTAGTTTTTTATATTGTTTCTGTTTTTCCCCAACTTTGAAACTGTCTTTTAATTAGTATATTTAGATCATTCACATTTAAACTTATTACTGACATAGTTGGATTAATAGCTTCAGTTTCACAATTGTGTTCTATTCATGTTCTCTGTCCTTCTTCTGTTTTTGGTCTTTCTCCTTTTTGTTTTTTTGTTTTTTTGTTTTTTGTTTTTTTGTTTTTTGCCTTCTCTGTTTTCATTGGAGCATTTTATATGTTTCCATTGTCTTTTCTCAGTTAAACTATCAATTACACTTTACTGACAGTTGCTGTATGCACTAATACTAACATTCATATCTGCTGAATTCTAGCTTTCAGTTTCAGGTGTCACAGAGATACCCAACATTCCAGAGACTGATCAGATTATACACAAAGGGGTCAGCATCTCAGAGTTTGGAGATAGCCATTGAAATTCAGAAATAGATTTCAATGCTGTAAGAGCTTACAATCTAGGGACCATTACAATAACCATTCCCCTGATAGGCTGTGCTCTAAGATTCAATTCTGAATTTACACATTGTAGTCAGTCCATATTGATGAGGCATTATGGTGTCTGCCTTTGTTTCTGGTGTACTTCACTCAAAATGCTGTCTACAGGAACCATTCAGCTTGTTGTGTGTCTCACAGCTTCATGCCTTCTGATAGTTGCTCAATATTCCATTGTATGTATACACTACAGTTCACCATTGTGTTCCTCAGCTGATGTACCCTTAGGCCACCTCCACCCATTGCAAATCATGAATACTGCCTCCATAAACACCAGTGTGGAAGCATCCATTCATGTCTCTGCTCTCAGATCTTCAAAGTACATACCCCGTAATAAGGTTGCAGGACCTTCTGGCCCCCACATACATAGTTTCTTGTAGAACGACCACAGTGACCTCCAGCAAGGCTACACCATTCTTCCTCCTCATCAGTGGTAAATAGGTACATCTCTCCATGTTTTCTCCAGCACTTTTATCCCTATTTAAATTTTTCCTGCAATTTTATAGAGATATATTCATGTACCATACAGTTATCCACAGTGAACAATCAGTTGTTCATGCTGTCATCATATAGTTGTACATTTATCACCACAGTCAGCACTAGAACATATGGATTACTATGGAAAAAGTTGTTTTTTTGGCAAATAATAAAAAAGATAACAAAAATAAAAATAAAATATCATACAATACAATATAATGGTAAAGACAGAAAACAACACCACTACCAAGAATCCCATATCCCTCTCTTATATCTTCCTCTCATACATATTTACTTTGGTTTATTGCCTTTGCTACATTTAATGGGAGCATATTACAATATTACTGTTGACCATAAACTCCAGTTTGCCTTGATTATTTTTTCCCCAATACCACCCTTTTTCAACACTGCATGATTGACATTCACTTGTTCTTCCACATGTAAAAACATTTTATACTTGTACATTTAGTAACAGTCATTGGTCACTCCGGATTTTGCTACTTTATACAGTCCCAGTCTTTATCATCTATCTTTACCTCTAGTGTCATACATTCCCCTATCCCAGCTCTTTCAGGTTTACTCACAGACATCTTTGTTTAATGTATTTACAATATTGTGAGACCATCAAACAGTATTGTGCTATTTCTGGATCTATACAATCAATCCCACTGAACACTCTATAGTCCTTCAGCATCAAATGCCCAATCTCTACCCTCTTTCTATCTCTTGATAGTCTATGTTATTCACTTTTAACTCTCAAAGTTTGTTCATTAATGTTAGTTCATATTAGTGAGACAACACAGTATTTGTCCTTTTGTTTCTGGCTAACTTCACTCAACATGTCTTCAAGGTTCATCCACATTATATGTTCTGTGTCTTTGTTCTCTCTTACAGCTGGTACCATTTTGTCTTTTGGATTTTATATGTCATATCTTATTTTTCCTCTCTCTCCTTTTACCCTTCCTGATACTCTTCATTTCTCCATTCTTCTCCAAATCTCTCTTTCCTGTCTTTTCCTATCAGCCTGAAACACTTCTTTTAGTATTTCTTGCAGTGCTGGTCTCTTATTCACAAACTCTCTCAGTGACTATTTGTCTAAAAACGTTTTAATCTCCCCCTCATTTTTGAAGGACAGCTTTGCCAGATATAGAATTCTTGGTTGACAGTTTTTTGTCTGTCAGTATTTTAAATATATCATACCAATGCCTTGTTGCCACCATGGTTTCTGTGGAGAAATCTGTACATAGACTTATTGAGCTTTTCTCTTGCTGCTTTAAGAATTCTCTTTGTATTTGACATTGGAAAATATGATCAGTAAGTGTCTTGGAGTAGATCTATTGGGATCTATTCTGTTTGGGGTATGCTGTACTTCTTGAATCTGTAATTTTTTGTCTTTCATAAGAGTTGGCAAATTTTTAGTGAGTATGTCTTCTGTTACTCTTTCTGCCCCCTTTCCCCTCTCTACTCCTGGGATACCCATAACACATATATTCAGGTGCTTCATGTTGTCACTAAGCTCCCTAAGACCCTGCTTGTATTTTTCCATTTATTTCACCATCTATTCTTCTGTCTGTGTGAATTCAAATGTGTTTTCTTCCAGTTCACTGATCCTTTCTTCTGCCTATTCAAATCTACTGTTGTATCACTCCATTTTGTTTTTCATCCCCTACATTGTGACCTTCATTCCCATAAGTTCTGCCATTTGCTTTTTCAAGTTTATGAATTCTACTTTATGGTCATCCAGTGTCTTCTTTATATCTTTCATCTCATTTGCCATATCTTCCCTCAGCTCATAGAATTGATTCAGGAGATTTGTTTGAACATCTTTAATTAGTTCTTCCCTCAGTTCATTGAATTGTTTTAGCGTTAGTTGCCTCAATTCCTGTGTCTTAGTTGAACTATTAGTTTGTTTCTTTGGCTGGTCCATATTTTCTTGTTTCCTAGTATGCTTTATCATCTTAAGTTGTTTTGGTATCTGACTTTCTTGATTAGTTTATTCTGGGGCTTGTTTTCACTCTTTTACCTAGGGTTTCCTTGCTGGTTGGCTTTGTTCTCTAATCTTTTTTGCTCAGTGCAACTTATTCTAGACCTCTAACTTAAGTTCTATTTAGTTGATCAGAGTTTTTCACCTCTTGTTTTTTCTGTTTCTTGCCTTGCCTCTATGTACCTTTTTGTGAAAGGGTCTTCTCAGATATGGTTGACCACAGTCAGGTTTTCTCAGTTGAGGCCCAGGTCTCAGGAGGAGGATATGGAGTTTACCTGAGAATGAGACCCTCCTGTGAGGCCTTAGATTCTGTGCTTTTCCTATCTTGTACAGCAGATGGCACATGCCAGCCTACAGGTCCCCCACCAATGTAAGTCTTTAGTTCTCCTGGTGACTCTGATCCTCTCAGGGGCATGGTTGACTGAAGCTGGTTTCTGAATTCCACCCCTGGTGTCTGAGTTCCCAGAAGCAGGGCTGTCAATTGAGCTGGACCTCCCTCCACTCTCCCAATCCTAGGAACTACAGCTGTCTCCCAGGGGCACTATTCCATTTTCCCCTCTCCTCTTTGGGGCAACTCCAGCCTAATTCCTTGGTCAGCCAATTAAAGACTGGTGTGGAGACTTTCTTCAGAAGTGAATCTGGAATTCAAAGAAGTTCTGGGTACTCCATCTCCCCAAAGACTAGCCTAGACCTTCAACATGGGCTGTCTGATAGAAAATAACCACATATGTTACTTTAAATTTTAGAGACACATACGTTACTTTTAAATGAAAAAAAAAAAGAAAAGAAAAAAATAAGAAAAAAGAAAACAGTCCTTTTTTAAAGCCTTTCCCAGCCTGCAAGTTTTGGCAGTGTCAGAATTGAGTATTTAAAAATGTGTTGTTGGCTATTGTCTTGATAACTGCTCTCCAACAGCTTTAACTCTGCCCTTGCCAGGGGCTATTGAAGTGTAAAAAGATAAGGAGTCAGTGAAAAAGGAGACAGGACATAATGTAGAAAAAAAATCATTTTTGGAGCCAGGTAACATGTTCCCACTTTTATGTGCCCCACTTCCCTGATCCCAGCCCTTTGCTAGCACCCTCAGCTCCAAAAGTTAAATAATTTATTAATTGATTCTGCAGCTGAGGCTGCATTGAGCCTACCCTTCTTGCTCCCAGCAGATTGTTGGTTTTTTTATCCTTTCAGGGAGGCAGCTGCAAAACAGTCTGTGAGGTCTGGGTAGAGAGGGGCTCCAGATCCCTTGTCAGGGGGACTTATAATTTTCACTGTGATCTCTGCTTTTCCACTGGTTCCAAACTTATGTATGATGTGTGACTGGTCACTGGAGACCCTGAAAACCTACGTAGGTTTTTGGTATTTATTCTGTTCTGTTTTCTCTAAGCTTCCTGAATCTCAAGTTTGGTGTCTGTCACATTTTGGAAAATTCTCAGTCTTTATTATTTCAAATATTTTTCTGTTATTTTCTTTTATCATTCCTTTCTAGTATTCTAATTACACATATGTTGCACTTTTTAAATTGTTCCATAATTCAGGGTATTCTGTTATGTCTTTTCCATTCTTTTTTTCTCCTTGTTTTGAGGTTTTGCAAGTTTCTATTGACATTTATCTAAGCTCCCTGATTCTTTCTTCATCCATGTTCAGTTTACTGATGCATCCATCAAGATATTCTTCCTTTCTGTTGCAGTGTATTTGATTTCTATTATTTCTTCTTGATTCTATTTAGTCACAGTTTCTCTGCTTATATTACACATCTGGCCTTCCATTTTGCCCACGTTTTCCATTAAAACTCTTAGCACATTATTAATAATTATTTTATATCATTGTTCTGATATTTTCAAAGTCTCCCAAATCTGAGTCTGATTCTGATGTTTGCTATGTACTTCCATATTGTATTTTTTGCCTTTTAGCATGTCTTGTAATTTTTATGTTAGCCAGACATCAGATATTGTGTAAAATAATTGTGTTAAATAGGCATTTAGTGTAGGGATAAATAGGTATCCTTATTTATTTTCCCCTTTGTCTTTGGGTTTTCATATAAACTCTTTCTTAAAAGAGATAAGGGCCTGCAATTCTTTCCAACTGTAATTACCTGTTGGATACAGGAACCATATTGATGAGGTGGTAAATATGGGGGAAAGAGAAGAAATTGACAATTCAGTGGTTAGGTCTCAGTCTTTTAGTGAGCTTGTGTTCTTGGACTGTGACCTTCACAATTATTTCTCAGATCTTTTTGTCACCCTTTAGCACTTAGTGCTGCTAAAATCAGGTATTTCCCTTCCCTACCAGTCAATTACATTCTGGAAAAAGCCATGTCTTATAGGCTCTGGGAAAGTAGTTTCCCTTGTGGGCAGGCATTTGTTCATGAGAACAGACTTCTCTAGGCTTGCTTTAAATGGGTTACATGTCCCCTCCCCTGCCAGGGGCATGGTTATAGCTTTTCTCTGAAATTCCCAGTGATAATTTGGTGAGGTCCTGGAGGTAAGACTCATGAGAGTAAGGGGGTTTCTTAGGACCCTAGAAATTTTTATCTGTAAGCTAACTCCTGCCAAGTCTACAGAAATTTGTCAAGTATCCTTCAGGTATTTCTACCTGATTCTGGCTCTAATGGTGATTTGTGCCCTAGGCAAGTTGTGATTTTCTCTATCTGCCTATCTCTGCAGTTTGGGAGGCAGTGGTTTTCTGTAATATCAATGTGCTGATGGATCTGAAAAGTGTTGCTGATTTTCAGTTTTCCAGCTGTTTTTCTTGTTGTGAAGATTGTAGTGACAACTTCCAAGCTCTTTATATGTTGTAGTGTAAGCTGGTTTATTAACATCCAGTTATAAGCATTTTTAATACTTTTCAGAATGTTTATTTCTAAATAAGTTAGATATTTAGCATGGCAAGATTTAAATTTCCAAGTATTTTATACAATGTAATTCTTTAAATTCATTGTGCTCAGAGTTCTCTATAATCTCACTTCTTTAAAATTCATTGTAGGTTTTCAGTGATCTAATAATTAATTTTTAAAATACTCCATCTGGGCATGCAGGTACTTTACATTATTTAATTTTTAGATGCTTGAATTTTGTATGTGTCTATATATGTCTATATATTCTGTTTAATTGTGTTAGTGTTCCATGTTTATATTCTTACGGAATTATTGCCTGCTTTCCTTATTAATGATTGATAAAAGAATATTTAAACCTTCCACTGTGAATTTATCTAATTCTTCATTTAACTTTATTCAAATTTGTTTCATATAAGTGTAGGCTTTGTTATTAGGTATTCATTTCAGTTAGAGTTTTAGAGCAGAGAGCATATTCAAATGTCATAATTTAGGTTCCTGTTTATTTAAGGTATCTTTATGAGTTTGAGCTGCCAGCTATACTCATTCCTTTTCCTTGGGGTTGAGGCAGGTAGAGAGACTGACATAGAGATTTTACCAGGTGAGATCATAAGATATATTAAGGTATTGGAATTTTTTTTTTTTTTAAGAAATCAGGTAGGGTCAGTAGAATATGAACTTAGACACTATTTAATTTGGGAAAAGTTAGAAAGAGAGATGGAAACAAGGATGTGGGTGGGCTTTTTTGGTCCAGACACCTTGCAAAGGGAGGACAGTCTGGGATTGGGAGAATTGGGTTCTTTGTGGAGCAGAAAGGGAGGGTTGAAGTTTTGAGCTGGAAACTGGAGATGGAAGGGTGTCATTTTCTGGCTGTGATTCAGCAGCAGCTTCAGCTTAATTAGGAGGGGCTGCATAGGGAGGAGGGGAGGAAATTTGGGGAGGAGGTTTTTGGAGGGATTGAAGGAAGAGTCAGGAAGAGGAGGATGGGGAGAGCTGGGTTTAGAGATAGGCTGTTTTGGGAGAGAGAAATGAAGGAGAAAGATTTGATAAGTCAGAGAGACAGGTGCCTGCACAGGTTGAAGGAGGTCTGGACATATGGAACTTCACTTCACTTGATGAGACACTGACAGTAATTGTCAAGGTTTAGAATAATTTGTGGGTTGAGGGTTCCCTAATGATGGTGGATAGGGTGAGGAGAAATTCCAGCTTAAAACCTAGGAACAATCGAGAAGACTTTCCCCCTTGAGTGTTCCCAAGCCCTGAGGCAGAAACAGATGGAGGAATGGATGGAGGCATCCCATCATCTCACTCACTTCTAGGTTCCAGACCCGGCAGAGACAGCTCTCATCTAGTCCTAGGATTCTGGTGAGTGTTGTCCCAGACAACGGAGAAAGAGAGTGTCAGAGGAGAAACAGAGAGGGCTTTCTCCTTACCTGGAGGTGATTCACCTGTGTTGGTGCTAAAGTCAGGCAAGTAGGTTCTGGCCCTTCTGATGAAGATTTTGTCTCCTCTCCTGGTCCTGGGTTTCAGCATCAAAATGGTAGGCTTTTAGACTGGGAACAGAGACAAAACTCACTCAAAGGAATTTTATTATGTGGCCATGTGCAGGTGGGCTGAGTCTAAGATGGCAACAGCCCTGAATAAAGGTGGGAGTACAATTTTATAGCTTTGGAGAGGGGGTTGGGATAAGATAGAGAAGTAAGGAGTTGATGTCAGGGGATTGGATTGCACAGGGCAAGATAAGGAGTTGGCATCAGGGTAAGGTGAGTTGATATCAGGGAGGTTATTACATTAAGGAAAATTTTTGTTTTTGTTCTTGCTCAAACTGCCATGTTAGCTAAGATAGGGTTTTATGTAAACAGTTACATCCATTGTGGGTGCAGGAGGGCTTCCTGGAATATTTACTAAGGGTAGGTTGTGTGTGTGTTGGGGGTTGGGAGTTTTGCTTAGCAAAGATATTTTTTCAAAAATGAATATGGACAGCTATAATGTGGAGTACCTGGGGTAATAAGAGTTTAAGTCTGACAACTGTTAAATAGAGTATAGTAGGTGACCAGCATGGGGAGAGGGGTGAGAAGGAGTGGAAATGAGTGATAAAAAGAAGAAACAAATATTATAAAACAAAGTAAAATAGAAGAGGGGCCTTGCATGGACCCATGACAATTGTCTGCTCTGAACTAAGGGCTACAATTGGCTGAACTCTGTTTTACTCTGTCCTACTGGCATTACCCACCCCAGCACCAAAACTAGCAAACAAAATACATAGCATAACAAAACAAAACCAAATTAAACAAATTTGATAATACATTGAGGTATTTTACTAAATTATTTTACTACCCTAATAAAAGATGATACCTAGTAACACAAAATGATACCTAGTTAAAAAAAGAAACAGTATACATCACTTCAAAGTTTCAATGGGTGCAATTAAATATTAGAAACTACACAAATATCCATCCTAATGGCAAAAATTCTGTTGATGAGGAAAACCTTCATTCTGTTCTGATACTCATTTAGCGTATCAATCCAACTGAATTAAGTATACAGTTAAATAGTATTTACCGTGGTAAACATCAGTCGTTTTTTCTTTGAGGAGATTATTTCTAGGGAAGAAGAGATGTGGAAAAACAAATGTTCATAATATTTCATCAGTGCTGAAACGTTAATCTCAAATCATTCATATGATAACACTGAAGACAAAAATGAAGTAAAAGCCTTAAACCTATTTCTATGACCAATATGGTAATATTGGCTTTATTCCTGTAATTACAACTACATGCATTGGCTGCTGCAAAACACTCATGGGAAATTTTCCCTCTGGTCATTTGTGTGCCCTTTTACTTAAGGTATTCCCAGCAATGCTTTCCTAAAATGTTCTATTGTAGGGAAAATTCATGAAACAGTCAGAGGCTTTTCACATATATTTGTTGCTTTCATGGCAAAGTTACAGAAAAACAAAAGGACTTAACCTGGGGGGCCACCTTGAAATTCCTAGAAACATAAATTCTTCCATAAGAAAAGTGCCTTATGGTTACTGTATGATTATATATATATATATATAAAACCTTTGTGTGAGTTTGTGTGTGTACACACACACACTCGTAATATAATTATTGGAGTTCCTAAAAACTTTATTTTATTTAAAATTTGGTCTTAGCAAATTCAAATTTTTAAGTTTAAGTTATTCTGGATTATTTTAGCTAGTGTTTATTTCAAAAGAGTTCACTCAGAAAATATTGATAGTAATTTGAGGGCAAATAAAGGTTTTAAGGACTTTATTTGCATTTGTGAGATGAAAGTTAAGCATATTGAAAAATATATGAGCTTTGAAATAATACTGTTATGGTTTTGATATTGACCTTCTCCTTACTATTAATGTAACCTTGGGCTATAGTTTCCTTATTTGTGAAACAGGGATAATGCTATATACCTAATCAGGTTTTAGTGAATTTGCTTCATAGAAATTGAAACTATAACATTAAATGCTAGTATCAGTCAAGTCTAAGAGCATATATGGCTTCTAAATAATTTAATTTAAATTATAGCTAAGCATTTTACTCTAAATCCATCTGATAATTAAGCCCATGAATTTCACTTTCAGAAGTTGTTTTACTATTATTGTAGAGGTAATAAATAGTTAAATAAACTGAAAAAATGATAAAATTGTCCTTGATGGGTATTTCCTTTAGTCTCATGACATTCATCATAAATTACTCTTCTCAAGAGTCTTACTTCAATGTTTTTGCTTATGTTTAAAAATACAGTTGATATATCATTTCAAAGAATTCCTCACAGGATCTTTCTCCAGGTATTTAAATTTTAAAGAAAGAGGAACTTTTGGAAGATACTCTTAACCATAAGGTATCTGAAAATATGGACTAAAATTATTTTCTCCAAAAACCTATATGTGTATGTATGTATCCGTGTATGAATGCATATACACAAGTGTGTGTGTGTGTGTGTGTGTGTGAGAGAGAGAGAGAGAGAGAGAGATAGAGATAGATAGATAGATAGATAGAGAGAGAGAGAGAGAGAGAGAGAATGGATTTAAGAGCACAAGGAAATTTGAAGATTATTAAACAAGGAGGAAACGATTTGAGGATGGGTCTGGGTAACATTTCAGCATGAGGTAGCTTTTGCAAAGGATTCCCACTAAAGACTCTGGGTACTGATTTGAAGGATCTTTTTCTACATGGGTCTGGGTTTTCCCAACTGATGGTCAGTCATCATAGTACAGAAGACTAGATCTGAATGTTAAGAGATGCTGAGGCTCCACCTTGTTAGGGAAATATTCTAAATCCATAGTTGGCTTTCTACAGTTTTAATTTAGTTTTTCTACAATTTTGCTCTGCAGTGTTAATGAAAATTTATCTATAAGACACTTTTAACTCTTCAGATTCTTCTCCATACACAGAAAACAGTTTGGGAATTCTTAATTTATAAAATACTTTGTTAAATTGTATTTTGAACCAAGAATAAACTTTTACCAACTCCTATGTTTTTATCTAATATTTAATAGCTATCAAACATGAGTCCTTCCACCTGTCACCTGTGGTAGAACAAAAAATCCATGAAAGATAAAACTAAATAACTGGTAAAAAAAAAATGTGGATAATAACTCCTTATAAAATAGTTTATTCTCCAAAATATTTTAAGAAGAACTCTTCTCTGGACTTGAATTAAGTTAGAATCATAAGCCCCTAACATACTATAGTCTTTACATGAACTTCTTTTTTTCCTTTTCTCTTGGCATATATTAAATGGATCCAGTATCATCAATTCTATTTGCCAGATGAAGAAAGAGAATCAGAAAATGAATTACCTAGTATTACCAACATAGCAATTAGCAGGACATCCCAAACTGAATGCTTTTCCTTATGAACCTTAGGCTACATCATATTGTACCCTCAAGGATGTCATTAAAAAACAACAAGAACAACAACTTCATCAAAAGTAAGTCTTTTGGGCAAGCCATGGTTTTGCTGAGGATTTTTGAACAGAGGTAAAGGTAATGGTTTCAATGTAAATGTAGCTCATTCTTCCTAGATATACTACATCTGAATGCCTGTACTCTTCTAAATGTGTGTTCAAATATACAAGCCATTCTTTAATCTCACTGGTTCTTCAACATGGCAAGAGAAAACAATAAGCCTTCTAATGTGTCACTGAAGTGTTAACAGCAGCCTCTAAAAATGTGCCTTTAATATAATTAGGAGAAAGATGGAGCTTTTATATAATGACATCTTGTATCCTACATTCAGTTACCCAGCAGATGCTGCCTCTTTTTCTCTGTATCAGTGTTTCCATGTTCTAAATGGACTTCAACCAACCATGCCAAACATTACAAACTAATTCAGAGTACTTCTCTGTTATGATTAAGAACCTTGGTTTTATTTTATTTCAGGAATAAATATTTAGTGTCAGTGGATATGCAGAATGTTAATGTGAGATTAAGATTTAGATAACTTCTATGTAGCATATAAAAGGATAGGGAGCTGCTTAAATTTTACAGTTAGTGAAGAAATAGAAAAGGACCTAGAATTCCACTTGGTTGTGGATAATGTAGCATAGTTGTGAAAGACATGTAATCTTGCCTCAGATACAGCTTCAAATCATTGATCTGCTACTTAATATCTTAATGACTTGGTGTAATTAATGAAACCCTTCTGCCTCTATTACCCCAGATGTAAAATGAGTGTAAGAAAAGTATGTACTTAAGCAGTGGGCTGATATGGGAGATAAATACATTTACTATAATTAGAAAAATTTGAGGAGTAAATTATGCTCTCATTAAAAACCATTTCATGTGATAGTGATGCCTTTAATTAAAAAGAATTTAAATGTTTAATCCTGTAATCAAAGTTGTGGTGCACATTGTCGTTCAATTTATAAATCTGTCCAAATGCTAAAAACATTCTATTAAATATTGACTATGTTTTGAGTCATTTCTGATGAATTAAGTTTAAATTGTGAACATTGGATGCACCTTGCCCTCATGGTAAATAAGATCATTGTCACTGAATTTGTCTTCTTGGGTCTGTAGGAGAATAAGCAAATAGAACTACTGTTCTGCTTCTTGTTCCTACAGTGTTACTTGGCAGTCTTAAAAGGGAACTTCATTGTGTTACTTGCAATCACCTGCAGTCATCTAATTGAACAACCAGTGTCGTATTACCTCATCAACCACATCTCCTTCATGGACCTCTCCTTCACCTCCACTGTGGTTCTTCAACTAATCAGAGACTAAGCTTCAGAGTCTAAAAATATTTCCTATAACAATTGTATGATCCAGCTCTTCACCTTCCATTTTTTTTGCAGGTATGAAAATATTCATTGTGATGTTCATGGCTTTTGACCACTATATTGCCATTTTCAAGCCCTTGCACTACATGGTCATCTTGAAACTACTTAAGTATAACATGCTATTTATTGTGGCCTGGGGTGTGAGTTTTTAGCACTATATTGCTCTACTGTTCATGGTCTTCAATTTACCTCTCTGTATCCCTAAAGAAATCAATCACTACATGCTTGATATGAAGCCACTTTTGAAGCTGGCCTGTAAAGATATTTATGTCTTATTATCTAAGCTGTTGTCAGTTCAAGGATGGTGGTAGTTGAAGTTTTACTTGTCCTTTTATTTCTTGCATACCCATACTGTACAATCTTAAGACACACTCCTCTGTAGGGTGACACAAAACTCTCTCAACCTTTAGCTCTTACATAATGGTTATAGGTTTGTTTTCTGTGCCCTGTATGTTTACCTCTGTTCTACCTACTGAGAGTGAGATTAAGGACAATTGTTAGAGTACAAAACCAATCAACAAAAACCCCTAGGCAAGAGAGATAAAATGACCTCCAGAATAAATTAATCAGGAAAATCAGATGCCCAGACACCAGCAAAAATTCATGAGTCACACAAAGAAGCACAAAGATATGGAACAGATAAAGGAACAAACTAAAACTTCAGTTTTAGTTGAGATACAGGAGTTGAAACAACCAATTATAGATGTACAAACAAATCTAAATCCTTTTTATGAATGGAAGGAAAATGTGGCAAAAAAGAGGAACGATATGAAGAAGACACTGTGACCATAAAAAGAATTCTGAAGCATGCAAGGAAAAAAACAAAACAAAACTTATGGGAATAAAGGCCCAATAGAAAAGATAAAAAATACAATGGAGACCTACAACAGCAGATTTGAAAAGACAGAAGAAAGGATCAGTGAATTACAGGATAAGACATCTGAAATCTTACACATAAAATGATAAGGAAAAGAATGGACTATTTGGAGCATGGTCTCAGGGAATTAAATAATTGAATGGCAGAATGAAGTGCATGAATATACATGCCATGGGTATTGCAGAACAAGAAGAGAAGGGAAAAGGGGAAAAAAGAATAATTGAGCAAATAATTGCCAAAAATTTTCCAAACCTTATGAAAAACATCAAATTACAAGAAGCGCAATATAACCAAAACAGAATAGATCTGAATAGACCTACTCCAAGACACCCACTAATCAGATTGCCAAATGCCAAGACAAAGAGAGGATTCTGAAAGCAGCAAGAGAAAAGTGATCCATCACATACAAGGGAAGCTTGATAAGAGTAAGTATAAATTTCTCAGCAGAACCCATACAGGTGAAAAGGCAATAGTTTGATATATTTAAGATACTGAAAGAGAAATCTGCCAGCTAAGAATACATATCTGGCAAAACTGTTATTCAAAAATGAGAGAGAATTTTAAATATTCACTGATAAACAGAATGTGAGACAGTTTGTGAACAAGAGACCTGCTCTAGCAGAAATATAAAAGGAGTGCTACAGGCTGAGAGGAAAAGAAGGAAAGAGGCTGTAGAAATGAATAATGACACTACTTAATGCTTTAATATTAATATCTAATAGTAGTTAATTAAATATGAAAAAATATGTGAAAAATATCTACACTGAGAACTACATGACTTTGAAAAGGAAAAGTAAAGAATACCATAATAAATGGAGCAATATTCTATATCATCAATTAAATCAAACAAAGGACTGTAGGCAATTCTGTGGAGAAAGCACAGTGTTTTGGGCAAATGTTGGTGGAACAATTGGCCATCCATACACAGAAAATAAACCTTTACCTGTATCTCACACATTATACATAAATTAATTAAAACTGTGTCATAGATGTCTACACAAAATAAAAAAATACAAATATTTAGAATGAAACAAAAGAAAACCTTCCCATCCTTGGATTGGCCAAACAGTTGTTAGATAATACAACTTTTGAAGCCACTGCTATCTAGCCCACTTTCAGGGAACCCCTCCCTTGTCCAATTTCAGAGAACTCTTCCCTTAATTGCTTGCAAAAATTTCCACTTCCTATTTCTTAGAAAACCCACCTCCTGATGTTTTTTAATGAGAGATTTGCTTCACTTAGAGATAAGTTCCTGTTTCCTTCATCCCCTCCAGAATCAGCTAAGACCAGTCCTAGTGAGCCATGCTCAGAGAGAAGAAATCCTGACCTAATGTTACCTAAATTTCATTATAATAGTAAAAATCATGCCCACTCATTATATTAAGCTGCCTTTTTTGAACATGAAATGTCTGCACTAACATGATTTGTAACAGTGCATATTCCACTTAACCCTCCCTCCTGAGCTATATCATCTCACCCCATCGTCTCCCATTTCCCTAAGCCAACTCCTTCCAAATCATAAGCCTCTTTAGCTCAGGGAGATGGATTTGGGCATACTCCTGTCTCCTTGGTGGCTGCCTCACCATAAACTCTTTCTTTTCTCAAAATCCTGGTATCACTAACGTTGACTTTGTGCACATTGGGCAATAAATCCACTTAGGCAGTAACAATCTGGCAACCACTAAGGGATCATAAGGGCCTTAGGATCCCATGCCTGAGGACCTGTGGCCCCTGTGGGATGGAGTTTTCCAGCTGCCAACTCTGAGTGGCTGCCTAGACCAATTAGTATAGAGGTTGAACAACACTCCTAGTCCTACCAGCACCATAGACCCTATAGTGCAGTTTCGTTTAGAGTGTAGAAACAGTTTCATGAAAAAAATATTATATGTATGAACAAATAGATATACAGATATATAGCTCTCTATGTATCTTAAAAAATTGAATTTGTAATTTTAAATCTTCCCAACAAGGAACCCTCTGTGTATGGAGATTTACTTGTGAATTCTGCTAAACATTAAAAAACAAATAATATCACTTCTACACAAATACTTCCAGAAACAAAGTTCAGAAAAGAATACATCTGAACTCATTCAATTAGGCCAGAATTTCTGAAACATATCAAATATTGCAGTTTTTCCTTACTTTTTTTTTTAGGATTTTCTATCATCTGTAAAAACAGGCAGTGTTTTATTTCTTCCTGTCCAATCTGTATGACTTTTTTTTTTTTTTAACATAGGGAGTGTAGCAGAGTTTTGGACAGAAGATCAATATACAAAATATGTAGTTTTTGTACTGGTAATTTTTGTACAAAATCAGAAATTGAATTTTTAAATGTCATTCATAAAGCCATTAAATATTAAATACTTAAGGATAAATGTGACAAAATATGTGCAACACAAATACTCTTAAAAACTACAGAACTTTGCCAAGAGAAATTAAAGAATATCTTAATATATGGAGTGAAACTCTGTGTTCAAAGATCAAAAGCATCAACCACAGTAAGATGCTAACACTCCCTACAAATTAATCTCTAGATTTAATGCAATCATTTCAAAATCTGACTAGGCTTCTTTTTTCAAAAATTTAAACCTAATTCTAATATTTATATGGAAATGCAAAGGTATAGATTAGTCCATACAAATTTATAAAAGAACTATTTTAGTGAAATTACACTACCTGATTTCAAGGTGTTTTATAAAGTTAAATTATACAAACCAATGTGGTATTTTCATAAAGATAAGCAATTTGATCAATGGTACAGCCTAGAAATTTCAGAATTACATGTAAAGAATGTAGGCAATTCAATGGAGAAAGGATAGTCTTTTCAACAAATGGTTAGGGAACAATTGGGCATCCATATGCATAGAAGATGTCTATACTTCAAAACTTATACAAAAATTCATTCAAAATAGATCATAGATTTCCATGCAAAATAAAAATTAAAAGTAAATTATTTAGAATAAAGCATAGGGAAAAATCTCCAGGGCCTTGGATTAACAAAGAGTTATTATATGAATTATAAGAGCTATTATATGAAATTCTGATCCTTAAATAAAATAAAATGAAAAATTTGACTTCAGCAAAATGAAAATTTTTTGTTGAATAAACAACTGACATTTTTATTATATTGAACCTTCCTAAACATATAGATTTTATATAGCATTACTTGCATCTGACTTCCTATATCATTCAGCAAAATTCAAGGAAGGGATTCCATTTTCAAGGAACTTTAAAAATTAAAAAAAATATATTATGCTACAGTTCAGGACTATTGCAATTGTATTTTCACTTATATGACCATGATACTTCCAAAGATTTTGAAAGAAATTAAATAGAAGGGATTAAGTTGGGGTCCTTGAATCAAATTCAAATTGCAAGTCCATGAACTCCCTAAAATAACACTCAAATCCCTGTGTATGTAAAACATTTATTTCTCTAAAACAATCCCATAGGAAACCATATCAAGTAAAGGGCATTGGTTAAATACTGTCCAGAATCTTCAGGAGCCTGCTGACAAATTTTAATCAACAAGGAGGATTAACTTTTTATAAAATTTACCCTAGAGTTTAACAATGTTATGACACATTTTAGATTAGGTAACTACTAATTACAAAAAGGATGTGAAATGTAGTATAATAATTTGCATCAAAGAAAAATTTCCTTTTTAACTAGAAAATTACAAAACTCAGCCCCATGAGTATGCAATGAGCCTGGTGAGGAAAGAAAGTGGTTCTACTCAGAGAACTGGTCAAACAGATCAAATGAAGACTTATGTCTGAATCCAGTTTGTCCCTTCAGTAGTGCCACCATAAAAAGAATTGCCAGAAAGTGGACAAAAGGACAAAAATAATGAGAACTTCTGACTTAGAATGGAAAATGAACTTGAAAATAAGGTAAATTACAGGAAGACATAACTGTACTGGAAATTCATAAAATGGAGAAATGGTTTTCCCCCAAGATCTGCTTTTTGTGCTTCATTTTTCTCTCTCCATTATTTTTAATGGCATGAAAATATTCTGAAGGCTGTTTCTGAGATTGTCACCAGGAGTCCAGCGATTAAATAATGAACACATTGAAGTCTAATACATGACTGCATTTTCAGGATTTCTCACAGTAGTACTTAATGGGAAATACTTAGAATATATAGTGCCCTATACCTACCCTTGGAAGATAGATAATCACATTGATATTTAGGGAAGCCAGAGATTTATAAAAACATTCTTATGGTATAATTTTGAAATGTCAACTCAAAATTAACATAAAAATGTTTCATCCTTTCTGTTAATTATGTCTCTGAGCCTGTGTACAAAGGCAATAGATCAGATGATCTTGTCCCTTCCTGCTCTGACATTCTGGAACTTAATTTGTGCTTCATGATCCCAGACATAATGGGCATGATTGTGCTTTGATTGGGGCAAATTTTAAAGACTGCATGCTTTTGGTGGTCATTTTCCACTTTAGGAAACAGATATCTTGACTGAGATACCTCTCATAGGTAGAAGAACCCCAAGACACTTCTAATTTTGGAGGTTTCTATTATTATAAAAATAATAATAAAGCAATGTCAAACAAAATATGCAAGTCTTCTGTATTTTAATATTTTACATTGAACAAATTATTCTTCCAAATAATACAATGTGATAGTTATGCTACTCACAGTATAATTATGGAAGTTATGAAGGTATGCATACTATAATTAACCTTTTGAATCCGACCAGTGGTGTACTCCAATAATTAAAGGCTTCAAATTTGTGAATAAGTTCTTTCAATCCTATAAATGTACTTCTATGACTGTATTTACAACCTCATTTTAAATATATTCATGAGTATACAATTGATGCTTTTTTTAATATGCAGCATGCAAAATACGCTCCCCCTCCACATGAAACGCCTTGAACTTAAGAAGGTACATAGCTAGCTGAAGAGATGGGCATTTCTGGGTGCAATTTGTTAATCCTCATTGCCCAGCATGCAAATTGCTTTTTTGAGATTTTCTTCAACCATTCAAACTATGTAAAACTGTTGTCCCTCCACTCAGGCAGGCTATCACATCAGGGAGAAATAAATTATTTTGGGCTAAGAAACTAGTTGGACTGACTGAAATTGGGGTATAGGCTGAGGTCACCTTTGTCTATGAAAGGTTTCTTTCATCTCTACAGGAATCCACCAACTGTAAGCTGGAGGGGACCTCTGAGATCTTCTAGTGGCATCTCTCCCACAACTCATGGAAGGAACATAACTGAAGCCCAGGAAATAGGTAAATGTGCAAATATGAGAGAAACAGAACTGAAATTTTCTGGTGTTCTTTCCTCTCCACCACAGCACCCATTAAACAAATGAATTCTATACATTTAATGTATTCTTATCCCATGTGTAACAAGAAGACAATTTTCAAGGTCAGGAGTCCATTTGCAGAAATTAACTATAAGTGATGAAGATTTCAACAGTTTTTCCCTTCTGAAAATTCCATATGTATATTCTTTGAAAAAATAAGAAGTTTAGAACTCAAATGAGAGGCATGTAAAGGATGAAGTATATTAAAAATGAGACAGGAAAGAAACTAGCTGATCAAGTCAGAGTCTAGTTTTTGTGTTTTTTTTGTTCAAACACATTAATTTACTTTTTAATTCAGTTTTATTGAGATATATTCACATGCCAGTCATCCAAAGTGTACAATCAAATGTTCACAGCACCATCATATAGTTGTGCATTCATCACCACAATCAAATTTTTTAAATTTTCATTAATCCAAAAAAAATTAAACTAAGAATAAAGATGCATACCCCCATCCTCCATTATTCATTTAATTTTTGTCCCCATTTTTCTACTTATCTGTCCACATATGGGATAAAGGGATTGTGAGCCACAAGGTTTTTACAATCACACAGTCACACTGTATAAGCTATAGAATCATACGATCATCTTCAATAACCAAGGATACAGTATTTCAGTTCAACAGCTTCCGGTATTTCCTTCTAGCTATTCCAATACACTAAAAACTAAAAAACACATAAGAATAACTGCCAGCATGACCTCTTGACTCCATTTGAAATCTCTCAGCCCCTGAAACAATAACAACAGTTTTGATATTGGTCTCATGGTAATTAAATCTTGATGGGATTATCTTATTCATGAAGGTAAAGATCAATTGAGATACCTAAAGCTGGATTGGCAAGTAAGTAATTTTGGTGTTTATTTTAAGAAGCCTTTGTTGATGAATACTTAGACCACATTATCCAATAATGAATTAAATTAGCTGATTGTGAAAAATTCCCTATTTGGTTTCTCTGAAAAGGAGACAGACATTTCAGGAGTTGGTTTGAATGTGGGATTGTATTTATCTTCACTAACCCTGTTCCTAGAACTTATCAACAAAGGAGGGGTGAAAAGAATATACTGAAGCATGGTTAATATTATGTATATCTTTTTCTATACGTTAGTCATGGAAGAAAGAGCAGAAAGTAGGCTGGCTGCACACTTAGATATTTAGAATTTGGACTTTATGCATATAATAAAGCATGTGCTGTGCCTAGTTCCATTCTCTCCAGTGTGATTTTTTTTTCATGGCTCCTTGCAAACTAACTCATACTAAATAATGGGAGGCTTTATAAATTCAAGAAGATGTTTCAAAACTCCATTTATACCATTTCACCATGCCATTCTTAGACCATTCAGTTCAATAAGCTGTGTAACAAGACATTCCAAAGCACATGACTTATTCAAAAAGCACTTAATTCTTGCCCATGTGTCTGTCGATCAGTTGGGGTTCACCTGATCTGGGTTGGGCATGGCTGGGCTTAATCAGAGTCTTCAGCTTGGATTCAGGTATATTCCAGGTAACTCTCATTATTGTGCATCAAAAAGTTTTATCTTATTACTTGCACATCATGTTGTATTCAAAGCCAGTCACCAAACAAGAAATGAACATATCAGGATACTGGCAAAAAGAAGCATGTTCACTCATGTACTACAAAAAAATAATAATTTCTGTAGACCCTGACCTGTGAGAAATGTTTTAATCTCCTGGATATGTTTAAATGAATAAAAGTGATGGCAGATAGAGGAATATGAAAGCTATCTTTGCACACATGCAATAGAGCATTGCATGGAAATGTCTTTAAAATATATTATGCACCAGAGGACAGACTTATAACCACTAGTCAGATGATCAGGGAGACATAATTTCATTGTTTTGTAATATGAAATAAATTTCTTCATCTGGAAAATGAGAAATAGTGCCATTTATTTTCATCAAAGAAGGTATCTGTTTCACAAATCCACATCCCCCAACTTGTGGCAGTAAGGTTAGAAAGACTAAAAGCTGGCAGTTAACTTTATAATCAGACACCTATGGAATAAATTGCTGTTGTTGACAAGTCTTGCCCCCACTGAAACTGGGGAGAGTCTGAGTTCTCACCTTTCTTGGTCATCTCCTTCCAAAGCACCAAGAGGAGACTCTCTGAGCTCCTCTGATGGGGATTGGCTCAGGAACTTCTGTGATTAGAGATAAGTTTATAAAGTCATTACTGGAAACTTGAGGACTATTTACCTTCTTAGGGACCTCAGACTTGCCATATCACTTATATTATTCCATTACATTCAAACATTTAGTGCTAAGGTAAATGGGAAAGAGTATTGAGGAAAAATTATCTCATGAATAATGCATGTTTACTTCTGTTTTCTGAATCTGCTCAATTTTAGCTCTCCTTGTGTTGGTAGGCATAGCAAATGGGATTATATAACCGAACTAATGATCTCCAGACCTCTTAAGCTCTAAGAATGTCAAATATCTAGTCCCAGTTTTTTGAAACTCAGGTTTCCTGAGCACTAACCACTGGCTTCAAAAAAATCACTATAGAAGCTTTTAAAAAATACAAATTTTTGTATAGCTCTCAAACCTGGTCTTGTGAATCAGAATCCGTTGGACTTGGTTCTATTCCCTTTTAAAAATCTCGCAAGGTCATGCCAATTACTGGCCAAGCACTAATCTAGTCTTTACTTGAAAATTGAAGAAATGGGGTCCCACAGACACAAGTGCTGGGACAAGCACAATGAATTAAAGTGATTGCAGGGCAAAGGATCTTGATTTCTTAATTATACCTTCTTACACAGATTTCTTGCTGCTTTTGATCTTTCCTGTTGTTTAGCAACATCAGCAAGCATTTCTTAAGCCTTAACTATGTGTAGCCCTTAACATGAGTAATATTTACTTATAGCCAGACATGTGCATGTACACACACTTCCACACACATCACAATTGTAGACATATACACAGTAACTGGATAATCTTGATTGGTGGAAGATGCAATGAGACAATGGTGGAGGGGTTGTCAGTGATATGTTCACCTGTTACAGGAAAAAAATCCCAGGCTGTATCTCATGGTGAAGGAGAAACACATCACTGAGGCAAGTCTCAGTTCAAATGAGAAAGACATATGTTTCTGTCTCCAAAATGAGTCTCTCTGAAATACACAGTTGGAAATTCTGATTAGCTAAGTCAAGAAAGCTGTAAGAACTGGCTCACTCTATTCATTAAAGCTGCTTGTTTCAAATATTGAAGGAAATATGGTTTCTCAACCATGGATTACAGTAAATTGTATTTGCCCTTTTGATCTGAGAAACAGCCACATATGTTTCACAGCTAACTATTTTTATTGTTCCTTCCATGTTTCCTGTTAGTCACTGTGATGGTTTGAAGACGTATGCACCCCAGAAAAATATGTTCTTAAAGTTCATCCATTCTTGTGGGTGTGGACCCATTGTAAGATCTATTGGTGAATAGGATCTTAATTCAAGATGTGACTCACCTCATCCAGTGGATCTTAATCCTCTTACTGGAGTCCTTTATGAGAGAATGAAATTCAGACAAAAAGGGAGAAAGCCACTGAAGGAAGAAGCTGAAAGCAATCAAACCCAGAAGTGAAGGGAGAAACGCAGACACCACCATGTGCCTTGCCATGTGGCAGAGGAGTCCAGCATTGCCAGAGGCCAGTCTTCAGTGAGAAAACATTGCCTTATGATGCTTTGATTTGGAAGTTTTCCACAGCCTCAAAATTATAAGCTTGTAAGCTAACAAATATCTACATTTAATAACAACCCATTTTATGGTATCTACTTCTGGCAGCCTAGTAAACTGCAACAGTCACTTTATATTAATAGTGACTGGCTAGAGAGTCCAGGTAAAGATTAGAGTCCAGTTAGCAGAACTCCCTTATTCCTGAGAAATGTATTACTATTTAATTTTATCCTCCCTCAGGCTCCACAAGGTTGGTATTAATGTCTTCACTGTGCAGTTGAGTTAACCAAATCTGAGAAAATTTAACATCATCCAGCTTAATGCATCATGACTTCCATCTATTTGCTATTAGCCTCTCAAAAAAAAACTTTCCTGTCCCAGTTTCTTCATTGCATTCTTTACTTCTGCATTTCTCAATTTATAAATCAGGGGATTTAACAAGAGGGAGAAAATGGTGTAAAATACAGCCACCATCTTATCCCCTGAAAAGGTAATATCAGAGCACATGTACATGAAAGTGCAGAGACTGAAATAGATAACCACAGCAATGTGGGAGCCACAGGTAGACAGAGCTTTGCACCTGCCCTCTGCTGACTGCTTCCTTAGGGACACCAGGATGACAGTATAGGAGATTAGCAAGGTAATAAAGCTCCCCAGAGTGATGGTCCCACTGTTGGCTGTCACAACCATACCAGTAACATATGTCTCTGCAGGCAAGTTTCAGCAGAGGGCGCACATCACAAAAGTAGTGATCAATCTCATTGGGTCCACAAAAGGGTAGCTGGACCATCAGAGACATTATGATAACAGAGTGTAAGAAACCACCTATCCAGATCCCCAGCAGCATTGTATTGCATCTGTTCCTGTCCATGATGGTCATATATTGTAGGAGTTTACAGATGGCCACATAATGATCATAAGCCATTAGGACAAGAAGGAAGATCTCAGTACAACCAAGGAAATGTACCCAAAAGAGTTGCAACACACACCCCACATAGGAGATAGCTTTAGTCTTGGTTAATAGGTCAACAATCATCTTGGGAGCTATTGCTGAAGAGTAACAAATGTCCACAGAAGACAAATTGCTGAGGAAAAAATACATGGGAGACATGAAAAGTCCCAGAAGAATGGCTGTATAGAAGAAAGAAAACACCATGAAACAAACTTTTGTGACCTCTGAATTTGGTTACATTGTTTATTTTTTCCATGGAATTAATACAGCTGTGCAAATTCCCAAGAGAAAATTAAATTATCTGAAAGAAAAACATGAAAGAACCAACAGCATTATTTCTCATGCAAAACACATAGATATTCAAAGCAGTTGACAATAGAAAAATGTGTACTTATTGCTGCTTGACTCAAATCTCAATGATTTGAAGTGCACATATTCTGAATATCTTGTCTCCATACAAAAGGCAATTCATTTTTTTCAGATATGGAAACAAAGTCCAAAGAGACAAAGTGAATTCTCTAAGTCACCTTCCTAAGGGTTCCACCTCCCTCAACTATTTTAAAGTTTACTCATCTGTTTTTTTGCCTCAACATTTATTTAGTTTCTATTCTACAAAAGAGATTCAGACTTGTGTTATGAAACAGACTTGTGTTTGGGGATAGGGTAATATTTCTCTATCTGGAAAAGTTCACCTCTTGTTTGACACAGAAAACAGAACTTATGCCCTTGTTTTCCCTTCTGAGCACAGCCATGCCTGGTCACTGCATTCATCAATGAGGACTCAAGTAGTTGAGACTGAGTGACTTCTGCAGATTCTCTTACTTATGAAGCTCAGGTCCTTGTGTACATCAGATTATGCTCTCCAATTTGATCTCAAGTTGTTTACTGTCAGAAGGTGATATAGTACAGTTAAAAGAGAACCAAAATTATACAAACCAAAATTACACAAATCTGATTAACTGGGCTATAATCTTGGTTGAATAATTTAAATTCATGGGGCTTCTGTTTCCTCATGTGTGAAATGGGTGAGTTTTGATTTCACTATCATCTCTTTCATTCTAAGATTTATTTATATCATGATATTAAATCACTTCTCAGCCTGTAATAGTCATATAATTCTCAGAAAGATATAGAGATCAGATTAGATAAAGCAATAAAAGAAAGCTGATGGAGACAAAGCAAGTTCTGTTTGATTTGAAAGGTGGGAAAAGAAGTCTCAGGTAATTTCTCCATCTTCAAACTGTGAGTGTTTGAGGACTTCCCAGCTTTACTTTGTCTTGGTCTTTCAATTTGTCTGTTGACTTGAAAGAAGAAGGAAAAATCCTACCCTTTCACCTCAACACTCCTTCATGAATTCTTCTAACCTTTCTAGTTTCATGCCAGCTTATATTAGTTCTCCCAGTTTGGATGACTTTAATTTCTGGAAGAGGTCATCACTGAATGATAATTTAAAAGGGTCTAGGAAAATTCAGTTGTGGTATTTCAAGTACTCTTGGTGGGTTTACTGGAGTGTCTGGGTGGAAATAGTTTGTGGAATAGTTTTGATTAAAGGTGATTTCATGATGATTCCTCAAATCACACTATACATGTAAATGATTCCTCTAATTATATAACAGGCTATGGTTACACAGTATCTTGGATAATCATTAGGAATTTTATCCACTTGTTGAGTCCTCTTCAACATCCCTGTCAAATTTAGTGACCACAGCTGTTACGGAACTCTGTGCTCTCGGCTACCCCTTTGCACCAACCTATCCTGGAACATCCTGCTTTGGGGAAAGTGTGTTGCTGTGTGTCCTCAGGTCTATGAATTAGACTGGATGGAGGTACAGGTGTAGTTTCTATTATGCAATGTAAAATGATAATCATACCCATACTGATAGTGTAATAATACAGATTTAGAGCTCAAGCACATCTCTTTGTGTTTACATGCTGACACCCCTTTGCTTTTTCTTCTAAATTAAGAAAAATATTATTCCCCACTGAGACAGAGCTTCATTTTTAAAAAGTTCAAATCACAGCATTTTGACAACTGTGAATTTGTTGTTTGAATTTCATCAATCAGAGACAGTATTTTTGAACTGGATTGAATTACGACACCATTGTCCATAGAACAAGGTCCTAGAGGAGTCCTGCTTCCTCCTTGAACCAAAATCCAAATCAAAGGATTCCTTCCTCCCTTTTCTGACCTTCTCAAATCTGATGCAGCCTCACTTTCTTATGAAATGATGAAACTTATGATTGGTATTGTCTTATTCACATGCATGCTATTCTAGCTCATAGTAAAAAACAGATGCACTTTATTATCTTAATAGCATCCCCTTAATAATTTTACTCTCCCCTTACTTCTGAGAATAGTATCTTGCAAATGTATTACACAGTTCAAAATACAGAAGTATAATTGAATTCACCTTTTCCCCATAAAATACATCTAGATTAAAATTAGTTTATAGGAGAAAAAAACTCACCAGTATTTTCCAGTGTTTCAGTTGTGCTTTGATTTTGTATTTCCTCCTGATATAATTTGAGAGCAGCTGACCAAAATAAAGGAGGAATGCTGTCTAAAGAACTGCTTTGTGAATAGTTAATGCCAGAGAATCTTTTACTACATGATTGCAGGGGCTGGTCAGGCTTTGTTAGTACTTGTTCTATCTACCACTTACTGATATCTACTATTTCACAGTATCTTTGAAGATAAATCTTATTTTCTTTACTTCTTGTAGGTCTATATAAAAAGAATGATGCAGAATGTTAATGACCTTGGGGAAAGCCTTTACCCAATTTCTCCCTTCATAGCCAGAACCACGTCACAGACTTAAAAAGAGCTTTAATCTCCTTTTGTCTTTTTACTTCTTCAAAAAAATAAAAATGTATCTTTTCTGTAATATTTAAAATCCAATCAATTCTCACATTAAGGTCTTTAACAGCAATCTAAAACATTCCAATAAATGTATGTAATTTATGTGATTATTTTATATTGTATATCTTACATATTGAGGTAATGTAAAAAAATCACGATCTTTGTTTGGGGGTTATTTAGTTGGGGGACATAAGACATTCAAACTGGCACAGAAAACAAAAGCTGGTTCTTTTTAGAAATCAATAAAATTGAGAAATTTCTGGTCAGGTAACCAAGAGGGTGTGGAGGGAGAGGGAGAAGATACAAATTCTCAGTATAGGGAATGAAAGAGGAGCTATCTCTCTTGATCATGCAGGTATTAAAAGGATAATAAGGGAATACTATCAACAACTCTATGCCATATATTTGACAACTTACTTGAAATGAACAAATTCCTTGAAATCCACATAGAACCAAAACTCACTAAAGCAAAAATAGATAAACTGAGAAAATCTATATCTATTAAAGAAATTGAATTTGAGTTTAAAAAAATCCAGGAAAGAAAACTCCCAGCCCAGATTACTTTAATTCTGAATTCTGCCAAACATTAAGAAAACAATAACAATAATCCTACACATTTTATTTAAGAAAAGAGAAAAAGAAACATGAGCCAATTAATTTTATGAAGTCACTATTACACTAACAGCAAAACCAGATATACATATTTCATGAAAACTGCAAATCAATATTTCTTATGAACATAGACATAAAATTCCTTAACAAAATGGAAGCAAAATGAATCCAGCACTATATAAAAAATGTAATGCATCACAACTAGATGAAATTCATCCCAGTAATGTAGACTCGTTCAATATTTGAAAAAAAAAATCCTTGTAAGTCACCACATTAATAGACTGAATAAGGAAAACCATATAATCATAGCAACATTTGCAGAAAATGCTTTCAACAAAACTCAACATTATGAGAGCCAAAAGCTCTCAGCAAACTAGGAGCAAAAGTGAACTTCCTTAACATAATAAAGGGTGTCTATGAAAAACAAATAGCTAACATAATGCAAATGGTGAGTGACTAATTTCTGTCTGAGATCTAGAAGGAGGCTAGGATGTCATTTTTTACCATTCATTATTTAAAAATCCATGTAGTAGATGAGTTATTTTTGAGAAAAACATATAGCTTGAAATAATGGGAAGGTGAGCCAAAATCTGTGAGAAGAGAAGGGAAGCATAAGGGCTCCTTTGAAGACAATTCAAAGACTAGTAGGAGATATGAAAACACTAAATCATAATTGGGGGCAGCATCTAGCAGGAAAAGAGAAAATGTTGAGAAAAACATTGAGTTGGATTATAGATAATAAGTAGCTTTCCTAGAATCCTTTGGCAATTAGTTCTTTGGAGGCAAAACAAAATTTAGAGATTGCATTAATTTTCAATACCTTGAGCAATGGCTTAGCATTAGCTTTATAATTTTACTATTTTAATTGTGTGATAAGACACCCATAGAAATATTAATATACAGAATAATGGATATACATATAAGTTAATCTCTGTTATAACCCCCACTCAGAACAAGAAATAGCATCCCTACATCGTTTTATAGCCACATCCTCTTTCTACCCTTAAATGACACCTTTATCCCAAGAAATAACTTTCTTATTATCACACAGAAAGAGAGATATCTATTGGCACTCTAGGAGTAGAATCACCATGTGAAGGGTTGCAGCCCAGGTGGGGGAACCAACGTACTCCTTAGTTTGAAGCTGTTGGGGTCACCAACACAACTCACACAGCACTGGATAGAACATCTTACTCACATAAAGTAAAGACAAGGGGAAGTCAACTTCACTAGTGGCCTGGCAGTTCCCATAGCCAGCAGGTCTCAATCCATACAGGAAAATGTTCCACATGGAACACTCTCTCTTATGTGGATGTGCTCTAGAAGTGGAGGAGCCCCATTCCTTCCCCAACAGGGACAGATATAACCCTAGGGTGTGAGATGGATACCATAAAACATGCTCACTTTAATCAGACTGTCTGCAATGAATATTTACATATGCTTAGGACAGTAGGAGAAGGAATGTACTAGCAATACCCTTATCTACTAGGGGATTGTGTTTTATCTCACCAGGCATTTCTGGTCCTGAACACAGATGCATTTGTGGGTCCCAGGGAAAGGTATCAGGCTGCACTAGGACTGTCCTCTTCCCTACATGTCTTGTAACATCTCTGTGCACTAGCTTCTTCATCAGAGAAATTGGATTGGTAACAGCATCTAGCCCATAGGGTTGTTGCAAAGATAGATAAGTTAAAGCCCACCAATTGGTTTATGCCTGACATGGAGTATGTTTGCTTAATAGCTGTGATTATGAACACACAGAGCAAAGCAGAAGAAAGCACTATCTTTGAATATAAATGTAAAGAAAGGAAAAGATTATTGATACTTATAGGACTAGAAGAAAATTATAGAATGTTCACTTTGACAGTGAACTGCACTGTTGACACGTTTTCTTAATGAGCATTTTGTAAAAGCCCCCCAAAATACAAAATTTTTACATATATGTAGTTTTCTAGAAAACCTACTTCAAATGGAAATACATAAAGCCCACATGCAGCCATTTTTCCCCCAAGAATATGATCTACATGGGACTACTTAGGAATGGATGGAGATCATTTCTTAACATAAGGACCAGAAGTATAGTTTTCTCCTAAGATTACAGAGAAAGGAAAAAGGAAACTCAAATTTCATATATACCACATGTCAATCATCAAAACTCTTGAGGACTGTGCAATGAATGGGAATCAAAAAATAAGATTCTATGTAAGTTTCATTTGTAGAGTATTTGTATTCCAGTTGTGGAGTCTTTCTGTTAACTTGGATCTAAAGAGATGGAGAGTTGATTACTTGGGAACAAATAATTAACTTGAATGAAATAAGCAATGCCATGGGAGGCAACAAAAGTGCCTTTAGAATATATTCTTCACCTAAAATTTTACTTAACATTTGAACCTGGAAATCTTCAGAAATAATTTGGTGCTATTAATAAAGCTTATATAGACTATGGTTTGATTAGTCTAGGGAAAAAAAAAAAAAACACTTCTCTTGCCTTCAGTCCTTTGTGGGCTGACACCATCATTTATGTGAGTTGCTGTTTGACAAATGACAGTAGCTCCTACAATGGTACAAATTTTGTTTATTTTTCTTTGCATAAATTGGGGGGGAAATAGAAAGTAAAATGAATTAGTAGCACTAATGGATTGTGCTGAAGAGATGTCAAGTCAGAAATTTGAAAGAAGAATGACTGGAATTTCAATGAAGAGATGATCGATAAGACTATTATGGAAAATGGGAAAAATAGGAAAAGCTTCAAAATAAAGTCAGAGGATCATATGTAAGTTACTTATTTATTTATTTCTCCCTTCCTACTATTTTGCTTAAATTTGTGACAAAATATTAGTTAGCAGCTAATTTTAAAATAGACAAAAATATTCTCAGATAAAGGGGTGTTCTAGTTTGCTAATGCTACCATTTTGCAAAACACCAGAAATGGATTGGTTTTTCTAAAGGGGGTTTATTTGGTTACAAAGTTACAGTCTTAAGGTCATTAAGTGCCCAAAGTAAGGCATCAGCAATAAGGTACCTTCACTGAGGGATGACCAATGGCATCCAGAGAACACCTGTTAGCTGGGAAGGCATCTGCTTGCTCCAAGGTTGAATTTCCAAATGCATTCTCCAAAATGTCAGTGCCAACTTTCAATGGCCATCTTCAAAATGTCTCTGTAAGCTGTAGCTACAATGAGCTCCTTCTGTCTAAGCTTTTATAGGGCTCCGCTAAACTAACCAAGACCCACACTGAATGGGCAGGGCCACACCACTATGGAAATAATCCAATCACAGGTATTACCCACAGTTGGGTGGGTCCCATCTCCATGGAAACAAACTAATCCAAAGATGCCAACCTAATCAACACTAATACTTCTGCTCTCAAGATTGCATTGAAAAACATGACGTTTTGGGGGACATAATATATTCAAACTGCAGAAGGAGCAATACATTTAAGGAACACCTGATTGTCTATTAGGAGTGGGATTACATATTCTAGAAAAATAAAGTGAAAGTCACAGAATAATACCACCCAGTTCATTGGAAGACTGCATATAAAAAAGGGACATTCTATTACAAATCTTTGGAGAAAGTCAGTAGAACTTTGGCTGAGAAGGACATGATTTATATTCTCAAGAGGACTTTATGTCGGGAAGCAATCTTGGAGATCATTTTAATGGTTTCCCTCATTTTACAGTTAGGAAAATTATGAGTCAATAATACACAATATCATGAACTGAAGAAGTGGATTGTGAGGACATGCATCCAGATCTCTTTATTCCAACCCACTTTTCTTGCATGACAAATAGCTAGGATTGCAATAGCACCACTCACACTTCAAAGAATAAGAAATATATTGCTCCCTACAGAATTATGTGAGGTGCACATTTCTAAAATTCTAGAGCTTGTTTACATATGTAAAGATCCCAATTTTATTGGGTTTGTGCCTTTTCATGGAAACTTTGGCCTAACGTACACTTCTATGCTTCCATTTACACATTTAAATTTGAGTGGCTGTAATAAGGCAATGCCTGAAATTCAAGAAGTGCCCTTATTTTTCCTGAAAGATTCAGAAATGTATGCAAAATTGGGGTTGGAGAAAGTAGTGTTAATGTTAAAGTTATACTGTTGCTTCCGTTTTTCACTTTTCATTTCTTTAATCCTAAAGTGATTTTAACTTATTATTTTTATTGGTGTACATTAATATTAACAATATTTGTCATTTGTGAACTGTTTTATTATTTGTAAAGTTTTATCTCATCTATTATCAAAGTTGAGTCTCAGAACCAATCACAATTATATTGAGGAGGATATGTTTTCCTAGGTTTCAAATGAAGAAAAAAGTTTTTTGAAAAATTAAGTGACTTGCAAGATCACATCTAAATTTAGTGGATGAACTAAGACATGTAACAAGAAATTCCTCAAAAAATACAATGAAAAATTCAATTTTTTACTGGAACTAAAATATATGGCAGTTAATATGGTGGTCCTATGACTATAAACAAGCTGAATCAAGGAGAATTTCCAAGTAGGGAAATTATGCATCAGCTGTAGCCTTCTGAACTAACACAACTAGAGATTCAAATAATATTTTTAGCCCACTTGTATAGTTTCAAAAGCACAATATATTGTAATATTTGGAATTAACTTTTGCATCAATAAGTGCAGACAGATTGATTACCTGGTTTTGCCTGAGAACATTCCCAGCCTTACTTTTCTTAGAGGTTTAATTTAATTTAAGAAACTTCCTATGCTTGAGGGTAGATTATGGACTTATTTTTTCAGGTGGGTTTTTAATCTCACATATATGATTTTGTTTACAAAAATTCTAATGCAAAATTCAAGCCAGTTATATATTCAGTATTGCTAATTTTTATTGTTTTCTTGAATTACCATAGGACTAAGCATCCTTGTGTTCAAAAATGTCAACAAATTTTTCACTAAATCACTAAGGAAACAGATAAATAAGAGAGCAAATAACCTTAAAAATATTCAAATATTACATCAGACTCTTGAAGAGAAAACCTTCCAATTTAAAATAATTTCCCATAGATTTACTTATTTTTTTTTTATGCTACCTCATTTGCTAATAGATTTAGGTAATGTATACTCCACCAATAAGAAAAGCTTAAACTTCACATTTACCTGTATACAATTAAAATATCTATATGATTTATACTTTTTTCATTAATAAATTTTAAGTCCTAGAAATTAAGAGATATATCCTTTGCAAGGAGTTATTGTAGATTACATTAAGCTTCAGAAATAGTACCACAAAATAAAACTTTAATATTGTTGATTGATCAAAGGCATTCATTTCTACCATGGCTGGGATTGTTCATAATTTGCTGGAAACCTTAATGGAAATCACCTACTGAATATTCACAGAATATTAACCAATATCCAATTTTTATCCTCTGAGACACTTGAGCAAGGTCAATAAATTCTAGTTAGTTCCTTGAATAGAATAGGGACTATTGCTTTTCTCAATAAGCGCTTCTAAATGTGGGTTCATATATTATGTCATTTCAGGTGATTAACTTATTCTATGTACACTGGACCATGGAAAAAAAGCAAAAATGCCACTGTATTTATTTTCTTGGAACTTTCCCCAAACAAGCACACAGAAATACTCTGTTTTGTGTTATTCTTATTTTGTTATGTCACTATTTGGTTGGGAAACTTTCTCATAATGATTTGTGTCTTATGCAGTCAGCTAATTGACTAGCCCATGTATTTCTTCCTTAATTACCTCTCACTCTCTAACCTTTGCTACACACCCACAGTATGCAAAAACTAATGAATGATTTACTGCCAGAAAAGATCATTTCCTGTAATAACTGCATGGCATAGCTCTTTTCCACACATTTCTTTGGAGGCATTGAGATCTTTATCCTCACAAGGATGGCCTATATCTGCTACATGGCCATCTGCAAGCCCCTGCACTACACCGTCATCATGAGGAGGCGGAGATGCAAGGTGACCATCATAGCATGTTGTACTGGGGGATTGGTACACTCTGCCAGTCAGACTCTTTTCACAATCTTCTTACCCTTCTGTGGTTCCAATGAGATCAATCACTACTTTTGCAATGTGTACCCTTTACTGAATTTGGCCTGCACTGATACACACATAATGGGACTCTCAGTCATTGCTAATTTTGGCTTAATTGCTTTGGTGACCTTCAGTGTCTTGATGTCTTCTTACCTTTTTGTAATATGCAACATCAGAACATACTCTACAGAGAGCCAGAGCAAAGCTCTTCTACTTGCAGTTCTCACAGAACCAGAGTGGCACTGTTTTTTTGCTCTTGCATTATTCATTTATGTTAGACTGGCCACAACTTTCCCAGAAGATAAAGGGCTTGCTCTTTACTACACAATTATTGCCTCCATATTCACCCCTATTATCTACACCCTGAGGATGATGGAGATGAAGAATGCTTTGAGGAAAGTTTGGTGTCTTCAAGTGCTCTTGGAAGGAAAGTAACTGTTCTGAGGTATTTCTGCTTTTCAGTACATTGTTCCCTGAGACCAGGACAAAGAAAATGATCCATCCTCCTTGCCTGCCTGACCTCACTGCTTGAAGAGATAAATAAGCAAACAGAAATCCTGCCATCCCTGTTGTTTTATGCTTCTACACTGATATCAACGCATTGAGCATTGCTGTTATTTACTCTTCTTCATTTATCATAATCCTGAAGTTTCTGTTCATATGATATAAAATAGCAAGGCAATTTCTTAAACATAAAGGATCATGTCACTTACTTGACATTGTAGTGAAAAAAAGATAAAATAGATAAGGTATTTGCAAGTGCTTAAATGCAGAAAGACTGAATAAAACATTGCTTTCCATTTGTTTTAACTATTTGCTGTATTATAATTACAGAAAATTGTACAAATCATATGTTGACAGCTCATGAATGTTCACAAATTGAGCATTGCCATGTAATTAGCACACAGATCAGAAGTGAGAAATTATCAACAAGACATACAGAAATCCCCCTCATGGCTCTCTACAATCACTACTTCCCAAAGTAACCACTATTTTTTAACTTCTAAAATCAGAGATTAATTTGACCTGTTTTTGCACTTTATAGAAAAGGAATGATACAGATTTTTCTCTTTTGTACCTTGATGTTTTGTGTATTTTCTAATTGATTATTTTCATTGATGTAAAGTATCTTATTGCATGAATAAAAGACAATTTCATTTGGTTTTGGATAGACCTTTGGGTACTTTCCCAATTAGGCTTGTTTTAATTTCCTGTTTGCTTAATGAAATACCATGAAATAGTTTGGATTAACAACAGAAATTTATTGGCTCATTGTTTCAGAGATTAGAAGGCTTGCTTCCTCCCAGGGTCAGTATCTTCTTGTTGGCCAGCAATCTTTGGGGTTCTTTGGCTTTTCCATCACATGGCAATGAATATGGCAGCATCTTCTTTCTCTCCTGGGTTCTGTTGACTTCCAGATGCTGGCTGTTCCCCCCATGGCTTCTCTCTTTTTGTACTTCTCTTTAAAGCTTCCAGTAATAGGATTTAGACCCATGCTGATTCAGTTGGGTCACACCTTATCTAAAGTAACCTCAGCAAAAGTCCTCTTTACAAGGGTTGACCCCTACAGGAATGAGTCAAGATTAAGAACATGTTTTTCTTGGGTATGTAACTCCAAGCCTCCACAGTGCTACTGTGAACATTTTGAAAGATGTCTTTTGATGAATATATGTCTTCTGTTGTTTTATGTGAAGTATGTTTTATATTGGAGTTGCTTAAAATTTTAAAATAGTGGTTGGCTTCTTGTATACTCTTTCATGATATATTACTGGCCTAACAGAAAGACCTGTGACATGGAAACAAAGAATTGTCAGTACAACAATAATAGACTAAGTGGAAAATAAAGACTTACAAATATGTGAAAATTCTGGTTCTTCTCGGTTGCATGTGACGGGATATAGGATATGCTGATGAATGTCAAGTAGCCTGCCAATCATAGGCAAAAAGAGGAAATCACTTAGAAAATCACTTTGCATAATGGAGTCCAGAAAAAACCCCAAGGATAGAGCATTAGGTGATGTAATAAAGATTTACACACAGGCAACCACCATTGGGAAATATGAAATAAAATCTCTACTGAAATATATGGTCTTGATTGGCATATTAAGTAAAAATGGAAAATTCTGTTTGGGGATCCTAAGAAGGAAAAAATGGATTTTGTGAGCTCCAAATAAGGGCTTGAGATGGGGGAGAAGCAGATAAAGAAGGGATGCCCAGCTAAGGCTCAACTGCCTCACATATACACACAAACATGCACATGTACACAAACACAGCATAGAAACTAAATTATCTCCTGAAGTTTCTATTTCTAGCATAATTGCAGTAATTAATATGCTTGTATAGAAAACCTAAAATGCAACAGCACATACAAATTTTTTTTGGATCTCATAATAAGTTACTGATATGGGAGATAATTGGGCTAGAAACAGCAGATTACACCTTGAGTAAACACTAGCTTTGTAGGAAAGGTAGATAAATGATAACTAGTAGATTGATAGAAAATATATATTGAGAAAAAGAAATAAGGTCAATTCATTAATATATTTTAATATACAGACATAATTGTAGGCATAATAGATATTGTTCTGGTTTGCCAATGCTGCCAGGATGCAAAATACCAGAAATGGATTAGCTTTTATTAAGGGGGTTTATTTGGTTACACAGTTACAGTCTCAAGGCCATAAAATGTCCAAGGTAATGCATCAATAATTGGGTACCTTCACTGGACGATGGCCAATGGTGTCCAGAAAACCTCTGTTAGCTGGGAAGGCATGTGGCTGGTGTCTGCTGCAAGTTCTGGTTTCAAAATGGCTTTCTCCCAGGATATTCCTCTCTAGGCTGCAGCTCCTCTTCAAAATGTCACCTTCAGTTGCTCTTGGGGCATTTGTACTCTCTTAGCTTGTCTGGAGAAAGAGTCTGCTTTCAATGCCATCTTCAAACTGTCTCTCATCTGTAGCTACTCTCTCAGCTCCTGTGCATTCTTCAAAGTGTACCTCTTGGCTGTAGCAAGCTTGCTTCTTCTGTTTGAGCTTATATAATGCTCCAGTGAACTAATCAAGGCCCATGCTGAACAGGCATGGCCACATCTCCATGGAAACCATCCAATCAGTTACCACCTACATTTGGGTGGGTCACATCTCCTTGGAAACACTCAATCAAAGAATTACAATCTAATCAACACTAATACATCTGCCAACACAAGACTACATCAAAGATAATGGCATTTTGGGGGATATAATACATCCAAACCAGCAAAGATATATATTAATATAAAATAATGTTACAATTATATAACAGATACATAATACATATAATATATATTATATAATATGTAATATATAATAATGTCTATAACATTAACATACAGGCATAATTTTCTTGAGTAACCATCAGCATAGTAGAAAAGGTAGATAGATGATAGCTAGAAACTAGATAGATAGATAGATAGACAGAACATATTGAGAAAAAGTAACGAGGCCACTGCAAATTAAAGGCAATAAATGAAGGAGGAATCAGATGAATTGGAAAAAATTTGCATTAACAAAAAGATGCACCTTAAATATAAGGATGTAAAAATTTTGAAATTCATGGAGAATATAGAGCAGGTATATACATTAGGATTCGAAGCATTTTTGTTTGCATGAATTTGTGTATGCATCTGACAAAATAGGCTTCAAAGAAAAAGGTATCACTTCTTAAGATCATTAAATATTGAGAGAACTTACAACACAGAAACATTTACAAATTCTAAGTTTGTACATGTATATAAGGATATACAGGATTTGGTCCAAAACAACAAGTGGTACTAATGTACATGTATGCAACTGTATATCCCACAATTTGAAAGTGTACATGAATTATTTCAAACAATTCATCATATTTATACCACAAATTAATTGCCACCAAATTTTAAGAAAACCTGCACCATATAGAACAATTCATCCAACTACAATTAAATTAAATTATAAATAAGTCATAAATTTATCTGAAAAGTCTCAAATATATGGCAATTTAAAAACAAGCTTCCATAAAACTAATAGCTCAAAAGAAATTATAATAGAAAGCACAGAATTTTTGTAAATAAAGATTAATGAACACTACTATTTATCAAATTGTATTGATAAATGCAATGTCCAGAGAGAAATTTGCATCTTTTGTATGCATTTTTATTGTGAACTTGAACATATAAACAAAACAGTGATAACTTACAAAGTATGATTTAACAAGTAGTTAGAGAGCAAATTTCAAAGAATGTTATGGGTTACAGTTCCACAGTTTCATTTCATTCCTTATTGTGAAATACAGGATATATATAGAAAGGTGACTTTCAAAGCACAATTTAACAAAGCTGTAGAGCAAATTTCAAAGAATGTTATAGGTTAGAGTTTCACCATTTTAGTTATTTCCTTCTAGCTATTCTACTACCCTAGAATCTAAAAAAATATATATATATATATATTTGTTTAGAGTTTCAGTATTCGTGATCCTTTGTTTAATCATATTGTTTGTGTTCCTACTTCTTCCTCTCATTTAATCACTTTCCCAGTCTTCAGGGGTGTCTAGGCATTGATCACCCTAACTTGTTCATATTAAAAAGGGGTATTGATGTTATGGGGAAAGGGGCTGCACCTGGTTGATGTTCTTATAGAAGCTGTTTTGTATCTTTAAAATTTTAAATATGTTAAAGGAAAAAACATATATTAGTACAAAATAGATGATTTATTATAACTTAATCACAAACTGAAGCCAAAACAAAATTACCTACAGAAAATTTTAGAGCAAAGCTCATACTGAATGGTGAAACATTAAAAGTTGTTCCTTCAAAATTAAGAACAAGAATTGAAGCGTATTATCACCAGTTCAAATAAATATTATTCAATATTATACTGGACGTCCTACTCAACACAATTAGACAAAGAAACAACAAAAAGAAAATTATAAACATTGAATTAGAAATGAATGTTTTAATATTACTGTATGTCCTACAGAAATTAAAATGATCTTAAGGGAATATTAGGAACAATTCTATGCTAAAGTTAAAAGACTGACAGTGCCAAATATTGGTGTGGTGGAAAATCTAGAACCATCATATGTTGCTGGTGAAAATATAAAATGATACAGCACTTTTGAAAACAATTGCAGTTTCTTACAAATTTAACATACACTTAGTATATGACTCAGCACTCTACTCTTAGGCATTTATCCAAGAGAAATAGAAACATGTCCACACAAAGACTTGTATATGAATGTTCATAGCAGCATCTTTCCTTACAGCCATAAATAGGAATCAATCCAATGTCCATCAACTGGGAATGAATATACAAAATGTGGTATATCCATACAATGGAATATTACCCAGCAGAAAAAGGAAGAAATTAGCAATAAATGCAAAAAAAAAAAAAAGATGAATTGCAAAAGCATTATTTTAAGAGAAAGAAGGTATATATACAAGATTACACAATTATTTTTAAAGTATTTTTCTCATGGTTTTCTTGTGTCCTCAATATTTGAAAAATGCACTGAGAGGAAAACTGGTTTGTCCCTGCATCCCCCAAAATCTCTGAACAGCAGATCCCAATGGGTATAAATCCTGGATTCATGCCGCCTGCTGGAATTCAGCGCACCTCTCTGAGATACTCCCCCTCCTATTATTCCTTATAATTCCCATTCCCTCAGTAGCTCTCCACTACCTGCAAGCAGAAAATTTCTCTATTTTTTCCCTTTTCTAGATTTTCAATTTGTGAGTGCTGGTCTCCTGCCAGCCACTCTATCACACACAGATGCCTAGGATTCATATTTTAATCTCCACTCTCAAGTCCCACTAGTCCAAAGAGTGAGTTCTTAGACTTGAAGAATGAAAGGAATAATTTTCTAAAAAAAATTTTGATTGTATCTCTCCCCTCTTCAAGAAAATGTGCATGATATCCCACAGACCATGGGATAAAATCAAACTTTTTATTAAACAATGTTATACTTAGAAATAACCATAAATTGGCCAAAGTCTAATTTTCTGATCTCAGAATTCACAGCCCTGGATGGGAGTCAGCTTTGATATCAGGTCAAACATGGTGTAAATTCTGATTCTGCCAACATCTGTGAGCCCTTGACCAAGTTGCTTCAACTCTATAAGCCTTCTTTTTTTAATCTTTAAATTATGAATAAATGTATGCTTCAAAGGATGCTTTGAGTTTTAAATTAACTGACTTATCAAATGGCAAAGTGAGTGTATTTGACACTAGAAACAGAACTGTTTCAAATGCTTTATGCCTATATATGACACATTTTCAGTAATAATCATGTAAAATAATGAGCTATCAATTTTCTTTAAACAATTATCAAGTAAAAAGGTATGCTTCCTTTTTAAGGATATAATTGAAATCCAATAAAATATTTCAGGCAAAAAACAAAATTTGCACCTTTGAAACAAAATTATTCACTTTAAATTTGTAATGTTTTGCTGTTTTAAGTTTTAAACCCAAATAAAAACTCCAAAGGGTCACACAGAGTGACAGAACTGGAGTAACTCAAGTTCTTTTTCTGAATCTTTATACTCACTGTTCAATTCTTATTTATTTTAACTCAGCTATTAAGTGCAAGAGTGTATAGTGGGTGGAAAATAAAAACTGTGCTGGAAGCAAGCTCCAAGTTAAAACCTTTCTCTTTGTATTAGTTTCCTGTTGCTGCTTTAACAAATTAGCACATGCTTAGTGAATTAAAGCAACACACATTTATCCTTTTAGGGTTCTGGGATCCTGAAGTCTAAAATGAGTACTATGGGGCCAAGATCAAGGTGTTGGCAGGACCAGTTCCTTCCCGAAGCTCCAGAGGAGAATCTGTTCCTTGCCTCTTCCAGCTTCCAGTGGCTGTTGGCATTCTGTGACTTGTGGCTGTACAATTCCAATCTCGGCTTCATTTCCTTCTCCTCTTCTGTGTCAAATCTCCCTACACCTCCCTTTTATAAGGACACTTCTTATTACATTTATGGTCCACGTGGATAATCCAGGATAAGCTCACCATGTCAAAATCCTTAACTTAATCACACCTGTAAAGACTCTTTTGCCATAAAGTAATATTCACAGGTTCCAGGAAGTAGGACCTTGCTCTCTTTGGAGAGCATTATGCAGCCTCCCACACTCTCTAAAAGAAGACCTGCAGTTTGGGAAGATTGTGTAACTAAGAGTTCTTCAAATCCACCCCTCATAAAGGAGACAATATTTAGTAAAGAATAAGTAATAAAATGTGATCATTTGAAGCTAGCATATACAGTATTAAAATTAATCAGTAAAAGCAGCATTATTTTAAAAATGTAAATCAACAAAAAATTCATTTTGGCTTTTTTTTGATTGAGAAAAAAAGTGGGTGTTTGGTATGAGACTAGGGAGGGAGAGTGAAGGAACAGTTCTCAACTTACAGCTGAGTGCTGAAAAAAAATCAAGAATCCTTTGTTGTTGTTACTATTTCTTAGTTTCTTTGGGGCATTATTTCCAGTTGGTATTTTGGAAAATTTAAAACAAGTTTAACACTAGTACAAGGAGCCACAATGAACACAGTACCCCATTTCAACAATAAGAAACTCATGTTAAATAGTATTTCAGCTCCACCCCCAATTAAATACCTACTTCTGTGTTTTTTTAAAAGCAAATCCAAGTTATTTATCCATAAATATTTCAGTAACTATATTTAAAATGAAAGAACTCATTTTGTTTTGAACTTAATATGCCTCAACAAGAAATTAGCATAGTCTAAATATGAAATTAATATTTTATTATCATAAAAATCCAGTTAGTATTTAGATTTTCAATTCTGTCAGAAATGTTATATATCTTTTCAGCTTTTTAAATCAGGATTCAAATAAATTCCATGCACTACAATCAATTGGTTGATATTTCTGTTAATCTGTAGGTCCCTGGTCTAATACTTTTTTTGTTGTCATTGAACAAACTTGTTAATTGTATTGTGGAGTGAGTGTTTCAGACTGGACTGTGTTAATTGTATCTCTGTGGTTGGTTTATCATATTTATGTGTCCTCACAATTTCCTGGAAGTTAGTATCCAAATCTTGAGATTTGATCAGATTTAGGTTCACTTTATTTTGGCAATGGTATCCCTTTTAAAACATATTGATTCAGTTTTGAAAAACCTGCTGCTAAGTGAAAAGCTGTTAAGTAAGTTGCTCAGGTAGCTAAAGTGCCACTTCCTTTTGAAGCCTGATTACACACATTAAACTGAGAAATTACAATTTCTTTCATGCATATGTTTCATTAAATTTCTGTTTCAAGCACGTGTTATATGCTTACTAGCTCTACAACTTTGAGCACATTATTTAATCTCTAAAACTTTCCATATTTTCATTTGCATAATGAGATAATAATTCTTTTGTGAATTCAATTTTATTGAGATATATTCACATACCATACAGTCATTCACAGTGCCATTATATATAGTTGTGCATTCATCATCACAATCAATTTTTGAACATTTTCATACCACAAAAAAGAATAAAAATTAAAGTAAAAAAAGAACATGCAAAAATCCCATCCCCCTCATCCCTCCCTATTATTCATTTACTTTTTGTTCCCATTTTTCTACTCATCTGTCCATACACTGGATAAAGGGAGTGTGAGCCACAAGGTTTTCACAATTGCATGGTCACACAGTGTAAACTACATAGTTATACAGTCATCTTCAAGAATCAAGGCTACTGGTCTGCAGTTCAACAGTCTCAGGAATTTAATTCTGACTATTCCAGTATACTAAAAACTAAAAAGGGATATGTATATGACACATAAGAATAACCTCCAGAATGTCCTCTTGACTCCATTTAAAATCTCTCTGCCACTAAAACTTTATTTTGTTTCATTTCTCTTTCTTCTTTTGGTTAAGAAGGATTTCTCAATCCCATGATGCTGGGAGCAGGCTCATCCTTGGAAGTCCTGGCCCATGTTGTCAGGAAGATTTGCACTCCTCGGAGTCCTGTCCCACATAGGAGGGGGAGGGCAGTGAGTTTACCTGCAGAGTTGGCTTAGAGAGAGGCTACATCAGAGTAACAAAAGAGGTTCTCTGGGAGTGACACTTAGGCACAATTATAAGGAGACTTAGCCTCTCCTTTGCAGTAAAATGCTTCATAGGGGCAAGCCCCAAGATTGAGGGCTTGGCCTCCTAAATTGGTAGTCCCCAATGCTTGTGAGAAGATCACAAGTAATTCCCCACTTGGGGAAGTTTATTATTTCTACATTTTCTCCCAGTCTCTCAAGGATGCTTTGCAAATGCATTCTTATTCTCTGCCCAAATTACTCTGGGATATATCAGGACTTCACAGTAACCTGTACAAACCAACCTAATTTCACTCCCTACTCAAAGTTCTATGTCATAGTGTTTGAATAAACTGACCATACAAATTAAATTATATAATATGCTACAAAAAAATACAGATTTTGCACTTAATAAAGATCTCTTCCTTCTATCTCACACAAAAGTAGAAGTTTTAAAACACAGTCAGTATCATCCTTTACCCTTTAGTCTGACTTACCTTAGTCCTGACCAAGTCCATTTCATTCATACTTCTAATCAAAGTCTGATCTCTTTTTCAGAGTCTTTACCATTTGCTGTATGGGATAATGCTGGCATTCATAGTTGCCAGACTCTGGCTGTGAGTCTCAAGTGTCACACAGAGATACCTAAAGTTCCAGGGACTGACCAGGTTATGAACAAAGAGCTCAGTATCTCAGTATTTAGAAATAGTTATTACAAAACAGGAATAGATGTAACTGCTGTAAGAGCTTACAATCTAGGAACCCTTACAATAAGCATTCTGATGATAACCTATGCTCTCAGATTCAATTCCCAGAGTGTGCACATTATAGTTAGTCCATTTTTATGAGGCATTATATTTGTCTCCTTTGTTTCTCATTTATTTCACTCAACATACTGTCTTCAATGTCCATTCACCTAGTTGCATATCTTATAACTTTATTTCTTCTTGTAGAAGCTAAGTATTCAATTGTATTTATACACCAGAGTTTGCCATTCCATTCATCAGTTTTTGTACCCTTAGGCCACCTCCATCCACTGCAAATTGTGAATACAGCCTCCATAAACACCACTGTGCAAATGTCCATTTATGTCCCTGTCTTCAGGTCTTCCAAGTATTTACCCAATAACACAGTTTCAGGACCATATGACAACCCCATGTTAACTTCCTGTGGACCAATCACATTGCCCTCCAGATGTGCCGCACCATTCTACTTTCCTACCGAAGTAATTGTAATTAGGTACATCCCTCTCTCCACATTTTCTCCAGTATGTGTATCCCTATTTTTATTTTTTTGACAGTTTTATTCACACACCATGCATTCCCTTCTAAGTAAACAATCAATGGTTCCCTGTATAATCAAATAGTTATGCATTCAGTACCACTATCTATACGAGGACATCTCCATTTCTTCCACAAAATAAAAAGGAAGAGGCAAAAAAAAAAAAAAGAAAAAAGGAAAAAAAGAAAAAGAAGGAGAAAAATGGTGACTACCAAAAATAAAAGAAAAGAAAAACATTAAATAAAAGGGTCAGACAACAACACCAATGCCAAGAATCCCATACACCTCCATTATACCGTTATATTCCCCTTTTATAGTCATTTAGCTTTGGTATATCGTCTTTATTACAATCAATGGATGCATATTACAATGCTACTTTAGCTATAGACTCTAGTTTGCATTGATTGTGTTTTTCCCCAATACCATCCCATTTTAAATACCTTCCAAAGTTGACATTTATTTGTTCTCCCTCATGTAAAAACATTCTTATATTTGTACATTTAATCAAAATCATTAACCTTTCTATGCTTCACTAAGTTATACTGTCCCAGTCTTTATAGTCTATCTTTACTTTTGGTGTTCTCCATGCCCCTAACCTTCCTCTTTAAACCATATTCACAGTCATGTTTGTTCAGTATACTTACAGTATTGTGTTACCATCACCCAGTATTGTGTTTTTCAGTTCTGGATCTATACAATCAATTCTGTTTAACATTCTATACTTCTTTACTATCAAATGTCCAGTCTGTACCTTCTTTCTAGCTCCTTGGTATCCTCATTTCTACACTTTTCTCCAAACCTCTCTCTCCTGTATTTAGGTATCTATCTGTAGGACTCCCTTTATTATTTCTTATTGAGGAGGTCTCCTGTTTTTGAACTCTCTCTGAGTCTGTTTATCTGTAAATATTTTAAACTCTCCCTCGTTTTTGAAGGACAATTTTGCTGGATATCAGATTCTTGGATGGCAGTTTTTCTCTTTCAGTTTGTTGAATGTATCATACCACTGCCTTCTCCCCTCCATGGTTTCTATGGGGACATCTGCACTTGGTCTTATTGAGCATCCCTTGTATATGATGAATTGCTTTTCTCTTGCTGCTTTCAGAATTCTCTCTTTGTCGTTGACATTTCACAATCTGATTCATATGTGTCTTGGAGTAAGTCTATTTGGATAAATTCTTTTTTTGGGTATGCTACATTTCTTGGACCTACAATTTTATGTCTTTCATAAGAGTTGGGAAATGTTCATTGATTATTTCATCTATTATTCTTTCTGCCCCCTTTCCCTTCTCTTCTCCTTTGGGGAAACCTATAATGGGTATATTTGTGCACTTCATGTTGTCATTCAGTTCCCTGAGCCCCTGCTCAGATTTTTCCATTCTTTTCCCTATCTATTCTTTTATGCACAGGATTTCAGATTTCCTGTCCTCTAATTCCCTAATTCTTTCTTCTGCCTCTCCATGTCTGCTGTTGTATGTCTCCATTGTATTTTTCATCTCTTCTATTTTGCCTTTCATTCCCATAAGTTCTTCCATTTGTTTTTTCAAGCTTATGAATTCCTCCTTATGTCACCCAATGTCTTCTTTATAGCTTTCATCTCTTTTGCCATTTTTTCTTTTAACTCATTGATTTGATCTAGCAGATTTGCTTGAAAATCTTTAATTAGTCATTTCAACTCTTGAATCTCAGTTGAGGTGAGATTCACCTCAGATTGACTGAGCCATATCTTTTGTGTTACCTGGTGTGGTTCATGATTTTTTTTGCTGTCTGAGCTTCTGGTTTCCTTGATTAGTTTATTCCGGAGGCTTTCTTTCTTTTGTCTTGGGTTTTCTTTGCTCTCTATCTTTTCTTTGTTTCTCACACTGGCCAGTTGTCAGGTTGGCTCTGCCCTCTAGTCCTCCCCCCAAAATCAGGCACCCACCATGCCCTGCCACAGGCACCATAGTAGTCAATGGCAACCCCAGCAAGTTTACTGTGTGTGGTAATATGTGTGTGTGTGTATGTGTGTGTGTGTGTGTGCTGGATTCCAGTGATGCTCTGTTTTCTGACAGGCAGCAAGACCTGGATTTCTTTTGGAACCTGCTTTAACAGTTAGGTTGCCCATATTTCTTAGCTAAAACAGGGCCAGGTTTCTGTGCAGGACATGCAGACCAGCTCCTGTGGTCCTAATAAAGGGTTTGGAGCATCTTTTTTAAAAAAGTGTTTCTATTCCCTTGCACTTTCCAGACTGTCCAACCAATGCACTGTTCAGTAACTTAATTGTCCTCAGATGCTGCTTTGCCTCTGAGCCCAGGCTGCATCTACAGAGCTGAGCTGAAATTGTGGGATCCCTATGTTCTCACGTTGCCAGCCAAAATCTGGTCAATGTGGGGCTCCACCCGTGGCAAAGTACTCCCTCAGCTGCCCCAGTACTCCAGCCATCCCCAAGGCAAGGAAATGGCCACTGGCTGCTGCTTCCCTCACGGGCGGAGGAAGTGCTTTCAGACTCAGGGCTGGAAATGAATTTTCTCAGAATCTTTGTCCCTCACTGACTTGGGCCTTGAAATGTCCTCCTCTGTCCCTGGGGTCTTCAAACAGTGGGGGTATGTCTCATTGCTGTGAGAGATTTTAAAATCCGTATACCTGGTGGGCAGGGTCCCATCTGCTGATTCTGTGCCTTTCCCACAGAGACTGACTGAGGGGGAGGGGAGAGGATCAGTTTTTCTGGGACAGTAGATTCCTACCTTCTGTCTGATATTTCTTCTCCGTCTTCAATTTGGCATTTAGAGGTTCCTTCTCCAGTCTGTATCATCCTCCAGAATTTCAAAAAATTCAAAATTGTCCTTTTTTACACTGAATCTCTGGAGAGGAGCTTTAGTAGCTATTTACATTGCCATGTTGATGACATCACCCCTACAGTGATGAAATCACCCCCATATTGATGATGTCACCCAATAATTATTTGAAATGATTAAAAAAGATGATATACTTAAAATGTTTAACTTAGATCCTGACACATCTTTGCTTCCCAAAAATTGTCTTAAATTATTAACAGAATTATTTTCCTAAGTAGGTGAATCTGATCTAGATTAAATAAACGTTTAATTTCCTAAAATCTTACATGACATAAGATGCCCTTTTGATATATGCATTTTTTGCTTGATGGAAGGCAAAATCCAACTAATTTTCAGGACAGATGGTACTGCCAAAGGGAGAGGGAAAAGAAAATTTAGTTATTTTGATTATTCTCTTTTCCTCTTTCTCCCACAACTAACCCTGTACTTAAGCAATGGAAGTGATCATAGATATAAACAACCTTGCATCGATTGTGGCTGAAAACCCAGGGGAACGAGCCAGTAGAGATACAATTTTGTTGTTAACTGACTCTTAGGCATTAATGTTGCTTCCATTCATGACCCTTGTTGGGACTCTGCATCTCTCTTTGATTCTCACTGCTCTTTCCCTCTCCAGAGATAGAGACCTTCTCCAAAGGAAACTCGGTTCTCCCTTGGGGTTACATAAGTTTACTTCTTGCTCTTCAAACCATAGGAATAGCCAACACTGTCAAAATTTCCTGAACTGGTCTGGGTCAGAGTAATAGCACTAAATTAAGAGACACAAAGTCAAGAGTCTGACTAACACAAAAGTGGGAAGTAAGTTTATAGCCTGATAATTCCCCAGTGGACAACTGGTTGGTGATATTTGGTGAGAATCATTTTATAAAAATGCTTCTGGGAGAACAATTTGTTAGACCTATCAAAGACCAATTCCTATGATTTCATCTCAGTTTATATTTGGTTCTTGCCAAGCAAATTCCCTTCAAGCATAGGAATAAAGGAGAAAACTCCTAGGATGTGTATATGCATACTGCTTTAGCAGTTATTTCAAAATGTTCCATGTTTATTATTCAGTTAGATCAAGTGAAAATAAATTTTATCTGCAATCAAAAGACCAAACCACTTTCCTGCGAATTGATACGCATTTCTCTGTGAATCCAAGATTGTATCAGGCATTTGACTCTTCCTTCAGCTTGCAAAGCAATGAGATTTTCTTCCAGAAAAACAATCCTGAAGATATTTTCAGAGAATTGACCTAGATTTGCTTGACTCAATGTTTTATGGTCTTGCATTCATATTTGTATGGCAATAAGGGTTAGCAAGATCTGTGCCAGAGGAGAATATGTGAAGCAGACATTTTTATTGAGTATCCAAAAACTAATCTGAAGATAAATCAGAGGGAATCATTCTAATGTCTGTTTTAGGCTAATTACTTTCCCCTTAATATTTATTGTCTTTAATTGCTATTATAAGACTATCCATTTAACTGTGGTATACATATTTGAGTAAGAGTAAAACATGTTTTAGCATATGTGCTTAGTATTAATTGTATATTGCAAGCATAATTTGAGAACTTAATAGAATGTAATAGAATTAAAATTCTGAAATGTTCAGAGATTTTAAGCGTCTAATATTCACTGATCTTTCCACTTTTCAAAATACCATTCTCCTAAAATAAATTTGACTTACCAGAGTCTGTGAAGTTTATATATCACATTCTGAAGGTGCCAGTACAATATCTGTGTATTTCATGCCAACTTGACTTTACCTATAAGTAAATCCATTTTCATGATGTTGAGTACACACCAAAAGGGGTGGACAATTCTATTTGACAGTGCTTCAAAAGCATAATCTTTTCCCCACCCCACCCAGAGTAGAGACACTGGGACCAGGTGAAAATGTGTGGAAAAAATTTTTTGAATATCTTTGCCAACTGATTCTGAAAGAAGCATTTAAAAAAGAACAGTTCTCACAAGATGCATCAGGCAACTCTCTGGAAACTTCTTTAGCAGAAATATTTCCTTTAGCAAAATGCCTGGGATCTGAATTCAATTCAAATAGCAGTACTCTAGGAAGAGCAACCAGTGTCTTAGTTGTGACTCATGGAGCATATATGAAGACTAATTATTTTCAGACTGACCTTAAGTGATCCTTACCAGCAATTGTGAGCAAATCTAAGACTGTATCAGCCAGTCTCAATGTGGGGATTAGTCTCTTTATCAGAAAATTGGAGGAAGAAAAAGATGCAAACCAACAGTTCAGTGTGTTTGTATGAACCTAAAAGAGTATCTAAATGGAGTGACTGAAACTCACTAAGTTTAAATCTACATCAAAATCTAACAGTTTCAAGCCTCTGAGGGAAGGAGTGACTTTGGATTTATTTATTTCTGTCCCCTGATAGTGCTGGTTTTCAAACAGCTAAAAAGGTTTCTATTACAGCAAGTTATAAAGTTCAAATGCAATCATAGCCATGTAAAACAATAATGGAAATACATTTAGAAATGACTTATTTGGGTACAGTTATTTTCAAGAATAATTTTCTTCACCACACTCAGTTCCATCTCTGGATTGTGAATGGATGAAATGATTCACTGTTGTAAGATGGAGGATTAATAACCTTGTTACTGTGTTTCTTTCCTTTTTTCTTATGTTGATATTTCTCTTTACTGTTTGAAAATCTAGCCTCTTTTATTGGCTCTTGGTAAGAGTACTGGTTAAGTTCATGTCTCAAGTTAGCCAGATGATGGTGCCCAGCTGTCTGGCCAGGAAAGCACTAGCCTAACAGTTGCTACAAGGACATTTCATGTCTGGTTGATGAACCAGAGGGATTGGTTTATTGGATCATCAATCAGTTGGTTGCATATGTGGCTGGTTATATCTGCAATCAATTGGGGGAGTGTCTTTCACAACGAGAGAATCCAATCAATCGAAGACTTTTGAGAGAGTGGAAAAAAGCCAGGAGAAGGTAATTCAGAGTTTGTCCCTGGAAGGAGCAAGGAGGGTTCACAGGAGCTGAGAGAGCTCATAAATACTTGGAGAAGCAGACAGAAAGATATTTTGTGATGCTAAGTTAAGAAATGAAGCCAGAGTTTGCCCCAGAGAGGTTAGGTGTGAACCTACAAGTATTTAAATAGAAAGCCACTGAAGCTTTGAACTAATAAATCCCCTTCATAAAAGCAAATCCATTCCTGGAATGTTGCATTACTGGCAGCTTTAGCAAACTGAAACAGTAAGATACTGTATGCTTTTTACTATCTCGAACAGTGTTTGGGAGAAGAAACAGTTTATTTGGTAATTCCCACTGCATATTTATGGCAATAAATGTCAGACTTTCCTGGTGTTAAAAATGGGTTGGTATAGGGGAAAAAAACAATCAATGCAAACTAGAGTCTGTATTTAACAGAAACATTGTATTATGCTTCCTTTAATGTAACCAATGCAATATACCAAAACTAAATGCCTGTAAGAGGAGGATATAAGTGAGCAGTACATGATTCTTGGCTTTGGTGATGTCCTTTTTATTGTACTTTATTTTAATTTTACCTTTACTTTGTTACTTTTTAGCTATGATATTTTTTCTTTCTTTTTATTTTTCTTTTGCCTTTCTGCTTTTTTTGACTTTTCCTCTTTCTTCATGCAAGAAATTGAAATGTCTTTATACATATAGTGGTGGTGGTGGTGGTGAATACATAAGTAGGTGATTACACAGGGAACCATTTATTGTTTACTTAGGATGGAATGTATAGTATATGAATAAAACCATCTTAAAAATAAAATAGGTTGATGGATGAAACTTGAGGACAGTATGTTTAGTGAAAAAAATCAGGCACAATGCAACAAGTACTGTATGATTTTACTGATACTGATATAAAATAATTATAATACCTAAACTCATATTAGACATGAAATATAGTTTACCAGGATATAGAATGAGACTAAAGAATGGGGAGCAGTTGCTTAATATGTGCAGAAGGCTTAACTAGGTTGAACTTAAGCATTTGGATATGGACAAAGGTGATTGTAGCATGTTATTGTGAGAATAATTAACAGTGCTGAATGTTGCATGAATGTGACAGGAAGGGGAAGTTTAGAGTCACATACATCACCAGGAGGAAAGCTGGATGTTAAAACATGGGAATGTATAACACAGTGTATCTTGTGGAATTAGAAATTTTTTCCATGAACTAGAACAAATGTATGACACCATTACTAGGGAATTAATAGTAGAGGGGTATATGGGGAAAAATGTACCTATTGTAAATTATGAACTACATTTAGTAACATTTTAATATTCTTTTATCAACATTAATAAATGTACTATACCAATATGAGTCAATAATGGAAGGGGGATTAGAGTTATGGGAGGATTTGAGTTGTCTTTTTTATTTTTATTTCTTTGTTAGAGTAATGAAGATGTGATGATGAATGCAAAACTATTTAATGGTACTGTGAACAATTGATTGTACACTTTGGATGATGGTGTGGTATGTGAATAATTTCAATAAAATTGAATAAAAAAAATGTAAAGAGATTGGATCAGCCATCAAAAACCTACAAAAAAAGAAAATTCCAGGAACAGATGGTTTCACATGCCAAGTCTTACAAGCATTCAATAAAGAATTTGTACCAATACTGCTCAAACTCTTGAAAAGGCTGGAAACCTACCTAACTCATTCTATGATAACCACCTCACCCTAGTACCAAAACCAGACAAAGATACTATAAGAAAAGAAAATTACATACCAACCTCCTTAATGAATATAGATGCATAACTCCTCAACAAAATACTTGTAAATTGAATCCAAGAGCATATTAAAAGAATTATACACAATGACTCATTAGGTTTTATACCAGGTATGCAAGGTTAGTTCAGCACACACAAAAAAATCATGTAATATATGATGCCACATCAATAAATTAAAGGGGAAAAACCACATGATCATCTCAATTGATGCATACAAGGCATTTGAGAAACTTCAGCATCCTTTCATGATGAAAACATTTCAAAGATGGGAATAGAAGGAAGATTTCTCAACATGATAAAGGAAATATATGTAAAACCCACAGCAAACATCATATTCAATGGGGAAATACTGAAAGCTTTCTCTCTAAGATGAAGAACAAAACAAGTATACCTACTGTCAACATGTTTGATCAGCATTGTGCTGGAACTTCAGTTACAGCAATTCAGCAAGAAAAAGAAATAAAAGGCATCCAAATTGTGAAGGAAGAACTAAAATTTTCAGTTTGCAATGACATGATCCTATATGTAGAAAATCCCACAAAAATCTATAGTAAAGCTACTAGAATTAATAAATGAGTACAGCAAAGTGTCAGGATACAAGAGCAATAGGAAAAATCAGTAGTGTTTCTACGTACTAGTAAGGGGCAATCTGAGGAGGAAATCAAGAAAAAAATCCATTTACAATGGCAACCAAAAGAATAAAGTATTTAGGAATACATTTAACCACGGAAAATATTCCTATACATAGAAAACTATTAGAAATTGATAAAAGAAATCAAGAAAGACCTAAATAAATGGAAGGACATACCATGTTCATGGACTGGAAGACTAAATCAAATTAAAATATCAATTCTACACAAACTGATTTATAGATTAAATGTGCCAATTAAAATCCCAACAGCTTACATTTAAGAAATAAGAAAGGCAATAATAAAATTTATTTGAAAGACAGTGTGCCACCAAATAGCTAAAAATATTTTGAGAAAGACAAATGAAGTTGGAGGTCTCATACTATCTGACTTTAAAATATATTACAAAGCCACAAAAGAACATGGTACTGGCATAAAGATAGGTATACTGACCAAAGAAAAAGAATTGAATGTTCAGAAATAGACCTTCTCATCTATGGAAGATTGTCTTCAATAAGACAGTCAAGTCATTCCTAGTGGGAAAGAGCAGCCTCTTCAACAAATGGTTCTTAGGGAACTGGATATCCATGTTCTGAAGAATTAAAGAGGACACCTATCACACATTTTATTAAAAAATTAACTCAAAATGGACCAAAGACATAAACAGTAGAGCTAAGACCATAAAACTTTTAGAAGAATATGTAGGCAAATAACTTAAATATATTGTGATATGTGGTAGTTTCATGGGCTTTATACCCAAAGCACGAGCAATGAAAGAAGAAATAAATAAATGGATTTCCTCAAAATTAAATAATTTTGAGCATCAAAAGACTTTGTCAGGATAGTAAAAATGTAGCCTATGCAATGGGAGATAATATTTGGAAATCACATACCAGATAAGGGTTTAAAATCTACATCCTACAATGCAGCAACAAAAAGACAAACAAGGCAATTTTAAAAATGGGCCACAGACATGGACAGAGACTTTTCTGAAGAGGAAATAAATTGGCTCAAAAACATATGAAAAGATTTTCATCTTTACTAGCTATTAGGAAAATGCAAATCAAAACCACAATGAGATATCACCTCACACCTACCAGAAGAGCCATTGAAAAAACACACACCCAGAAAACTAAGACTACTGGATAGGATGTGGAGAAAGAGTTAAACTTATTCACTGTTGGTGGGAATGTAGAGTGGTGTATCAACTGGAAGGCAGTTTGGCATTTCCTCAAGAAGCTAAGTATAAAATTGCCATATAATCCAGTGATCCCATTACTAGGTATAAACTCAGAGGAACTGAAGGCTGGGACACAAATGAACATTTGTAAACTGATGTCTATAATGGCATTGTTCATTTTTGCCAAGAGACAGAAGCAGCCTAAATGTTCATCACTTGGATAAACAAACAATGGTATTTACATACAATGGAATATTAAGCAGCTGTAAGAATTAAAACATGATGCATGCAACAACATGCATGAACCTTGAGGACATTATGTAGAGCAAATTACCTGAAAACAAAAGAACAAATGCTGTATGGTCTCACTATTATGAACTAATTATAATGCACAAACTCTGAGAGTTTAAGTTAAGAACACAGGTTATCAGGATGTAGAAAAAGGACAGACACCAAGCATTTGTTGCTGGAACAGAGAATGTTCAACATGATTGATTGTAAAGGTCCAAAAATGAGTAGCACAATATTATCTGATATTAGCAGAGTATTTTAAGTATAATGAACAAAACTGAATGTGAGTATGGTTGAAAGAGGAAGACTTGGGGCATGGATAACACCAGAACAAAAGATAGAGGATAAAAACTGGGACTGCATAACTTAGCAAAAGTTATAGTGGACTATGATAGTGATTAATTGTAGAAATATATGAAAGTTTTTACATGGGTGAGAACAAGTGAATGTCAACATTGCAAGATGTTAAAAACAGGATGGTATATTGGAAAAATACAATTAATGTAAACTATGGTCTATTTTTTACATTAATATTGTGATATCCTTCCCTAATTGTAACAAAGGCAATATACCAAAGATAAATATCAACAGAGGGGAATATAAAGGAGGGTTATGGGATTATTGTTGCTCTCATTTTTTCTCCTTTTTTATTTTACTTTATTTTTTATTCTTTTATTATTTTTTCCTCTTCTTTTTTTTTGTGGAAGAAATGGAAACTTTCTCATGTAAATTGTGGTGGTGAAAGCATAATTCTGTGATTGTACAGAGAGCTATTGATTGTTCACTTGGTGTGGATTTTATGATGTACAAATAAAACAGTTTAAAAAATAAACAGAAAGATATCGGTACTGGGCAATATGTGGAGAGAGGGTATACCTATTCACTGTTGGTAGGGAACTAGAAAGGTTTAGCCCTTCTGGAAGGCAGTGTAGTGGTTCCACAGAAGGCTAAGTATAGGGTTGGCATATGATGCCACAACCCCAATATTTGGTTAAAACTTGAAGAACTGAATGCAGGTATACAAATAGGCATTTGCATACTGGAGTTTATGGTGGCAGTATTCATGATTTTCAATGGATGGAGGTGGCCTATGCAAACATTGATGGGTGACTAGAAGGGTGAACTGTGGTGCATACACACAACAGAATATTGAGTGGCTACAGAAAGGAATGAATTTGTGAGGCATGCAACTATGTGAATGAAACGTGAGGATATTATGTTGAATGAAGTAAGCCAGAAATGAAAATATTGTAAGGCCTCACTAATGTAAACTAACTACAATGAGCAAATGCTGAAAACTGAATTCAAGAACACAGGTTATCAGTGGAAAGAATGTGAGCAGAGATTGCAAGCTCTTACAATACTCACATCTATTCCTTAGTTTTAACTTATGTAAGAGATATTTATTGATACAAAATTTCTATTCTCTGTAGCACACTATGTAAGTTAACTTCTATGGTCAGGTTATTTAAACAACATTACATGGAACCTAGAATAGGGATAGAGATCTTGATATTCTATACAGTTTAATTTAATACCCCAATACATCCCAAAGTACTTTTGACAGAAAATTGAAAAGTATTTGCAAAGTCCCCTTGAGGGACTGGGAAATATGTGGAAATATTAAACTTCCCCACCTGGGAAATTCCTGATATTCTTGCAAGCATTAGGGATTCCTAAATTAATAAGTCAAGCCTTTGATATTGGGGCCTCCCTTTATGAAACTTATTCCTGCAAAAGGGAATCTAAGCATACTTATAATTATGCCTAAGAGTCACCCCAGAGAACCTCTTTTGTAGCTCGAATGTCACTTCTGTCTCCCAGCCAACTCTGCAAATAAATTCACTAGCCTTCCCTCTATATGGGATATGACTCCTGGGGGTGAAAATCTCTCTGGCCCCATTGGACATGACTCCCAAGTGCAATGCCCTGGCATTGTGAGATTGGGAATGTCTTCTTAACAAAAATGGGGAAAAGAAATGAAACAAAATTAAGTTTCTCTGGCTAATAGATTTTGAATAGAGTTGAGTGTTCATTCTGGAGGTTATGCTTATGCATTATATAGATATTCCTTTTTAGTTTCTAGTATACTAGAATAACTAGAAGGCAATACCTGAATCTGTTAAACTGTAATCTAGTAAACTTGATTATTTATGATGATTGTATAATTATATAGATTTTATCATAGGACTGTGTGATTGTGAAAACTTTGTGACTGACAGTCATTTTATCTAGTGTATGGGCAGATAAGTAATAAAATAAAGGCAAAAACATATAAATGACAGTAGGGGATAAGAGGTATGAGTTGTGTTGGGTGTTCTTTTTTATTTTTTTTCTTTATTTTTGAGTAATGAAAATGCTCTAAAATTGATTGTGACAATGAATGTGCCACTATATGATGACATTGTGAGCCATTGATTATATACTTTTGATAGACTATATTGTGTGTGGATATACCTCAAAAAAATTGCATTAAAATATGTGTATGCTGGAGCCAAACAACAGCAAATTTGAAGAGGAATAAGAAAGGATCAGCAACCTAGAAGACAAAGCAACTGAATTTGAACAGATAAAAGAAGAAATGGAGAAAATTGGAAACATTTGAGCAGGGTCTCAGGGAAATGATTAAGAACACAAAGTGCACAAACATATGCATCATGGACACAGTGCAGAAGAAGATAAGAGAAAAGGTCCAATAATAATATTTGAAGAAATAATGGCTGAAAATTTCCCAATCCTTATGAATGACATAAATATGCAAATCCAAGAAGCCCACTGTATGCAAACAGAATACATCTGAATAAATTCACTCTAAGGTACATACTAACCAGACTGTCAAATGCTGATGAGAAGGAGAAAAATTGTGAAAACAGCAAGAAAAAAAAAAAGTGAATCATCACACACAAGAGAAGCCAAATAAGATTGAGTGCTGATTTCTCATCAGACGCCATGGAGGCAAGAAGGCAGTGGTAAAATATGTTTAAAATACTGAAAGAGAAAAGTTGCCAGCCCAAAATTCTCTTTACAGCAAGATTGTCTTTCAAAATGAGGGAGAGTTGAAAACATTCACAGATAAACAGAAGCTCAGGGAGTTCACTAATAAGAGCCCAGCCCTATGAAGACTACTAAAGGGATTTCTGCCAGCTGAAACTAAAAGTCAGGATAGAGAGATCTGGAGGAGAGTACAGAATTGAAGTGAATTGATAAAAGTAATAAAAGGATGAAAAAAATAGACCTGACAAATAAAACCAAAGGATAGGATGGTTGAAGTAAGAACTACCCATACAATAATAACTTTGAAGGTTAATGGATTAAACTACCCAATCAAAAGCCATGGATTGGAGGAGGAGCTAAGATGGCAGCATAGAGAAGAGTGGAAGATGGTTAGCCCCCCCCCCCCCCCGGAACAATTCATAAATGACCAAACAACCAGTAAATAACCTGGAATAATAGCAAGGAGACAAAAGTGACTGACCTCTCATCATCCACCAACCTGAATTGGGAGGAATGCCCGAGATCACAGTATAAAATCTGTAAGTAAAACTGTGGACTTGCACTGAGAGCTGAGAGCTGAGAGCCGAGAGCCCCTCCCTCATGGAAGCCATGCAGTGCACTGTCTCAGCCCAGCTCCAAGTGAGGTTTTAATGTTAAATGCTCAATACAGACAGTGAATCCTCAACAAGCAGACAGAGGCTTTTGGTGACCACTGACCTTGGGAGAGTTGGGGGACATATCTGTCTCAGGATGGGGAAACCAGAGGATTGGGTGCTATCTCTGGCTGATGGGTGAACCTGGGAGTTTTTCTGTCCCTTTCTTTGTGGAGAAAACCTCAGTGGTTCTCAGACTACAGCGCTTTGCTGTAAAGACAGCCTCAGCCATTTTAAAATCAAAACACTTTGATCAGCAGAGTCACAGAAACAAAGAACTTATTACTATGCAGTTGACATCTCTGGAGGGGGCATAGCTTCCCAAGAGGAAAGGGAGGGGCCCAGATCTACTGTTTATGTTTCAGTCTTTCTGGAACCAGAATCCAAAGCCTGGGGGAGGAAAGCCATAGGTCACACCCTCTTACACAGGCAGTGACAGGCTGACAGGTGGATTTGCTGGGCAGAAAAGCACAGGTGTCTCAATCCTCTAAGAAAAGCCATCAGGGAAACCAGATACTGAAATATTACCTCCTTCTGTGACCTGAGCCTATTCTCATCTGCGAAAACCTGATTGGTGTGGCCTACGAGGTCAGATGCCTAGAAAACAGAAAACTACAACCTACACTAAGAAAAACAAAGCTATGACCCAGTCAAAGGAACAAATGTACACTTCAACTGAGATACAGGAATTTAAACAACTGTTAAATCAATTAAAAAAGTTTAGAGAATATTTCACAAAACAGATAGGGACTGTAAAGAAAACACTGGGTATATATAAGGCAGAAATTGAAAGTTCAAAAAAACAACCAGTAGAATATATGGAAATGAAAGGCACAACACAAGAGATGAAAGACAAAATGGAAACATACAACAGCAGATCTCTAAAGGCAGAAGAAAACACTTAAGAACTGGAGAACAAAACACCTGAAAGCCTACATGCAAAGGAGCAGATGGAGAAAAGAATGAAAAAATATGAGCAATGTCTCTGGGAACTTAAAGATGAAACAAAGTATGAGAATCTACATATCATTGGTGTCCCAGAAGGAGAAGAGAAGGGAAAAGGGGCAGAGGTAATAATAGAGGAAATAATTAATGAAAATTTCCCATCTCTTATGAAAGACATAAAATTACAGATCCAAGAAGTGCAGCGTACTCCAAACAGAATAGATCTGAATAGGCCTATGCCAAGACACTTAATAATCAGATTATCAAATGTCAAAGACAAAGAGAGAATCCTGGAAGCAGCAAGAGAAAAGCAATCCGTCACATACAAAGGAAGCTTAATAAGACTATGTGCAGATCTCTCAGCAGAAACCATGGAGGCAAGAAAGAAGTGGTGTGATATATTTAAGATACTGAAAGAGAAAAACTGCCAACCAAGAATCCTATATCCAGCAAAGCTGTCCTTCAAATATGAGGGAGAGCTCAAAATATTTTCTGACAAACAGACAATGAGACACTTTGTGAACAAGACACCTGCCCTACAGGAAATACTAAAGGGAGCACTACAGAGTGACAGGAGAAGATGGGAGTGCATGGTTTGGAACACAATTTTGGGAGATGGTAGCACAGCAATGTAAGTATGCTGAACAAAGATAGCTATGTATACGGTTGAGAGAGGAAGGTTGGGAGCATGTGAGACACCAGAATAAAGGAGGAAAGATGAAGCCTGGGACTGTGTAACTTGGTGAAATCTAGAGTGTTCAGCAATTGTGATAAAATGTACAAATATGTTCTTTTATGAGGGAGAACAAGCAAATGTCAACCTTGCAAGGTGTCAAAAATGGGGAGGCATTGGGGGAGGGATGTAATCAATGTAAACTAGAGACTGTAACTAACAGAATCATTGTGTTATGCTTCCTTTAATGTAACAAAGGTGATATAGCAAGATAAATACAGGTAAGAGGGGGGGATAGGGGAGGCATGTTAGACACTTGACATTGGTGGTGTTGTCTGACTCTTTATCCTACTTTGATTTAAGGTTACTTTTCCTTTTGCTACTTCCTAGCTGTCATTTTTTTCCTCTTTCTTTTCCCTCTCCACTTTCTTTGCTGCTCCCTCCTGCCTTGTGGAAGAAATGTAGATGCCCTTATATAAACAGTGGTGAAACATAAAGATGTGACCATACAGAGAACCACTGATTGTTTACTTAGGATGGAATGTATGGTGTGTGAACAAAACCATCTTAAAAAAAAAAAAATAGGTTGATGACAAAACCTCAAGGGCAATATACTGAGTGAAATAAGCCAAACACATAAGGACAAATATTGCAGGATCTTGCTGATAAGAACTAATTATAATATGCAAACTCACAGACATGAAATATAAGGTACTAAGATATAGGACGAGGCTTAAGAATGGTGAGTGGATGCTTAGTATGAGCAGAATGTTCAACTAGGATGAACTTAAATGTTTGGAAATGAACAGAGGTGTCAGTAGTGAGATGTGAGAATAATTAACTGTGGAATGGCACGTGAATGAGGTTGAAACGGGAAGCTCAGAGTCATATATGTCACCAGAAGGAAAGTTGGAGGTCAAAAGATGGGAATGTATAAAACTGAATCCTATGGTGGGCAATGTCCATGATTAACTGTGCAAATATTAGAAATCTCTTCCATGAACTGGACCAAATGTATTACAATACAACTAGAAGTTAATAATAGAGAGGCATACAGGGAAGAAATATATACCTATTGCAAACTATATACTACAGTTTGTAGTATTTCAACATTCTTTCATAAACAGTAACAAATGTACTATACCAACACTACGAATCAACAATTGAGGGGGGTTGGTTAGGGATATGGGAGGATTTGAGTTTCCTTTTCTTTTTCTTTCTTTCTTTCTTTTTTCTTTTTTTTCCATCTTTCACTTTATTTCTTGTCTGGAGTAATGAAAAGGTTCTAAAAATGAACAAAAATTAAGTGTGGTGACGGATGCAAAGCTGTATGAGGGTACCAGGGGCAACTGATTGTACACCTTGGATCTCTGGATAATTGTATGGTATCTGAACAATCCCAATTAAAAAAAAAAAAAAAAAAAAGGCCATGGATTGGCAGAATGGTTTAAAAAATATGATCCATGTTTCAGTTTGCTAAAGCTGTCAAAATGCAAAATGCCAGAAACGGATTGACTTTTACAAAGGGGATTTATTAGGTTACAAATTTACAGTTCTAAGGCCATAAAAGTGCTCAAAGTAAGGCATCACCAAGAGGATAACTTCAGTAAAGAAAGGCTGATGATGTTCAGAACACCTTGGTTAACTGGGAAGTCTCATGGCTGGCTTCTACTGGTCCTTTGCTCCTAGGTTGCATTGCTTTCAGCTTCTGATTGCAGTTGCTTTCCCTTTTAGTGTCTGTGGGTTCTCACTTAGCTTCTCTGGGGCAAACTGGGCTTCATCTCTTAGCCTAGCATCTCCAAATATCTTTATGTCTGCGTCTCCAACTGTCTGGGTCTGTCTTGGCTCTGAGCTCTCTCTCTCCCCCTGAGCTCTCTTAAGCACTCCAGTAAACTAAGACCCACCTTGAATGGGCAGGGTCACATCTCCATGGAAATAATCTGATCGAAGGTCCCACCTACAATAGTCTGCCCACACAAGAGTGGATTAAAAGAACATAGTCATCTATGGGGCCCATATCATATTCAAACCAGCACAATCCATTTATATGCTGTTTACATGAGATTGATTTTAGACCCAAAGATATAAATAGGTTGAAATTGAATGGATGTAAAACATTATCCACATAAGCAGTAACCAAAAAGAAAAAGCTGAGGTAGCTAAATATATTTTTAAATGCAAAAATGTCACATGAGACAAAGAAAGACACTATATATTAATAAAAGGGGCAATTCACCAAGAGGAAATAACAATCATAAATATTTATGCTCCTAATCAAAGTGCCTCAAAGTACATGAGGCAGACTCTGACAAAAGGGAAGAATAGACAACTTGGGAAACTTGAAACATCCACTCTGTCAAACAGACAGACCATCTAAACAAAGGATTGATAAAGAAACAGAGAACCTAAATAATATGATAAATGAACTAGACCTAACAGACATATACAGAATATTACACCTTGAAACTGCAGGATACACATTATTCTCAAGTGCTCATGGAATATTCTCCAGGATAGAACATATGCTGGGACAAAAAAACAGGTCTTAATAAATTTAAAAGACTGAAATTACAGAAAATAATTTCTCTGATAATAATGGAAGAAGCTAGAAATAAAAACCAAATGGAAAACTGGAAAATATGCAAATATATGGAGGTTGAACAGCATGCTCAAACAATCAGTGAGTCAAAGATGATCTTACAAGAGAAATCATTAAATATCTAGGGATAAATGAAAACAAGAACAACATATCAGAACTTATGGGATGCAGTGAAGGCAGTACTGAGAGGGAAATTTGTAGCTTTAAATGCCTACGATAAAAAGGAAGAATGAGCTAAAACCAACAATTTAACTGAGCAACTGGAGAAAGAACAACAAACTAATCCCAAAGCAAGCAAAAGGAAAGAAAGAACCAAACTAGTGCAGAAACTAATGAAATGGAGAATAGAAAAACAATAGAGAGAATCAATAAAACCAAAACTTGGTTCTTTGGGAAGATCAATACAATTGACAAACTTTAGCTAAACTGACAAAGACAAAAATAGAGAAGATGAAAGTAAATACAATCAGAATGAGAGGGGGAAGCATTACTACAGATACCAAAAAAAAAAAAAAAAAAAAAAAACACAAGAGGTTACTGTGAATAACTGTATGCAACTTAGATGAAATGGACAACTTTCTAGAGAAGCATGAACAACCTACACTGACTGAGAAGAAATAGAAGACATTGATAAACCAATCACAAGTAAAGAGATTGAATCAGTCATCAAAAACCTTCCAAAAAAGACAAGCCCAGTCATTTTACCTTAGGACAAAACTACTCTCTTTTTCCTTAAAAAACATCCTGTATACCTTATATACTTAAGTTACCAAAATGATTTTAGAAACCGAATTCAAGCTGATATCTTATAAAACACAATTAATGTCAAAATAAACTTGTCAGAATAATGACTCAATTTGGTAAAATGCAAATATATATATATATACACACACACACACACACACACACACACACACGCATACACACACACACACATATATATATATTTAAACATTCAGTAGATATGCTACTAGTTTATTTGATCAGTAAACCTGTACATGTTAAGAAAGAGCATTCCTAAAAATGCATGTCTTTTGTTTTTTTGGACTTCACATTCATAATTCAAAAGACATAGTTTTTTTTTAAATGAGCAATATTAAGTTAGCATAAAAATACAAGATTTATAGCTTTAAATTTTCAGCCATGAGTCAGAAAAGTAAGCAGATTTAGAAATACAGAAAGACAAAATACAGAGATTTCAAACTTACTAGTTTATATAAAAGAGCTGGCTTTCTGTCCTTGATCCAATTTATATTTATTATTTTTTATTTTTAATCAGGGTTTTTTATTTTGGTAATGAGGTTATTTAAGAATTATTATATATATTAGAAGCTTTTTAATATTAATTAAAGAATGCATTCCATTTTTTTGGTGGAGTTTGGAACATTTTTTAAAATGCATCTTTTCAAAAGTTTAATTTTGTTTAAATTAAAACTTCCCCATTGCAGCTACTGTATCTGTAAATAAGTTATTATTAGTTTAAAACAGATTTTCTTTTTTAAGAAAGCAAATGAGGAACCCATTTTAAACAGAGTCTTTCATGTGCCCAGTGCTTGGGTTTCTTTGCTTTCTTTTGTTTTGTTTTTAACAGACAACCTCTTTTTTGATGTTTCCTTTTGCCTGCAATATGGATAGCTATTGACCTTTATATTTCTTCCCTTGGAGGTTCTTCTACTTTTGTATTGATTGTAATTAAAAGTGGCAAGTAGGGATTCTTTTATAATTTTTTATTCCACCCTTTTGGAGTTGCTGTATTTGTAAAGCTATGATTTTTTTCATTCATTCATTCATTCATTCATTTAGCTATTTATATTGGACTTGCTGTATTTGTAAAGCTATGATTTTATTTATTTATTTATTTAATTAATTATTTATTTATTTATACCCTGATTCAGAGTTTTAAGAAACCATTTATCTAACTTAACAAGTTTATCTAAAGGAATGACTTTTTATGCAACTGTATATTTTTTAACCAAGTTCCCAAGATTAGGTTTAAGTCCACTGACAAATAATAAAGGCAGTGTCCCTTCAAACTTGTCAGCAAAGATGAAACACCTGATTGAGTACTGAATGTCTAACACTATTGCTTCTTTTAATATGAGACAGATTTATCCTTTTTGTTTATGAGTTTGGATTATTGACCAATCAGTCTTTGAGGAAAAGCCTTTTATGACATTTAATGTTCTTAGCAATTTTTTTCATTAGGGAAGTTGTAGGTTTACAGAAAAATTATGCAGAAAATGCAGAGTTCCTTTATACTCTTACCCTGTGCCTTCAACCCCCAATAAATAACACCTTGTATTAGTGTGGTGCATTTGATTCAATTGATGAAAAAATATTATTGCAATTGTACTATTAACTGTAGTCCCTGTCTTACATTAGGGAGTCCTCAGCAATTTGGCAAACTTTCGGGGGAGCATTCCTACCTGGAATATATAGGGTCCTTCTATAATTTTCCAGCTTTTCCAATTTAGCTGCCTTTATGTCTCTATTTTTTTTGTCTTATCCATACTTTAAGCCATATGTACAAATTGGAAAAAGTCAAGCAATACTGGGTTATAAACTCCAAATATAATAATAAATTCCTCAAAATTTTTTATTTGCCTTTGGATTGGGAAATTCCTTAACAATAACCCTGAGCTTTGCTTTTGATTGAGGGTCAAAAGTTACTGAGGGTGGCATTCTGGCAGTCTCAGAAAATCTGGCCTTGTAGGGCATTTGCCACATTTTAGTAGTCAGTTAAGGAAGGATACAAAGAGGGAATGCAAAGGGGAGCAGTGGGTTAGTACAAACAGGAAAGTTAGCATCATCCAGTTTAGTCTTTTCAGTCAGAGGGTCATTAAGATTAGATTTTTATTTTCTTAAGCTCTTTGAAAGGAATCCTTTAAGGAAGCAATTTTGGAATTAGATAAAATTTTGGCTGATTTGGTATACCAATTAAAGAATACATTCCATTGTTTTGGGGGGATCTTCCATAGGAATCAGAATTTCCTTCATTATGGCTCTTAGATCAATTTCAATCTAAGGAGTATGAGTGATAGAGGCAGTTTCTGAGCCTCCTTTATTAGGTTTGATTTTAAAAGGGGCTATGAGGGGTGGGTCTGAGTGCTGGAGAGGAGGTGGAGAAGTAGGAACACTTGTTCATGATTGCTGGTGGCAGTGTAAAATGGTGTAGCTGTGTGGAGACAGAAAGCTACTCATATAGAGTTACTCTATGACCTAGCAATCCCACTAATAGGTATTACCCCAAAGAACTGAAAGCAGGGGCTTAAACAGACATATGCACACCAATGTTCATAGCAGTGATATTCACAATTGTCAAAATACGGAAGCAACCCAAGTGCCCATCAACTAATGCATAGATAATAAAATGCAGTGTATATTTACAATGGAATATTATTCTACCATAAAAAAAGAATGAAGTCTTAGTACATGGGACAACATAGATGAACCTTGCAGACATTATGTTGAGTGAAATAAGTCAGACAAAAAGGGAACATATATGATCTCACAGACTTGAAACAATTAGAATAAGAAAACACATAAAGTCAGAATCTAGACTACAGGTTACTAGGGGATGGGGTGGGAATAGGAAATGGGAACTTAAGGCTTAAAATGTATGGGGTTCCTATTTGGAATGATGGAAATGTTTCGGTAATGGATGATGTTTACGGTAGCACAATGGGTGAATGCAATTAACAGCATGTATATATATATATATATGTATATATATATATATGGGGAAATTCATATTTTATATATGGTAACACAGTAAAATGTTTTTAAAATTCTATGGAACTACACTACACAGTGAACCCTAAGTTAAATCACAGAATTTAATTAATAGTACAATTTTAAATATGTGCTATCATCAGTTGTAACAAATATTACACACCAATGCAAGATGTTGGGGGTGGTGCGGTTGGTGTGGTATACAGGAATCCTGTATTTTATACATGATTGTTCTGTAAACCCACAGCTTCTCTAATAAAGGGGGGGAGGGGTGGATCTGCAGGAGTGTCAGGATCCTTATTAAAAAGTGCAACTCTGCAAGGCTAAGATAAATAGAAGGACAGGAAAGAGGAAGAGGAGCTGAGGCAGCTTCAGAAAATTTAGAGGTTTCAGAGAGTTTACTTATGTGCTTAGATAAGCCTTTCTTTTGTTATTTAGGGATTTCTTTCTTGAAGGAGGAAATTTGGGAATTTGTTATACATTTGGAAGCTTCTATGTACCAACTGAAAAAAGGTGCACCAATTGAAAAAAGTGCACCAATTGAAAAAAGGTATCCCATTCAGGTAGTTTGATCTTGTAGTCCCTATTCTTCATGCATGCAAATACACTAATTTGGGCATATCAAAAGAGTCTCATTGTGGCTATTGTAATCCAACATTATCTTCTATGCCAGGCCCAGGAAGATAAGAATTTACATGATTCAGATTCATAATATTTACACATAAAAATAGCTGGAGTGCTTGATGGTAGTGTACTACTAGAAATTTTTGAAGAACTAGAACCCATTGTTTCTGATTGAGAGCAACTCTAAAACCTAAAAGCCTGATGGGATTTATCTTAGGGTTGGGTTAATGAGGTGTTTTACAGTGTGGATATTTCTTTAACCAGCAGACAACCTGTGCTTCTAGTTGTCAGACCCATGACCAGGTGTCTCTACTTGCATGGACACTGTCTTGAGGATGGCGGGCAACCTTTGCCAATCTTGCCCATCCATGATCACCTTATCATTACACTGGAATCTTCAGTCTTTGGAAGCCAAGACTTCAAAGAAGGTAGATGCTCTAATAGAATTTAAATGCCTGACCCCATCCCACCAAGAAGATTATGTGATTCTGTTAGTCAATAAGATGTTGGAGAGGCATCCCTATGTATAATGTTAGAGAAAGAGAGTACCAAATATTTGAGTACTCTCCAAACAGGGCAGCCAAAGGAACTGCTTCCTCCAAAGGAAAAGAACAAAGTTCAAAATAAAACCTGAAGAACAAAGTTCAACATGCCCTTAACTAAAAGACAACCAAACAAAGGCCAGAACCTCAATCAAAGGAAGAGAGGTTCAGAACTGAAAGGACTCACCAAGAGAAGCCCAGGGTTATTGGGGAGATGACAGTGCAAAGGGACTTCAGCACACACTGTGCTCAAATCCAATGTCAGCTCTGGAGATGAGGCAGTGGTCACTTCAGAGCCTGGAAAAGCCCCTACAACTAGGCCACTCAGTTCCCAGCTTTGATGATAGGAACAGAATGCTAATCTTTGTAAAAAAAAAAAAAAAAAAATCTTTAAGTTCCTTAGTCCCCAGCAGAGGTAATAATATTATATTGTTTTCTTTAACCTCTCTTTAACCTCCCCAACTCCACTGACTTTTACGATAAAGGGAGGATTGCTCAACTTGAACAGTAAACAGACTTCCAGACCTTGATCTTAGGTTACCTGACCAAAGGTTTACCCCTATGAATCTTAGTTCATTTTAGCAAACCCAAGTAGGAAACTAGATTGCACCCCCTAAAATTTTGATTATACTCCCTAACTTTTCTCACTTCCCAAAGAATCCATAAAAGTCATCTCCCTGATTTTCCTTTGTTCCTCTCCAATTTTCTTTGATCCAAATAATGCATAGAAACTGGGTTCTTTCAGTCCTTTAGGGAGGCAGGTCTTAGACCCTGAGATTCTCCATTGGCTATTAAATCACTTTCCTTTGCCACCAAACTGGTGTAATGAGTCATTTTCACTGAAAAGATGCACAGGGTCCCCTCCAATTCCACTTCTGAACACCAGAAATATCATTTGAAAGATTAAAGACTGATCTGCAAGGCAATAAATGCATTTATTTGATGTCTTAGAATTACAATTCTGGGAGTTCAGATTCAAGGGGTGATAGTGCATCACCCTATCTAATTATATGGCAAATATGGCCAGAAGTTTGACCCACAGGGCCATCTGGCCCCAGCTGGAGGCAGATAGGGTGTTGGTTTGTGTAGACTGTTTAAGTATTTGCCCAAGCAAAAAGGGGTATCTGATAGTCAAATAAAAAGGGGGGATTTGATCACTGGATACATAGAAAATACTCAATATAATTCTTTAGCTGGGATATGCTTAGTGTAGTCTTCAATAGCCAAAAGAAAAATAAAAACTGTTTATTAAGAGCACCTTACTCAAGCAGCCTTGATTTATTCTAAGCATAAAAAGCCCTTGTTAAAATAACTTGCTGTTGCTCTAATCTCAACAGCAACAAATTTATTCTCTGTTCCCAGTGACTTTCCCAGCATTGCCTGCAGGAGACACCACCATATGGCCTGATAAGCAGTAGGTAGCTTCTTGAAAAACAAGCCTGAATGAGGAGAGGACTTCAAGATAACAGGAGAGAAGACCAAATAGCTTTTTCTCTTCTATGTTTTTTCCCTTCTGCTTTCTTCTATATTCTGGCCATTTCTTTGTCTATTTGGGGTTATGAAACCCAAACAACTCTTCTCACTCTGAACTAGTCTTAGAAAGATTTTTTTTTTTCCCTCCAGTTCCTTATTGATGCATCTTCAATAAACTCACCTTGTCACCGAAGCAATGAGACTTATTTCTCTGTTTGATGCAGGATCAGTGAGGCCTGACTATTTGGGATCATGTTTTCTGATGTTAACAGTGGCAACCCAAACCATGTCCCATCTTGGGGCTTCCAAGCAAGGGCTTTTAAAGAAAAAAGATTACATAAATTGTTTGTAAAGAATTATGATTGGTGGATATTTGAGGCTTTCCAAATTTTCTTTGTGAAGTTCGAATAGTGAATAGCTTTACTAATACTTAAACTCATATTTTACTCAGGATACTACAAAGAAGAAACAAAGAAAAAAACTGAGGCAGGCTGATATACCAAAGATCCCTTGCAGTGCTGATAAAGTTCCCTTTGCTGTGATAAATTAATCAAACTGATGCCAGGGAGTCTGCTAATCTTCCCTAGATAACCACAAACTTTGAGGTTGCTAATTAATGGACAATGAACCAAAGGCACTCCACTCAAGTCTTCCTGGCAGCTCATATACCCCTTATAGCTCACATAGCTCATGCCTTCCCTAAAACTCACATCTTCCTCACCCTTCTCCATCCACCCACATCCTTGCCTTATAAACTGCCTCCCCAAACCCAGCGCTTTGAGCAGTAACTTTTAGTTCTGCTCCATATGTCTGCTAATTTAGCTCAGCATACTTTTTCTGTACTTTGGTTTTCAGAGTCTGTTTTCAGCATAGTACCTTCAAGTCAGACAATTTGCTGATTTCTTTATTTTGCTGTTGATTCATGATGTTCAGATGTTCTCAGCAACATTGTTGCTATTGGTTTTGCATACTTTGGCAGTTTGCTATAGCTGGCTGATATGTGATTAAAAGTAACTTCCTGAATGTCCTCCAGGCTCATTTTAAATCTCTTAGCCATAGTAATTTCATTTTGTTTTAACACTTTTCTCAAGTGCAACTGACAAGAATGTTTGTTCTGCTAGAGTTGGGTGAAGTGTTTTACAAAGGTCAGTCTAATCAGTTCACAGTTTAGCTGCAGTCTACTATATTCCTGCTAATTTTCTCAGTTTATCTTCTATTAATTATCAAAAGATGGGTATTGAAATCTTCAAATGTAATTGTGGATTTGTCTATTTATCTTTGATATCTGATAGTATTTTGATACATTCTTATTAGGGTCCTAAATATTTAGAATTTGTATATCATCTTGATTAATTGACCCCACTATCATAGTGAAAGAAAATTGTTTTCCTTAAGTAACATTCTAGGCTCTGAAATTCATTGTCTGATATTTAAATAACCTCTCAGCTTTCTTTTCACTGGTGTTAGATTGTATATCATTTCACATTCTCTTATTTCTAACGTATTTGTGTCTTTATATTTAAAGTAGATTTTCTGTGGGCAGTTTGTAGTTGGATTGTGCTTTCTGTATCTGTTGTGACAATCTGTCTTTTAACTGGAGTGTTTAGTTCATTTCTATATAATATGATTATTGCTATTATTGGGTCTAAGCTTATCTTCTTGCTCATTGTTACCTATGTATACCATATTCTCTTAGGTTTTCCTTCTTTGTCTGCCTTGTCTTGGATCAATTGAATATTCTTTTTCATTCTGTAAGGGCAAATGAAAATTGAAAATATATGAATAATAAAGGACTTAATTCTCCCAGTGGAACATAAGATCAGAGGCTTCCTCTTCCCTTACATCTCCCTTTGCATTAGTTTAGAAAACCTATAATTGTAAATTCTCTTTTTCTTTCTCCATTTAAAATGTACTTAAAGGTAATAAAAAGTTGAATAAGTCTCTGGCAAATTTCACCACACAATAAAATCTTTGCAAAGAAGGAATTCACACCTTTGAAATATAATAAAACAAGATGCAGACTTCCCCTATGTCCCAGGTTCTTAGGAATAAATTCACATAACTTCCAGAGGAGTCCTGGCTCCAAACTGTAAATTTATATCCAAAATATCTTGAGAATGTATATGTGATGGGTTGCATCTGCTTAGCTACATAAATAGGGTGAGTTTTCTTTCTGTTGTTGCAATATCTTTGTAGATCACCTGTAATGCATCACATTCTGGTTTAATGCTTATTCAATAATAAAATTATTTTTCTTTCTGTTCTAGGTTTGTGGAGAGGTATTCTGGGTTGGGGGATATTGTTTTTAATTATATTTTCAAAGCAATTCCATCTTATCTTCTTTGTTGGCTTATTAGTTATAACTCTTTGTTTTTCTATTTTAGGGGTTGATCACAACTACCATCAAGTGATTTTATACCACTTCAGGTATGGTATAGTCTTACAATAGTATGTTTTCATTTCTCCACTTGCTGGCTTTAGGTATTGTCATATATTTTACTTCTAAATATGTTATAAAAAATATGCTGCTATTTTAAAAATAAGCTCCATGATCTTCATCAAGTTATATATTCTCTGTAAGCATTCATATTATCATTTGTGTAATGGAGGTAATAATTCTCATGAAAATGACTTAAGGACTGAGATAATGAAATTAAAATGCTCAATACAGTGTCTGATGTATAATAAGCTTTGAAAAACCTTTATAAATATCATCCATATTTTTCTAAGTGAATTGATTTAATCCAGAAGAGATGTAATAAAATATTGATGTCTTGCAATCTTATGAGTACATGCATTGTATATGTATATATTTTAATTTATTGAGGGGAGGTGAGTTGAATTTTAGGGCAGATAATTCTGAGTCTATACACTTTTTAGTTCTGTAACTACTCTGGGGAAATTGCCTGGTAGAAATCAGAATAGAGGGCTGCCTTTGTTTGTTTCATGACTTCCTTTAACTCTCTAATGCCTTTTCAACCCAAAGCATGGGTACATTTTACCCTACCATAGGAGCAGTAAATTTATTTTAATTATAATATGTTTTGCTTATCCACTTTTACTTTGCCTCCAACAACCTAAGCTTCCATTTCAGCAGAGACAGTTCATTGCTGTTGGGTATGGCTAATGGACCAAGGGGTCCAGTGCAGAAGAAGGTCATGGACTTAATTGCTGACTGCCTCCATGCACCTATTTGCCTTATTCCAATTTGTTCTTTAGAGGAAAATAGCTAGACGTGACAAAATTTCCTGAGCTTCTCTGGATCTGAATAACAGTCTCCTCTCTAGAGACATAGTGCCTAGAGCCTGAATAAAGCAAAATGGGAAAGTAAATTTGCAGTCTAAAAATTCCCAGAAGGACAGAGGAATATAACCTTGGACAACTGGTTAGGATTGTTTCATGAAGTTCCTTTAAGAAATGTTTCTGGGAAAACAAATTATTATAACTTTCAGAGTCATAAAAAATTCTTATGCTCTCCTGTCAATTTATCTTTGGCAATTCCAAAGCTTATTTGTTTTGGGCATAGGCTTAAAAGAAATGACTCCTAGGGCATATATGTACATACTGCATTGGCAGATAATTCAAAATGTTCTTGTTTCTTGTTGAGCATGAAAAGGTGTTGAATTGCATCAGCATTTAAAATCCTAGACCACTCTTCTATGGAATGAATATATACTTCTCTTGGAATCCAGGAAATGTCAGGGGTACCTAAATTTTCAACCTCCTTTGAAAACATTGAACTTTTGTCATGGAAGTGTATGGAAAGCAATGCTGAAAATGTTTTCAGAGAATAGACTAGATTTGCTTGAACCGCTGGTTTATAGCCTTACATTTTATAGAAGTGAGGAGACAATCTATCACCAAATCATTTTCCTGACCAACTTAAAACTAACTTGAAGTCCACCCGGAATTGATGTGCAGGTATTCACCCTTATTATCTGTGATTTAGCATTCATTCTATAAATTTCAGGCAATAATTATGAAATGTGGCATATCACAATTTTAGAAACAATAAAAGCATTCTTTTAAAATGTTTAGTTTTGCTTGTATATTATTAGCAGTGTTTATGGATTTATGCATTTAAATCGATAATTTAGATTAGGCATTTAAAATAGTGAAATATTCATATTATCAGTGCTATTGCAGCCTCCAGTCTTTGAAGAATTTCCCACCCTTCGAAAGACCATTCTCCTGAAATTGTCTACATAATCAGAATCAGGTAAGTTACATTTATAATAAGGTACATGCCAAAATGTGTATATTTTGTGGCCATACTTATTGACCTATAGGAAAATTCAGTTGTACAATGTTGACTGTTCATTATAAGGAGCAAACAGAATTGCTAAACAATACTATAAAAGTGTAATTGACATTTTTACTTAACAGTAGTACAACATTTGAGTGTAATTAGCGGCATTGAATTGTATACATGAATGTGGTTAAAATGGGAAGTTTTAGGTGCATATATGTTACTTCAATAAAAATAAAATAAAATTAAAATGGGACTGCACAACACAGTGAATCCTAATGTAAAACTACAGACTGCAGTTAATAGTACAATTATAATAATATTTTCTCATTAATTGTAATAAAGGGACCAAGCTAATGAAAGGTGTTGAATAATAGGGGTTTATATGGAAACTATTTTCTTCATGATTTTCTGTAAACTTACAACTTCTGTAATAAAATCGCAATGAAAAGTGCAATTCAAAAAACCAAAACAGACAAACAAAAAATACCAGGATATTGATGTAATGTAAAGTGATAAAAAATTGAAGATGTGTGTGTCTGTATGCAAGACAAATTAATTACTAATTCCTTCATTCAACAAAGAGGATAAGAAAAAGATGTATAATTGGGGGTTACATAGTACCAGAGATTTCTTATCATAATCTCATGTTTCCCTGAATATTGTGTCCATATGCAGTACAGATGTTGAAACTCAATTTAGAGAGTCCAATGTCTAGTCCAAGTAAGAACAGCTAGTGTGAATGGAGAAATTCAAAATGATCCTTTCTATACATTGTTAAAATGTAATCAGAAATGATTAATAGGAAGTAAATTATATAAAACAGTTGCTGGGAATAAGGTGTGGAGATTGTCTAGATGAATCTGGATAATTATCATTTCCCACTAATTTGGAACAACTTTTTAGATGTGAAGACAATGTCTATATAACATTTCAATAGCAAAAATGAAAAAGAACAAAAATTTAGCCACACTTCAGTCACATTATTTCACTAGATGTCAAACATCTGAAAATTGGAAACATCTAGATGGTCAATGTTTTCTCCATATCATCAAAAATGTACTGATGTATATTTAGACAGAGCTTAAATGACAGTTGTTTATCATCCACATTATTTATTTCTCCTCCTCATTTCTAATTCTTTCTGTAATGTGTTTGTAACAACCCCTTATATTCTTACTTCATAATTTCTTCCCTTCTTCATTTACTAGTTAAATGCTTTGAAAGTTTCAAAAAAACACTCATGTTTTAAAGTCAAATCTTTTTACAACCTAAAATCAGCTCAAGTATTACTGTAATATAGTTACACCATTTGGAAATATTGGATTTGTTGATCTATACATATTGTTGTTTCAAAAAGTTCTGCATTACTGAAATTTGGCCTATAGCACCTAGATTTGGCAGACACACCAGATCTAGGATTAAGGTAGAAAACCCACCTGATCCTACCTAAGTCCTAACCTTTGGGGGAGAATAGCACTCTGTAGTGCTCCCCTGAAGTAAATTCTACCATTGCCTTTGTGAAAATCCTGTCTTGATCATAAAGAAAATAACATAACAAAATACCTGTATAATTCATGCAATGGATAACAGCTGTATACTTCATAACCACAATATTTGTTTTACAGTTACATTACATACTATCATCTTTTTTTAAAAAAAAGTTTTCATGCCTATAATTGATTCTAACAGAACCCATAAACTGTATTAAATTCAACTTATTTGTGCTTTTCAGTTAGTATTTTCATTACTTATTTACATCACTAATTGCATCCATAAAAGCTCTTTCTCACTAAAATTCAAACAAGAGAGAAAAATATTTTTTTCCTAATTATTTTTCTCAATTATCAGTCATTGGCAAAAATTCTAAAGTGTTCTGTATATATTTCAACAATAGGTTGTCTTGTAACATAGTCAGCAAGATTAGTTTCCCAAGTCCAGTTTGCAGTCTTCCTTCTCATTTCAAGGGCCATAACCCCAATGCAAATCAAGGAGCTCACAAATTAGCCCTTTTTCTTTTTTAACGCAACCATATTTCTTGATCATATGCATGCAGGAAATTCAAAGAAGTGATCCATACCATGCTGGGATAAGGGAACATGACATAAAAAGAAAACTCTGCTATGAATAAAGAAAGCATCTGAAAATTAACCATAAAATGAATTTCTGCATTGTTAATGTTCCTTGTTATATAAATCTTATAATTAACAATAATAGGACATTTTCTCTTTTGGAAGTAGCAGTATTTTCATATTTTCAAAACTGAAAAATATATATCTTTAGTGGCATCAGTATAAGAGAGTATTTGAAAAAATAAAAACTATTAGAGAAACCAACTATGATTCTGAAGAGCAAATATATTCAATAGTAATAATTCATGATTGAAATCACATGAGAATTTTTATGTGAATATGATCATGTGATAAAAATTTTCATTCAAATGCATGTTTTCTTTTTTTTTTTTTCCCCAGTATCTCAGCTATTTGTATAGTACATAGAATAAATGTTATATATGGAAATTCAGAGGAACATTTCAGAATTTATTCTTTTGGGGTTTTCTTATGACAAGAACATACAAATATATTGCTTTGTGCTCTTCTTATTTTGTTATGTTGCCCTCCTGGTGGAAAACCTTCTGATCCTTATCTCCATTAGATGCAGCCCTCTTTTTCAACAACCCATGTACTATTTCCTCATCCATTTATCCTCCACGGACATCTGCTACACCTCCAGTGTTACACCCAAACTGATAAGTGACTCGTTAGTGGGGACAAAAACCATCTCCTACAGTGATTGCATGTTACAGGTCTTTTCCATGCACTTCTTTGGAATGATTGAAATCTTCATCCTTACAGTCATGGCCTTTGATCGTTACATTGCCATCTGCAAACCTCGTCACTACATGATTATAATGAATAAGACAAGATGCCATCTTCTAGTCTTGGCTGCTTGGGCTGGTGGGGCTGTCCATTCTTTCTCCGTGATTTCTCTAATAATATGGTTGCCCTTTTGTGGCCCCAATGAAATTGATAACTACTATTGTGATATTTTCCCTTTACTGAAAATTGCCTGTACTGATACCTACTTCACTGGTGTCCTTGTGGTTGCCAATTCTGGAATGGTTGCATTAGTAACCTTTGTCCTCTTATTTGGGTCTTATGTCATTATATTATTCTCCTTAAGAAACCACTCACCTGAGGGAAGATGCAAAGCTCTATCTACCTGTGGGTCTCACATCACTGTGGTACTCTTATTTTTTGGGCCTTCAATCTTTGCCTCCCTCAGACCACCTACTACTTACCCTGAAGATAAAATATTTGCTCTTTTTTACACCATCATTGCCCCTATGTTGAATCCTTTAATCTATACCCTGAGAAATACAGAGATGAAAAAGGCCATGAAAAAGATTTGGTGTCAAAAGATACTATCAGAAGAAAAATGTAATTGATTTGTCCTACTCATTATGCTAAACAGCTTTATGCGGGAGTAAATATGGTCTTATAATAAGAGAGCTCTATTAGCTGTCAGATCATTGTAGTCAGCTCCTTCATTTCAAATATCAGAAAGGCTGAGGTGGAAAATTATGACTCAAGTGACAACTTCATTTGTGGGACTGAGCTGCATGGGGCATATCTGTATTAAAAATATTGTGGGCTAAAGAAAGGGCTGTTTTTCATATTGTGCAGTTACTTCTGAGGCTGAAGGTGAATTTTAATCATAATTTCCATGTGTTAATTTTAAATAGTGAACAGACAACTTATAGACCTTCTGTAGAAATGGAGAAGATATATTGTGGTTTTAAGAATACACACACACACACACACACACACACACACGTACCACTTGAGATTTATTTGCTGAAAGGTTATTTTAAAATTTTATATGAAGGTGGTCTGAAATAAATATGTAATGAAGACATCTGAATAGTAGAATATGGTTTAAAGTGGAAGGAAATGGAATGGCCATTCATGTCCTCTGAAAGCTCCAGAGTCCTGTACTCCACCCCCTCTATGCCCTGACAAACAAAAAGTGTTATAAGCAGGAGGAAATAAGTATATTAAGGGCCTGTTGGCAGTTGATATTTCTGTTACAGTGTTAATTACATTCAAGTATTCAGAATGTGGAAAAGCAGGATGAGAAAATTAATAAATCTTATCCCTTTCCAATTGGACTCCGTTAACTGAATGGCTATAAGACTCTGCATATGGAGAAAAAATCTGCTGTTTTCAACTTATCCTGATATATTGATATGATAAATTAATTCAATCACCTTCAAGTGGGCAAGAAATATGGCCAAGGGAAATGATGTAAAAAATAATTTTTCCTTTACATATGTGTGTGTGTGTGTGTGTGTGTATATATATATATATATTCTTTCCTTGTGAGAGAAAGAAACAAATTTTATGTGGTATTAAAATATTTTAAAAACTATGGAACATATGTTGATATTGTGAAGCATATATCTCTTCCTCGGAGAACCAGGAGAAAATGTAAGAAAATAAATAGGATCTATATGAAAAAGAAGAGAAACCATAAGAAGATGGGCAGTTGTGTAATGCTAAAAAGGGATATATTTGAAAAACATAATGATTACCTAAAAAATAATTGCAACAGCAATAAAAAATGAAGAATGAAAGGGAAAGAAAATGATGTGGGAAGCAAATCATAGCAGATTTACATTAAAAGAGGGATTACATAAATTGCCCTATAGGTGAATTACTAATAAATAAATGGATATTGTGCTGGGTTAGACCACTTCTCTCATATGTCAAGTACTAGTTAACAAGGCAGCAATTCTCAGGTTTGAAGAGAAAACTATAATGAATATAAATGTTATTCCAAGTCCAATTGTTTTTCAAATTTGGAGGAAAGAAAAAGACACCTTCACATTTGTTTGGCTTCATAATATGTACTACCTATAGGTTAAAATGAAAAAAAATAAACTTAGTGGTAAGTCAGAATATAAATGATTGATGTATTTTGTTTGCATGAGCAAAGACCATGCTGGGGAAAAAGAATGAGCATTGAAGCACGAATCAGTACACCTTGATTTTAATCCTCCACCATTTGTTTTTACTGCATGACTCTGAATCTTATATTTGTTCAATTGTTAATATAAACTGAGAAGGAAAGTCATGAATATCACTTAAATATGAGACAAAAATTGAGATTGCATGTGAACAAAAATTGACTCACGGTTAAGATAGATGGCATAATTATTAATTAGGTCATTAAACATTTACACCAGAAGCAATATAATGATTTCTATACTTTTTCCTGGATATACATAGCTCTGTGCTGATGGTAATTTCTTTTTCAACATCTTCTTGAAGAAAAGAATCCACCCTTAAGATACCATGTTATTTAGGATGCCATGAGTCATAAGACATTATCCCAAAAAAGTAAAATTGAGGTTTACCTATATAACACCTGTATATGAACAGCATGCTAAATTATCATCAGAGTTGCCCATATTTTATCCATATCCAACCTTCCCAAAAATTATTTCATGAATACACCCAGCTACACTTTTTAACTGAAACATCATGGCAACTTTTATACAGAGAATGTTCTTCTCCTTTCAGAATCTTTGCACCTATGTGTTTCTGCAATACTTTAAGTAACCCACTCTTGTTTTTTGACTCATAACTTACTTACATTTACATTGACTCCTCAAATTTAACTACACTGACTTAGCAACTTTCCTAATGAAACCATCTCAGCTGAAGGAATCCCCTTTTAACTGATGGTATGAACAAGAAAGTGGAATTCTTTATTGTATAATTTGATTTTTCATTGTTGCCAATTTAAAATTGACATAGCATTTTTAGTTAAGTTTTTATATCAAATCACCAAAGAAATTGAAGTTGGGGTGGGAAGATAATTTCCATTAACAATTTAGTCCACAAAGGTAGTATAAAATAGTAAAATTGAGGGACAAAATATTCATGACAAATAGTTATAAAGCACATACACTGTTAAAATATGTAAAGAAGTCAGATTAAAATGTTATAAAATGTGATTTAATCACTGATCAGAAGAGTGCAATTGCTATATTCTTTGTTTTTCTGCCTTTTTCATGACTTTGTGATACCATGATGATTAAAAAAGTAGTTTGAAAAAATGTATTTATCTGATTTTGTTTTATTGATGTGTGCACAAATTATATGCATAAAAATTTTCATAGCTCCTTAGAGGGGCATTCCATTTTAATATGTGTTTTATAAATTGACAGTTTTTAGAAGCCAATAACAGAAGACATTTTGGGAAATTTTCACCTTGGAGAGTGGAAAATCTGTGGGAGCAAATGTCTTTTCTGGATGAAGAATTAAGGCTAGAAAAATTCAGAATTTGTGGCCACAACTGGAGCTCAGGAATATCTGCAGGGGCATAGAAGGAAGGCTGGGAGGGGATACAAGAAAGAAATTCTTCTGTTTAGAGGAAGAGCAAATGTGAAAACACCATCTAGACTGGAAAGGGAATTTAGAAGGAAAGTAAAACTGAAAGTAAAAATAAAAGTCTAAATCTTTTTTAGGTGTTTAGGTTATAGATGGGACAAATATAAAATATTTAGAACTGCTTTCAAGTTCAGTCTTTGGAGGCAAATCAAATTTCACATCCTGGGTAGCTTCAGTGCTTTGGATTATAGTTTTAGAATCCTGTATCATTATTTTTCACCCCTTTATATTAAGCAATATAATACATATGTAAAAGGGAAAAAAAATTGCAATGGACATATCCTGGTAACCTCCAAATGAATCAAGTAGAGCGTTACGTTCAGCTCCAAAGCCCATCCTGATCTTAATCCTTCCCTTCCCCTGGAATTAGCTATTTTTCCTTTCTCACTGGGTTCTATGAAGATTAAATAAGAACATTTGTTATATGGATCATAGTAAATACAGAATACAAATTTGTTATTATGTATTCTTCTCACACAGCATATTGGAAGACAGGTTTAAATTTGGATACAAAAGTGAAAGAATAAAAAATGGAAAGAAAGATTTATGAAAATGACAAGGAAATGGAGAATATTTAAAATATGCTGTTCTATGCCTTTTTTTTTCTCCTGAATTATTCTAATGGGAGTTTATGTACTCCATACAGAATAAGTTTTTAGTTTTACAGAAATCACCCCAAATGATACTTGAAAATAAACAAACAAACAAACAAAAAAACACATTCTAATGCTCTTAAAGAACCTGATGAAGGCACTTTTTTGAGGAGAGATGAAGATAATTGTCTAAATTAAAAGTCAAGGATGCTCTTTTCTTCTCAAAAAGAATTTGGAATAGAAAAAGCCTTGAAAGCAAAGCCTTTCAAATTTGTTTTCATCAAAAAACTCTTTGCATAGCCAGAAAATTCAGTCACTGTGGCCCAGGGGGATGTGTAATGACTAAGATGCCCAAATAACATGCATCTGGATTAATTGTGGTTCACATATTCATTAAAATCTGAATTCTATCCTAGTTCTGCAGTGAGTCTGAAAAATTGACTTAAACAAAATTCACCTAGGAGTTGAATTTTGGGGAAGGTAACTCCAAACAATATGCAAGGAGTAATCAAAATTCTAGAATAAAAGAAATGTAGTTTTACAATTTTTAATTTGCTCAGTGTTGTAATCATATAAGCTTGGACACTTTTAGGAATAATTTTAATGATGCAAATACAGATCATGATTTGACTCATTTGAATATGCGAATTATTCTACTTGCCTTCAAGTGTATTACCTCCAATTATTTGTGCAAACACTGGCTGAGTGACAGGTTAACATTGTACCTTTAATTTTACAAGGTTTTCTTCTATGAATATTAGGAGGAATTAGAAAGTACATATTACTAATAGCACTAATGTGAGGGAAATATGAATTGACAGAGATACATAATCTGAGCAGCAGGAGAATTGCCAGGATTTCAATAAGAAAAGAAGGAAAACACTGAGAAGGAAAGCATGGGAATGGATCACAACAATTGAAGCAGAAGTCGGAGAAACTGTATGGTAAATTTTTTCTCTTCCCTTCCCATATGCTGCCTAAATGTGTGATATATGTTGAATTTAAATTGCTCCACTGTATAAATAACAAATTTTTAAATAGTTAAATTTAAGTACAGGCATATTTCTTTTATTTTCATAGACATTTATTTTGAGATTAAGTCAGGAATAAATTCCAGAAGTTGCTCATTTAGTGTTTAATGGGATGTTCCAAAAGGGCAATCAGAATGCTCAGTGGCAGGGAAATGATACTTAGCAAGGTACGGAGTTTAAAATAAGAAAAAACACTTAGTATTTTAGGTAGAAAGTCAACCAAGAATTCATCAAGATAAAAAAAAAAGCAATATATATATATTATCAAGAAATATAGAATATATTACCAAGGAATTGAGAAGATCCAAATTGTAAGGACAAATAATATTCCTGTAAGGACCAGTATCATAAACACCACTATTCAAAAAAAAAAAAAAAAACAAAACTTGACCTATGCATTAACTTAAATACCCATGCAGGTCACTAAAAGTCAAATGGAAGTAAAGATAAGTATCTTTCCCTTATCACTATTGACTTTGCTGCCTGCCATTGTTGTCTGTAATGATTATGATGGTAATGATTTTAGTTACGGTATATATTTTATTTTTCTACTGCTTTCAACCATTAAATGTTACTCCCAAGATTCATCCAACAGATATTTTTTGATTGTTCCTGAAATGAATGTGTCATGTTTAACAAGGGAGAGTAGAGAGATTCAAGAAATAGAAATACTTATTGAGGCTCTTTTACCAAGCAATGGAGTCATTGCCTGATGCTCACAGAAGCCAATACAGTGACATCGGGATTTTGAGAAAAAATAATTTCATTGTGAGGTCGACTGGCAAAGAGACAGGAGGCAAGGTTCAAGTCTATCTCCCAGAATGTGGGGTCAAGCAGATTTTTATGGATGAGGAAGGGCTTACAGTGCAGGCAAAAGGACAAGAACATGCAGGAGGCTCTTACATGCTAGATCATGCATCACATGTTAATTAAATGGTGTCTTAGGCATGCTCTGTGGGGGTGTTGAGATAAGGTTACTTGAGGTTACAATTGACAACAAATGGGCATACACCTGGCTGTGGATTTTACAGGCCAGGCTGGATTGATTCTTACCCATTATCAGACCATTTGTGGTAAGGGCAAAGAAGGGAAAGTTAAAGCAGTTTGTGATAAGGGCAATGAAAAGGAGAAATTACAACAAACGGCCCACAGTTTCACTCCCCCCTTTGATTTTTGTCATTCTTACATCTTGAGGGACCAAGGGGTGATGACTGCTCTAGCTGCTCCTGGATGATTAGGGACATAATGTGGAGGGGTGAGGAATAAAACAATTTGGCTTTCATTCATAGGTATTCTCAGGGATTGTCCATGGCAAGTTGCTGGTATGATATGGATGGACATAGCGGGAAAAGTCCTGAAACTTGAAGCCTTTGGAAACAAATCATGTGATTAGTGTTATTATGAGTGGCCCAAATAAGAGAAAAAGTAGGAAGAGCGCTAATGGTGGAATCAGGGAATACTACCAGGAGGCTTTAGGGAGATAACGTTTTATGCTTTCCCAGATATCATTTGTACAAGGGTTGCTGATTCAGTGTAACCATGTGGCTTGCTGGTATATTTTCCTCACATCTTGTTCTATTAGACTTGAGGTATTATGTACAGCAGGATATGTTGGCTATAGCACAAACTAGAAGGTAATCTAGGGCTAAACGATTATCCATGACTATGTTGGCTGATGTGCCTATGGATATTTTCATGGCCTCTTAGGCTGCCGTGGTAGAGTTTGCTGGTTCTCCCACTGAAGTAATAGGGTTTTTTAGTGCAGCTCAGGATAGATGAAGCCTCCCTAAGGGGATCATAGTCCAGTGGTGAGCCTGATGCCTGCTGCTATCATTCCCAGGGCTCTTTTGGTCTTAGTTTGGTTCATGGGTTTGTAAATAGGTATGCCATGTTTTAAATACCCTAAGGTACGTTGGCTCCTACTATGTACATTATTTAAACAATTAAACATTTTGCTTGGGTACTCATACCACTTCCAGATCTGTAAAAGGGCTGGCTTTGGGAGTTTCCACAGATAAACACATAGGTTTTAATAGAACATAAATTTTCTCATGAAAAGGAATTTTTCAACTCCATAATTTGTTGGAACATTTCTGAGCCATCTAGGATCATGCTGGGATCATGATAGTGGATAGACCAAGGACCTACTTGATAAGGTTGAGGCAATCCACAGAACCTATGCAGTTTCCCATCTCTCAGTGCACAATAGTTCTTACAAAATTTCTTCTATTCCTCCCACTTTACAGGGGGTTTGTATGTTATGGCCCATATTGATTTTGCTTTGGGGTTTAGAAGACTATAGGCAATGTAAGTAACCCTGTCCTATACTATGGATTGGTTACAGTTGTTATGAAGGATTAGGCAAACTTCTGAGCTATTTGGACTTCCACTGATTCTATGATTGTGTGTTATCTGATTGTAGTTGTCCGAGGACCCAAGCTGTAGTATGTGTTTATTTTATTTTTTTTTTCCTTACCCGGTGGATTATGAAGGGAGGAGTTAAAACAATGATTTTATAGGTTGGTCCATTATAGACAGATGCTCAGGGATTGAGAGTAAAGCAGGGAAAGGAGCCACTCATAAGCAGCTCTCCTCCTATGGGAAGTTCAAAAAGGAGGTTTTGATAACCCTTCTGAGGGACCAACACTGGAACTAGAGAGAAGTTATTTACTGGGGCTGCTAAGAATGAGTCAGGTTTGGTGTAAGGATTTGGATGACATACCCAGTGATCCCATATATCTATATACCACCCTCAGTGGTGGCTGCCTGGGACAGCTTTACTAAGGAATTAGCTTCCCAATTTCTCATTGAACCAGAGATAGGGATGGGAAGGACCATAAGTATAGAAATTATAAAAAGAGGTGACACTTTATATCTCTTTGAGTGCAGAGTAAATGGTTAAATCTGTCCAGTAGTTGCAAAAGGCACAGGGGTGAATTTCAGGGTCCTTTGCAGAGGAAATGGTTAGGGTTGTCTGGTAGTAAGTAAAAGGTCATTAGTAGATAAAAGTCTGGGGGAAAGCAGACACAGAAGAGGTAAAGTGCCACCAGGAGCCAGGAATCAAGCATTACTTATCTTAGGGCTACTTTTTCTTAAAGAACTGTTTGAAATCAGTTATAGAGTCACCAGAATATTGTGGGGATGAGAAGCTTTCTGTGGGTTTTCAGGCCCATGTGGTGTTTGGCCAACTTGGCCCTGCTGACTCCTTTTGTCTGTGAAGGCCATTCCCAGTCTGGTTCTGGTAAGTTGGCCAAAGATGGTCTGCGTGACTAATAAGTACCAGTTTCACTCGGGAATGATGAATCCAGTTTTACACCTAGAAATTTAACAGAAAAGTCGATGAGTGCAACTGTCTCTCAGGGTGTTGGTTTTTCCATGTCTTAAGGAGCACCCAGTCTCCTGGACTTATATAGTGCAGGGGTACATCTGTGGGAAACATGAGATGGCTAGAAGCATATTGGTCAATAGCACACAAGGGAGCTCCTAAATATTACACCCATTTTACTGGATTGAAAGTATCTTGTTCTTTCACCATATGACTGTTTTCAAGATTACAATGAAATTTAGAGTTAAGGAAAGGTCTCCATATAACATTTCATAAGGGCTCAATTGGAGCTTGCTTCTATGGCTTACTCTCATTTTAAGCAGTGCAATTGGCAATGCACTGCCCCATGTTAAATTAGATTCTTATCAGATTTTTGGGTCTTTGGGAGTGTATGGTTCATTTTTTCTATTTTCCCTGTGAATTGTGGCCACCATGAAGCATGAAGTCTCCAGTGTATTCCTAGGGCCCCAGATACAACTTGGGTTATCCTGGTGAGGAAAGCTTCACCCTTGTCATTTTGTATAGACTGTAGCAATCCAGACCTGGGGATGATATCCTTTAGCAGGGCCCTTGTTACGTTCACGGCTTTTTCTATTCTGCAAGGAGTGGCATCTACCCATCCTGAGAATGCATCAACAAACACTATCAGGTATTTATAATTTCCTTTGGCTTTTGGCATGACAGGAAAATTTATTTGCCAGTCCTCTTCTGGTTCAGTTCCTCTTACTTGAACTTCCTTAATTGGAGGAGGGATTCCTGTTCTGGAGTTTTCTTTAGCACAGATTAAGCACTATTGGACTACTTTTTGAATTATTTTCTGCTTGTTTGGGCCAATGATGAACTTTCACAACCAGTGGTACATAGTGTCCATTCCAGAATGAATTCCTTGATGTAAATATGTAATTGATCTCTTCTATTAAATTAATCTAATATACCACATTAACAGAGAGAAGGAAAAAACAAACACTTGAGCATATCAATTGATGGTAAAAAAGGCATTTTAAATAAACCCAGCACCCTGTCTTGATAAAAGCACTTAGAAAATCAGAACAGAAGAAAACTTCCTGAACATGATAAAGGGAATATATGAAAAACCCACAGCTAACATCCTACTTAATGGTGAAAGACTGAAAGCTTATCCTCTAAGATGAGGAAGAAGCATTTATTTGGAGTCTTAGAATTGCAATTTAGGGAGCACAGATGCAAGCAGCAACCCAAACTGTATCCAATAGTTTGAATTCCAAGCAAGGGTTTTTGAAAAGAAAAAGAAGAAAATTACATAAAATGTTTTTAAGGAAATATGATTTGTGGCTATTTTGGGCTTTCCAAATGTCCTTCAATTTAGGAAGTTTTCTGATATCTTTATCTTGTAGTTGGTTCATGGCATCCAGGTGTCCTAGAAACATTGTAGCTTTTGGTTTTGTATACCTTGTCGGTTTGTGTTATCTGACTGAGATGTGCAGAAGAGTAATTTCCTAAATGGCCTCCTGACCGCATTTAAAATCTCTTAGCAATAGTAACTCCATTTTGTTTTATTTTTTTCTCAGTTTTTAAGTCATTCTAATAACTAGATTCACATATCAACAATTATTTTTCAAATTCACCTGTTTTTATGTACATTTATAAAAAGAATCCAGTATATAATTTTCATCAATGAGGTATTTTCAATTCTAATTGTGACAATAAATTTAAAGAAATAAGAAAATGTTAAATTTTGATGAGGTGTAATAACTTTAGACAATTTCAAGGATGGGCCTGTTGTTTTTATGTTAAAATTGGAGAACAGAAAGTGATAGGGTGATATTGAAGATGTGATATGACCAAATTGAGCATTTTCTTTTTTAATGTAGTCAACAATATTGAGCTAAATTGAAAAGGGAATTACTCTCTCAATATATGATATAAGGAGTTTTAAAGTCATGTCTTTTACCACCTAAAATTGTATCAATTATTACTATAAATATAGCCACAAAATATGGAAAATGATGGACTTTAATGTACACACATCTTGGGTTCAAAAAGTTCTGTACAAAAAATGTTATACTCTGAGCCCAGATATGGCTGATATAGCTAACCTAGGGGTGAGGTGGAAAGCCTATCTCAATTCTAATTTCTAAGTGGTGAGGAAAACAGTACTCAGAAAAACAACTCCTCTGTAGTAGATTCTTCATTGCTTTTGTGAAAGTCCTGTCCTGATGATAAAGAAAATAATATAACCAAATATATAAATAAGTCATGTGACAGATAACAGCTGTAGACTTCCTGATCACAATATTTGTCTACGGTTACATTGTATGACATAATCTTTTGTTAACTTTGTTGTCTATAATTTATTCTAGCATAATACAGAAATTGTACAGAATTCAAACTACTTGTGCATTTCAATTATTTTTTTTTCCTTTACTTATGTTCCCATTAATTTTAATGACTGTAGAGTTTGCCTTAAATGCACACTGACACTAAAACACAATTAGGAGAGATAAATAATTTTTCTAATTATTTTTCAAAATGTCAGTCATTAACAAAAAATTATTCCTTTTGTGGTATATATTTAAACCATTTTATGTCTCGTAAGACAGCAATATTGGTTTCCCAAGCTCAGTATGTAGTCACCCTCATATCCTCTATTTCAAGAAAAGCTACTCACTCTGCAAATCAACAGCTAACCATTTAGGCAAAATTCTTTTACATGCAATTTCAGTTCTTGATCATATCCATGCAGAAAATGCAGAGTTGATCCATATTATGCTGGAGAAGGGAACAAGTCATAAATGAAAACTCTGCTATGAACAAAGAGCAAAATATGAAATAATCAATAAAAAAGTCTGCATTGTTAAATGTTTTCATTACTAATTAAATATTATAAATAACAGTAATGCTGTATTTTCCATTTGGAAAATAGTAATATTTAAATCATTATGTTTTCAAATCTGAGTAAAACACATATTTAGTGTCATCAATGTAACGGAGTATTGGAAAACATTAAAATATTAATTACAACAAATGTGATTCCTAAGAATAAATATCATAATTATTAATTATGAACTGGTTTTCATAATTTCTTGATGGTTTTTATATGATTGTCGTCACAATATAACTGTTTTATCCAAATTCCTGTTTTCTTTTTTTTTTTCAGATACTCAACTATTTGTGCATAGCATATAATGAGTTCAATAGATAGAAAGTCAGAGGAATGTATCAGAATTCATCCTCATGGGACATTCTTATGATAAGAACATAAACATAACTTGCTTTGTGTTTTTCTTATGTTTTTATGTTGCCCTTTTGGTGGGAAATTTATTGGTCCTGTCTCCATTCAATGAAGCTTTTCTTTTCAACAACCAATGTACTTTTCCTCAGCCATTTATACTCTAATGACATCTGTTACCCTCTGGGTGACTCAAAAATTAGTGCCTTTAAGCACCTACCTGTATTTTTGTTACTGATCTCTGGGAAACATGCCTTTAAACAAGTCTTTTCAATCCTATTCACTTTCAATACAACTCTGATGCTTATAGTCCCATTAACAATCATCACCCTTATCCATTCCCATACCTCTGAATGCATCACCATTAACATATCTGAAGATTAGATTATCATTCCCCCTCATTAGCTTTCATCTATAATTAGGTCCACAATATCCTGCATTATGAGATGTTGATTTTATGTTGTTCAAACAGTCATAGAAGTGGTAAGATACAATATCTCTCCTTTTGCATCTGACTTATTTCACTCAGCATTGTATCTTCAAGGTTCATCCATGTTGCCCTATTTTTCAGGACCTTGTTCCTTCTTACTGATGCATAGTATTCCATCACATGTATGTACCATATTTTATTTATCCACTCATCTGTTGAAGGACACTTGGATTTTTTCCATCACTTGGCAATTGGGTACAGTGCTACTGTGAATGTTGATGTGTAAATGTCTGCTTATGTCACTGTTTTCAAAACTTCTGGGTGTATACTGAGAAATTGAATTGCTGGATTGTAGGGTAATTCAGTATCTAGTTTTCTGAGAAACCACCAAGCTGTCTTCCACAGGGGCTGTATCATTATACATTCCCACCAGCAATGAATAAGAGTTCCAATTTCTCCACATCCTCTCCAGCATTTCTTGTTTCCTGTTTGTTTAATGGCAGCCATTCTTATTGGTGTGAGCTAGTACCTCATTGTGGGTTTGATTTGCATTTCCATAATAGCTAGTGAAGATGAACATTTTTTCATGTGTCTTTTAGCCATTTGTATTTCCTCTTTGGAAAAATGTCCTTCCATATTGTTTACCCATTTTATTATTGGGCTGTTTGAACTATTGTTGAGTTGTAAGATTTCTTATGTATTCAAGACATCAGTCTCTTATCAGATATATAGTTTCCAAATGTTTACTCCCATTGAGTTGACTGCTTCTTCATCTTTTTGACAAAGCTTTTTGAGGCACAGATGTTTTTGGTTTTGAGGATTTCTCATTTATCTAGTTTTTCTTTTGTTGTTTGTGCTTTGGGTGTAAGGTCTAAGATGCTACCTCCTATCACTTCCCTAAAGATGTTTCTCTATATTATCTTCTAAGAGTTTTATTTTGCTATCTCTTACATTGAGGTCTTTGGTTAACTTTGACTTAATTTTTGTATAGGGTATAAGGTAGGGGTCCTCTTTCATTCTTTTGGTTATGGCTATCCAGTTCTCCCAGCCCCGTTTATTGAAGAGACTCTTCTGTCCCAGCTCTGCGGATTTGGGGGCCTTATCAAAAAACAGTCGACCATAGATCTGGAGGTCTATTTCCAAACTCTCAATTTAATTCCATTGATCAATATGTCTATCTTTATGCCAATACCATGCTGTTTTGACCACAGTAGCTTTATAGGAGGCTTCAAAGTCTGGAAGGGTAAGTTCTCCCACTTGATTCTTCTTTTCTAGGATGTTTTTGGCAATTCAAGACCCCTTTGTCTTCCAAATAAATTTGATAACTAACTTTTCCAAGTCTGCAAAATAGGTTGTTGGGAATTTGATTGGAATTACATTAGATCTGTAGATCAGTTTGGGTAGAATTGACATTTTAACAAGGTTTACTCTTCCTATCCATGAGTATGGGATATTCTTCCACCTATTTAGTTCCTTTTAATTTCTTTTAGTAAAATTTTGTAATTTTCTATGTAGAGGTCTTTTACATCCTTGGTTATGTTTATTCCTAGTTGCTCTATTTTTTTAGTTGCTATTGTGAATAGATTTTTTTTTTTTTTTTTGATTGCCTCTTTATTTAGGTCATTACTAGTGTATAGAAACATTACTGACTTAGGCACATTTATCTTATATCCCAGCCACTCTGCTGATTTTTTTTTTATTAGCTGAAGTAGCTTTCTCATTGAATTCTCAGGATTTTCCAAATATAAGATCATATCATCTTCAAATAATGACAGCTTTACTTCTTCTTTTCCAATCTGGATACATTTATATCTTTGTCTTGGTGAATTGCTCTTGCTAGAACTTCTAGCACAATGTTGAATAACAGGGGTGACAATGGGCATCCTTGTCTCATTCCCAATCTTAGGGAGAAGGCTTTCAGACCCTCACCATTGAGTACTATGCTGGCTTTGGGTTTTTCATATACGTCCTTTATCATACTGAGGAAGGTTCCCTCAATTCCTACCTTTTGAAGTGTTTTTTATCAAAAAGGGATGTTGATTAGTCAAATGCTTTTTCAACATCAAGATGATTATTTGATTTTTCCCTTTCAATTTGCTAATGTGTTGAATTACATTAACTGATTTTCTTATGTTGAACCATTCTTGCATTCTAGGAATGAGCCCCACTTGGTTGTGGTGTATAATTCTTTCAATGTGTCTTTGGATTTGATTTGCAAGTATTTTTTTTAGGATTTTTGCATCTATATTCATAAGGGAGATCTATGTTCATTAGGCCAATCTCTAAACTTTTCCTTTTTTATAGTATCTTTATATGGTTTTGGTATCAGAGTGATATTAGCTTCATAAAATGAATTAGATAATGTTCATTTTACTTCAAGTTTTTTAAAGAGTTTGAGCAAGAATGGTATCAATTTTTTTTGGAAAATTTGGTAAATTCCCCTGTGAAGCCATCAACACTGGGCTTTTATTTGTAGGTAGATTTTTGATAATTTATTGGATTTCTTTGCTTGTGATTGGTTTGTTGAGGTCTATTTCTTCTTGGGTCAGTCTAAGTTGTTCATGTATTTGCAGGAAATTGTTCATTTCCTCTAAATTATCTAGCTGGTTGGCATACAGATATTCCTAGTGTCATCTTAGGATTTATTTTTTATTTATTTGAGAACTGTAGTAATTACCCCCTTCTCATTTCTGATTCTGTTTATTTGTGCCTACTCTTTTTGACTTTGGCAGCGTAGCTAAGTGTCTGTCAATCTTGTTGATCTTCTCAAAGGACCATCTTTTGGTTTTACTTATTTTTTTGTTCTTCAACTCATTTATATCTGTTTAATCTTTGTTATTTATTTTCTTCTACTTGCATTAGGGTTAGTTTGCTGATCATTCTCTAGCCTCTTCAGTTGTTCAGTTAGGTCTTTGATTTAAGCTCTTTCTTGCTTTCTGATAAATGCATTTAGAGGTATAAATTTCCCTCTCAGTACTGCCTTTGTTGCATCCCACATGTTTTGATATGTTGTGTTCTCATTCATTCATCTCAAGATATTTACCAGTTTCTCTTGCAATTACTTCTTTGACCCACTGGTTGCTTAGGAGTGTGTTGTTTAGCCTCTGTATCTTTGTGAATGATCTGCTTATTTGGTGGTTATTAATTTCTACTTGTATTCCATTATGGTCAGAGAATGTGCTTTGAATAATTTCAACCTTTTTAAATTTATTGAGACTTGTTTTGTGCTGCAGCGTATGATCTATCTTGCAGAAATTTCCATGGGCACTAGAGAAGAATGTATACTTTGGGATGTAATGATCTGTATATGTCTGTTAAGTCTAAGTATCACAGTGTTTAGTTTCTCAATTTCCTTACTAGCTTCTGTCTAGTTGTTCTATCTATAGAAAAGAGTGATGTATTGAAGTCTCCTACTATTATCGTAGATGTATCTATTGCTCCCTTTATTTTTTTAATTCATTTTTATTGAGATATATTCACATACCATACAGTCCTACAAAACAAAGTGCACATTCAATTGTTTACAGTACCATTATATAGTTGTGCATTCATCACCAAAATTAATTTTTGACATTTTTGTTACCACACACGCACAAATAACAGGAATGCAAATTAAAGTGAAAAAGAACAATTAAAGTAAAAAAGAACACTGGGTGACTTTTTTTTTCTTCCCCCTTTTTCTAATCATCCATCCATAAACTACACAAAGGGAAATGTGGTCCATATGGCTTTCTCAATCACATTGTCACCCCTCATAAGCTACATTTTTATAAAATCAACTTCAAGATTCATGGAGTCTGGGTTACAGTTTGATAGTTTCAGGTATTTACTGCTCACTATTCCAATTCATTAGAACCTAAAAATGGTTGTCTATATTGTGTGTAAGAGTGTCCACAAAAGTGACCTCTCAGCTCCTTTTGGAATCTCTCTGCCACTGAAGCTTATTTCACTTCCTTTCACATCACCCTTTTTGTCAAAAAGATGTTCTCCATTCCATGATGCCGGGTCTAGTTTCCTCCCTGGGAGTCATATTCCATGTTGCCAGGGAGATTCACTCTCCTGGATGTCAGATCCCATGTAGGGGGGAGGGCAGTGATTTCAGCTGCCAAGTTGGCTTAGCTAGAGAGAGAGGGCCACATCTGAGCAACAAAGAGGCATTCAGGAGGAGGCTCTTAGGCACAATTATAGGGAGGCTTAGCCTCTCCTTTGCAGCAAGTCTTGCCAAGGGCAAGTCCTGTAGTAGAAGGTTCAGCCCATCAAACCACCAGTCCCCTATGTCTGTGAGCACATCAGCAACCATCAAGGTGGGGAAGCCCAACACCCCTGCATTCTCCACCAGCTCCTCAAGGGAGCTCTGCATATTTTTTTCATTGTTTTTCAATTAACTTTTTTTTAAATCAAGTATACCAAAAAAAAAAAAAAAATTAAAAAACATATACAATAAAAAAAAAAAAAACATTTCAAAAAAACCATAACAAGGGAGTAAGAAAAAGACAACTAACCTAAGATAACTATTTAATTCCTACCTGTTCCTACAATATCCCAAGAAAATAACCTAATATAGCCACATTTCTGTGAAATTGTTCTTACCATACCCATCAGAAATTAACAGACCATAGTCATTCCTGGGCATTCTGAGAACATTAAATTTGCCCACGATAGCTTATCTTTTCTTATTGGGTTATCATTCCCCCTTCCTTTATTGCTCTCTATCACTAGTTCCCCTACATTCTACATTATAAACCATTTGTTTTACATTTATCAATGTTCACATTAGTGGTAGCATATAATATTTCTCTTTTTGTGTCTGGCTTATTTCGCTCAGCATTATGTCTTCAAGGTTTATCCATGTTGTCATATGTTTCACAACATCATTTCTTCTTACAGCCACATACTATTCCATCATGTATATATACCACATTTTATTTATCCACTCATCTGTTGAAGGACATTTGGGTTGTTTCCATCTCTTGGTGATTGTGAATAATGCTGCTATGAACATTGGTGTGCAGATATCTGTTCGTGTCCCTGCTTTCAGATCTGGGTATATACCAAGAAGTGCAATTACTGGATCGAAGGGTAACTCTATATCTAGTTTTCTAAGGAACTGCCAGACTGACTTCCAGAGTGGCTGAACCATTATACAGTCCCACCAACAATGAATAAGAGGTCCAATTTCTACACATCCTCTCCAGCATTTGTAGTTTCCTGTTTGTTTAATGGCAGCCATTCTAATTGGTGTGAGATGGTATCTCATTGTGGTCATAATTTGCATCTCTCTAATAGCTAGTGAAGCTGAACAATTTTTCATGCGTTTCTTGGCCATTTGTATGTCTTTTCATATCTTTTGCCCGTCTTATAATTGGGCTGTCTGTACTCTTGTCATAGAGTTGTAGGATTTCTTTATATATGCAAGATATCAGTCTTTTGTCAGATACATGGTTTCCAAAATTTTTTTCCCATTGAGTTGGCTGCCTCTTCACCTTTTTGACAAATTCCTTTGAGGTACAGAATCTTCTAAGCTTGAGGAGTTCCCATTTATCTATTTTTTCTTTTGTTGCTTGTGCTTTGTGTGTAAAGTGTAGGAAGGGGCCACCTAATACAAGGTCTTGAAGATGCTTCCCTACATTATCTTCTAGGGGTTTTATGGTACTGTCTTTTATATTGAGATCTTTGATCCACTTTGAGTTAATTTTTGTGTAGGGTTTGAGGTAGGGGTCCTCTTTCATTCTTTTGGATATGGATATCCAACTCTCATAGCCCCTTTTGTTGAAAAGACTGTTATGTCCCCATTCAGTGGCTTTGGGGACCTTATTAAAGATCAGTCAGCCATAGATCTGGGAGTCTATCTCTGAATTCTTAATTCAATTCCATTGATCAATATGTGTATCTTTGTGCCACTACCATGCTGTTTTGACAATGGTGGTTTTATAATAAGCTTCAAAGTCAAGAAGTGTAAGTCCTCCCAATTTGTTTTTCTTTTTTAGAGTGTTTTTAGCAATTTGAGGCATCTTCCCTTTCCAAATAAATTTGTTAACTAGCTTTTTCAAGACTTCAAAGTAGGTTGTTGGAATTTTGATTGGGATTGCATTGAATCTGTAGATGAGTTTGGGTAGAATTGACATCTTGATGACATTTAGCCTTCCTAGCCATGAACATGTAATATTTTTCCATCTTTTCAGATCCCCTTCTATTTCTTTTAGTAGAGTTATGTAGTTTTCTTTGTATAGGTCTTTTACATCTTTGGTTAAGTTTATTCCTAGGTACTTGATTTTTTTAGTTGCTATTGAAAATTGTATCTTTTTCTTGAGTGTCTCTTCAGTTTGTTCATTTTTAGCATATAGAAACATTACTGACTTATTTGCATTAATCTTGTATCCTACTATTTGCTAAATTTGTTTATTAGCTCTAGTATTGTATCATTGATTTCTCAGGGTTTTCCAGATATAAGATCGTATCATTTGCAAACAATGACAGTTTTATTTATTCCTTTCCAATTTGGATGCCTTTTATTACTTTCTCTTGCTGGATTGCCCTGGCTAGCACTTCCAGCACACTGTTGAATAACTGGGGTGACAGCGGGCATCCTTGTCTTGTCCCTGATTTTAGAGGGAAGGCTTTCAGTCTCTCACCATTGAGTACTATGCTGGCTGTGGGTTTTTCATATATGCTCTTTATCATATTGAGGTAGTTTCTTTCAATTCCTACCTTTTGAAGTGTTTTTATCAAAAAAGGATGTTGGATTTTGTTGAATACTTTTTTCAGCATCTATTGAGATGATCATTTGATTTTTCCCTTTTGAATTTTTAATGTGTTGTAATACATTGATTGATTTTCTTATGTTGAACCATTCTTGCATACCTGGAATGAACCCCACTTGGTCATGGTGCATGATTTTTTCAATGTGTCTTTGGATTCAATTTGCAAGTATTTTGTTGAGAATTTTTCCATCTATATTCATTAGGGAGATAGGCCTGTAGTTTTCCTTTTTTGTAGCATCTTTGCCTGGTTTTGGTATTAGATTGATGTTACCTTCATAAAATGAGTTAGGTAGTGTTCCATGTTCTTTGATGTTTTGAAAGAGTTTAAGTAAGATTGGTGTCAGTTCTTTTTGGAAAGTTTAGTAGAATTCCCCTGTGAAGCCATGTGGCCCTGGGCATTTATTTGCGGGAAGCTTTTTGATGACTGATTGGATCTCTTTGCTTGTGATTGGTTGGTTGTGGTCTTCTATTTCTTCTCTGGTCAGTCTATGTTGTTCATATGTTTCCAGAAATTGTCCACTTCCACTACATTATCCAGTTTTTTTGGCATACAGCTGTTCATAGTATCCTGTTATGAATTTTTTTAAAAATTTCTTCGGGATCCGCAGTAATATCACCTTTCTCATTCATTATTTTGTTTATATGGGTCTTCTCTCTTTTTGATTTTGTCACTCTAGCTAGGGGCTTATGAATCTTGTTGATCTTCTCAAAAAACCAACTTTTGGTGTTATTTATTCTCTCCATTGTTTTTTTTTTTGGTTTTTTTTTTTTTTTTTTTTTTGGTTCTCTGTGTTGTTTAGTTCTGCTTTAATCCCTGTTATTTCTTTTCTTCTACTTGTTTTATAATTGGTTTTCTACTACTTGTTTTATGATTGGTTTGCTGTTCAGCTTCTTCAGTTGATCCATTAATTGTTTGATTTTAGCTCTTTCTTCCTCTTTAATGTATGCATTTAGTGCTATAAATTTCCTCCTCAGTACCATTTGCTGCATCCCATAGGTTTTGGTATGTTGTGTTCTCATACTTATTTGTCTCTATATATTTAGCAATTTCTCTTGCTATTTCTTCTTTAACCCACTGATTGTTAAGAGTGTGTTGTTTAACCTCCAGGTGTTTGTGAATTTTTATAAGTCTCTAAGTCTAAGTCAGTTATTGACTTTTAATTGTATTCCACTGTGGTCAGAGAATGTGCTTTGAATAATTTCATTTTTTTTAAATTTTTTGAGGCCTGTTTTATGTCTCAACATATGATCTATTCTGGAGAAAGTTCCATGAGCACTACAGAAGAATGTGTATCCTGGTTATTTGGGATGTAATGTTCTATATATGTCTGTTAAATGCAATTAATTTCTCAGATTTTTTAGGTTTTCAGTTTCCTTATTCGTCTTCTGTCTGGTTGATCCATCTATAGGAGTGAATGATGTGTTAAAGTCTCCCACAATTATTGGGGAAACAGCAATTGTTTCCTTTAGTTTTGCCAGTGTTTGTCTCATGTATTTTGTGGCACTTTGATTGGGTGCATAAACATTTATTATTGTTAGTTCTTCTTGTTGAATTGATCCTTTTATTAGTATATAGTGGCCTTCTTTTTCTCTCATAACATCCTTGCATTTAAAGTCTATTTTATCTGAGATTAATATTGCTACACCTGCTTTCTTTTGGCTGTAGCTTGCATGAAATATTTTTTTCCATCCTTTCACTTTCAATTTCTTTGTGTCCCTGTGTCTAAGATGAGTCTTTCGTATGCAACGTATTACTGGTTCATTTTTTTTATCCTTTCTGTAAATCTATTTCTTTTGATTGGGGAGTTTAATCAATTTACATTTAGTGTTATTGCTGTGAAGGCATCTTATCCTTTGGTTTATGTTTGTCAGATATATATTTTACCTCTCTCTCTTAATGTCCTTTAATGTACCCATACTGAATCTCTTTAGTACTGAACCTCTCTCCATATCTCTCTCTCCTTTCTTTGTTTCTCTGTTGGTAGGGCTCTTCTTAGTATCTTAAGTAGGGCAGGTCTCTTGTTTTCAAATCCTCTCAGGATTTGTTTGTGAAAAATTTAAGCTTTCCCTCAAATTTGAAGAAGAGCTTTGCTGGATAAACAATGTTTGGTTGGCAATTTTTCTCTCTCAGAATTGTAAATATGTCATGCCACTGCCTTCTCGCCTCCATGATGGCTGCTGAGTAGTCACTGCTTAGTCTTACACTGTTTCCTTTGTAAGTGGTGAATTGCTTTTTTCTGGGCATTTACGATTTGTATATTTATGGTGTTAAGAAGATTTGGGAAGTTTTCCCCAACAATTTCTTTGAATACTTTTCCTAGACCTTTATCCTTCTCTTCCCCTTCTGGAACACCAATGAGTCTTATATTTTGATCTTTTATATTATCCAGCAAATCCCTGAAGACCATTTCAATTTTTTGATTTTTTCCCTATTCTTTCTTTTGTACTTTCATTTTCCATTCTGTCGTCCTCTGGGTCACTGATTCACTGTTCAGCTTCCTCTAGTCTTGTAATATGAATATCCAGAATCTTTTTAATTTGATCAACAGTTTCTTTTATTTCCATAAGGTTGTCTATTTTTTTATTAACTCTTGAAATTTCTTCTTTATGCTCTTCTAGGGTCTTCTTCATGTCCTTTATATCCTGTGCCATGCTCTCAATGTTCATCTTTATTTATTTATTAATTGCTCCAAGTACTGTGTCTCCTCTGATCTTTTGATTTGGGTGATTGGGCTTGGGTTATCCATACCATGTTTTTTTTTTTTTTCATATGCTTTAAAATTTTCTGTTGTTTTTGGCCTCTTGGCATTTGCTTAACTTGGTAGGATTCTTTTTGGATATGTAGACTGATTCAAACTCTTATCTCCAATTTGTCAGAGCTACAGCTTTGTGGAGTACACTCTAACTAAGCAGCAGGTGGCATTTGTGAGTCATCTATTCCACTCAAGTCAGTTTTCCCCAATTAGTCTTTGTGGTGAGTGGGGTGTGAGTCTTGTGGGGTCCAATTGGTGCACCAAGATAGCATGTGTAGTTGGTGTTGCCTGCCCTGCATATGGGGTGTGTGTCTGAGTGGTTGGGGGCGGTGGCTTTAAAAATCAAATATCCTATGTGTTCCTGGAGATTTAAAACTGTTGCAATAGTCTAATCCTTCAGTTCAGTCTTGTCACAGTTTGTCTCTGCCACTGATCCACAAGACCTTGGTATTGGCATATGGCTCTTGGGACCTACGAGTGGGTCCCTCTTCCAAGCCGTGCACTCCCATGTCCTTTGCTGAGAGATGACTGTGCTATGTTGCAGGTGAGTTCTATACCCCAAGGGAGGTTCTGGGCTGCAGGGATATGTAGGGGCATTCCCAGTCTGCTGAAAGGATGGCTGAATGTGGCATGTTAATTTCCCTCTTTTCACACAGCTCCACCTTCCCAGCTCCAGGACAATTAGCTGAGGGTGAGGGAAAGGCTATTGTCCACTCCCAATATTGTGGTGTGTGAATGTGTTGTAGTAAACACTTCCCATCACACTGGGTTGTTTGGGCAGCTCTGGGCTCTGGCGCTAGAGCCAGGCAGGAGCGTTCCCTGCCCAGTAGAAAGATGGCTGAAAGGGGGTGCCCCCCTTTTCTTGGGAAGTTGTGGTGTTTAGCAAGTTTTCTCAGCTACTGGACTTATTGCTTTGTGTCTCAGAGCTCTCTTAGCTCTGCTCTTGTCTGGGCCCAAATTGCAAGTCTTTGAGGCTTTCTGTAATGAGCTTTTTAAAGTACTTGTTTTAGAAAAAGAGAAAAAGTTTAAAAAAAAAAAAAAGAAGGGCCCTCTGCAGATCTGATGGGCTATTGAAATGCTAAGAGACAAGGAGATTAAGGCCATTAAGGAACAATCAAGAAAGCAGAGAAACCACTCTTCAGATAAGGAAACTTGCCTTCTGGATTTGCATATGAGCCTGACTCTGTTTGAGCCCTGCTCTTCTCTGATCTATGTTCACCAGAATTCCAAAAAGTCTCTGTCTTTATTTTTTTTATTTAATTAATTAATTAATTAATTTTTTTTTTTTTTTTGCTGTTTTTGCTATCCTTGTCTCCTCTCTGCCAGGCTGATTGCTCCCAGATTCTCCTTTGTCTGGTCTCAGTCTATCTATGTTTGGAGTTCAGATCAGCAGTCTTGAGTTTTCAATAAGAGCTGCAACTGCAGTTCTCCCTCCTTGTTCCCAGCACTGATGGCCCCTCCTCCCATGGGACTTAGCCTGGCAGGGAGGGGCATGGGTCCCCTGGCTGTGAGAACTTACAGATTTTGCGATCTCAGCTGTTCCACACATTCATGAGTATTATATGAAGTATGCCAATAGTCAGATTGCTCTGCAGTGTTCGGTGCATGCAGTTCCTGGCTTTCTACCTACTGCCTAACTAAAATCTTCAGCTCATCACTCTGCCATGTTGCCCCACCCTCTGCTCCCTTCATTCTAGCTAATGTTTTGATCATGTATTTTGGAGCTCCTTTATTGTGTGCATAAGAATTTATGACTGTTATTTCTTATTGGTGAAATATCCCTTTTATTAATATATAGGGTCCTTCTTTGTGTCTTATGACATCTTTGCATTTAAAGTCTATTTTGTCTGATATTAGTATAGCTATCCCAGCTTTCTTTTGGTTGAGTTCACATAGAATATTTTTTTCCATTCTTTCACTTTCAGTCTCTTTGTATTGCAGGGTCTAAGATGAAACTCTTGTAAACAGCATATCAGTGGGTCATACTTTTTAATCCACATTTAGTCTTTTAATTGGAGAGTTTATTCCATTCACATTGAAAGTTATTCAAAGTTATTACTGTAAAGGGAGTTCTTGAATCAGCCATCTTATCCTTTAGTTTTCAGTTGTCATATCTATTATTTTTTCCCTCTCTATTATTTCCTTTAAGGTACCCTTACTAACACTTTTCAATTCTGTGCTCTTCTCCAGACCTCTCTCTCCTTTCTTTTTTTTCCTCAGCTGGTAGAGCTCCCTTTAGTATTTCTTGCAGAGCAGGTCTCTTGTTGACAAATTCTCTCAGAATTTGTTGCCTGTGAAAATTTTAAACTCTCCCTCAATTTTGAAGGGGAGCTTTGCTGGATAAAGATTTCTTGGCTGGCAATTTTTCTCTTTCAGTGTCTTAAATATGACATACAAATGTCTCCCCCACCCAATGGTGCCCACTGTGTAGTCAGTACTTCTTCTTATGTTGTTTCCCTTGTGTGTGGTGAATTGCTTTTCTCTTGTTGCTTTCAGAAGTTTTTCCTTCTCTTCAGCATTTGACAATCTGATCCGAATATGTCTTGGGGTAGATTTATTTGGATTTATTCTATTTGGGATTCATTGGGCATGTTTTATTTGCATATTTATGTCATTTATAATGATGGGGAAGTTTCTTCCAACTATGTCTTGAAACACTCTTCCTGGTCCTTTATCCTTCTCTTCTCCTTCTGGGACACCAATGGTTCTTATATTTGTTGTCTTCATGTTGACCATCATTTCTCTGAGATCTATTTGAAATTTTTCTGTTTTTTTCCCCATTTCTTCTTTTGTGTGCTCACTTTCAATTACTCTGCCTTCAAGTTCACTTATCCATTCTTCTGCCTCTTCAAATCTGCTGTTGTGGGTCTCTGGTATATTTTCAGTTTGGTACACAGTGCTTTTTATATCCATAAGGTCTGCTATTTTTATTTACTTGTTTAAATTCTTCTTTATGCTCTTATAGACTCTTCTTGATTTCCTTTATGTAGTGTCTCACTGAAGATGATTTGGAAATTTGTTTGTACTTCTTTAATTGATTGCTCCAAATTTCGTGTCTCTTCTTTTTAATTTGTTCATTTGGCTTGTTCATATTTTCCAGATTCTTCAAGTGCTTTGTAATTTTCTCTTGACTTTGAGGCACTTGCTTGTCTTGATAAGGTTATTTTGGCAAATGCAGAATTATTTGAGCATTTATATATAATTTGGTAGAGCTATGGCTTGCTGGAATGCACTTTATCAATCTTACCAGTAGGTGGTGTGCTTGAGGTATAGCTTGCTGGAGTGCAGTTTCCCTGACTTATCACCATGTGGCACTGTGGGTGCTGCTCACCCTGGGGCTGTGATGCAAGTCCTGAGAAGATAAGCAGGGAATCCACTCAAGGACACCCTGTAGAATGAACATGGGCTCTGCCTGCCTGTTCCCTGCCTGCCTTGCACTTGCAAGTGTGGGGTATGAGAGGGGCTCCTGATCACCTGTATGGCACTTCTCCCTTCCCCGCTTCTAGACGTCCACGGGGGGAGAGCAAATGCTGCCTTCAGGGTTCCCTCACAGGAGCACTGTGTGGCTGTGGAGGATCACCTCCCCAGCCAACTGGCAAGGTAAGTACAGGGGAGTGGAAAGCCACTGTTCACTCCCTGGCCTGGCAGCAGGCAAATGGGAACACACTCACCATGTCCTTGGGATTGCTGTCTCACTTGCTTTTTTGTTGGTGTCCCCTCTGCATACTGTGAGGGACCCTCTTTGGTCAGTCACACCCTGAAATCCCAGTCCTAGGAGTTCTCCAATCCCTCTCTCTAGTTTCTTTCACAGAGGAGAAGCCAGTTCCACCTCCACTACTCTGCCATCTTCACAGAAGTCTCCCACCAGGTGGTGTTTTTTTTTTTTTTCTGTTATAGTGTTTATTAGATCATTTATATTCAGAATATGAAAAGACAATATGAGAGAATTAATATCTCATAACCATTTCCAGTGGACCTCCACTAGATGAAAGGCTACACAACTCTGCATAAAGAAATTCCACACCTCAGTTTATCCTTGATATATAAATATGAGAAACAAATTCATTCACCATCCTAGTGGAAAGGGAATAGGCCAAGGCAAATTATCTTTTTAATGCTTCATTTAGCGTAATTTTATATATATGTATTTCATTTTTTTGTGAGAGAAAAGTAACAAAAATTATATATGGTTTTAAGTATTGTTGCAGCATAATATATCTACTGAGGATTCTGAAAATGAAGATGCTGACACCTCTCTTTGTAAGGATCAGTAGCTGAGGAGACTTGCTGCTCTCATGTACCACCTGATACTTTCTGTTCTGACAGTAAATAAACAGTTATTCCTCCTGATATGGAAGCATCTTTAACAGAACTTTTACCCAAAAATACTCAAGTACAATTTCAAAATGATGGAAAGTGGAAAGACCTTCCTATAATAACTGGAACAGATGACTCATATCCTTCAAATCTTAAAAGATTGTACTGATGGAGGAGCTAAACAAGCCCAAGCAGAAAAGGAAGGAGTCAAAGCCATGATGTAGTGACTAGACTAATTATAGAATGAAAAAAAGGAAATTATACTAAGAAGTTAGATATAAGTAATAGTAATTTCTTCTAATTTTTGTTTTTTCTATAAGGGTATGTTATATTGCTCTTACAAAAGTCATAGCTTAATTAGCAGAAAAATTTTCAGTAAAGTTTTGCAAACATTCAAGGTTTAGTTTGAATCTCTGTTAATGCTATAAGTAACCTCCTTTGTTTTTAACTTACCTATGGTTGACCACCTATCCACCACCCATAGTTCAAATATAAAAATAGAATATGATTTAATTAAATCTATAAATACTCTGTAACTTAGATTGGAGGGGTCTTCTGATCTCATATCCAGCTGCATCTGGAACAAACAGAATTCCCCAGGCTTTGTAATGTATCAATTTATTTTTATATTGTAAACTTGTTTCTTTAACCTTATGTTCTCCTTTAGTAAATATGCATTGAATTTGAATTCCTGTCTTGAGTGTTCTTTACTTTTAAACTATTGTCTGTCCCTATATGCTTATTTGAGTGGGAGGTTACCTGATGAAGCCCAAACCCACTGAATCATGATCTGCTAAGGCCCAGGCCTTTTCTAATGGAGAGCATAGGCTAGAGGTGTTAAGAGACAAAGCTGTGACAGTATATTACATAGACCATAGCACATGAATAAAATCCACCATTTGTAGATATTGGGAAGAGTAGATTTCTGGAAAAGATTTCCTAAAGAAACCAGAAGAAAATTTCAGAAACTATTTTTTTTTTTTATCTTCAATAAGATGCAAGTAAATAGGATCTATGTGAGAAAGAACAGAATTAGTAAGTGGGTGGCAATGGTGTAACATTAACAAAGGAGTTACTTTAAAAAAAATAAAGATTATCTGAAAACTTAAAATGCTGTAGAATTTTAATAATGTTAATGGCATTACAAAATGAAAGAGAAAGGGAAAGGAAATTATTTGAGAGACAAATCATAGAAAATGTATATTAGTGAATAATTATATAAATAATCATTTGGATAGATTATTAATAAAGAAGTAAATATTGTGCTGCATTAGGTCATCAAGTATTAGAGACAATATAGCAATGGCCACAAGTTTTGAGAGAAAGAGTTTGAGATGATAACTATTATTCTTAATCCAATTGTATTTTATCTATTCAGGAAAGAAAAAGACACCTTCATATTTGCTAAGTTTCATAATACATGCTATCCATGAATACTTTTTGACCGAATTTTTAAAAATATTATTTTTTTTAAAGAAAGTTTGTAACACCATTACACTGTGATGAATCAAAAAAAAAAAAATCTTAGAGGGAAGAATTTTGTCTGCATTCTCAAAGACTACAGGTAATAAATTAGGAAAGAAAAGGTGCATTGAACCAGTATTCTGTAACGCTTGATCTCAATTTATTCACTGCTGACTTTGGCCAGATCAATAAACTTCTATTGCCACATTTGCACTCATAATATAAAAATGAGAAGAGAAGTTAGCAATATCCCTTAAGGTGAGATGAAAAATATAATTTGCATAATGAATTAGTGGCTAAGACACATGGGTTTTTATTATTTAGGGCATTAAACATTTACAGCAGAAGCAACACAAATACTTCATTATTTTTTTTTTCTTGATATGTCTTAGTACCACTGGTGCTTTCTTCTTAACATTCTTCTGCAAAAGGGATCCACAGAGAAGACACCATGTTAGTTAGGGACATACAAATCATAACAGATTCTCTCAAACTACTAAAATTGAGCCTTACCTATATAACACAAGTACTGAGCAGAAACACATTCAGATACTCTTCAGAACTGCTCAAATTCTATCACACACATCTTATTCAAAAACTGTTTCAAAAATAATCCAAGGTAGGTTTTTTTACTGCTGTAAAAAGAAAAAAAAGCCTTGCAAATTTGTTTTCATTAAAAAAAATATTTTGCATAGAGAGCAGACACATTAAATTATAAGGTCCCAGGAGGAATACCTAATGGGTAAGATTCCTAAATCACAGGTAGCTAGGCTAATTGTGTCTTACATACTATTTATAATCCAGAGTCTATCTTTATGCAGGGGGACTGACAACTTATATCTAAACAAAACCCAGTTGGTGAGTTGATTATTTGGAAGGTATTTCCAAACAACATTCAAGGGATATTCAAAATCCTAGAAAAAGAGAAATGTAATTTTAGAATTTAGAGTTTTCCCAATATTTAGCTAATCATGTGAGCCTAGATACCTCTAGGAATCATTTTAGTGACGGAAATGCAGGTCTTATTTGATTTTCTTGGATAAGCAAATTATTCTACATGTTTTCAAACTTTTGCTCTGAGTGTATGACTTCCCATTATTTGAATGAACACTAGTTAAGTGACATTTGCCAGTTGTCCCTAAAATGGTCCAAGGTTTTCTTCTATGAATGATACGAGGAAATAAAAAGTGCATATTATTAAATCACTAATACTGGGGGGAATGTGAATTTAAGAATCTGAAACAAAATAATGTGAACATTTAGGAAAATGACCAGCATTTCAATAAATAAAGAGAGAAAACCCTGGGAAGGAAAGCAAAGGAATGGATTCATGAAAATTGAAGGAAGATTAGAAGAACCTGTATGATAAATTATTTCTTTTTCCTTTTCATATCATGCCTGAAAGGGTGATATATGCAGAATTTATTTTTGACTCTTTCAGATACATAATTGATTGGTAAACAGTTAAATACAGGGATAATCTCTGATTTCCATAGACTTAACTTGTTTTGTGATAAAGATAGTAATAACTTTAGTTCTCCAAGAAGGTTGCAAAGCAAAGTTCAAAAAGGACAAGTAAGTCAATCAATAACAGAGAAATGATGCTTAGCTGATGGTAGAATTTTCATAGGAAGAAAATATTATAAAAGCTTTTGACAGAAAGTCAACAAAGTGTTAATCAAGAAAATTTGATTCACGTTATAAGGTTGTGAAAAGACAAATTGAAAAAATAATCTCCCTGCATTATCAATTACCTGACAAACTTACCCAAAGACTCCAAACAGGTCACTGAAAATTAAATGGAAGTTTCTCAAAACTGGAATCCACGTTTATCTCTATTGAATTTGTTAACTGCCTTTCCTGCCTGTGATGACTATGATAGTAATGATTTCTCCTATCTACATAGGAGAGAGGAGCAGGGCAAGTTTCTAGTTTTTGTTTGAGTTTTAGCTATATTTTTACAGAATTAGAGAATTTGGTTTAGTGTATTATCCCATTTTCACCTACATATCAAAATTAGTATGGGTGAATGGTTCAATGTCAATAATTGTAGAGATTATATTGTTTTACATGAAATAATTAGGGTATTACAAAAAAGTGGGGGTCAACTAAATTTATTATTGCTTCAGTTCTACATCTCTTGTATTTCATGAATTTGGACTCTGGACTCAGAAATCTCATTTCTTGTTCTGATTTGGTAAGAGTTAGTTAGATATGCTGTATGTAATCAACCCAGGAAAGCCTCAAGGAATTTTTACCTCTCTAAATTATTATTCCTCTTCTATAAGTATCAAACTGAATATAATTCTATATTAGTTACATAGTATCATACCTTTTTCAAAGTTCTTCTTTACCTATTTTTAAATTCAAAAGTGAGAACTCACTCACTGATATAGTTAAGGGAGATTTATGTTTCTATATTTTAGATGAAGAAAATATTTTCAAAGGAAAACAAGACACTTGCAGAGTTCACTACTGAAATTGATGGCTGAAACCAGAATAGAAGCTAGGAATTCTCTTCATTCTAAAATTAAGAAGCTAGAAAATAAGTGGCAGTTTATACCTGAAGAATAATTATTTTATGGGTAAAGCTAACTGAAGAGAAAGGATTTCCAAGAAGGAAAATAATCATTGCCTGTGGCCTTGGGAATGGATATATGTCAGAACACATTTAATTAGCAGGGATATTAATTTTGTATCGATGAAGATAGATATATATTTGGTTTTTCCTAAACACTTCACTAACCTTAATTTTTTAAGAATCTTAATGTTATGTGTCAACCAAGGTTTCTTCATGTTATTTTCAATGGAGAGATTAGAGGGAGAATGATTAAGGTGAACTAGGCTTTATTTCCTGGCACATGGTTAAAATAAAATTTTCCTTTTGTATCCATCTAAATAAATAGGCAATTATTTGAGTTGTCCAAAACAATATTTTAAATATTATTTCAAAATTAAAAAAGCACATTATTTTAACTTATAGGTGAAGAAATGTTTAAATAGTATAACTAGAGGTATATTCAGAAGCCTTACTCCTCAAGGACTTGTTTGTAAGTTAATTCTAAACTTTAAAACTACACCATGGAAATATATTCAATTCTTTTAAGTCCCCATCTTCATTGCAATGGAATTTTAATTTTATTTTGATGGCAACATTATTAACATAATCTGTGAAGCAGAGATAAGGAGGGAATTAAAAATGAATTGTGAAAAGATAACTACAAGATTAGGGCAGAAGATATATTACAAACTTTTAGGAAATGTGATGAGTATTAATGACATAGATCATGGCCAAAATTTATGGTAAAAACAATCATACCCTCTGTTTACCTTTTCTATGTTAATTTCCATCACTATTGAGACTCAAACTAAGTTAACAGAAGTTCTGGTCAGCCCAAACTTCATCAGCTGTATTTTCATAGATCAAAATCTATTGGTTTAAAATAATATTTACTGGATGATGAAGAGATTAAAATGATGTTTATTCATTCCATACTTGACTTTTAATTAAAAATCCTTCCATTAAGAATGAATGGATTTGACTAGTAGACTTCAAAGTTTTTTTACTGCACAAAATGATTTATGATGCTACAATTCCATTTTCTACATGGGAGTCAAATTTCTTGGGCATTGATCTTAACAACTGTTAAAATACTGATTTGGTAGTACTAATATTTTGATAATAAAATCAGACTTTAATAATTCTATGGTTAATAAAGCAATGGTCATTTGTTGATTACTTTGATCCTTACAACCATTTGAGAAAATGTCCAATCAGGTTCAACATTTTAAATGAAAGATAACATTCATAGATAAAGCAAGTGGTATCAAAGTTCACACTTGTGATATTATTAAATAATAGAGCCTGATACCATGAAGGTAAAACTGCCTTATGCTCCTCTTTTAGCTTTAACGAATGCTTTATTCAGTGGTCCATTAAAGTATATGATTTTAATTAAAATACTAGTTGGAATAAATATATATTTGTTATGTAATAGCATTTCCTGTCATGAATCACTGAGAGAAAGGTAAACAAGACATAAAAAAATTAGTCAAATCAATTGCATTTGTGTCTCACAGAGAAATTTTTCCTTTGACTTTTTAAAAATGTAAATATCAATATATTAATCTTTATTTTATTTTCTATCCCATTCTAAAATTATTTTTAAGTAGCATATATTCCACTAGTGAGTAACACTAAAACTTTGCATTTGCTTCTGCATGTTTAAAAAAACATTGTACAGATTATGCATGCATTTTTAACATATTTTGAGTCTGTAAGGATTCAGAGTGGCATTCTTTCTTAGTACTCATTTGTATATTTTATTGAAATTGTTACCTATATGCATTTTTTTAAGTTTTAATTGACTGATTGAATGCATTTATTTTTATTAAATGTCAAGATTGAATACAATGTTCTGAAAGGCCTATGGAAATCATCATGAGACAAACCAGGAAAGACATTTTTATTAAATACTAGATTTTCATTTTCTGTAAAACTGTAATCATATCAGTTAGACATAGATTCATGATATTTGTTTAGTCATAAATATTCTCCAAAATCATTGCTGACATTGACTTAGGTTTTATGTCTTTTCAGGTGACTGAAACATTTTCACTATGTTGGACAATGGAAAATAGGAATAATGTTACTGTATTTATTCTCTTGGGACTTTCCCAAAACAAATACATAGAAATACTCTGTTTTTTATTATTCTTATTTTGTTACATTGCTATTTGGATGGGAAACTTGCTCATAATGATTTCTGTCTCATGCAGTCAGTTAACTGACCAACCCATGTACTTCTTCCTTAATTATCTTTCACTCTCCGACCTTTGCTACACATCCACAGTGATGCCAAAACTAATGGCTGATTTACTGGCAGAAAAGAGGACTATTTCCTTTTATAACTGCATGGCACAGCTCTTTGCCACACATTTCTTTGGAGGCATCGGGATCTTTATCCTCACAGGGATGGCCTACGACCGCTACGTGGCCATCTGCAGGCCCCTGCACTACACCATCATAATGAGCAGGTGGAGGTGCAACACGATCATCATAGCTTGCTGTACTGGGGGATTGATACACTCTGCCAATCAATTTCTTCCCACCATCTTCTTACCCTTCTGTGGCCCCAATGAGATAGATCATTTCTTCTGTGATGTGTATCCTTTGCTGAAATTGGCCTGCGCCGATACATACAAATTTGGTCTCTTGATAATTGTCAATTCAGGTGTGGTTGCTTTGGTGAGTTTCGTGATTTTGATGGTATCTTATTTCCTGATATTATACACCATCAGGATTTACCCTGCAGAAAGCCGTGGCAAAGCTCTTTCCACTTGCAGTTCCCACATAACAGTTGTGGTGTTATTCTTTGCCCCTATTCTCTTCATTTACATTAGACCAGCCACAACTTTTCCAGAAGATAAAGTGTTTTCTCTTTTCTACACCATCATTGCTCCAATGTTCAACCCTCTGATTTACACTCTGAGAAACTTGGAGATGAAGAATGCCTTGAGGAAAGTGTGGTGCCATCAATTGTTTTTGAAGAGAAATAACTTAAGAAAGGCATTGCTCCATTTCACTCTAGGCACTGTTAAATAGGTGTCTTCTCAACCCTGAGTCCTAATACAGATCTGGAATGATGGATAAATTTTATTCAAGTGCATGCAAAAGCCATCCTTAAGTCTTAAATCAGTGTCTTTCAGTCTTTGCCAAGATCTCTTCTTAGTTGGGCATATTTGATTTATTTTCTCATGGTAATTGTTCCTCTACTGTCTTTACATATCTACTTCAAATACCCCTTATTATTATTATTCATTTTAATAGTATAAGGAAGGGTTTTCTCTGTTCCTCCTGGAATTCTCTTCACAAAAACCTAACTGAAAGCCATCTGCTAGATATGAAGTTTTTAGACTCCCATTTCGGAATGACAGAGCAGAGCTTATGAGCACGGATTTCCCAGCTAAGGTCAATAGATACATGAGTGGAACATTTAACCCCTTGGCTATTCAGCATTCCAAAACCATCTTCTATAAATTTTGAAACCCCATAGTAAAACAGTAACATCTTTCTGTTCACACTGAGCAAGATATTTCTACAAAGACACTGTCATCCCTTCCCCCCAAATGAAAAACATCTCCAAATCATGGTAGATATTTCTGAATAATGTTAATTGTAATGTTGGCTTCTCTTCTAGTTCAGCTTGCAGTCACAAATGAATAGTCTGTAACATAATATTAGATTGTAAAATTAACAAACAAAAACATCTCACATAAAATAAGTAAGTATGTAATAAATAAGTTTATATATATATACTCTAACAATCAAAGGAAAACATACATGGCTACAACAGCTCTTGTTGATGTAATTGGTCATCAGATTTTTGTTAATATTTATATTGTCTTCCTATTTTTGCTCTACATTCCTTTGCTCTCAGACTGACTTTCAGCTGTTTTAGATTCATTATCTAGTATTCCTGAGTTTCTGAATCCTCAGTGATCCTGACATTTTTGTTGCATTACTTATCCAACTTTAACTATTTGTCTTAAAAATTTACCCTTATTGTGTTGAAACAACCACATTACCCCTGGTCATCATTACCAAAAAAATACATCCCCTTGTTTGTTGGTTGATTTAGTAAGGGCATAAATAGCATGTTTAGGTGGCATTATCAATTACCAATTCAACAACATAATTTATGTTTTCCTATATCAAAACATAATGAAAGAATATAAATCAGCTGAGCTGAAAATGCTGGGAGAGAAAGGAAACATACCATAAATCCATGGACTGTGTTGTTGCTATAAGCAATTTGAGCAGGAAGGAAAATCCTTCCAAGTATTATCTTTAAGAAGTATCTATTTCTGTGAGGACAGAATTGGCATCTTTCAAAATGGAATGTTTTCATTATAATCAACTTTCCACCAGATGGTTTACTAGTCCCATTGAAGGGTGATGTATATTGGACACATAGGTCTTGGTTTGAAAGAGAGTATTTTCAAAGTTCACCACATCTGTATTTCTCACCCCACATGCTCTTCTTACAATGTGTCATTGCCACTACTCCCAGAAATATCTGGGGCCAATTATCCCTCCCCTTGAAACTAAGTGGGTCATTTGATAGTATTGACCAATAAAATATATCAGAACTGAACCTATGTGACTCCCAATTCTAGGTGTTAAAAACTTCACTTTGTTCTCTTGGGTTATTCACTATTGGAACCCAGCTGCCATATTGTACAGAGCTCAAAGTAGTCTAAACAGAGAAGCCATGTGAAGAAGCCACATATGGGTTTTCATGGCCAACAACATAGATGAAGTCTTGGCTAAATATTTGAAAAATAGGTAAAAGATCTTAGGGGTGTACTAATCAAAAGAAAACTAGTACATATATTAATGCCAGAAAAAAATAAGATTAAAGATTAAGAAATAAAAATTATGATTCAGTAATACTGATGAAATGGCAATGCACTAAGTAATTATAACAATTCTAAACATGTATGGATATAGAAGTTTATAGATTTAATAGGATATAAGGGACAAATGGAGCCCAATCAAACCAGATTCTTGACTACACATTTCACTGAAGCACAAACAGCTAACTTGGGGAAAAAAACACATAACTTATGATGTAAATTGGTTTTCTACAAATTTCAAACCTGCTATTTATAAACCTCCCCATCTCATGAAAATGAGTATGAAAAACAATAGAATAAGTACAAATTTGAATCAAATTTAATTATAAAAGCAAATAATACAACAACTAATGTATAAAAAGGTCATAATAGAAATTTAGCAATTCTTATACCTGAAAGAGAATAGAAGTACCCCTTATTTAGTTTTATGAAAACTTATACTTTGAGCTAAACTAATTTGCATATGAATAAGCCTCTGGACAAAGTCATGAATCAAAATGGGGCACACAGTAAACTAGCCAAGACACCAAAGAAGAGCAAAGTATACACAGGTAAGGTTGACAGTCTGTGCTGAATATCAAGTGGCTATATTAAAAAAAAAAAACAAAAAAAAAAAACAGAGGCACAAAATTAATGAGCTAAGACCTCAAGATAAGAATCTAGGAAATTACTAGAATACACAAAAAGAATTAGAAGAGAAATGATATAAGAAAAGAATGAATAAAATAGACAAAACAGACTATATAAAATATGAACACATTCAGTTTCACTCGAAGTACACAATTTCTTATCCACAATTAGAGCAATAAAATTCTCTGAAAACCATTATTCCCAGTATGTTTGTAGGGAAACTTACCTATGTTCATGCAATTTGATATATAATATTAACATGCTTGATTATGAAGTGCTACCTCAGATACTATTGTGGTATTGCATAATACATAGTTTATGTACCATATAACCTTCTAAAACTTTTAAAATTCTGAATTCATGAACACACTGGAACAATATATAGGATAAGAAATTCAAATCTGCATTTGAGAAGACAACTACTACTAACAAAAAATCTATTTATGTAGCAAAACAGTTAACCAAAATCAATACCACATTCCTGGAATTACAGAGATTAGTGCCACCAGCAAGGAATTGATGCAGGGGTGGTGATTCCCACCACATCCCCACTCAACTCTCATATTTGGCCAATGCAGAAAACAAATGAATCTTGGAGAATGACAGTGGCTTATCATAAACTTAACTTACTGGTGACTCTTATTGCAGCTGCTGTTCCAGATGTGGTATCATTGCTTGAGCAATATAACACAACCTCTGGTATGAAACATGCAGGTATTGATTTGGCAAATATTTTTTATCAATATCTCTTAGTAAAGACTACTAGAACCAGTTTGCTTTCAGCTGGTAAGGCCAGCAGTATACCTTCACTATCCTAACTCAGGGGTATATCAATTTTCCAGTCATAAGTAATAATTAATCCTGCAGGATCTTGATGACTTTCCTATCTAAAAGACATCACATTAGTCCATTACCTTGATATTGTACTGATAGGACTTAGGGAGTAAGAAGTAGCAACTTCTCTAACTTATTGGCAAGACATTTGTATATTAGTTAGTAGACCTAATATCCAACACAAATTTTGGGCTTTCCACCTCAGTAAAATTTCTAGACTTCTTATGTTGGGGCATGTCAAGATATCCCTTCTAACATGAAGGGTAAGATGTTGCATCTGACCCATCCTACAAACTAGAAGAGATACAATGCTTAAGTGGCCCCTTTGGATTTTGGTGGCCACATAGTCTTCTTATGGATGTGCTGTCGCAGCCCATTTACTGAATGATTTGAGAAACCACTATTTTTCAGTGGAAACTGGAAAAAGAGGAGTTTCTGTAATGGTCCAAGCAGGTGTCCAAGCCATTCTGCCTCTTGGGCCATATGATCCAGCAGATCCAATGGTGATGGAAGCATCAGTGGCAAATAGAGATGCTATGTAGAGACTTTATCAGGCCATTTTAGGAGGATCACAGTGCAGAATCCTTAGGATTTCTGAGCCAAGCTCTATCATCCCCTCCAGATAACTAACTTCCATTTGAAAAAAACAACTTTTGGCCTGCTGCTGAGCATCAGTAGAGACCAAACACCTCAGCATGGGCCATCAAGTTACCAAAAGACCTGAGCTGTCCATAATGAACTTGTTGTCTGACCCACCAAGCCCTTAAGTTGGGCCTGTGGAGCAGCACTCAAATGTCATATAGAAATGGCATGCAGAGATTGAAATGAGCAGGCCCTCTCTCCTATTGGAGAAACTGGGAGTTCCTTACAATCAGTGGACTGAATAAGAGAAAACCCATGACTGTTTTCCATATGTTTCTGCCCAATATGCAAACAACATATCAAAGTGGACAGTGACATACACTACAGCCCCCTGTGGGGTGTCTCTGAAGGACAATGGTGAGCAAAAATCCTCCTAACAGGCCTAAATTTGAGCAATGCTCCTGGTTGTTCATTTTGCTTGGCAAAGGACATGGCCATATGTGTATTTGTATAAAAATTCATGGGTGGTGGCCAATGGTTTGGCTGGGTGGTCTGGGAATTGGTAGGAACATGATTAAAACATTGGTGACAAGGTAGTCTAGGAAGAGAGGTATGAGGGTTGACCTTTCTTACTGGGGAAAATGCATGAAGATATATATATCCCATTTAATGCTCACCAAAGGGTGACCACAGCAGAGGAGGCCTTTAATATTCAAGTGGATGGGATGATCTGTTCTGTGGATACCAGCTAACCTCTTTTCCCAGACATTCCTGTTATTGTCCAATGTGCTCATGAAAAGTGTCTATGGTGATAGGAATGGAGGTTGTGCATGTCCTCAGCAATGCTTTAGTTTCTGTGGCCTCTTAAGCAGCAATGAGTTGGTTTAAACAATCAGACTTTATTAGCTCATGGTTTTGAGGCTAGGAAAATTGCAAATAAAGTCTTCAGTGAGGTGATACTTTATCCCCAAATATGCTGGCTGTGCTGGTTTGAAACATGGACCCCAGAAGAGACATGGGCATGTAATCCAATATTTTTGGGTGGAGACATTTTATTGAGTGTTTCCATGGAGAAGTGACTCCCCCAACTGTTGGTGAAAACTTTGAATAAATAGTTTCCATGTGAGTGTGGACCCTGTCCTTTCAGGGTGGGTCTTGTTTGCTTCACCAGAATATTTAAGAGAGATCAGGAGCCAACACAAGTGCTGACACTTGGAGATGCTTGGAGATGCAGAAGAAAGATGTTTGGAGATGATAAGCTAAGAGATGAAGCCCAGAGATTCCCCCAGAGAAGCTAAGAGAGGACCCCCAAATGCTTAGTGAGAAATGCACTGGGAGGAAGGACAAGGATGCTGAGAAAGAGGAGTGAAGACAGAAGCCCAGAGACATTTTGGAGAAAGCCACTTTGAAACAAGAACCTGGGAGCAAAGGATCAGCAGATGCCAGCACAAGCCTTCCCAGCCAACAGAGGTGTTCTAGATGGCATCGGCATTTCCTCAGTGAAGGTATCCTCTTGATAACTTAGTTTGGACCTTCTATGGCCTTACAACTGTAAACTTGTAATCTAATAAATCCCCTTTATAAAAACCAATCAATTTCTGGTATTTTGTATAATGGCAGCTCTAGCAAACAGGAACAGTGGCCTCCTGGGGCTGGCTACTGGTGATCCTTGGGCCTTGGCTTTTCTGTCTCATGGCAATGCACATGGCAGCCTCTCCTGGCCTCTCCCTTTGCTTCCAGGTTCCATGGATTTCAGCATCTGGATGCTCTTTCTGTGGCTTTCTATTTCTCTGAATTTTATTTTGCTTATAAAGGACTTGTTCTAGTTTGCTAATGCTGCCAGAATGTAAAACACCAGAATTGGATTGACTTTTATAAAAGGGGGTTTGTTTTGTTACACAGTTACAGTCTTTAGGCCATAAAGTGTCCATCAACAAAGGGTACCTTCACTGGAGGATGGCCAGTTGTGTCCGAAAAATCTCTGTTAGCTGGGAAGGCACCTGGCTGGCATCTGCTTCAAAGTTCTGGTTTCAAAATGGCTTTCTCCCAGGACATTCCTCTCTAGGCTGCAGTTCCTCAAAAATGTCACTCTTAGTTGCTCTTGGAGTGTTTTGTTCTCTCTTAGCTTCTCTGGAGTAAGAGTCTGCTTTCAATGGCTGTCTTCAAACTGTCTCTCATCTGCAGCTCCTCTCTCAGCTTCTGTGTGTTCTTTAAAGTGTCCCTCTTGGCTTTAGCTCCTCTTCAAAATGTCACTCTCAGCTGCACTGAGTTCCCTCTATTTGTCAGCTCATTTATATGGCTCCAGTGATTTAACTTAGACCTACCCTGAATGAGCGGGGCCCTACCTCCATGAAAATTATCCAATCAGAGTCATCACCCGCAGCTGGGTGGGGCACATCTCCACAGAAACACTGAAAGAATTACATCCTAATCAACACTGATATGTCTGCCCAGACAAGATTACATCAAAGATAATGGCATTTTGGGGGATATAATACATTCAAACTGACACAGGACTCAAGTAATAGGATTAATACTCATCTTAATTGGGTTGGGCCATACCTTAACTGCAAAGCAACCTCGTCAAAAGGTCGTACTTACAATAGGTTCACACCCACAGGGATAGAGCAAGTTTAAGAACATGTTTTTCTCCAGTACATAGCTCCAAACTACATTCCACCCTCTAGGTCCCCAAGAAGACATGTTCTTTCTACATGAAAATTACATTCATTCCATTAAAACAACCCCAAAGCCTTACATCCTTTCAATAACAATGCTAAGTACAAAGACCCATCAGAATTGGTTTTTGGTAGTCTGTCCTGGGGCACAATTCTCCTCTGTCTTTGGACCTGTGAAACCTACAAAACAAGGTATTTGCTTCCAATATAAAATGATGGGACAGGCACAGAATAGACCTTCCCATTCCAAAAGGGAGAAATTGGAAGGAAAACAGCGATCGAGTCCTAAACAATTCCTAATATTCAGTAGGGCCTTGGTTCACATGAAGTTGGGGTTGGCAAGTATGAATTACATAAAGTAGGCTGCAAACTGGAAATTTATAAAGATGAAGTTGAATTTCCCAAGAGTAGGTGGCTAGCTAAAGTGGAGTCAGAAATTCTTTCTTCTTTCTGAAACCCACAGTTCTGGGCTTTTAAGACATCCAATTTATTGGATGAGGAACTTTTTTACTTTAGATTCAATCATTCTCAGTTGCAGTCAACTAAAGATAGATGCAAATCCTCTTAAGAAATACTTCCAAATAACAATCACACCAGTGCTTTCTGGACCACACAATTGGACACCATAACCTAGGCAAGTTGACACATGAAATTGATCATCGCTATTCACACTGTGTCAACTTGACATGTATACATAGACATTGCATTAGCCATAGTTAATCTCAATAAAAGTCACTAACAGTCATACTTCTACCTAACATGATACAACTGCAATGCATACAACCCAAAACTCACTAACCCTTTCTTTAGAAAAGGACTCAAATTCTTGGGTAATATTCACTCTCATATTTGATATCCTGTAACTTAAATACTGTGATATATGGTTAATATTATGTTATGTGATTAGGGGACAAGAGAGATTAGAAAATAAAGATAGTTGAGATAAACATATTAATAACAAAATAAGGAAGAAATACTCATAACAATACAGTCCTCATTACCACAACTGGCCATGTGGTAAAAGCTGATACTAATAACTACCTTCTTCCATTATCCTTTCCATATATCCTTAACCCTCAGCAAGCACCTCATCTGGTCATGGCTATGTCCTGGGTTGGGTGAGTTAAACCTTCATTCCTGAAGTGTTTGGACTGCCTCTACAGGTGCTAGAGTAAGAGGTGGGGTAAATTTGAATTAACACACAAGAAATATTCCAAACAACTTATTCTGGAATAAGCCAAAATTAAAACCCCGAGTTCAGTTTCCTTGTCCTTAGATGTCTTTGCCATTCTTCATTTTGTCTCGGCTCAGACCCTGTACTCTCCTGGTACTTCAGAATTTGTTATAACAAAGCATATGCTGTGTGGCCTCTCAACACTAAATGAAAACGGGACTCGGTTTGAGTCCAAACTCCACAGATTATAAAGGATTATCAACCTTGACATAACTACTTTTTAAAGATTTGAGAGGAGTTTCATCACTTTAGACTGCACATTTGCACAACTTGTCTTTTAGGAGATCTCTTAGTCCACAGGAAAAGTGATCAGGAGGTTTGAGGTTATAATCTCCCAGGTAATCTACTTTAAATGCCAACAGGAAACTAAGCAGAAACTTATATGTATATTTCCACCCTTGAGACCACAATGGGTATACAACTTTAGGACAGAAAAAAAAAAATCAGCATAAATGGCAGTAATGATACTCAAAAATCAGGAGGGATGGTTGCCATTCTCAGAGAAAACAGGAAAGTCCTACAGCCAGGACCCATGCAGCCTCTATGCACTGATGAAATTCATTAATGTTTGGCAATGAAGTTAAACATTTATTCTGTTATTTAAACTCTGAACATACTTTTAATCAGAGTTAAAGGAATTTATCTAATGAGTTCATCACCAGGTAAGCAAAAAATCAACCAAACTACACAAAATAAATATTACTTTCAAATAGAAGATATGTTTTCTTATATGTAATGTAAATTATGTTTTTCTCTATAAATATCATGATTTTATTTCTTTTAAAATGTGTATTTTCCCTTTTTCCTCCAAGGTTTTGAAAATGTTTTAAATAATAACTTCCCATTATCTAAGTAAAATGCAGTGAATGATTAGGTTACCTATCCTTCAGAAGATGTCAAAATGAAGTAGATTTTTTTTATGCTTTTGGGAAATTCATGAAGGAAATAATGCTATTCAGTGTCACATGTGGGGTTAATTAGAGAAAAGTAAATTGATAGAAAAAGCAAGTGAGTAACATGCATGTTAGGCAAAAGAGAAAAATATAAATGAACTGCTAAAGGAGGCACATTCAAAAGAAATTAAAGAAATGCACCAGAGTAGAAATTCATTACTCTCTTCCTTCCTCCTTGCTACTCCATACATGATACCCATGCAGGGGAATTAAGAGCATGGAATGTTCAAGTTAGAACACCTTAACACCAGAGGAACCTAGACATCAATGTGGAATAAATTTCATGGGTAAGGAAGAGAATAAGAGAATAAGGAAATAAGATTTGTTCTGCTGAGAATTGGTACTAGAGACAGGAGAAAACTTGTAGGGAGAAAAACTTGGGTGAGAAAATTTGGGTTGTAGAAACTCATAAAAGGGAATATGTTCCTGTAATAATTCCAAGAATGGTTTGGAACTGAACACTATATTTTCAATATCCAGAGCACAAAGAAGTAAAATATGCCTTAAAAATGCCCTTTGTGTATCTATTAATATTTATCCAAACTGTAAAGAATATTTAATTTTCTCATTTGCAAAACAGGGCTAAAAAGATCATTGGGTCCATTTCAGTATTATATGAGTTACTACGTGTAAAATACTGAGAGTAACATCAAGGAGGTGGTAAGCACTAAACAAATATTCACTATTATTGCCATTATTTTCCTTTTCAACCTCAATTAATTACAATGAATTAATATGCTTTGTAATAGATTTCATTTTATTCTAATTTTTAATCTTCAGTGTACTTTCACTTATTATTTTGGCTATTGTAAATTAATGTGCACAACTGCACAAAACTGTGTTGATTTTAGAAATGCACATATTAAAAGAGGAGAAGCAGAATGTCAGGCAAGTTTATTATCTCACCCCAGGTTATATGGCTATGCCCCTTTTCTGAATCCAAACTCGGTGCACTGACTATTAGACCAAATTATGAATGGCAAGCATACAAGGTGCTGTTGCTGATTGTCTGAAGAACTGCTTAGAGAAATTAAACAACAATTAATTTCTTGGCTGTTCAAAGTTAAATGTCAATGATGAGATATCTTGAAGTATTTTAGTGAGTATTAAAGGAGGTAAAGATTTTCATTGGTTTAAAGAGTCAAGGAAAGCTTGCTAGAAGTGGAGAGCAAGGGCTGTGGTTTTGAGCATGGGTGTAATAAAAGGAAATCAAATTTTAGAGACTTTATCTACCATGATTTATACAATAGATTGCAAAGGGGCAAAGAGCTATTAAAATTGAGATGAAATACTTTTGTTACACTCAAGGAGAGGAGCTTGGGTGTTGTTGTTATGAGACTTCACTATTATGAATGAGAAAGGACACAGAGCAAGAAGGTGCATGGAGTGTAATTCCCCAATAGGTGACCTAAATTTTTTATTAGGTGCAAATAAGACAGGGAACAACCAGTATGTTATCCCATCAATCCATCAAACGTATTGATAAAATAATGGAGTCAATTTTTAATAGACTTTTCTAGTTCTTGAATAAAATTTGTTATAATTCCTTCATTTGAAGAGACAGCAAGCCTTGAATTTAGAGAAATATGTACCCCAAGGCTTATGAATAAATAAATAGCAGAGTTGATTTAAAATTTAAAACAAAAGCTTCTCAGATCCTAATCTATTACTTGATGAGAAGGACAATTGAGATTGAAATATAAGTGCTCCTGATTGAGATAATCTCTCAGGGTTAATTCTTTGAAACTAAGCATCTTAATGGTATCTTCCAGGATTTTGATAGGCTTTGTGCAGAGTTAGGGAAGACAAGTTGATTGAGACCATTAAGAAATGCAACTTACAATTTTGTATTTGTACTTCACAGATTTATTGTACAAATCTTTATAACAAATAGAGAATATTTATAAGAGAATATTTATAACAAATCTTTATAACAAACAGAGAATATTTATGTAATATCCCCCTATTTGATGCTAACATAGAGCAGGATTCTATTTTGTTTCTAAAATTTCTTTTGCCTTTTTTTATTAATGTAACTACCATGAGAAGCAACATTTTCCATACCTGCTTTAAAAGTATCTTCCCACTGCCTAGCATGGTGCAAGTTACATAGAAACTCAATACATATTTGTTGAATATGTAAATTATTCCTGTCTTTATCATGCCATCAATATTTTGAATCTCTTATTTCATGCAATTGATCTGAGCCTTTGAAAAGCTCCAAGTGTTATATAGTTGACAAGTGTGTTATTATTCTAGTGAACAGATTTATAAAGGAGAGATTAAGGCAAAGTGAAAAAACCTGGTTGTAGATGTACCTAGTGAATTTGTGTTAGTGTTGAAACTGGTCCTTTACCAAGCTCTCTCTTTAAATCACTTCTAAATCACGTAATTGTAAAATTGAGGAGTTGGTGAATCTATTCTTAACAGAAAAGATATTGGAAATAATATCCAGTGTTAGAAATGTAAGCTCTAATTTAAATAAGATGCTTATGAATTTTAAGCATATGTGATGTTAAGGTGGAGGACTGACAAGAGGAACATTAAACTAAGGAAAACAAAGGAGCTGTGAATCATCTAATTATTTTTCCTTTCTGTCAGTAAAGAATCTATTTAATATCAAAAAGAGAGTGTGCTTTAAACAATCCTGACTAATTAAAAAATTTTTCTAGGTGCATTGTACAGAATATTTTTACATAAGAATTATGCATGTTGTTCTTCAAGTGCTGTATGATCAAAGTATTAACATGATCTTAAACCTTTGGAAAGGAGTAAAGGTGTGCTTATAACTATTAACACATATTGGCAAATTAATTAGAAATTAATGCATCACTGATATAAAGTCAGGTTCTTTTTTAAAATAATTTTTATGTTTTTCCTGATTATAGAAATACTAAGCATATATGTTGTATTCTAAAAAATACTCCTTGGGATGAATTATCAAATCATCATTATTTCTAAAATAAATAATCAGTCACTCTTAAAAGTAACAGGAGAAAGAGGGAAACCATAAAATTTCATCAATTCATGTAATCCTTCGTTTATTAAAAGATAAACAATTGAAGTATAACGTATGCCAAGAGCCATTCATGCCTATATGCATTGTTTTAGCCTCATCTAGAGACAGCCTTCTTTTCTAAATTTTATGTGTGTAATTATTATTACTTTTAATCTATGCATTAAGTCAAAAGAAATATCACAGCCACTTAGGATTCACATGCTATCATTTTTTTTATTCTTCATAATGTTATATACATAATGTTTTTCTCCCCAGGTTTAGGACCAGGATGATGCCAATGAGATTCTCAACTTGCGCACAAACAACTTAATCAAGATAAATAATATCCTGATTATTAAATATTTTTAAATTTGCAATATTTTAAAAACAATGTAAAATTCTACAATAAACAAAATGTAAAAATTTTAAGTAAAGACAGGATTTTTTTCTGTACTTGCCTTTGCATTCCATTCACAGAATGAATGTACATTTAATTTCATTCCCTGGGCAAGTGCAACTATTAACATCTTTCCCTTTTCCTTTCCGAAACAATCAGATTTAGATACCAAATTGTATGGTCTATTTCTATGAGGTTTAGATTTAATTACTTTAAAATATAGAATAGGATGGATCATTAAAGAAAAAAGAATTTATTTTCACAATATTCATTCAATTCACACCATGCTTATCAATATTTATGATGTTGATATGTCATTTTTTTTTCAGATAAACCTCTTGAGCATTGACTGCATTAAACAATGGAAACTGCCAATAATGTCACTGAATTTATTCCGTTGGGGCTTTCCCAGAACAAGAAAATTAAATATGTGTGCTTTCTATTATTCTTATTTTGTTATATAGCTATTTGGATGGGAAACCTGCTCATCATGATTTCCATCACATGCAGTCAACTCATTGACCAACCCATGTATTTCTTCCTTAATTACCTTGCTCTCTCAGACCTATGTTATACCTCGACAGTGACGCCCAAGCTAGTTGCAGACTTGCTGATGGAAAGAAACACAATTTCTTATACTACCTGCATGGCACAGCTCTTTACCATGCACTTCTTTGGGGGCATCGAGGTCTTCATCCTCATAGTGATGGCCTATGACCGCTATGTCACCATCTGCAATCCCCTGCACTACGCTGTCATCATGAACAGGCAGAGGTGTGATGCCATGGTCATGGCTTGCTGTGCTGGAGCATTTCTGCACTCCTTTGTTCAGTGTCTCCTCAGTATCAACTTACCCTTCTGTGGTCCTAATGAGATAAATCACTACTTCTACGATGTGTATCCTTTGCTGAAACTGGCCTGCACTGACACATACAAAGTGGGAATCCTAGTTGTTGCCAATTCAGGCATGATGGGTTTGGTGACCTTTGTGGTCTTGATGATATCTTACTTTTTGATATTATACACCATCAGGGCTTACCCTGCAGAAAGCTGTAGCAAAGCTCTTTCCACTTGCAGTTCTCACATAACAGTTGTGGTTCTGTTCTTTGTGCCTGTTCTCTTCATTTACATTAGACCAGCTGCAAGTTTTCCAGATGATAAATTGTTTGCTCTTTTCTACACCATCATTGCCCCCATGTTCAACCCTTTGATCTATACACTGAGAAACTTGGAGATGAAGATTGCCTTGAGGAGAGTGTGGCACCAGAAACTGTTTGTGATTGGAAAGCAAATGATCTGAAAGGGACTTCTGCTACTCATTACACACTCTGTTCAAGTGATGTTTGCCTTATCTCAAGTTTATTAAAGGAGGACATCTGCTTTAAGAAAAGCTAAACATAACTACTAGCATCAGTTCATTAATATTACAATTTACTCTGAACTATTTTGTTCTTTTTTCTTTTCTTTTCTATCTGTGTTTCTTACATTGTTCCCTGATACTTCCAGTCATTATTCCTTGCTCAAGTTCAAGAAGTACTCTCTTCTTTTATACTTTTTCTTTGGATTTTATTCATAAGTTATTAATTGGAGCCCATCTTTCTAAACACCCTATGCATTGCTTCAAAGAACACATTTCCAAATATACATAAACTGTACTGATGCTAGTAATCCCAGGTCTGAAAGGCCCATAAGAACTACTATCCTTCTTGTATTTCCACCAAATCATAATGGGGGCATTGGAAATCAGATCCATATATCTGTACTCATCCCATGTTTTTATGTATTCATTGTAGGCTCTAAATAATAAAAACATTATTTTTAAGTAATCATATATAGAAAAATTGAGAGAATTTTTCTAATATATTTTAAAGAGATCACTTAAAATAGCAATATTAAATAAGTACAGTAATATGTGCTATGTAAATGGTATCTTCTCCACATAGCAATGAAAAGTTATTGTTAGCAAAAGGCAGGTTAGCCATATGTTTTGTCCAACCTGAGCATCATTTGACTGTAAAAGAGGATGGCACTAATAATTATGCTTATACAGCACACATAAAATGGGATAGTGTCAGGTGACCAGTACATTTGGCTACCTTTAAATGTCTGAGAAGTTTGGACACTATAGTGAAAAGTTCATTGCCAGTTGTGGTATCTCCACTTAAGATAACTACTCAGTGTCAATGGGATTGTAAACACAAAGGAAAATACTGGTACTGAAACTACTTGATCCAGAGTATGCTTAAATTATTATTTTTTTCCTATTACCATTGAAATGAAAACTTCAAATTTTCAGTTTCTCATAGAATTTCTGTATATCTGAGAATATCAATAGAATTGAAAAATCTTTTCAAATAATAAATTAGAAAACCAGTTGTAACTTTAGCCTTATAATAAAATATGATTTTAATCAACACAAGTAATTTTGAGAAATTGAGAATTCTTTTCATTCAGTGTAGAACTCCATAAATCCTAGTTTTGAAATAATGATCTAATTACCTTCTTTATTTTACTGATGAATAAACTGAAACTCAGGATTAAAAAGTTTGTCAGCATCAAACTGTCAGCTAGAGATGCAGTTAAATAGTTAAATAAAAAAAAATCTCATGTAATTTGATGACAACTGGCATAGTTTTATTTCAAAGTTATCAACAAGGGAGGAGTCTTTGTAAAAGCCAGATCAAAGATTTTTGTTTTGCTAGAGACTTGTGTAGTTGAATAAGTGGAAAGTAGATTTGAATGAGATTGTTAGAATAGATGTAATGGAAGACTGTCTGGTTAAAGTTGCTGAGTAAAAATATGTTTGGGTGATTGGATCCAGATTACTTAAAGAGGCTCTTAATCTGATTAGATTTCTATCAGAAAATTGCTCCCATATTTTCCCCAGAAGGGTCTCTAAAGATGGTCAAATACCTTTCCTTAATTATGAGACCATTTTCTGTCTCAGTAAGCCTCCTTTTGACTGAGATAATCCTTAAAGATTCTTGGTATAGAAAAAAGTCTCTCACATTTGTAATCTTGAGTTAAATCATTAATGAAATGTATTAATATTTTTGATTTGGGTGTTTAAATTTGGATTTGTGCTTAATATATTTCAAGCACCATTGGCAATAATATTGTTTTTCCTCTTTGTTTTCCCTCCTTCTCTCCCTTTTTGCCTCCCATCCTCTCTCTCTGTCTCCTCTCCCTAAATATATGCATGTGTGTGTGTGTGTGTGTGTGTGTGTGCATGCACATGCACAGGTATGTATGTTGAGGAAGACAAATAATGAACAGATTCCATAGTGGTTTTCATAATACCATGTCATATAGGCTATTGGCCTGGGCTTTACACTATGATGTTCTGCTTAGTTCTGCATGTTCTCTTCACTTAGGAACAAAAAAGGTGGCTCATAAACACACAAAAATCTTCTGGTTGATTAGTAAAAAAAAATTGGAGCTATAGGGTATGAGGCCATGAAATTAGTTTAACTGGGATTTGTATTTATGTTTGCATCTATGTTTTCCATAGATTCTTTTTTTTTTTTTTTTGCTAATTTGATACTTTTATACTCTGAGACTAATTAATGAGAGCTAGCTCATCTCCTCCAGGTTTAGCCATCTGTCCCTGCTGTATGCCTCTTCCTCCAAATCTCCTCAGATATCTAAGGTCCTTGACCTACCATTGAACATGTAAAATCCAATATTACCTCTTAGATTGGGATTCAGCAAACTTCAAAGTAGTTGCAAATTAATTTTCATAAGAGGGTTTTGAAGGCATTCTTTTCAAATATGAAGTAAAGTTTTTATCATTCAGTAATGGGTTTGTCATATCTAATTAAATGAAATTTACCTTTAAATGAGATAGCTCAGAGATAGTCAAGGATACAGCCATGGTTTATCAATTATGTTCTGCCAGGAAACATGGCCAACTGATATTGGACCTATGTAAATAACTACTATGCCACCCACAATAAAAAGACGCTATTATCCACAGAATCATATAGACTGATCAATGCTAGCTTTACATGCATTTGGATTATTTATAGATGTATTGTAGCTAGAATGGAAAGTTTAACACTCTGTCTTTTACATAAGGATAGTTGTAATTTTTTTAAAGCTTAATCCATTTTAAAGATATTCCTCATGATTCTTATAATTTAGAAATGTTCTTAGATTCCCTGAATGATTCATGTTTTGAATCAATCATGTTTTGAAAACCAAGCCACAGGAAAATTTTATGCTGACTCTTTGTTCGGAAATGAAATTCCAGGGAAGCTTTTCTGAGAGTAAAAGGAAGTGAGGCAGAGATGGGAGGAGAGCCAATACAAAGGTGTGAGAGAGCTAGCCAGAATTTCACATTAATACAGCTAAGTTGTTGAGTCCCAAGGGGCATGTTTAGAAAGGCAGGCAAGAAACTACTGCACATTAAAACCAGCTGTGAAAGGGTTAATATAAAAGGGAATTATCTGTCTGACTGTCTCCTGTCCCTTAGTTTCCTTAAATATTCACCCCACGTAGATTAACTCTCAGGAAATTCTGAGTTGCATCATTTGATCCTCTCATGGTCTCCATGAGATCCCGAAGGTAGGGAGTAAGATTCTGGGATTAACAAAAAAAGTCACTGGTCTATAATTTGGGAGAATTGAATTCCTCCTCCTGCCAACTATTCAATATTTTAGGCTATACTTGTTTCATATATAATGATACAGAGATTTAAATTATGGAAATATCATAAAGTGGTTTGAGATAGGAGATTTTAAAATATATTTTAAAAAGTATAATGGCATGCATGCTATCAGTGTCTTTTGCTATCGAGCCTTCTTCAATATCACAAAAAGAACTATTTAAAAAAAGAGAATTTCCATAAGATGTCTTAATTTGGAGTGCATGTGTGTGTAATTTGATTATTTCAAATATAAATTGTCTATTTCATATCTTGTAAAACAGACTATCACATATACAGAATCTTTGGAAAATTCTAACAGGAAAATACAAATAAAATGAAATCACTCCAAAACAATTGGCCTACTACTTTTCCCTTATTCCTCAGTTTCTGGGCTAGTGGATTTGGCCATTTTGTCATTGGACCCAAGGTGGAACATCTCTTGCACAAAGTCGTTGCTATTTGAAGCCAAAATATATCAGAGAAATAAGCATAATTATCAGCAAAATAGTGGAGTTTGATGTCCAAGTGGATCTTTAACCATGAATGAAGTGATTCCAGTAAGAGATGAGAAGCTTAGTTACATGTTAAGCTATTTGTTAAATAAATACTTATTGCACTACTAATATATGCTATACATATTGCTTGTTATCAGGAAAGGAACAGTGGAATAAGTATGATATATCTCTGCCTTCCTGGAACTTAAAATGTAGTCAAGGATGAAAACAAAGGAAGCAACTCAGGGAAGGGAATTAAAAAAGGAACACCACCTATGTCAAGCTGTTGTTGAAGGCTTGGGCTGGTTCATTAGCTGACTGCAAGTGATAGAAATCATGTTAAGCAAATTGCCCAACCAAATAGCTAGGTAACATAGTAACAGTAAGAAAAAGAAAAAGCTGAGGATCCAGACTGTATTCTTCTGAGAAACTCCCAAGAGAATAAATTCAGCAACATTAGTTCTATTTTCTACAGTCTGATGCAATTTGGGACACATGAGAGTCAGCTGAAATGACAAAAGTAATGAAAAAACCATTGATGAGAAAAATGGAAATCTATTATCTAATTAAAATGGCACCAATGCAATTTTTAGACCTAAGCCATCTTGAAGTTTCAGAATAACTCATTTATTCAGCAACATTCTTTTGAATATCCAGTGCCAAACACTCAAACAATTGCAGATACTGTGACGAATTAGATAATGTCCAAGCTTTTGTGTAATTCAAATTCTTTTGTGCTCAAGATTAAATTAACAATATAATTTCAAGTTCTTTTATGTAGGGTGAATATATAATGTATTGTCAAAACTGATAATTTTGAGTGGAGCAGGTTAATATTAATAATTGTGTTCTGATATCAGATATCAGATAGAAAGCAGGACTTTGGAAAGTTTTCAGTGTGTTTCACAGTGATGATGAGATCTGTCACCTCTGTGAGGCTCATTGAAAATTCCTTTGAGTACTTCACAGGATTATTTTTCACAACTAATTCAAAAAATTGATATGACATAACTTTCTAACCCATGAAGTTACTGCAATTGCCCAACTAGCTATGCATTTTTAAAGCAACTCCCTAGTATACCCACAATTTAGGGTAGAATCTTGCAATGTTAATTTCTAGAAAAGAAACTTAATTTTACTGTCAAGAAAGGACTTTTATTCCCCAAGACAGTAATAGAAAAATCAAGCTCAGTGTCAAAATTATATGGAAGTGGATAAATAAAATTAATGATATTGATAAGTATAACAAAACAGTAAATAATACTTATTAGATTTTTACTAAGAAGGTGCTATTATACTTTATATATATATATATATTAACTTATTGCATGCTCAGTAAATCCCAATAATTAGGCATTATTTTCTCCATTTTCTGATGAGAAAAGTAGAGTACTGAGCAGTTAAATTATGGATCCAAGCTCACAGCTCCAGGAAGCAGGCAGTTTTGAACCCACATAGATTAATGTTTCAACCTGTGCTCTTAAATATCATATTATGTCATTTTCTGGAAATCAGGAGATCTTCAAAGTATTTTATTTAAGGAGCTATTTGTGGAACTGTGAGAAAGTATATACCAAGTATGTCTTTGTGGCATTTATTCCCTGTAGAACAGGGAATAAATATTTAAATTTTAAATAAATAAATAAAATATTTTTAGGTAGGGAAGGGGTATTGAGTTGTAAAATGCTAACATATGTAATAAAGACAAAAAGAAGAGTAACCCATTTTCAACTTCAAAGGAAGAAGAAATAAAAACCAGCTCAGTACAAGAGGATAATATGCAGTCATTCTAACAAGATAAAAGCCTCTTTAATGTTGGCAATTTAGGTTACCAGCTGGCCAGCCTTATCACTTCCTAGATGTTCTAATATACATGTCCCATGTACTTAGATACACAAAACCACAGTCAGTCATATTCAAAGGCATGGCCCATATAAAATAGAGAACTTCAGTGCCTACTTCTTAGCTGATCTGACTTGTACTTCTTTTATTAATATGATAGGATAACTGAGAATCCACAGAATTTGGAGAAATCCAAAAGCATACCAAAGGATGATGAAGATAAAAACAATTGACCATAGAAGGGACAAGAACTAATTTTAAAATCTCTATAAAATTTCTTCAAAAATAGTCAAAGTGAAAATTTCTTGAGAAATAAAAGCACATTGATATTATTGGATTTCTTTTAGTTGATGATCAATTTGGCCTGCTTATACAGCTCAAATTTGCTAAATAAATATGGGTATTTCAATTCTCTGACCCCAAAGTTCTTACAGTATAAGACAACAGGTGGAAAAGGACTTAGAAAATTCCAAAGCTTTAATCAGTTTTGAATATTGTTATTATAAGACTGTGACTGGGTATGAAGTGAATAAATGATATAATGATCAACCTACATTTAGTATAAAGCACCCAGTTTTTTTTTTCCTCAGTTATATACTCTTTCAAAAACTAAAGTAAATTTTCAAAAAAATTACTTAATTATATCTTATCAGGCAATCAAATGTGGTAGCCTAGGTGGAAACATTATAAAGAGAACTGGTCCAGTTCTCTAATTAAACAAAAGCTTCCCTCAAACACAGTATTATAAAAATGACATAAATTGCTTTGCTCAACCATTTTTCTCTCTTAACTTCTTAGAGAATCTGCCAATACAAGCTGAATGATGCTGTAAAATAATTTAATCACTTAGCAGGGTCTCAAATAGAAAAAGTTATACTTCTATTCCAAGTAACCATCAGGTTAAAGCAGAGTAGCAGGGCACAAGAGACAGCATTTTCTCCCACCCTGTACATTAACAATTTATTCCCTAGGATTACATGTTCCCATTTTTAAATGAAGGAGATGGATTAAATAATCTCTGAAGACCTCTCCAGATTCTGATAGTGTGTGACGCCTGATTCTCCATTAATTTAGGAAAAACACAATAGTTGGGTACTTGTTTGATGACTCCTTGCCTTCCCTGTTCCAGTGGATAAATTGAAAATATGAAAAAATAAAGTATTGAGCAAATTCAGTGCTGTTTCTGTGCCTTAGTTCCCTTCTTTGTAAAACTGAGATAATGATAATACCTCTTTACAGGGTAATTGTTTGAATTAAATGAGTTAATAAAGCCCTTGGAACAGTGCTAGAAGGTATTACACATTTAATAATTGATATTAAAATTTATATATTATATTATATTATATTATATTATATTATATTATATTATATTCTAACATTATACTAAAGACCCCATCTCCATCATCCTTATAACCATCCTCATCATCATGATAGCAATAAGAATAACAACATCAAAGGCAACCCTTGTGCCAAATTAAATTCCATATAAACCAGCTATTCTCATTTTATCCCACGAGCAAAATTCATTATTTTATGCCTAGTATCTTCAGAGAGAAATCCAATATCCTTTATACAGTATTCAAGCATCTGACATTCAGTCCCAATCTATAGGAATTGACTTTACTTCCCACAATCCCTCACGTGAACTGTCCTATCCAAGGAGATACAACAGTTCACTATTCCCCAGTCACACCCTGCTCATTGAATCATTCTACCCTCCAGTTGATTTTCCCACATTAGAATGATCTGCTTCAGGCTGTGCCCCACCCCAGTCCCACCAATACTTCCAAAGTCTTGCCTTGGAAAGTTCATTACATACAGGAAAGCTCTTTGGCCTACTCCAGTCCTTAACACTTCTCAGTTTCCCTAAAATTCCATTCCTGGCATCTAATGGGCACTTAATTGTGTTTGCCTTGTTTTTACTTCTCAGGTGCTATGCTTTAAGGCCAGAGAAAAAATGTAAGCATACCAGGTCAGGAATTATGTCTTGTGCTTTTCCAGTCTTCCCAGTGTTTGAAAGAGCAGAGACTGTAGAGTTAGACTCTACTTCAGAACAGAGCTCTAAGAACTCAAGAAACTGGTGCAAAAATATAAAATTCACCATAACTAGTGGTTTATTATGCTTGGAAAGCAAGGCAAAGGCATTTTCAGAATAGTAAAATGAATGATTCTGGATTTATTTACATCCAAGAAGGTTTCCTAGAGGGATTAAATCATAAATAGATCAAAATAATTAAAATATTCCTTTAAAGGAAAATAATTAGTGCATTTATAACTAATTTAACTTATCAGCTGCTTTTACCAGAGAAATTTCTTATAAGCTGAGGCTTCCAACCTAGGATAAAATCAGAATTAAAAAAATTAACAATGGCATACAATAATAAATCTCAAATTGCATAGGTCTTAAGATATGAGAGAACACTTATGAACTCTATTGATAGAGAGGCATGTGGTAAATAGACCAAATTTAAGATATATATATTCTTTTTTATACAAAATGGTTATTTAAAGTGAATTCCAAGAAAACTCATTACATAAATAACTCTCAGTAGCTATGAGGATTTAGAAATTCCCCATCAGTATACATTGACAAGCATTTAGACCACAGCTTAATTTTGTCCTCACAAATGCAATTATTATTTTTCCCTATTGCACCAGAACCCAAGGTGTCTATATTAGAGATGAGAAGTCGAGAACATAAGAAAAAGATGTGTCTAAATCTCACATGTCAATACAGGGAGGGAAGTTGAATTGAGTTGAAATGAGGACTGCAAAAAAACCCCATGGCCATAGTAAAAAGTACAGAATGTGGACCAAAGGTTTCAGATTTACTTTTTCCCAGAGAAGCCAGCTAGTTAGGGTATGGAAATTTCTAGTTATGCATGCAAAAGATTTATTTTCTTAACAATTGCCCTTTCAGTGTCTCCCATGGTTTTTCTTTCCAGGAAGTCAGGTAATTTACAAAGCTCTCTCCATGTAGCCAATTCCTTTCTAAAAATATATTACTTTCTTTCTGATTAAAATTTTTACCTAAGTGTATTGTAGAAATCTAGAAAATTCATTTTTAAAAAATATTTACTTTTTACCTGCTTTTAAATGTCAAACACTAAGCTGGGTAAAAATCAGTGGAGAGAGAGAATGCAGTGATGGACAAAGCAGACAAGGTCTTTGCCCTTAGGAAGACTAAGACAAAAGGAGGAGACAGATAATAAACAGCAAACAAATGAATAATTACAAAGAGTATATTCAAATGAAAAAAAAGGGGGCCATTATCCTTTTCCTTTCAAATCTGTGGAAACTTTATAAAATAATGAATTTTTGACTTTTTTTGTGTTATGCAAATATGTGTTTCTTGGTTGTCCTTTGAATTTGACTCCATCCAACTCTACAACACAAATTTATTTTCTCATACCTTTCACAGTTAAAAAATCTCACCCTTACATTAATTCTAAACCTCAACTCATATGATGAATTATTTTGTAAAAAATTACTTCGTCTTTATTTTCTCCCTGAAAACATATCAGATAATTCCATTTACTACTAAAATTGCTTTAAACAGTGAACAGATATCTATGAATGGATCCATTTTCATAGATTTGTTAATTTCAGAACCTTTTAAGGCTTTAGATCTGCATGCTTAAACTTTTTATTTATACATTTGAATCCCCATTCCAAGAAAGTTATTTTGAATGAGTATTTCTTTTAATCTATTTGTTTTCAAAATATGACCACATAAAATTTTATAATACTCATAATATATCTAATTTGTTGCATCTGCTGTATTAACTATAATCTCCCTAAGGGTTTTATCTCTTTTTCCCTTTCTTCTCTATTTTGGGAGAGCTTCTAGAGATTTCAGCATTTGATTGTCAGCAGTCTCAATTTTGTTTTTTAATACCATCAAAGATAATTTTAATTTTTCTATTTAATTTTATTTTTCCCCATGATTCTTCCAATCTAACTCATTTGGTTTTTAATATCCCTTTCCTTTTTAATACCAGCCTTTTTTCCTTAAAACTTATTTGCTACAGTTTCATAAAGACATCTTGCTACTTATTGAGGATAGCAACCTTTTTTTTCTTATTCTTCCCATAAGAAAGAAAATTTACAATTCTGTTTTTCCTCTATGGTTCTTAATAATTTTTAATGTTTTCTCCTTTTTCTATTTTATGCAATATTCTTTCACAGTGTTTTTTTTCCATCCTTACTAAAAATAAATTAAAATATCTCAAGTTGTTTGCCAAACAACAGGTTACTTGCATTTTCCTCAGTTATACTCTCCATCCTTCTAGATACTGCTGAAGTCTATTCTCTAAACTACAGTAGGAACTTAGGGGGATATGCACAGCTCCTTGCCTATGTGACTTTGTCTATCTGGCTTTCATGTTGATGCTTTGTCTGACTGACAAGGTTGCCATCTCCTGAACTCTTGAGCTCCAGTGTCTTTGCCTTATTCTAATTGTTTATTTCTTTTGGTTCGGCATCAAATTAAGATAAATAACTCACTTATCCTCTTTTGTCGTCTCCTAAACCATCCACAGAACGTACTCAAATATGGATTAATAGCTAACACTTATTGAATCATGTCTACCATTGTTCTATTACTGTTCTAATTTACTGCCCATTTAATACTCATGCTAATCTTAGAGGTAGCTATCATTATTATCTCCTGTTTTCAGGATCAGAGGTTGAGAACTTTCCAAGGGTTACACAGGTAGTAAGTGTGGGTCTGGGATATAAACACAGATAATCTGATCTCAGAGATCACACTCACTACATGCTACTGATTTGACAAGAATCTACTACAGACTTAAATAAATAAATGGGTTTTAGTTCATAGTAAAATATAATAAAACTCTCTAGTGTTTAGATGTTTCTTATGAATGCCTTACCCCTACCATTTTACTCTACTTTCCTCAACATCTACTCCCTTCACTTTATAATGCAAATCTAATGAACTTTACCCTCTGCCTACCTCTGAATCTACTTTTGCTTCACTATATTAAGTTTAAACAATTCTAGGCCTCTCTATTCATAATATAAAAATATTGGAAAAATTTTTAATTTCAGTCTTCTAATTACTTTTGTATATGAGAAATGACTACAATCTGTTTTAAATAATTTTGTTTTGCTTTTTACATTTTCTGAAATAGTGAATAGTTCAGAGATATCATACAGATGTTGTTAAGCAAATTCTTTCTTATTTGAGACTGCCTTTCTTCAGTTCCTTATTTGTAGCATTAAATTCTCAGTTTTTTCAAGTTTAGCTTAATGGCCCAACTCTACCATGTGTTACATTGTTAAAACTCCTTCTTTTTACCTCATTTAGCATGTAGTCTCTTTCCTTAAAGCTGACATTTTCATGGTGAACCTTCCCATTTGTATAAATGTTCCACAAACAAACAATACATTTAATACAATCACTATATTATGTGTTCAGCCTAGTAGCAGTTCATTTCAGATGTAACCTCTGTCAGATCAACCAGCAGCCCCTGTGGTTTGGTGGAGCATGCACTGTATGGGGAGTTAGGAGGCAAATTTTCCAACATTAACTAAAAGAGAGAGGCTCTAAAGTTGTGTGAGATAACTTATTTTACGTAAAGGGAAAGATTTTAAACCTATAAAATCTTTACAAATATGATTTTTAAATGTCTGTAATTAAGAAAATTGACAAGGTAGCTAAATTTAAGCTATATATACAAAAATAAATAGATTGTATATAATATAGGAAGAAAAAACTAGAAAAAGAGAATACAATAGTACTAAAAACTGTAAGTCAATTACAAATAAACTTTAATAAGAGAAGCTTTGGTCCAAAGAGAAGAAAAGCATATGGCCTTCTTTAAAGCCAAATTTTAATTTATTTTTAGCAAAATAAGCACCAACAAATAGAATCACATATCAAAGTTTTGGATGAAGAAATGGCATCATAAAAATATAATGTCCTGAGTTAATATATGAATGCAATGGAATTCCAGTTAAAATTATAGGTTTTCTTTTTTTCAATAAAGTAAATCAAAAATTTATGTGGAAGAAAAAATGCCCAAGAAGAGGCAATAAATGTATCTTTATTAGTTGGGATGGACCTCTGTTGTATTCATTATAAAACAATTTAGGAACTTTGCAAATAAGTATTTTTTTAAATGCAATAATTTCAGAAAAATAGAATCTCAGGAAAATGCAGACATACCCAGGCTCCTTCTACAATTTGCTCCACCATGTTTTTCATGAAGGTTTTCTTCATGGTTGCAAAATGGCTGCTCTACTTCTAGCCTCATGTCTATGTATCAGGAAGGAGGAAATAAAAAGAGAAAGAAAGAAACTGTTTATCCAAAATAAAACTTTTCCAGAAACCCCAAGTAGACTTCCATTAGGTTTCATTGGTAATAAGGACCTATAGAGGCATGTTATGGGTTGAAATGTGTCCCCCAAAATATATGTGCAAGTCCTGAAACCCTGTTTCCATGAGTGTGACCCTATTTGGAAGTAAAATCTTTCAGGGTGTGATTAGTTGAGTCTACACTGGATTAGAGTGGGTCCTAATCCAAAGTGACTGGTGTCCTTGTAAGAAGAGGGAAACTGGACACATTCAGAGACAGTGAGGCAGAGATTGGGGTTATTCTGCCACATGTCAAGGAACACCAGGGATTGCTGGTAACTCCAGAAACTGGGGGGAGTTGAGGAAGGATTCTCATCTACAGGTTTCAGAGGGAACCTGGACCTGTTGACACCTTGATTTCAGACTTTCAGCCTCCAGAAATGTGAGACAGTAAGTTTCCATTGTTTTATGCTACCCATCTATTGACTGGTATTACATCAATGAAAAGGCATTATTTCAATATGAACGGATTCTGAAGAGATGGGAGAGAGGGTTCCTGGACTGGAACAACAAGAGGGGTGTCTGGACACCAGGCAGACTCCTCATGTGCTCTGATTGGACAATAAACAGATACATAAGAATGACCTCTCTACCCACAATTCTTAGTATGTATCAGTAAATCACTGTATCACTCACTGGCCATGAAGTTTGTAACACATTCCTTAGTCAAATTGTTTATCTTTTAACCAAATGTTTTATGTAGGCATATATCTTGCAAGAAATATTTGTTTGACTGTGCACACCCTAGGGGAGGCACAATTTCAGACACACCAATTTTGTGATGAATTAATAAAATGCCCAAAAAATGACAAACCATTTTTTCATGGAAATTAATAAGCCAATTCTACATTTATATGAATTTTGTGCTTGTGTTTGAATACTAAAAAATTGGTAATAAATAACACACACGTGTGTGTGTGTGTGTGTGTGTGTGTGTGTGCGTGCGTGCGTGTGTGTGTGTGTGTGTATATATATATATATATATATATATATAATGAGAAGTATAGAGATGGGGGACTAGTCTACTCAATACCAGAACATATCATAAAGCTCTGGTTTGTAAACATTTTTTTCATGGGACCAGTAGTGAAGAATTCCAAAGAACAGAAGAAATTGCCCAGAAATTGAGCCATCTATCTAAGAAATTTAGTATAAATTTTGTTATTTAATAAATGATGAGGGTAAGATTTTAAATTGGTGGGGAAAAATAGATTAATGGTTAAATTCTAGAGGGACAAATCTCTATGTAGGTATATATACCACTTCCCCCCTCCCCATTTTGCACATCTCTGTATGTGACTCTTTCTGATTCTTTCTCTTTGTTTTCTGATTTGTAAGTTTTGTATTTCACCCTATTTTTTCAAAACTATGCAAAATAACATGTTTCTTGTATTATCTGCTCAACTTCATTTTTACAATATTATTTCAGTGTTATTCCCCTCTCTTCCTCTCACAGAAACAGATGATAAAGGATTAAGCAAAACAGGACATGGAATAAAATAGATATTAAGCATGGTTTGAGGTGGGAACCAGGGTTCCAGAATGAATGGCTGAAGTCCAACTGTTGAGTTGTATTTTTTAAAATATCATGTTGCTCTGCGTTAGAACAACCATCTAAAATTTAATAAAAAGAAAATAATCCTTGTTCTTTAATTCCATAAGTGATTGAAATGAATGTGCTTTTGGGTCTTGAATTTTCTGATAAATCACTTCATTCTGCATCTTTCTGTGGGTGAGAATTGACATTAAAATAGCAGGTATAAAATATTTAAAGATTCTTTTGAGTAACAAATTGCCTGGTACAGACCTCTCTGAAGGGACTGATTAGTTAAGTTCAAGTTTCTCCTAAAGCTTCAATCCCAATGTTATATCCATCAGAGTAAACAGACCTGTAATCCTTTCTTTACAAATAAAAATAACAGGAGAAAAATTCCTTTAATACCTAGAAAGTGTGTGATTAGTTTCAAAGCCATGGAATATCAAGGTCAGATAATGAGAAAAATAAAATAAAATTTTGGATTAATCTATACATCTTTGCACATTTAGACATAAAATATGTGATTCTTTATTAAGCCTTCTTTGCTATCCCAGACCAAGAACAGCACATCAGTCTCATGGATCAATGCTGTGTCATATCCTAGAACTCAGTTCTTGCATTTGGTAAGCATGCAGATGTTTTGCCTCATACCCTTAAAAAAAGGGTACATACTAGTATATTCAGTATTCTGTTCCTGAACATCAAGGGAAATAAAGCATCTTCAAATAGAAACATTCAAGCAGTCACATAAAAAAAAAAAGAAAAAAGAAAAAAGAAAAACCTAAATGGTCAGGAAAATAAAAGTTTTTCAAACACTTGGGCAAGTCAGACTTCATGAAACCATGTCCTAGAAAATCATACTGCTGGGAAATTCCAATCCCTGGGGGGAACAGAGACAATTCTACAGGTTGATGACCTCTCAGAGAAATTCTTTAAATTCTAGTGTGAAATCAAGGAGGGAACTTATGGTCCTTTATTTTTTTCCCTGAGACCATGTTGAAGAGAGCACTTGAGAAGCACTGGGGAATGTTTTCTAACTTGAGTGCCAGATATGTTTTCCTCACTCTCTTAAATGTAGAAATAAGACTTGGAAACAACCCCTACTTTTTGTCAAACAACTGAATGAATTTGTCTCCATGGAGAAAAGGTGATTGTCTTCACCAGAATTTTCAAGAAATTGATACATGGTGAGATTTATACTTCACATGTTTTGAATTCTCAGAGCAGATTTCAAGTTGTGATGTTGTGCTTAAAAGTGTGGATGTTGTGGTCAGGTTCCCAAATCTAAATGCATGGGTCTATCATTTAATAACTGTGTACCCTTAGGCCAGTCATGTAAACTTTATGGTTCTCAGATGCTTCATCTTTAAAGGGAATAATAATATTACCAAACAAAAAGGGTTGTGGACACATAAAGTTAATAATACATGCAAACTCCCTTGAATAGTAGTTGATATATAATAAGTGTCAATAGCAGGCACCAATACAATGGAATGAAAACCTTTTTCTGGGTTAGGAGCACCCATTTCCCCAATTCTAATAAGATTAGATCTGTCTTCAGCTTATCATCTTCCAGCTAAATCCAAATAACTTAGGAATGCAACAGGTGCATGTTTTGTCTTAGCTCTCCAATAGCATTTTATTTATTCTTCCCATATATATTTCATTTATTATTAATCCCCTAACATGCTTCACATCCTGATATTTTAGCTTGAGAAGTGAAATTTTCTGAGAGTGTAAGGAAGAGTGCCTTAAGTCAGAGCTGAGTCTTGTGACTTGAAATCTGTCCATTTTATTTCCCCTAAGTGTGTTTTGTGCCTTTAATAGCACTAAGTTTCTGTCTCAGAATTGTTCAAGGATAGTTAAATGGCTGAAGTTCTGAAGTGTTTTGGTGCTATTTATGGTGGTTTTTTTCTCTCCCCTAAAATATTCTAAATCATGAGAAAAACAGAATAAAGAAGGCTCAGGCATCCAATAGGAAGGACACAGGTGGAAACAGAAAGCTTATTACTATCTTATCATTCCAGAAATATAGTATTCAAGTTCAGAAATTTAGGGAAACCAGCAGAGCAACATTGAAGAGGACAGATTTCCCAGGTCATCAGGGAAGAGAATATGCTTAGCTAGACAGGGAATACATCTTTTATAGCTGAGGTAAGTGATAATAATAATAATCTTGGATCAAAAATACAATGGACCTAAGGAACTTAGGAAGAAAACTTAGCAGGATTTTCATCTATTTTTTCACTTTTTAATACCATATACACACACATATATGCAGATGTGACTGATATGAACATATATGTATATATAAAAATATCTAAAATGTATTTTTATATATTCATTGCTTGAAATATAATTGCAAAAACACCACTTAAAACAAAAACCTTACTACAAATTCCTCATATGTTTTTGAATGTTATGCATACTTCAAAGATGAAACAGAAGTTTCTACTGGTACCAAAAGATTGGCATTATAATTAGTTTTGTTGCCAAAACAAATGGGAATGAAATAGTGTACAATAGGGACAATAGGGGGCTGGGAGGCAAGTTCCCCAAGGTCAGAGTTCCTAGAAATATACCAGAGCCCACAGTTCATGACTGTGAGGGGGCACTTAGCAAACTCTAGTGCAGCTTCAGCTTATTAAACAGTACGGCTATCATGAAAGAAAAGACCATGGGATCTTCTAGGAGAAATATGGACAGAATAAGCTTCTTTTACAGAAGAATATGAATTTAAAATTGATATCAGAGTGAGTATACAATCTGGAGAAATCTGTGTCCCATAATATGGCATTTTATGAAAAGTTTAAAATAGTCTTAAGTGCTTAATGTAAGATTCTAAATTATGTTATGTTAGCATGTTAGTTTCACCTTTACAAATGAATTCTACTGAAGAAATAATAAAATTATCCCCAAATCCTACCTCTTTTCTTAGAACTATTTAGTTGATGGGAAGAGCAGTGTTGTGGGTTTTAAACTTGTTTTTTTAAATTTAAAGTGTTCTTATAACAAGATACCAGTGAAAAGGAAAAAGACTCTACCATTTTCATGTTACTTTCTTAATTTTTAAATTATATTAAAATACCTATGCAAATGGACATAATTATTACATTTTTATTGTTTCTCTAATTTCATGCAATGTAAAATTGCATCACTACCTATATTTTTGTATTATTATTAGTATTTTATTCACTGCAAGAAACTTTATTAAAATAGTTTGATTCACATATACATTTTTCTATTACTGAACATTTCTAATATTTTTGAATTCCAATCTTATAAATGACACTATATCATCTTCCATTATGAAGCTTCCCTTACCTCATTTCCCTTTTGGAATAAATTTTTAGGTTTGGGGTTATTAGTGTAAAGAATATAAATGTTTGAGATTTTGGAAATATTTTCCGAAAGGATTACATGAATGAGACCATTTCATTGCCATTTTATCTGTGAGTATATTTAAACACTAATGATTTTAAAAACACAGTTTATTCTTATCTTGCTTCAATTTTTTAGTTACTTTTGTATGTGTAGACACTGCTCAAAAATAATGCTATCAATATTTCACAGCTTTTTTTATTTATACTTTTGCAAAGCACTTTCCTAATAACTATCATATTTGACTCTTGTGTAAGGTAGCTTGAACAAGTGTTACTATCCCTATTTTATAAGAAAGAGGACAATGAAGGTTTGCTCAATGACACCTGGGTATTAAGTGGTAAAGCAGGGGTTGCTAGTTTTTTTTTAAACTTTTTTTACTGTAGAGGCATATATACATCTTAAAATTTTCCCATTTAACCACTTTGAAGTGTACAATTCAGTGGTATAAATTGAATTCAGAATATTGTGCTACCATCACCAACATCCTTACCCTAGAATTTTCATCACTACAAACAGAAATTCTGCAGTCATTAAACAATTATCTCTGACTTCCCCTTGCTGCTCTGCCTATGTTAACATGTAATCCATTATCTGTCTTTCTGAATTTGCTTATTCTAGGTATTTCATATAAATAAGATCATAGAATATTTGCCTTTTTAAAATATCCATTTTAAATTTAATATCAGATATTTGCTATATTAAATTCTATTTGCCTTCCCTTGCATTAGAATGTTTTCATAATCTCCTGTCTCCACAGTTTCCAATGCATACTTGTAAATTTGGTTTGCTTTGTTTCAGATAGCATATGCACAAGGGATATCCCTTTCTATGGGTTTAGTCTTCCACCCAAGCATGTTGATGCCCCTTTGCCATTAAGGCTTGAGCTGTGGACTCCAGTCTCTGCACCTCAGACTCTCTCCTGTAATGCTGCATATCGGCATGGCTATTCTTCAATCATTACCCCAGGTCCCATGGGGACAATCTTGGCTTTGGCCATGACAACTCCAGGTCCAAGCCATTGCTCTCAGTTCCTCTCAGAGATGTCCATCCTCACAAATGCCTAGAGTAAATTATTAGCTTAATTTACTTCCCACCTTTTTCTTACTTAACATTGTTCTACTGTTTCCTTTGTTTCCTTCAGATCTCATTTTATAAAAATTATCTGCAGCAAGAGTAAATCACAAGCTGAATATGCTGTGCATAATAAATGCAGTTGCTTAATCAGGCATAAAGAAGTCTGCAAATTCTAGAGTTGCCTGTTGGGGTATCAGGCTTTGGAGGGTGTATGATTTGTATACAGAAGGGGCTTGCTGTTGATATGGTAGTATGAGAATAAGTTAAGAAGTGTTCCCTCCTGTGCTATTTTGGATGTATTATGTCCCCCAAAATGCTATTTCTTTAATGCAATCTTGTGGGGGCTGATGTATTAGGTATTAGTGTTGTTTCCATGGAGATGTGACTCAATCAACTGTGGGTGAAATGTTTGAGTAAATTATTTCCTTGGAGATATGGGCCATGCCCATTCAAGATGGGTCTTGATTTAATCACTGGAGCCCTATAAGGGAGCTCATAAACAGAAGGACCTCATAACAGCTGAGAATGACATTTTGGAGAGCAGCTGAGAGAGACATTTTGGAGACGGCTGCTGAAAGCAGACTTTTGATGACACTTGGGAGATGCTAGCCCCAGTGTTTGATCTGGAGAAGCTAAGAGAGGACAAAACAAGAGCAACATTCTGAAGAACATACAGGAGCTGAGAGAGTTGGAACACAACCCAGGATCAGCAGATGCCAGCCACATGCCGTCCCAGCTAACAGAGGTTTTCCGGATGCCATTGGCCTCTTTTGATGGAGGTATACTCATGTTGATGATTTGGACATTTTCATGGCCTTCAGACTGTAAATTTCTAACCAAATAAACCCCCTTTATAAAAGTCAAACCATTTCTGGTGTTTTGCATAATGGCAGCATTAGCAAACCTGAACATCTCCCTTCAATTTTTTCAAAGATTTTGAACAAGATGTTGTTCATTCTTGGAATGTTTGGTAAAATTCACAGGTGAAGCCATATGGACCTGTGTTTGCTGTTGCTGTTGTCACTGAAGGTTTTTTATTACAGACTCGATCTCATTCATTGTTATTGGTCTGTTGGGAACTTCTATTTCCTCCTGAGTAGAATAGGTAGAGTGTATGTTTCTAGGATTTTTGTACATTTCACCTAGACTATTAAGTTTGTTGGTGTATAATCTTTTTACTTTTGTCACATCAGTAATATTGCCCCACCCTTTCATTTCTGAGCAACTGAGACTGACATTTTGAAGAGGAGCTGCAGCCTAGAGAAGAAAGTCCTAGGAGAAAGCCATTTTGAAACCAGAACTTGGAGAAGATGCCAGCTACATGCCTTCCCAGCTAACAGAGGTTTTCCAGACACCATTGGCCATCCTCCAGTGAAGGTACCCAATTATTGATGACTTACCTTGGCCACTTTATGGCCTTAAGACTGTAACTGTGTAAACAAACCCCCTTTATAAAAGCCAATCCATTTCTGGTATTTTGCATTCTGACAGCATTAGCAAACTGGAACAGATTTCATTTCTGATTTTAGTTATGTGCCCGCTTTCAATTTTTCTTTGTCAGTATAGCTAAATGTTGGTAGATTTTGTTTATCTTTTCAAAGAACACAAATTTGGTATCATTGATTCTTTTGTTTGCACATTCTCAAGTTCATTTATCTCTGTAGAAGTCTTTGCTATTTCCTTCTTTCTGCTTGTCTAGAGTTCAGGTTGCTCTTCTTTTTCTTGATTATCCCATTGTGAGGTTAGATCTTGGATGTGAGATGTTTCTTCTTTTTTAATAAAAACATTTAGAAATATAAATTTTCCCCTGAGCACTAACTTTGCTGCATTCCATAAATCTTGGTATGTTGTCTTTTGTTTTCTTTGAACTCATATTTCCTAATTTCAATTATGGTATCTTCTTGTATATTTTCTCCATCCTTTCCCTTACAACCCTGTTGTGTCTTTGAATTTAAGGTGACTCTCTTGTAAACAGTGCATATTTGGGTCATACTTTTTATTTATTCTGCACATTATGCCTTTTGTGAAAAAAGTTTAATACATTTACATTTAAAGTGTATACTATAAAGCAGGAATATCTTCTGCCATTTTGCTTTTAGGTTTTGTAGTTTTCATACATTTTTGTCCCTCGATTCTTCTGTTAACACCCACTTTCATATTTATTTGATTTATCATACTGTAATTTGGAAGCCTTTCTCATTTTCATTTTATATACTTCACCTTAATCTATAACAGTCAAGTTTGATTTGATACCAAATTAACTTGAATAGCATACACAAACTGTTTCTATACCCCACTGTCTCCCCACCATTTTGTTCTACTTATTACTAGTTCCTTTTTTATGCATTGTGTGCCAAAAACCTTAATTTTATATGCATTTGCATTTTAGAAAATTTAAGAATTAAAAGTGCAGTTATATACCAAAATTTACAACACAATATTACTGGCATTTATAATTACATATATGGTTACCTCTACAAAGAGTTTTTATTTCTTCATGTTGCTTCAATCCGTTGTTTAATGGTCCTACTTTTCAGTCTGAAAAACTCCTTTTAGCATTGTTTATAGGGCAGGTTTAATAGTAACAAACTCCCTCAGCTTTTGTTTATTTGTGACTATCTGAATATCTGCCCTATATGTGAAAGAGAGTATTGCCATTTATAAAATTCTTGGCTTGAAATTATTTTCTTTCAGCACTTAAAATACTTCAAACACTGACTGTTGTCTCCATGGTTTCTGATGAGAAATTAGCACTTAGTCTTATTGGCTCTCCTTTGTATGTAACCTGTTACTTTTCTCTGGTACTTTCAGAACTCTCTTTTTGTCATCAGCATTTGACAGTTAGACCATTATGTGCTTCAGCTTGGTTCTCCTCAAGTTTATTCTGTTTGGGTTTTGTTGGGCCTATTGAATGTGTGTATTCCTGTCTTTCATTGAATTTGGTAAATTTTCTGTTATTCTTTCTTTGAATATTCTTCCTGTCCCTTCCATTATCTCTTCTACTATTACTGCGATTCTCATACTGCATATATTAATATGTTAAATGGTATCCCACAGGTCTCTTAGCCTTTCTCACTTTTTTTCATTCTTTTCTCTTTCTGATCCTCAGCCTGAATGATGTCAATTGTCTTGTTTCTGAGTTCATTGTTTCACTTGTGCCAGTCCATTTCTGTAAGTAACAATTGCTGTTGAAACCCCTTGGGGAATTTCTCATTTCAGTTATTCTATTCTGCCACTCCAGTAATTCTTTTTTGTTCCTTTTAAAATCTTCTGTCTTGTTATGGAGATTCTTATATTGTTCGTTCATTTTTTTTCCTGATATCCTATAGTTCTTATCTCTGAGCATACTGAAGATTATTTTAAACTCTTTGTTCAATTTTCCCAAAGTCAGGTCTTAATTGATGTTTTCTGAAATTTTATATTATTCCTTTGGATGAACTATCATTTTCCATTTCTTTACTAGTCTCATAATCTTTTGCTGCACTCTCTACATTTTAATATTTTAATGTGCTAACTCTGGGATTTAATTCCTGAGCTGTCTGTTCCTTAGTTAGTATGTAGGAAATGATGAAACAGAAATTTCCTTGAGTGCCAGAAGTTAACATAAACAAACATAAAAATTATCTTTCAAAGTCTTTGCAGTTTGGCTTTGCATTTGGCTGATGCTCTCCTTCATAGTTTAGCCCTTCTATCAAGAAGATCACTCTGAGGTGAAAGTGAAGTGCAGGGTCCTCTCAGCTTTCTGAGCCTGATTCTTGTCCTTGGCTTTTGCTTGGCCTTAGCAATACCCCTGTTTGTAGGAACTGAATGTAGTAACATTTTGCTCCTGCTCCTGTGACTTAATTGTTTCTTACACAGCTTTAGCAGTCCACTAGCTATTTCTGCCTGCAGGACAACCTCTGGGAGGGAGATACAGAGATGCATCTCCTATTCAGTCTTTCAGGTTACTACTTATGTCAGAGCTGGCTTATCTGGTGTGTTCTTTCAGGCTGCCCCTGGCAGATTGGCATTGACATTCAGGCAGCACAGTATGCATGTATGGGTTGCTCTGCTCCTGCAGCAACAGGGTCAGGGTCCCACATTGGGAAGGAGGTAGGGAAAGGGCTAGCAAGGAAAATACTGTTTCTTAAAGCTGTGTTTTCTTGATTTGGCAGTCGCTTAGTTACTGCAACCCTTTAACTGTTTTCTGGGGTTCTGAGGAAGGTATCTCTGACAGTTTTTGTCAGTTGTTCAAAAATTCTGTAGGAAATCAGCCCCCTGGAGCATCTTATGCTGCTTCTTTCACAACTAGAAGCTGTTTTGTTAGAATTTTGTTGAAGATTTTTGCATCTATATTCATAAAGGATATTGTGTCACAATTTCATTTTATTGTGCTGCCTTTCTCTGTCTGTGGTATTGGGCTAATGCTGGCCTAATGAAATGTACTGTGAAGTGTTTCCTCTTCTTCAATTTTTGGAGGAATTCATAATGTTATTGTTGAATTTTATTTGATTCACTGGTGAAATCCACCAGTGAAGCCATCTAGCCCTCACATTTTCTTTGTTGTGAGGTTTATGATTATCTTTACTTGTGAGAGGTCTATTGAGAATTTCTGTTTCTCCTTTAGTCAGTTTAGGTAATTTTTGTGTCTCTAGGAATTTGTCAATTTAATTAGGTCATCTAATTAATTACAATTGTTCATAATATCCTCTTGTAATCCTCTTCATTTCTGTAAGGATGGCATTAAATTTCCAAATTTCATTTTTATTTTAATTATTCATTTCTCATTTTTTTTGGTCAGTCTATTTTGCTGGTATTTACTGATCGATAGTTATTGCTGATATTTTCAAAGAATTGACTTTTCATTTGTTAATTCTCTTGATTTTCTATTTTCCATTTAATTTATCTCTACTATAATGTTCATTATTTCTTCCCTTCTTCTTTCTTTGGAATTAGTTTGATCTTTTTTCAATTTCCTCAAACTGTGATTTAAGGTTACTAATTAAAGATCTTTTTTGTTTCCTTTTTCTTTTTTAATGTAAGCATGTGAAGCTATAAATTTCTGTCTGAGTACTACCTTTGCTGTATCCCAGGAGTTTCTGGTATGTTGTGTTTTTGCTTTCATTTGTCTCATGGTGCTTTCTATTTCGCTTATGGTTTCTTCTTTAACCAGTTTGTTTTATGAGAGCATGTTTAGTTTCCATGTATTTGTGAATTTTCAAGTTTTTCTTCTGTTGTGGATTTCTATCTTTATTCCATTTTGGTGAGAGAAGAAAATTTGCATAATTTTAATCTCTTGGATTTTTATTTTGCTGTTTATTTTTTTTTTTGACCTACCATATATGGTCTATTTTGGAAAATTATTCACATGCCCTTGAGAAGAATGTGTTTTTCTCGTGAAATGTTTTCTTTGTGTGTGTGTGTATAAAGTCTATTTGCTTTAGTACTGTTCAAATCCTACATTTGAACAGGCTAGGGATCCACAGTGGGAGTGCAGGCTGCCTCCAAAATGATGTTTTATTCTGCATGAACCCAGTTACTATAACCCTTTGACTGTTACATGGAGTTTTGAAGATGATGGCTGTGCCAGATTTTGCTAGTTGTTCAAAGATTTTATGAGGAAATGGAAACCAGAAATGTCCCACAACACCATGTGGGTCCTCTCATTCCAAAATGCATCTTCTTTTTGCATCTGGTTTATATCACAAAGCATAATGTATTCAAGGTTCAACAATGTTCTGGTTTATATCAGAGCTTCATTCATTTTTTTCAGTTAAATATATTCCATTGTATCTATATACATTTCTTTGTTTTTTGTTTTTTGTTTTTAACCATTCCTCTAACAACATACACTTGGGTTTTTACCACCTTTTGGTTCTTGTGAATAATACTGCTATGAACATCAGTGTACAGTACAAGTCCCTGTTTGCAACTTTTGTGAGTATATGCTAAAAGAGATTGCTACATTTTTTATAGCAAAAACTTCATTTTCCCTCTTTAATAAACTTTATTTTTTGAATAATTTTAGATTTATAGAAAAAATAACAAAGATATTATAGATAGTTCCTATCATTTCTAACTCAATTTTCCCTGATGTTAAAATCTTACATCACCATGGGTATATTCATCAAAACTATGAAATGAATATTGATATGTTACTATTTGCTAACCTCCAGACTTTCAAAGTTCACTAGTTCTTCCACTACTGTACTTTTACTGTTCCAGATTCCAATCCATGATAAAACACTGCCTTTAGGAAAGTTACATTTTAAATGACTTAAAATCATAAACCTTGTGATCATAAACATTAGGAAACTGTACTCACTATTTTCAAAGTTTTATCAATAATTTTGTCATTTGGTATTACCAAGTTTTACCAGTAATCTTGATAAAAAAAATTTGGTTAATTATTTTTTGTGAAAAAAGTTGGGAGGGGGGTTCATTCATTTATATCCAATGACTATTTTAGTTCTAAGTGTATATTTCTCTTAGAAACCCCCAGACAAAGGAAGTGAAGTGCTTAAGAAATATTTAATAATTAGATTAATGAAAATCCTTGGTCTTCATCCCAATCCCCCACTAAATTTTGTTTTCTTTGAACAAATGATCTACTCTAATAGGAGTGTATGCCTGTGGTGTGAGGGCCACAATAATTTAGTCAGAAATTATTAAGGTCATTTAAGAGTGCTGTGCATTTAAATATTACATCTACAATGTTTATAAATTAAAGGATGAGTAATAGCACTTGGGGTATTGATGGTCAGGTGGGAATAAGGTGTAAAAATGCTGGCATTTCTGCTCAGTGTCAATGATTCTGGGGACTCGTTCTCACAATTCATTGCGACTTCTGGGTTTCTTACTGCATAAATGTTTTTATGAATATTGTCTCATTTGATTCTCAGAAAAGCTCTATCAATTGGCATTCTTATTATACCCATTTTACAGAAGTGGAAATTGAGATTTTGAGTAGTTTAAGAAACTTGTTCCCACACACACAATTAAATAGGAGAGCTTGGATCTGAACCCAGGTCTATACAAGTTTAGAGTCTATGTTCTTACTCATTTCACTTTGTTTTCTCTCATTTCACTTTGTTTTCTCTCCTGCTTTGACCCTAGGCTAAAATGAACACTACAGGATCACATATTTTATTTTTGCATTTTAATAAGTGATTGATGACTGACACAGTGATTTTATTGTTTTTTTTTTTTTAACTTTTGTTTTCTGGGTGAATGTTTGTGGCTGGGTATAGACTTCTTAGTTCAGATACATTTCTCAAAAACCGAGACTATGGGAACAAAACAGAAGTGGTTGTTTTAAAGCAAGCAAACAGGCAGTCGTTGACACAAACAGTTGTATATTTATTAGTTTTATAGAGTATTGTAAGTTGTTTTTGTTAATTCTAAGTTGTATTCATAAAAATAACATTTTTAATAATTCCTATAATAAATTCCACTATTCCACTATTCTGTTATTCATCTATTTAACAAACATATAATTATACAAGCCAGTTAACTATTAGTTTCCTGTTATATGTACAGATAAGGACAAAATGATCCTTCAAAGCTGAGAAAATGAAGTACAATTTGAAGTAATTATCTGTGACTTATGGAAAAGCTTCCTGTGGATAAGACAACTGACTTTTTAAGAGAAAGAGTAATAACTTCAATCTGTAAGGGCACTTTATTATAAGGAATGTTATCACATTTTTAATTTGACCTAATCATTATCCTGTGATATGAACAGGTAAGAAATATATGAATATCTCTAGTTTAGAATAAAGTCATATATTGGACACATATAACTTGGAGAGTTATACTTTATCAGTTTGGGCCACACTATAGAAATAACCTTCTAATAACCAAGTCTTATGTCTGTGTTATAATCATCATGTTTCTTCTCTTTTACCTATGTAGTTGTGATTACATAAATCATGGGGCTATTACCTTCTGCTAAATCACTTGCAGTTTCCTTCACCAAAAGGTGCCTCATTCATAAATGACTAAAGGAATCAGAAGGTTTTAACCCTTAGAGGGGGGTGGAGACTAGAAAATAAAGATTCTCACCCGTTCCTCTCTTGATTCAGTGGAAAGGAGTTGGTGTTGGAGCCAGAGGTTCTGTGTTAAAATGCCAGATATTTGTTATTTGTTTAACCTTAACTTCTCAATTATGAGTTTCCTAGAAGTAAAATGGGGATAATATGATAACATGGACTGTTTCCTAGGCATAGGCACTGAGCAATTGCTTTTCATGTTTTATTTATTAATCAACATGAGAACACTGTGAGGTACATATTATTAGTTTTATGAGATTCACTTCTCATTTTTAAATGATGGATGAAAACAAAGGCAACTCAACCCTAAGCACATACTTGTTACATGTGAAGCTTAGACCCAGGCACTCTCCCATACATCTTTCTCTATCATAAGGGACAAATCTGTTCAATGTAAAGGACCAATTCAATTCCGACTTTTAAAGAAGTATTTGGGACAGTTGGCATGATTTCCAGGTGTCTCTTAAACTGTGTGTGATTTTTTCTTCTAATTGTAGATTAGGCGGCCTCCTGATCAGGGGTGCAAGTATTGGGCATGAAAGTCACTCCAGTTCTCGTTCCATGCCAATGGCAGGCACCCCTAATAAACTGCATTCCTCCCTTCCTCAGAGCTTGGATTCAGAATTCTTTTCAACTATTCACTCCATGAAGCCTCCACTAAGTGCACAGAGTTGGCACCTGTGATAAAAACCACTTGCCCCCATACTGAAATTCTAGATATTTTGAAGTACTTAATAACTCATCTCCATCTCAATTCTACATAACTTTCAACTACCACCTTCAACAATTTTTGAGTTCTTAATGACAAAAGAAATACTTCATATAATTTTGCATATGGATTCACTGACCTGCTGATGATTATGATACTGTCATAAGCTGCTCTGAGAAGAATTTCTCTTTCTCCTAATTGCAGATTGTACATGCATACTGTGGTAGCTTTCAACTTCTCCTCTGACACCATGTGGAATCAAAGCTCTGTAACTGAGTTCATCCTCCTGGGGCTTTCACAGAATCCAAATGTTCAGAAAGTAGTATTTTTTGTGTTTTTATTTGGCTACATTGCAACTATTGGGGGCAACTTGCTAATTGTGGTGACCATCGTCAGCAGCCCAGCACTCCTGGGCTCCCCCATGTACTTATTTCTGGCTTTCCTATCTTTACTGGATGCCTGCTTCTCCTCTGCCATTGCCCCAAAGATGATTGTGGACTCCCTCTATGATAGGAAAACCATCTCCTTCCAGGGCTGCATGACCCAGCTCTTTGCTGAACACTTCTTTGCTGGGGCGGAGGTGATTGTCCTCACAGCCATGGCCTATGACCGCTATGTGGCCATCTGTAAGCCCTTGCACTACCTTTCTATCATGAATTACAAGCTCTGTGGCATTCTAATGGGGGTAGCATGGACGGGGGGTTTCCTGCATTCTGTGATACAAATTCTCTTTACTTTCCAGCTGCCTTTCTGTGGCCCCAATGTGATTAATCACTTCATGTGTGACTTGTACCCATTGTTGGAGCTTGCCTGCACTGACACACACATCCTTGGCCTTTTGGTGGTTGCCAACAGTGGATTTATCTGCATCATAAACTTCACCTTGTTGCTTGTCTCCTATGGTGTCATCTTGCTGTCTCTGAGAACTCACAGCTTTGAAGGGTGTCGGAAGGCTCTCTCCACGTGTGGATCTCACATTGCTGTCGTGATTTTGTTCTTTGTCCCATGCATATTTGTGTATGCACGACGTCCATCTGCTTTCTCCTTTGACAAAATTGTGGCGATATTTTACACCATCCTAACTCCGCTGCTCAATCCTTTGATTTATACCTTCAGGAATACAGAAGTGAAAAATGCCATGAGGAAGGTGTGGAACAGATTGCTGGTGCATTTTGAGGAAAAATAAAACATTACAATTAGTAGACAAAAACTTTTGTGAGGATGGACATTGTAAGGCTGGACTAATGTTATGCAATAGAAAAAACATTAACGTGAGTGTCAGAAAACAATGTATCCACCCTCAGATCACTCATCAGCTCTGAGTTGGAAACTCAGAATCCTTATATGCAAATTATTATTTTTTGTTTGTTTTTATTTGTTTTTATAATGGCCATTCTACTTGGTGTGAGATGGTATCTCATTGTGGTTTTGATTTGCATTTCCCTAAGAGCAAGTGAAGTTCAGCATCTTGTCATATGTTTTTGAGCCATTTGTATTTCCTTTTTGGAAAAGTGTCTGTCCATATATTTTGCCCATTTTTTTTTAATTGGGTTGTTTGTCTTTTTGTTGTGAGTTGTAGGATCTCTTTATATATTCTGGATATCAAATGCTTATCTCATATGTGGTTTCCAAATATTTTTTCCCTTTGCATAGGCTGCCTTTTTATTTTACTGACAAAGTTCTTTGATGCACAAAAGTGTTCAAATTTCAGGAGATCCCAATTGTCTATTTCTGCTTTCATTGCTCGCACTTTGGATTTAAGGTCTCAGAAACCACCTCTTATCATAAGATCTATTTCCTATATTTTCTTCTACAAGTTTTATGCTCTTAGCTATAATGTTTAGGTCTTCATCCATTTTAAGTTAATTTTTGAATAAGATGTGAGGCAGCAGTCCTCTTTCATTCTTTTGGATATGATTGTCCAGTTCTCCAAGCACCATTCATTAAAGAGGCTGCTCTGTCCCAGTGTTGACTTAACTGCCTGATCAAAGATCAGTTGACGGTAGATGAGAGGGTCTATTTCTGAACACTCAATTTGATTCCATTGGTCAGTATATGTATCTTTATGCAAGTGACATGTTATTTTGGCCACTGTAGCTTTGTAATATGTTTTCTTATGATATTTTTTTTTTCTTATGATATTTTTTTTTTTTGGGTATTTGGGGCACCCTGTGCTTTCAAATAAATTTGGTTATTGGTTTTTAAGGTAATGTGAGACCTCCCTCTTCATTCCTCTTTCTTATGATATTTTTTTTTTTTTGGGTATTTGGGGCACCCTGTGCTTTCAAATAAATTTGGTTATTGGTTTTTCTATTTCTGTAAAGTAAGTTGTTGGGATTTTAATTGGTATTGGATTGAATTTATAAATCAATTTGGAGAGAATTGACATCCTAATTATACTTAGTCTTCCAATTCCTGAACACAGTGTGTCCTTCCATTTATTTAGGTCCTCTGTGATTTCTTTTGGCAATTTTTTTTTTATGTAATTTTCTGTGTGTAAGTCCTTTGTGGTTAAATTTATTCCTAAATATTTGATTCTTTTGGTTACTATTGTAAATTGATTTTTTTTCTTGATTTCCTCCTCAGATTGCTCATTACTAATGTACAGAAACACTTTTGTGTGCTGACCTGGTACCATCATTTTACTGTACTCATTCATTGGCTCTAGTAGCTTTGCTGTAGATTTTTCAGGCTTTTCTACATATAGTATCATGCCATGTGCAAACAATGAGTTTTACTTCATCCTTTCCAATTTGGATGCCTTTTTTTTTTCTTTCTAATTTCTTTAGCTAGACCTACCATTCCAATGTTGAAGAACAATGGTGAGAAGGGGTATCCTTGTCTTGTTCCTGAAGTTATTTGTAAAGATTTCAGTATTTTCCCATTGAGTATTATTTTAGCTGTGGGTTTTTCATATATTCCCTTTATCATGTTGAGGATTTTCCTTTCTATTCCCATCCTTTAAAGTGTTTTCATCAAGAAAGGATGTTGAATTTCATCAAATGACTTTCCTGCATCAAATGAGATGATCATGTGGTTTTCTCATTCGATTTTTTGATGTGTTGCATTACATTTTTTAAAATTCAATTTTATTGAGATATATTCACAGACCATACAATCATCCACAGTGTACAATTAATTGTTCACAGTACCATTAAATGGTTGTGCATTCACCACCTCAAATTTTTGAACATTTTCATTACTACAAAAAAGAATAAGAATAAAAATTAAAGTAAAAAATTAACACCCAAAACATCCCATATGCCCCATTCTTCCCTATTATCCATTTATTTTTTGTCCTCATTTTTCTCCTCCTTTATCTATACACTGGATAAAGGGACTGGGGGCCACAAGGTTTTCACAGTCACATGGTCATACAGTGTAAGCTATATAGTTCTACAATCATCTTCAAGAACCAAGGCTACTGGGTTGCAGCTCAACAGTTACAGGTACTTCCTTCCAATACACAAAAAAACAAAAAAGGAAATCAATATGATGCATAAGAATAACCTCCAGAATGATCTCTCAACTCCATTTGAAATATCTCAGCCACTGAAATTTATGTTGTTTCATTTCTCTTCTTCCTTTTGTTCCAAGAAGGCTTTCTCAATCCCATGATGCCAGGGCCATGCTCATCTCCATGAATCATGTCCCACATTTCCAGGGAGATTTACACCCCTGGGGGTCATGTCCCACATAGTGAGGAGGGCAGTGAGTTTACCTGCATGTTTGGCTTAGAGAGAGAGGCTAATTTGAGCAAAAAAAGAGTTCTGGGGTGACTTTTAGACAAAATTATAAGTAGGCTTAGCCTCTTCTTTGCAGCAACAAACTTCATTAGGGCAAGACCCAAGATCAAGAACTTGGCCTTCTAATTTGGTAGTCCTCAATGCTGTGAGCATATTAGTAATTCCCCAGGTGAGGAAATTTAATATTTTCACATTTTCCCCAAGTCCCTCAAGGGGGCTGTGCTGGTTTGAATGTTATGTCCCCCAGGAAAAGCCATATTCTTTGGTGCAGTCTTGTGGGGCAGAAGTTTTGGTCCTGATTAGATTTACATGGAAATGCACCCCACCCAACTTTGGGTGATAACAGATGAGATATTTCCATGGAGGCATTGCCCTACCCGTTCAGGGTGGGCCTTGATCAGTGGAACCATACAAATGAGCTGACGGGCAAGGGGAACTCAGTGCAGCTGTGAGTGACATTTTGAAGAGGCACTACAGCCAAGGGGGACACTTTGAAGACAGCACAGAAGCTGCAGATGAGAGACATTTTGAAGACAGCCATTGAAAGCAGACTTTTGCTCCAGGGAAGCTCTAAGAGGAAAAACGCCCCAAGAGCAACTAAGAGTGACATTTTTAAGGAACTGCAGCCTAGAGAGGAACATCCTGGGAGAAAGCCATTTTGAAACCAGAACTTTGGAGCAAACACCAGCCATGTGCCTTCCCAGCTAACAGAGGTTTTCTGGACACCTTTGGCCATCCTCCAGTGAAGGTGCCCAATTGCTGATGTGTTACCTTGGACACTTTATGGCCTTAAGACTGTAACTGTGTAACTAAATAAACCCCTTTTATAAAAGCCAATCCATTGCTGGTGTTTTACATTCCAGCAGCATTAGCAAACTAGAACAGGGGCTTTGCAAATACATATTTATTCTCTTCTCAAATTACTCTGGGATGTATTGGGGCTTCACACTAACCTGTACAACCAACCAGATATCACTCCATATTCGAAGTTCCATGTAATTATGGTGTTTAAATAAACTGACCATATAAATTAAATTCTGTAGTGTGATACAAAAAATAAAGATTTTGCACCCAGCAAATATCTCTTCCTTTGGTCTCACACAGAAGTTGGAGTTTTAAAACACTGTCAATATAGTCCTTTAACCTTTAATCTGATTTACCTTATTCCTAACCATGTCCATTTCATTCATATCTCCAATTGAAGTCTGACCTCTTTTTCAGACTCTTCTATATTTGATATATGGAGTAATGCTGATATTCACAGCAGCTAGATTCTGGCTCTGAGTCTCAGGTGTCACACAGATACCCAAAGTTCCAGTGACAGCCAGGTTATACCTAAATAGATCAGCAACTCAGAATTTAGAAATAACCACTACAACTCAGGAATAGATGCAACTGCTGTAGGAGCTTACAATCTAGGAACCTTTATAATAAACCTTCCCCTGGTAACCTATGCTCTCAGATTGAATTCTCAGAGTTTACAAGTTATAGTTAGTCCATATTAGTGAGGATTTACACACTTTTCATTTCTAATTGATTTCACTCAACATACTGTCTTCAATGTCCATTTTTTCATTTGCAGTACTCACAACTTCATTCCTTCTTGTAGAAGCTCAATATTCCATTTTATGTATACACCAGTTTGCTGCCATTCCATTCGTAATTTGATGCACTCTTAGGCCACATCCATCCACTGCCAATCATGAATACTGCCACCATAAACCCCACTATGCAAATGTCCATTCATGTCCCTCTTTTCTGTTCTTCCAAGTATTTATCCAATAACAGGGCTTCAGGAACATATGACATAAGCATGGGAGTGTCATATTGATTTACTTTTGTTGAACCAGCCTTGCATATCTGGAAAAAACCCACTTGGTCATGGTGTTTAATTCTTTTCATGTGCTGCTGGATTCAATTTGTAAGCATTCTGTTGAGGATTTTTGCATTTGTATTCATTAAAGTGATTGGTCTGTAATTTTCTTTCCTTGTAGTTAGTATTATTTTCTGGCTTTGGTATTAGGGCAATGTTGGTTTCATAGAATTAGTTTGGTAGCTTTCCCTCCTCTTCAAATTTTTAAAGAGTTTGAGCAGGATTGGTACTAATTCTTTCTTGAATGCTTGGTAGAGTTCACATGTGAAGCCATCTGGGCCTCAACTTTTCTTTTTTGGGAGCTTTTTGATGAGTGATTCAATTTCTAGTGATTGATTTGTCGAGGTCTTGTATTTCTTCTTGAGTCAATTTTGGGTGTTCATGATTTTCTAGGAAGTTTTCCATTTCATCTACATTTTCTAGGTTTTTAGCAGGTAGTTTCTCATAGTATCCTCTCATTATGCCCTTTATTTCTATAGCATCAGTAGTTATGTCACCTTTACCATTTCTGCTTTTATTTATTTGTACTCTCTCTCTCTCTCTCTGCCTGTCTCTCTTTTCTCAGCATAGCTAAGTGTACATTGAATTTTTTTTTTTTTTAATTTCTCAAGGGACTGACTTCTGGTTTTGTTGAGTCTCTCTATTGTTTTCATGTTCTCAATTTCATTTATCTCTGCTCTTATCTTAATTATTTCTTTCCTTCTTTCTGCTTTGGCCTTAGTTTCATGTTCTTTCTTTAGTTCCTCCAGATGAGCAGGTAATTCCTCAAGTTTTGTTTTCTTTCTTTCTCTTTCTTTCTTTCTTTCTTTCTTTCTTTCTTTCTTTCTTTCTTTTTTTATTTTAATGTAGGAATTTTAGGGCAATAGATTTCCCTTTCAGTATCACCTTTGCTGCATCCCTTAAATTTTGTAATGTTTTGTTCAATCTCATTTGCCTTGACACATTTACTGACTTCTCTTGTAATTTCTTCCTTGACCCACTGGTTGTTTAAAAGTGTGTTGTTTGACCTCCATTTATTTGGGAATTTTCTGGCCTTCCACTGTTATTGATTTCTGCCTTCATTCCATTATGATCAATGAAAGTGTTTTGCATAATTTCAATCTTTTTAAATTTATTGAGAATTTCTTTGTGACACAACTTGTCTATCCTGGAGAATGATCCATGAACACTTGAGAAAAATATGTATTCTGCTCTTGTGGGGTATAATGTTCTGTAAGTATCTGTTAAGTCTAGTTCATTTATCATACTATTCAAAATCTGTATTTCCTTATTGACTTTTTTCTAGATGTTATTTCTGTTGATGAGACTGTTGTATTAATTTCCCCATCTATTATTGTAGAAGTGTCTACTTCTCCCTTGGTGTTGTCAGTGTGTGCCTCCTGTGTTTTGGGGCACTATCAATCAGTGCATAAATATTTATGTTTGTTATGTCTTCTTGATGAATTGTCCATTTTATGAATACATAGTGCCCTTCTTTGTCTCTTTTAATTTTTTTACATTTGAAATCTAATTTGTCTGAAATTAATACGGCTAACCTTGCTGTTTTCTGGTTGTTGACTCTGTGAAATACCTTTTTCCAACCTTTCACTTTCAACCAGTTGTTGTCCTTAGGTCTAAAGTGAGTTTCTTGTACACATCATATAGTTGGGTCATCTTTCTTAATCCATTCTGCAAGTCTATGTATTTTGTTTGGTAATTAATTACATTCAGATTTAATATTATTACTGTAAGGTAGTACATTTGTCTACCATTTTGTCTTTTGGATTTTATATATCATTTTTTCCTCTCTCTCCCTCTCTTTTAACCCCTAATGATAGTCTGCCTTTCTATATTCCTCTTCAAACCTCTTTCTCCTGTCTTTTCCTATTTGTCTGTAGTGCTCCCTTTAGTATTTCTTATAGAGAAGATCCTGTTCAGAAACTCTTTCAGTATCTGTTTGTCTGAAAATATTTTAAACTCTCCCTCATTTATGAAGATCTGTTTTTCTGGATACAGAATTCTCGGTTGGCAGTTTTTCTCTTTTAGCATCTTAAATATATCATACCATGGCCTCAGGCCTCCACTGTTTCTGCTGAGAAACCTGCACATAGTCTTTTCAAAATTCCCTTGTACATGAGGGATCACTTTTCTGTTGTTGCTTTCAGAATTCTCTCATCTTTGACCTTTGTCTTTGACATTGGCAATCTGATTATGTGTCTTGGAGTAGGTCTATTGGGGTATATTCGGTTTAGGGTACATTGTACTTCTTGGATCTAATTTTATGTCTTTCATAAGAGATGAAAAAATTTTAGAGATTATTTCCTCCATTGTTCTTTCTGTCCCTTTTCCCTTCTCTTCTCCTTCTGGGACACCTATGACATGTATATTCTTGTGCTTCAAGTTTTCATTCAATTACCTGAGACCCTACTCATATTTTTCATTCTTTTCCTTATCTGTTCTTTTGTGTGTAAGATTGTAGATGTCCTTTTCTTCCAATTCGCTAATCCTTCTTCTGCCTCTTGAAAATTGCTATTGTAAGTCTCCACTGTGTTTTTCATCTCTCCTATTTTGTTTTTCATTCCCATAAGTTCTGAAAATTGTTTCTTTCAAACTTTTGAGTTATTCCTTATGTTCACCAATGTCTTCTTTATATGCTTCATCTCTTTGGCTGTATCTTCCCTCAAATTGACTTGATTTTTGAATTGATCTATCATGTTCAATTGAACATTTTAAATTAGTGTTTTTTTCAATTCCTGTATCTTGTTTGGTTAGTTTGTTGCTTTGACTGGGCCATATCTTTGTTTTTTCTAGTGTGACTCATAATTTTTTTGCTGGTGTCTAGGTATCTGTTTTCCTTGATCAGTTTATTCTAGAGGTTGTTTCCACTCCTGTATCTAGGAATTTTTTATTGGTTGACTTTGTTCTCTATCTGGTCTTTGGTGTTTAGTTAAATTTATTCTAAACCTCTAGCATAGCTTCTGTTGAACTAATCAGAATTTTTCAGCTCTTGTTATCCTGTTTCTTGTCTTGCCTATATAAGACTTTTTTTTTATTTGAGGATGGTCTTCTCAGATATGATCAACCTCAATCAGATTTTCTCTGACAGACAGTCCCAGGTCTCAGGAGGAGTTTGTAATCAGTATCAACATTCCCTGAGAATGAGACCCAGGAAGGTTGTCAGACTTTCCTGTTAGGCTTCTATGTTCTGTGCTTTTCCTATCCTTCCCAGCAGGTGGCGCTTATCAGCCCATAGCTCCCCACAACTCTGAAGAGGTGTAGTGCCTTTAATTCTCAGTGGTCCCTATGTCTGCAAGGGGCATGGTTAAAATAGTGGCTGAGTTAGATGGTGGGATTAAACTGTCTCTGCCCTCCAGTTCCTGGGGTCTGAATTCTCTGAAGGAGGACCACCACTTGAGCTGGGCCCAAACCCCTTTTTCCTTGGGGAAAATAGACCATTTAGGGAATTATCTCCTTCACTTGACCCCTTACTTTTTCTCTTAGACCATCTTAATTCCACTCTTGTCTGGGTCATTACTGACAATTGAAAATTCCTGAGTCCTTCTTTAAAGAGCTACATTGAATAGTTTAAAAAAAAATAAAAAGTAATCCCTTTTCAGAGCCAGTCCCCAGCCTCCAAGGTTTGCCAGTCAAAAGCCAGAGATGGTGCCTGGCTTTATGTGGCCTTTTTTTTGGGGGGGGGGGGGCACAGCCCTTTTCTAATATTCTGAGCTCACCAAATCCAAAAGCCTCTGCTTTTATTTATTTATTTTTTTTCCCATCAGCCCTGCCTCCTTTTTGCCAGGAGAGACCGTAGGGTTCCTTTCCTTCTTGCTCTGGGTTTATCTGTGCTTGTGGCTTGTATTCTGTAGTCCAAATTTGTTAGTTAAAACTGCAGTTGAAGTTTGGTTGAGGTATCTTCCCTCCTTCCTAGTAGATAATGCTTCTTTTTTACACAGGAAGTGTTCCAACTCAACCTGCCATGCCTGGAGAGGCGCACACACACACACACACACACACACACACACACACACACACTTTGTGGGCTTTAATTACAATTCTATGTTTTGATCTCAGCCTGTCCACCCATTCCAGACTGGTGTACTATGTGGGTCTGGTCACAGATGTCCCCCCAACAGTTCTTCTAAACAGTTCCTGGCTATTTAATAGCTTCTCTAGTGGACTAACTAAATTCCTCGTCTCCCTAAACCACCATCTTGTCAGACTATCCTATCTCTCTGAATTTGGGGAGCATCCCTGTATTGGAGTATGCTATTTTCTTTTATTTCACATCCTTAGTTTTTACTTGCACTTGTTGAAATTCTAACCAGTTTAAAGTATGTCTGGTCCCAAAAGTCTATATCTAGTTCAATCTTCTCTTTTTTCAAAAACACCTATTTCCATCCCCAAGGTATGTACAAGTGCAGATCTGTCTTATAAGCTGTCCATGAAACATCACCATGAACCCTACCAGGCTGGCCTTAATACCATAGGGTAGTTACTTTTCCCTTTTGCAAATAGAGAGGCTTTTAAGAAACATTGTAGTTGAAGACCTGGGACTGTCTGTCAGAGAAAATCTGATTGAGGTTGATCATATCTGAGAAGACCATCCTCAAATAAAAAAAAAGTCTTATATAGGCAAGACAAGAAACAGGATAACAAGAGCTGAAAAATTCTGATTAGTTCAACAGAAGCTATGCTAGAGGTTTAGAATAAATTTAACTAAACACCAAAGACCAGATAGAGAACAAAGTCAACCAATAAAAAATTCCTAGATACAGGAGTGGAAACAACCTCTAGAATAAACTGATCAAGGAAAACAGATACCTAGACACCAGCAAAAAAATTATGAGTTTTTAGTTATAATAACAAAATTAGTGTGATAATAGTGAGCTATTATTTTTTCAGGTGAACTTAAATAATCTTTAAATTTTATATGGATTATATAGCTTAATTAGAATAAATGAACAGTTTGAGTTGCTAATTTTGAAATATTTTCATCAGAAAAACCCTTTATAACCCATTTTTTAACTTGCCCCTGTATCCCATTTTCTAATTTTTCTTTCTCCTCTTCCTCTTTTCTGTCTTTTCCTGAAAACCTTTTTTTTCACATCTCATTGGAGGAATTCACCTGGAACTCAACTAATGACAATTGTCCTCTACAATCATCCAAACCAAATGAAAAGTAAAAATGTTATTAAAAGATAAATTTCATATACCTTAAGGGATTTCTGGAGTGTCATGTGTGCACTTGAGCAACTGCATATGCAGAATTAAATATTACAAAATAATGTGATATAAATTTATCAGTTAAATTTTAAATCATTTAAGGAAACAAAAAGAAGAAAAATGATTCCATTCTTTAGCAATGAGGTGTCAGTAAAAAAAATAATAAAATGAAGGGAGGAAGGAAAAACTTTGCAATGTAATTTTGCTTTGTCATCTTATTCATACTTGTTCTTGAAGTGATTTTCTTTTTGCTTCAGTAGTGGTTCATATTTTGGAGAAAAGGTTAGCATTCTAATTATTGATATTGTAAGCCTGTCAACCTGGTTAATATTTGACATCAAAAAGAAAACCAAAATGTAAAGTAATATGACCCTAAAGGACATATTCTTAACAAGTTACATCTAGAATGTTCATTAATATTTGAAAGTAAATATTCATATATTAACAATGAATCTGAATACCATGACTAATTGGTACTAATTATGCAATCATGGCTCTGAGGGGCAGAGATATCAGAAATGGCTCTAGAATAGGTGGTCAGATTGGCCTTGGGAAAGCTTAAGCCTAAGCTGAGACCTGATTTTGGCTGAATACCAAAGCTGAGGCTGAACTCCAGAAAATCCCTGTTAAAAATCTTCAAGGTACTCAAATTTGAGAAACAATAGTTTAGACATGAAAAAGGTATCCTCAGGTGTCACTTATACAAATGATGAAAATTTCAAAGGGAAAAAGTAGTATTTATATGTGAAGATGGTGCTGTGCCATTCTCTGAAGGACAGGAAGGGGAGAAGACTGGTCTCAGGAAGATGCTGTGTGTGAAGGCAGAGAGTTGGCAAGAACTGGGTCCCAGTTCTTGACCAAGCAGCACACTGGAGATGGAAATGCCACAGAAGGTGGTTGATGTAATGTTTGCAGAGAATATTTTACTATGTTTGGGAAATGAGAGTCTGCCATTTTCAGTAGCTCAGTAGTAGGATTCAGCTCCAAAGCTTCTTGCCAAGAAACTATTGGCTACTGAAAGTTGTCACAGGGGAACTGAGTAACAACAGTTATATAGTGTGGATCACTGTTTCCTTCCTTGCTTCATGAGCTGATGCAGAGGCTAGAGTTCCAGGGAATCTTTAAGCAGGACTTATACAGAACTAGGGCTGATAAAATAATACACCATTCTCATTACCTCGGTAGAGCGCAATATAGCGCATGACTACAAGAAATGTCACCCTAGAGAAACACTTGAAATACACATATAAACCTCTAAAAATCTGTTAATAAGTTATATTTTGTTTGTAAAATATGAAATAGAAAGAAGATAAATCAGCTTTTTATTATGCAGTCTTTCTGAGTGCTATATTTTGAGGGATTTCTTATAGTTTGAAGCACCTGAATTCAGAGTCTGATGTGAGAAGGTATCAGGTCCTGGAGTTTGATCTATTTCTACTTCTGGGTAACAAATCAGTAGGAGAGTAAAGATGATGCTTCTCAATTTCATTTTCCAAACAGGATATATTGTTCTATGTGGCCAGACTTTGGAGTATAATTTTAAGTATATTTGTATACCAGGAAACAATGAATTGTATGATATCGAGTAAGACGCTTCATTATCATACCTCTCCTAACCTCTGCAAGTCTTTCTTAAACAGTTGCCTCAATAAGTTCTGGAATGAAGAAGGGTATGAATGTGGCTATGTAAGGGTAGATGTAAATGTTTTTAATCAACATGATTCTTATTAATAAAAGCATAACCTGAAACCTAGCTTTCTAGATCACGTTTTAATATTTATTAGATATTAAATTATAAATAAGAGGACGCTTTTCTTCCATTAAAGAAAATCTTTTCCTCTCCTTTACAGAAGACAAGTTTATTTTAGTATTCTAGAAATAGTGTTCCAAATCACAGATCAAGTGGCTAGGAAGTGACATTTAAAAATTTATGTTAAAAATTATAAACACAGGTCATTTTGCAGATTACAAATTTGTCCATGTTCCTGATGAAAACAAAACAGAAAAATAGAACATTGTACTTAAGCCTTCCCTCATATGGTGAAGATTATTGGGGCTGTTCATAAATATTCCAGTCCTCTTCTATTTTCACAAATGGTTATACTGCATTTCTGGACACCTTGTTGAAATTTATGATGGTATTTTGTAAAGCTGAATAATGGTATTTCCTGTAACCTATCAACTGCATTTCTAGAAGATAAGTTCAAAAGTGCTCAGAGAAGTACTATTCATACTAGTCAGCATATTTATTGGCAGGATAATGGATGATGAGATCTTGAAAGTTCACAAAATGGAATATGGTATAGCCATGAAAATGAATCTATAGCTACCTTTAACAAGCAAGTTCCTAGAAGACTGCATTCAGTATGCTATTTTTTAAAAAAATTCAAAACAGGCAAAATTAAAAACAATAGAAATGTGATAAATATATTTTATTTTTAAATACTACAAGATGATTATACATTTAAAACTCAGGATATTGGTGACTCTTAGGGTTAGGAAGATAGCAGGATAGAGAAGGTTCTTAGTGATAGATTTAATTATTGGTAATATTTTCAGTTCTTGGGATAGGTGCTAAGTTTACAAGTATTCATTATATTATGTAAATAAATATAAAAAGCAATAATATAAATTAAATAAAAGATGGTAAAATAGTTTGGATATGGCTGAATTCTAGAGTTCACATTTTATTATAAGAACTGGTTTTCTCTGTTTATCAATTGGCTCTGCTTCCTTCATGTTGGCTCCATTTTCAGTCAGGCTTTCTCAGCTCATCATGGTAAGATTATAGGTGGGAGTTCTGTGTCTGTCTTCCCAGAAACTCTATCAGGAATAGAAGTGTGACTTTAAAGGACAAACAGAAGTACTGAGTTTGCATCCAATTTGCTGATACATCCCTGACTCAATCATTCCATCCTGGAATAAGTGAAATTTTCTGATTGTCCTAGCAGGAGTCAGATTGCCACCCTCGGAAGACAACACCACCCAACCCATATATATTGAAAATGGAGAAGATGTGGTTCCTCAGGAGAAAATCAGAGTTAAGTTATCTAAAAGAAGGAAAATGGACTTTCCTCATACATAAATAATCAGGGCCCACTAACATAATTTTTATAACTTATTCTGGCATCCTTCCAAGGCAGGCAAGATGTACCTGCAAAGGGGTTTATATATTGTACAGCAAAACAACACATGTCCAACAAATGTGGAATGCATTCTCCATATGGATGCTACATTGCACAAGACCTCATAAAAAATACCCTACTCTATTATGGAGGCAACCTTTCATTTTCAACATTTCATTTGATGTTGTCTCCCAATGCTTTTGATTCTTAGTGCTATTGACACATCAATGGAAGAGATTCCAAAAGGAGTATTTTTGTATCACAAGTTCTGAACTCACTCTACCAAATTAGTGATCTTACTGAGGTTCAGATAGAATCAAATCTACTCATATTATTTACTATTCCCTAGGCAATTTTTAAGAAACAGTAATTATAAAATTTTATTCAGCTATTTAAGTTTGGGTACATTTGCTTTATTCATTCACTTACTAAACAATTGATTATGAAATACACACTATAAACTGTTGTTTATTAAATACTTTTGGTAGAGAAAAAGAAAGACATGATCTGGGGTCACACTGTATTTACAGTTTAGGAAGGCTTGCTAAGAGTTTGAGGAATGAAAGTGGAATTCTTTCCTTCTCTCTAGCCCTTTTGAAAGATTTTCCTGTTTTAAATTTCTCTAGTAACTGACCTCTTCAATCAGAGTTTGCAAATGTGTGAGTTTTAGACCCTAGTTCTCATGTGGCCTTATGCAGAAAACACATTCTTTCCTGAAATACTACTCTTTTGGAGTTTACTACTCTTTCATGATTTTACTCATGATTCTTTGAAAATGCTTCTTGAACTCGTTCCAGGATTCTTCTCTATCTTTCTCAGTTTTTCAGTTGTTTATATCAACAATTCGTTGTTGTTTCACTCCCCAATCTCTCTACCTCTTTTCCTTGGGTGACCTCATTAAATCTCAGGACTTTGACTGTCATTTACAAGTAAAGATTCCCAAATCTAGTTCTGCAGCCCTGATTTAAATTTTATTCTTTTAAAATTCCAACACCAGCTACTAAACATTTCCACTTATGTATCTTTAGGACACTTGAATTTCAACCTGTCCTCACCAAGTTCCTATTAATTCTAAGCTCCTCAAGCTGATACACCATTACCTAGCCATTAGCATCTTTCATCATCATTGTTTTCCAATACTTCTTGGCTTCCAATTTAGGCTAGTGTGAGAAGAATGAGTGGAAACAGAACAACCCATGGAATAAGACAGTCATTGGTAACAATTTTAGTATTGAATTTAGTAAATGTGTAAACTGGATAAGCTGCTTAATTTCTGTTTCTGATCTCTCTCCTATAAAGTGTCATTTTTAATATCTACTTCATGGAATCTGTATGTGAATTAAAAGATGTAATTTATTTAAAGTGATAAACCCAAAACCTAATATATAAACAATATTCAAGAAAATATTTATTAAACATTTTATATCAACTTTAACATATATATTCCTAAAAAGTGTCTTTTATTAATATGAGTTATTAAAACAAATGGAAATGAATTAGAAAAATATGAAATACCTATTCAGTTCTCAAACAATGTTTTGTATGCATATTAATCCTTAGACCCCCTTGCTATACATCTGCAGTTCCTTGATGGGAGATGTATGGAATCCACAGAGTGGACCTAAAACCAGCAGCTCCTGAACTATTCTCAGACCTTTAGGAAGGATAGTAAATCAGAATCAATATGTCTTGGAAGATGCTATAGAGATTAGTCTCACTGTCAAAGATGTAAAGACTACACAGACAATAATTTCCATCGTATGTTTTTTTTATATTCCCCATTCTGGTCTCTGCAAAAACCAAATGCAATACTGTGGATGATAGTGGTAGGGAAATCACAGTCACTTCTTTAGCAGCCATCAGTCAGACCTCACCTATCCCTACCTCTTCTCTCTGGCGAAGTCACAAACACACACTAAGTGGCCACCCAATGGCCTTCCACTACCTCCCCCTACTTTTCTATTGTGTGGCATTCTACAACCTGGAAGAGGTATTAAGGAAAGAAAAGGTTTAGCCAGAAATTAAAACTGGAAACCTGGAAAAAGCAGCCCCAAATGCTTATCAGAACGGAAGTGTTCAATGGCCGGGCTCCTTCCCCCATGAGTGGACAAAAACCACATTCAAAGAGTATATATTGGTTTCTCTTTTCCCACATAATGTGGGGCATACTGAGTTGCCATTTCTTGACTCCAACAAGGAGCAGTTTTTGGCCACCCAAGGAGACAGCATGTGATGGGACTTCTTCCCCTGCTCTTTTGGACTCTCTTTTGTGCCATGTAAGTGACAAAGGGATTACTTGCCCTTTCTGGACTCTTTATTCTGTGCAATACAGAGTTGCAGAGAAACTGAAAGCTTTTATATTAAAACTTGGTAAAAATTTCTGTGTATGCTTGAACCTGTGTTCCCACAGTGCACGGGTATAGCAACTGGATGCACAAGTAGGGATCCAATTACAGTTATTTTTCTCAGCCTTTTCCATTTAGTGTGTGTGCTGGTTTGAATGTATTGTGTCCCCCAAATGCCATTATCTTTGTAGTTTTGTGGGGCAGAAGTTTTGGTGCTGGGAATGTGCCCCACCCAGCTGTGCATAATGATTCTGATGAGATGTTCCCATGGAGGCATGGCCCCGCCCATTCAGGGTGGGCCTTGATCGGTGGAGCTATATAAATGAGCTGACTCGGGGTGGGGCGGAGGAAACGGAGTGCAGCTGTGAGTGACGTTTTGAAGAGGAGCAAGCTTGCTAGGGAGGAACGTCCTGGGAGAAAGCCATTTTGAAACCAGAACTTTGGAGCAGACGCCAGCCACATGCCTTCCCAGCTAACAGAGGTTTTCCAGATGCCATTGGCCATCCTCCAGTGAAGGTACCCAATTACTGATATGTTACCTTGGACACTTTATGGCCTTAAGACTGTAACTGTGTAGCCAAATAAACCCCCTTTTTATAAAAGCCAATCCGTCTCTGGTGTTTTGCATTCCACAGCATTAGCAAACTAGAACAGTGTGATTCCAGAAATATTGCCACTTGGTGAATGCATTCTTCTTCCCATAATGAATAGAGAGGCTCAAAATCAGTTCACTTTTATGTTGAAACTAAAAAAGTGTGCAGTCATTGTCATTCTCCAAGGCAATGTTAGTTCTTCTTTTTCATAATTTTGTCTTCAGGGAATTTTATCTTCTGAACATTTCTCGGAATGGATTAATGGAATCATGCTAACTGTGACCAGGGATTGACAAGTATGCTAATTGCCCAGATAAGATAAATGCAAGCCGCATAATGGGAGACAAACACAGTGAAGTTTTAGGAGGTGGCTAAATGGGTGAAAATTTTTTCATGACCTCAGAATTCACTGATCTTACCATGTACTCTATCACCCATAAACAGCCTGAAAGAAGAGAAGAAAGGCCTGTTGAAGGTGCAATTAAGGAACTAGCTAGAATTCAACTTTGTGAGGAGTTGGGGTGCTGCCCTCAGGATTCCATATATGCACTGAACCACTGCCTGATTTGTGGTGCTGTGTCCCCATTTTCCTGATACACATTAGTATTGGATCCAATGGGTGGAAGCAGAAGTGACCCATATTGCTGACCCTCTCGTGGAACCCCTTTTCAGATTCTTCAGTTTCATTGTGGTAGTGGTCCTGGTTTCTGGAGAAGAAAACATACCTGATGGAGACACAAGAGGGGTTCCATTGAAAGAGCCACCATGTTGTGCTCCTCATACTAGTGGACCAGCAGGAAAGAAGAGTTACTGTTCTAGCTGGGGTACTTGATTCTGATTATAGTGAGTATCTAGGGTTGTTTTTATAAAAGTGGGACAGGGAGAATTATATCCAGAACATAGGGGATTCACCAGAGCATGCCTTAGTGCTTGCACACCCAATAATAACCACAAAAGGGCAATTGCAGCAACCACAGCTCAAAAAGCACAAGCCAACTCTGGGCTCAGACTTATTCATCCCAACAGGCAAAAACCCACACAAACTGATGTGTAGACTAAGTTCGAGAGAATGGGTGGTGGAGGAGAAAGATGATCTATATAAATTGTGGCTTTGGGAATTACTGCAATAAGGAATATGGTTCAGTTCCATATATTCTTTAAGTCTGGAGAGTATGGAGAATATGGCTGGCCACCATCCTAGAGATGATTCTGTAACTGATTTGATTCATACCTTCCAACTCAATAAAGGAATGAGGACACCTTGTTTTCAAAAAAAAAAAGAAAGAAAGAAAAGAAACAGCAACAACACACACACACACATATAAATACCTGAAGGCCTCATATTATGTTGGGGAGGCAAGTTATCTTAAAAGGATTATGAATCGTAGTGACTCAACCAGATAGATTATTTAATCAAAATTTATGTATCTCCATAAATATACTTGTCCCAACCTACCTCCCATACTTTTGGCTAGTTGCTCAATAGCAAACACTGGATGTTACCTCCATCATCTCCTCTTCTCACCCTGCCAGCAGTTTTGATCTTCCCTGAGAAAGGTCTTTTTTTTTTTTTTTTTTTTTTTCTGGCAGGGTCTCCATTGTGTCTGCTATGGTGAGGACAGCAGATCTTATTTGACTACAACCATGTAGATTCATGTGTAAGTGGATTCACTTGTAATGTATGGAAAGATAGCCACAGTCCATTAAAGGAGCAAGTTATGTTATAGTATTTTTCCTTCCTTTAACTATAACACAATGTAAAGTAGAAAATATATATTGATATATGTATAAGAACATTTTAATGAAAGGAATCATAAGAAACTATTAATAATGATTATCTTTTTAAGAGAGGATGGAAAAGAGATGATTTTTTTCAACTTGTATAATTTTGAGATACTTGAATTTTCAAAACTTATGCATGTGTTACCTTATATTTTCATGTACCTGAGGTCATCTGGATGCTGACATTATATACCATCCTAATTTCCTAGCAGTGTCATAAGAAAATATCCAAAACTAAGTGGCTTTAAACAACAGAAGTTAATTGTCTCATAGTTCTGGAGGCTAGTAATCTGAAATCTGTAGAGGCAAGACAAGTCTTTGCCTCTTCCTAGCTTCTGATGTTTTGTTGGCAATTTTGGGGTTTTATTCTCTGCCTCAGTCGCCACAGGCATGCCCTCCTGGGTCTATAGTCTGTGTCTAATTTTCCCCTTCTCATAGGGACACCAGTAATCTTGGATTAGGGCCCACATTAATCTAGTTTGGCCTCAACTAGTAACATCTTCAAAGAACCTATTTTCACATAAGTCACATTCATGTCTTTTGGGGGGATGCAATTGAATCCATAACATGTACTTTTTATGTTTTCTTCTTTTTAAAACATAAAGAAAACCAATAAATATAAATGTGTTTTAAAACCTTGGAATTTGGGGTTAAAATGGTACAATATTTATAAAAAATTTATTTCCTTTCCCTTCTAAATATTCACTAAAATAGTGTAAAAAAGAAAATTTTGAGTTAATCCACAATAACAAAAAGAACCTTTGCCTTAAAATAACTCCCACTTATTATCTCATAGTACTCTGAGTGGGCTTGGCTGGTTTCTTTCTTTCGGGTTTTGTAAGTCTGAAACACGGGTGTCTATGGGGCTGGACTCATGCCTGGTGGTTCTGGGGAAGAATCACTTCTAGGGTTCTTCAGGCTATAAGCAGAATTCAGTTTTCTCTTGCTTGGTGTCAGCCAGAGGTCTCTCTCTCCTCCTAGAGACCACTCATCAGTTCTTGCATGTGTTCCCTTTACGCCGAAGCCAGCAATGGACTGTCAAATTCTTGTACTTCACTGCTGTCTGATTTCTCTTCTGCTGTCAGCCACAAAAAAACACTCTGCTTTCAAAGCAATCTTTTAATTTAATTATTTGTTTAGATTGGTCCCACCCAAATAATATCCATTTTTACTATTTCACAACCAACTGATTAGTAACATAAATTACACCTGCAAAATCCCTTCTGCTATGCACTATAAAATAGACATGATATACAATCATATTTACAGTCCTATGGATTAGGGAAAGAAATTTACTAGGGTGGGTATTTTGGAATTCTGTCTACCACAGTTATAAAACAGTTTTGGAAGTCAATCTTTAACACAAGAATCAGAAACATATAACTCAATATTTCTAAGATGAAAATAGTTTTAATCTTTCTACTAACTATGCCAGCTTTGCATCCTCTACCAAATATGTCATTAATGAGATAAAATGACATTCCCCAAGGGATAAGAGAAATTCTTGGAGTAAAACATTTCTCATAGTATATTAACTTAAAAAATTATTATTTCAAACTAAATATGTGACTTTGTTCAAATATCTTACACTATCATTTGGTTATTAAAACACATTATCACCATTCATGGATATGTAAATACCAAGGACAAAGGATTAAAGTGAGGAAGTAAAATTTCATTGTTGTATATTTTTGCATAGTGAGCTATTTCATTTTGTCCTTATATTTAATTTATTTCAATCTAAAGGCCATGGTTCAATGCAAAGTGGGTCAGAGAGTTCCTTACAACAATAATAAGGCAGTGATGATAATTATAATAGTGAATACATAATATGTTATTATATATCATGAAATATTTACTGTGTTTATAGATGAAGAAGCCAAGTCCCAATGAGATAAATATCTTACCAAATCTCATAGCTGGTGAGTGGCAGATCTGGAAATTGGACTCAGATACCCTCGATGCAAATTCTCAGTGGTTAAAACTACTTCACCCTGAGCATCTGGTTAATTCATTTCTCATAAAACTGCCTCTTCTTCTTTTGACTATAGAAGATGTATTTATAATTGTTTCAACACCATTACTATGTTGCATCCACCAACCATCTTCCTATGACCATTCACACACACCCACACACACACACAGTCATGCACATGCATTCACATGCATGCACACACACCCAATTGAATATGATCATCCCTCCTTGCAATTTTTCTAACATCAAAAGCACTTACAAAGATGAAATTGTGTGGCAGTGAAACACTATTATAAGTGCAGCTCAGGAAAAATTTAAAATGAATCCTTTAAATTATACACTCATTTGCCTTCATCAAATAATTGTAACTATAAGGATTTTCTTAAAAATCTATTTTGTTTTCATTTTTGAAGTCCTACCATGAATAGACTATAATTTGGAGAAAAAAAACATAATATATACCTAAATTGCTCATTTCTAGGAACACATATTTGAGAGTCTTGATTGTACTTGAAACCCAGCTATAAAATTCAAAACCTTCTGAATATTTAGCGTATATTTTATGATCTTATTTTACATTGAAATCCAGAAATGTTCATTAAGTACTTACTAGGTATAAATTGTGGTAGAACTGTTTCCAGTTACTACAGCACTAAAAAGCATTTTAGCTGAGGTCAAGTTCAAATCTCCTAGTTTCTAGCTGCCTAGCCTTGTCAGTTTACATCTTTGTGTTTCTGTGGAAATCTTAATAGCACCATCTCACAGGGTCACTGTGTGCATCAAACTAAAAAAGCCATTTAAAGTCCTTACCACATGTACTTGCACATTGTTATGAATGGTTGCAATTATTGCTATTACTCTTGCCATCAAAAATTAATATTATTAGATACAAAATTGAGAAAGAAAAGAACACTGATTACAATGAGCTAATAATCTATTGAAAGTTTAGAGGACACCACCATTATAGAAACAAAGCAAAGCAAAACAGAATTTCTATGCAAGGGGAATCAAATGACCTGGAGAAATCAGTTATGGGGAGTCCAGTGGGATGACTTGAGGGTATGGAAGGTTATAGGAAAGCAGATACAATGAAGGTAAACTTTATGGAAAAGTGAACATTTAAGTTTGACCTTAATTATGGTAAGAAAAGCCAGAATGCCTTAACTATAATTAAATGATCAGATTTTCCATGGAAGCAGAGAAAGAGTCAACTTATGTAATGAATTCTTTAAGATTTATTTTCCACAAAGAAAGTAATAAAGATAGTTTTTAACTTTTTGGCCATTGACAATAAAACTTATATATGATATTTAACATTGTATATTTGAAACAACTTGAAAGAATTTAAAAAATGCATTTGAAAAGCCAAAGCAATGAGCAAGTTATAATCAACGTAGTTTAATTTTATTACCCTTGTTCAAAAATCACCACAGGGAATGCCATTGGGATTTCATCCAGGTCTCTCAAGTGCCTTTAAATTCTCCTCCCAACCCTTTCAGTTCACCTTGTCCAGGAGGCCCCAGACCCAGTGCATTTAGGGAACTGGACCTTGCTGTTTATCACCACATCAAAGAGGAGAGAGACAACAGCAAAATTCCAGAGGCATCTGCCATTTTCCCTGAAATTTGGTGACATAATTCTTATTCTCATTCTGACTATACAGGAAATTTTAAAGATGTATTTATTTTAAGTATAATTTGAAAACTAGATACCAAGCATGAATCTTTTTTCACTTTTTTCTAAGATTTATTATTTTTGAGTTCATATAGTTTTTTTTTTTTTTTTCTTTCAATAATTTGTCATGACTTCAAGCAGACAAGAAGAAGAATATCCCTTCACATATTGGTTGGAATGGGCATAGCCAGTATGTGAATTATTTTATTTCTTTTTCATTTCCTGTCATACCTTTTCTTTTCTCCTTCCTTCCTTTTTCTTTCTTTCTTTCTTTCTTTCTTTCTTTCTTTCTTTCTTTCTCTCTCTCTTTTTTCTTCCTTTCTCTTTTTTTTAGCTTGCCTGAATCTATTTAAAGCCACCATTTTGAATAGCAATAGAGTCATTCAACTTTATCTACTTGTATTCCAAAGAAATGATTTTTTCCACACATATACACCCCCAAAATATATCTGATTATTTGTTTTATAGCACTTAGGTTTTCTAATTAATGTCACATTTAGCATTTTAACAGTCTACCAGAAAATTTAAGAAACTTGCTCTAAAGAAAATAGACAGTGGGAATGCTATCTTGAAATCCTTGTTTACAGACTTGGTAACAAGCTGAGACAGAAGGTGAAAAGAAATTGTGGAATGCTTTTTACTCTACTTCAGATAGAAAAGCAATGCAAAAAAAATGTAAAGTATTAAATCCATTAAATTATTGATTAAGTGTAACAACAAGCAAAAGCAAAATATTAAGAACAGGATGGAAAATTTATTGATACATATATATGATAAATTAACTGATAATTGTATAAAATACTAGATTAAAAAATAGTCCTTTGCATCTGGACAAACCTAAGAAGACTACATGTCTTCATTTTTTTTTTTCAAGAGGAAATAGTTGCCTATAGAGTTTGAGACTTTTCCTGTATCACATAATCACATAGTGTTAGTTCAGGATCAGGTCCTTCCTTTCCCACCTTCTGTGTTAACATTTCTTGTGAAATTCCCTGACTTTTGTAGTACTCTACTTAGGAGTACTAAGAAACCTCCTAAATAGAATATAGGAATAAAAAGATTGTTTGCTGGAAATGTTGGGTTCCTTCCCTAGTTATAAAAGAGAGATTATTTTATATACTCTCTGAAGTCTTCAAATAAATTTGTTAAGTTGATTTCAGATCTCACATCTGTGAAATCAGAAATCCTACTACCCACCACATTTTCTGATAGCTGATTTGAGATTTTCAGTAGAGAGAAGTTGTTAGAATATTTAATGCCTTATAATTGTTATAGATACCTATATTTTGTGACAAAAGAGATGCTAAACTCTTTGGCCACCAAGATTTATTCAAGTTCATCTTGTGTTACAAATGGTGAAGCATTTACAGAATGTAAGTCCTTTCAAAATTAATAATAAAAGAGCTAATATTTACTGAATTCTTGCTATGTATTAGATATATGTATCTGTACCAAAATGTTTTATAGGGATCTTTTCACTCAGCTCTCATAAAAATCCTCTGTGGTAAGTACTGTTATTATCACTGTTTTACAGATGAGTAAAACAAGGCTCAGAGACTCAGGAAGCTTGCCTACAATTATTCAACAAGTATGTTTGAATCCATTTAGTCTAACTCAAGTACTCTTGACCACCATGATAGGACACCTCTCTTGTAGATAAAATTGCAAATTTTATTTTAGGTGTTGAGGATTAATCCTGTATACTAAGAAAAATTTTCTGCAAGACTAAGGGAATCAAGATGATACTGACAATCAGGAGTTGAGTATTTGATTTTCCTTTTGTTTTTTTTTTAGAGGTCGTGGTGAGGCAGGAGGAAAATAGATGTCTTTAATATCCCTTTCAGGATGCTGCCCAACAGATTTTCTTTGTTAACTTACTGCAACAATAATGACCATTGCATGACCATCAGAAGCTTTAAGTGTGGATGGCATTTCTATTCAGAAAACACATATCAGGGTCAGTTAACCTTTTGTGTAGCACATTCTGATCATTCAGCATCCTCTCTGTTCTATTAAAACTTTGCTTCCATGAAAACTGTAAAAACCAGTCTCAGTTCAGAAAAAGAGCCATGAAAAAGAGCAAATTGTAAATTTGTATACTCAAAAATAACAAGTATTAGTTTTAACAAGTCATTTTGGAATTTACTTAAATCCTGTCAGGATTATAAAAAGAGTCATATTTTTAATGTTGACAATAAAACCAAATCCAGATATGGTTGTAAAAAGAAATGCAAATATTAATATAAATTTATATGCAGATATGCATAAATATCTCTATATAGATATAGATATTTCTTGCTTCTTTATATCAAATATCTCCTCATGTGGGGAGGGGAAATGCGTCTGTCTAGTTATATGCATCTGGAATTCAAATAACAGATATTCATTGAATATAATACTCAGGAATACCATCTAGGTCTGCATTTAATAACATAATTGAAGAACAAGTAACAGAAAATTTCAGTAAATTCCAACACTGGATTGTGGTTTCTATTTTAATTTGCTTAATTGCATCCATTATATATTGTAATCTTTTTGAGTCATATTGAAAATTAATGAATTTTTAATTAACTTAATTTCAGAATTAATATTCAAATATAATCTCTTTAATAAAGAAGTCAGAATAGTTTATAAAAATAAAATCTCCTTGGACACCACTTCCTTTGTTCCCCAGATGTAAACATTTAGTTCCACACCTTTTCTATTCATTTATGATCACACAGTTACCCATAGAAACTATAATGAAATTCTTTGGGTGTGATTTTTTTAACATAGATGCTATCATACTGTGATTATCTATGTGTACCCCATGTTTTTTTTTCTCAAAAATATGTCTTAGTAAATTATCCATGTTAGATGTGTCAGGCAGATCCAATATTTAAATTTCTGCCTCATTTTCCATAATAAGGACCTATCACTTGTTATATATATTCTGTTATCATTAGGCATTACATTATTTCTGTTTTCAAAGTTTTAAAAAGATAACAATGAATATTATTTTGAATGCTTTCTGGGGAAGTTTCATTAGATGACATGCTGATTCACCAAATCATCATCAAAATTTTATATAGACATAATTTTTAAAATTATTTTCCCAATACTGAAGAGCAATAAGATATCTCTTTTGTTTAATTTGCAATTTCCTTGATCCTAAAGAGGTTGAGTATTTTCATATATGTTTATTGGACAATTTTCAAATTCCTTTCTGTCTATTGCTTATTGAAATGTTTTACTCTTTAAGAAAATTGGGTTACTTCTCTATGTTATTGAGTCCTAGGATTTATACATATTTATTGCATAATGCTGTTTTTAAAAATACTTTGTTCATATGGATTTTGTCATACAAAACTGTTAAATGTATTATATTTTTTCTTTATAAATTTTATTCATATGCTTTAATTTTTTCCTGCCCTAAAATATAAATACATTCTACTAATTGTTCCTCCAATATTTCTTCTAAGTTTTCTTGATACATTTATACTTTTTAACCATCTGGAATATACTTTTTATGACTAATGAGTTTGAGTTTTCCTTTTTCTTCATTTCAGTTACTGAAATGCTTTGCATTGATTTGAATTATCAGCTTAAAAATAGAATAAATTACAATATATTTATATGTGTGTTTATAGACTGCCTTCAAGTCTATCAATCTGCCTATTCCAACATTAACTCCCATAGCATCATAGTATACTTCAATATCTGAAAAGGTATGTGGTCGTCTTTGTTCTTTTTAAAAAGTTAGCTTAACTATTCTGGATATCAATTATGCTTGTTTTTTTTATTTTTTTAATTTAATTTTATTGAGATTGTTCACATACCATACAGTTATCCAAAGATCCAAAGTGTACAATCAATTGTAAATGGCACCATCATACAACTGTGCATCCATCACCACAATTATTTTTTTTCAATTTTTCAAACATTTTCATTACTCCAGAAAAGAAATAAAAATGAAAAAAGGAAAACTCAAATCCTCCCATACCCCTAACCACTCCCCCTCCATTACTGACTTGTAATATTGGTATAGTACATTTGTTACTATTGATCAAAGAATGTTACAATACTACAAACAGTAGTACATAGTCTGCAATAGGTATGTTTTCCCCTATATACCCCTCTACTATTAACTTCTAGTTATAGTGTCATATATTTGTTCTAGTTCATGAAAGAGATTTCTAACATTTTTACATTTAATCATGGAGATTGTCCACCACAAGATTCACTGTTTTATTAATTCCCATCTTTTAACCTCCAACTTTCCTTCTGGTGGCATACATGTTGCTGAGCTTCCACTTTCCACCACATTCACATACCATTTAGCACTGCTAGTTATTCTCACAATAGCATGCTACCATCACCTCTGTCCATTCCCAAACACTTAAGTTTAACCTAGTTGAACATTCTACTCATATAAGCAACCGCTCCCCATTCTTAACCTCACTCCATATCCTGGTAACTTATATTTCATGTCTATGAGTTTACATATTATAATTAGTTCATGTCAGTGAGACCATGAAATATTTGTCCTTATGTGTCTGACTTATTTCACTAAGTGTAGTGCCCTCAAGGTTTCTTCTTCTATCCATTTTTTTTAAGATGATTTTGTTCACCTACCAAACTTTCCATCTTAAATAAACAATCAGTGGTTCCCTGTATAGTCATATACTGATGTGTTCAGCACCATCACCACTATCTATATAAGGACATCTCCATTTCTTCCACAAAGAAGGAGGAGAAGTCAAAGAAGGTAGAGAAAGAAAAAGAGAAAAAAAATGACAGCTAAAAAGCAACTAAAGGAAAGACAGAATTAAACTAAAGTAGAATAAAAGAGACAGACAACATCCCCAATGCCAAGAGTCCCATACCCCACCTTTATGTCCCCCTCTTAAAGGCATTTAGCTTTGGTGTATTGCCTTGCTACATTAAAGGAAGCATAATACAATGTTTCTGTTAACTGTAGTCTCTAGTTAGCAATGATTGTGTTTTTCCCCCAGTACCATCCTATTTTTAACATCTTGCAAGGCTGACATTCATTTGTTCTCCCTCATGTAAAAACATATTTGTACATTTTATCACAGTTGTTGAGCACTCTTGGTTTCATTGAGTTATGCTGTCCCAGTCTTTATCTTTCTTCTTTCTTCTAGTATCCCACATGCTCCTAACCTTCCTCTTTCAACCATACTCACAGTCATCTTGGTTCAGTGTACTTACATTGTTGTGCTACCATCACCCCAAACTATGTTCCAAACCTCTCACTCCTGTCTTTTTCTTTCTGTCTGTAGTGCTCCCTTTAGTATTTCCTGTAGCTCAGGTATCTTGTTCACAAATTCTGTCATTGTCTGTTTGTCAGAGAATAGTTTAAATTCTCCCTCATATTTGAAGGACAGTTTTCTGGATATAGAATTCTTGGTTGGTGGTTTTTCTCTTTCAGTATCTTAAATATTTCAACCACTTCCTTCTTGCCTCCATGGTTTCTACTGAGACATCTGCACATAGTTTCCTTTATATGTGATGGATCATCTTTCTCTTGCTGCTTTCAGGATTCTTTCTTTATCTTTCACATTTGATAGTGTGATTATTAAGTGTCTTGACATAGGTCTATTCATATGTAGTCTGGGGTATGCTGTGCTTCTTGAATCTGTAATTTTATATCTTTCATAAGAGATGGGAAAGTTTCATTGATTATTTCTTCTATTATTGCTTCTGCCCCTTTTCCCTTATCTTCTCCTTCTGGGACACCCATGACATGTACATTCATGCACTTCATGTTGTCATTCAATTCCCCGAGACATTGCTCATATTTTTCCCTTGTTTTCCCTATCTGCTCTTTTGTGTGTAGGATTTCAGGTGCCTTGTTCTCCTGCGTGTTTTCTTCTGCCTCTTGAGATCTACTGTTATATGTTTCCATTGTGTTTTTCATCCCTTGTGTTCTTGTGTTGTGCCTTTTTTTCCATAGATTCTGCCAGTTGTTTTTTCAAACATTCAATTTCTACCTTACGTTCATCGAGTGTTTTCTTTATAGCCTTCATCTCTTTTGTTGTATCTTTCCTGAACCTGTTGATTTGTTCTTTGATTTGATTTAGTATATATATTTTTTGAAAATCTTTAATAGATTGTTTCATTAATTTGAAACAATGTGTCAACTGTATTTTGATTGAGGTATAAATTTATTCCTTTGAGTAGCCCATATCTTCATTTTTCCTTGTGTAGATTGTAGTTTTCTGTTGTCTAGGCATCTGGTTTCCTTGGTTACCCCAGTCAGATTTTCCCAGACCAGAATGAGTTCAGGTCTCAGAATGTGTTTATCTTCAGGATATATCTTAGAGGAATGACAGACTTTCCTGTAAGGTCTCCAGTCACTGTGCTTTTCCTAACCTGCCCAGCAGGTGGCACCTGTCAGCCCATTGCTTCCCATTGGTGTAAGGAGATGTGGCCCCTTCAGTTTCTGTTTTGGCTGTTTTCCCCCAGGCTCTGGGCTCTGGTTCTGAAGGGAAGGTTGAGCCCCACCTCCTTACTCTTAGGGAAGATACATCCCCTAGGGAGTGATCATCTGCATTTGAGAAGTCTCTCTGAGTCTGTTATCTCCACCCCTGTCTGGGTCAGAGTGCTGCAAACTAAAAATGGCTATGGCTCTCTCCTCTGAGACCCTCCATTTGAGAGAGAAAAAAGGGGAAAGAAAGCCCCCTTTTAGAGCCAGTACTTGGCCCCCCAGCTTCACTTGTCAGCCAGAGATAACACCTGGTCTTCTGGGCTCCCCCTCCAGTTCAGAGGCGTCCTCTGACTCTTTAAGGTCAGTCATCACTAAAAGCCTCTGTCTACTTGTTGGGGATTTGTTGCTTGTATTCAGCAGTCCACAATTGTTAATTAAAACACCGGTTGGAGCTGGACTGAGCTATATTCACTTGCTGGGAGAGTGCTGCTTTCTATCACAGTGAGGTTTTTCAGCTAAGCCTGCCGTGGGGTGAGGGGACTCCAGGCACAGTTCTGCAGTTTTTACTTATAGAGTTTATGCTGCAATCTCAGGCATTCCTCCCAATCCAGTTTAGTGTATGATGTTTGGACAGTCACAGTTGTCCCCTAGCAGTTATTCCAAATTATTTACTTGTTGTTCCTGGTTTTTCATTAGTTGTTCCAGGGGACTAATTAAATTCCACTCCTCTGTATGCTGCCATCTTGCCCCACCCTCCCATGCTTGAAATTTTGGACCAGCTTTCAAATTTCATGAAATTTTTGTCAGACATTTGATTTTTAATTATTAAATGTAAAAGTTAATTTGGGAAGAACTGACATATTTACTATATTGATTCTTCCTAAACATAAAAAAAGGTATGCATTTTTACATGCTTCAATCTTTTTATAATCTTTAGGAAAATTCAAGGGGTTTACATTACTAAGGAGAGGACTCAAGAGTTTGAAAAGTTTTGTTTTATATTTTTTTATTTTTTATTTAAAAATATTATGACACAGCTCAGAACCATTGCAATTAAACTTTTGCTTTTGTGACAGTGAAATTTTCAGAGATTTTGCAAGAAATTAACTAGAGGGCATTACCTTGGGGTCCATGAAGGGAATTCAAATGATAAGACCATGAACTCCCTACAATCATATTAAAAATCTCTGTGTAGGTCAAATGTTCATTTTTCTAAAACTATTTCATACAAACGCATATAAAGTAAAGGTCATTGTTCAGTTGTGTCCTAAATCTTTAGAAGTATTGCTGATAATTTTTAGTAAAAGTAAAGGAATTTTTTTTTGTAGAACTGAATTTAGCAGTTTTTTGCAACATTTTAGATCAGATAACTACTAATCATAGAAAGGAAGTAAAAGATGTGGTGTAATAATTTGCAACAAAGAAAAATTTCCTTTTTAACTAGAACATTCTAGGACTTGGCTCCATGAATGTGCAATGAGCTTGTTAAAGAAGGAAAGTGGTTCTATTCAAAGAGATACAAGGTGGTGAAACAGATCAAGCAAAGAATTATCTCTGGATGCAGTTAGTCCCTCCAACAGTGCTGCCATGACAGGTAGTTCCAGAAAGTGGAAAAAAGGAAAAAAAAAAAAGAACTCCAGCTTAGGCTGGAAAGTGATCTGGGAAACAAGGTAAATTACAAGAAGCCATAATTGCACTGGCAGTCCATACAGTGGAGGAATACTTTTCCACACAGATCTGCTTTTTGTTTTTTTTTCTCCCTCCATTATTTTTAATGTCATGAAGAGGGGTCTGACAGCTCTTTCTGAGATTGTGACCCAGGGGTTAATACTTAATAAGTCCATTGAAGTATAATGACATTAATGAACTTTCAGGATTTAGCACAGTTCTTGCCACTGGGAAATATTTAGAAGATATAGTGCCTTTCCTTCCCTTGAAGTATAGATAATCTTGTTGCTCTTTTATACATGACAGAGATTTAAAAAGTAATCTTAAGGCATAATGTATAATTACATCATAAATTTGACTTAAAAATGTTTCATCTTTTAGTGTTCACCTTGGTATTTATGGTAAGCATGAGTTTTTGACATTAATTACAATTGCAATTATTTGCACTAGTATTGATATTACATGTCTATGCTAATGAATTACCATGTACATGTGGGTAGAGTTTGTATGTATGTTGTTCATTGCTGTACCCCTACCACCAAGTAGAGTGACTGAGTTATAATAAATACCAATATATATTTTGAATGACTGAATGATGTTAAAAATAAACAATTTCAAAAGTTCTAGAGTTCCATGTATATTAATCTTCCTCTCTAAATTATCACCCCACAGAAGCCATAAAACATGGAAACATCACAGAATTTATCCTGCTAGGCCTTTTTAAAGATGAGGATGCAGAGGCTGCCTGCTTTGTGCTGTTCTCACTTTGCTATCTTGCAATTCTCTTGGGAAACCTGCTCATTCTGCTCACAATCAGGGGCAGCAACCTCAGTGAGCAGCCCATGTAGTTTTTCCTTAGCTACCTGTCCTTCATGGATGTCTGCTTCACCTCTACAGTGGCTCCCAAACTGATCACAGACTTACTGGTCCAGTGGAAGACCATCTCCTACAACAGCTGCATGGTCCAGATGTTTTATGCTCACTTCTTTGGCACCACTGAGATGTTCATCTTGGTGGCCATGGCTTATGACCGTTATGCAGCCATCTGCAGACCCCTTCATTATATGATCATCATGAGCAGACAGGTGTGCTATGTCCTAGTGATGGCCTCTTTTACTGGAGCATTTATCCATTCAATCATGCAGGTATTAATTATCATAAAACTTCCCTTCTGTGGCCCCAATCAGATAGATCACTGAATCCTGTGATGTATTCCCCCTGCTAAAGCTGGCCTGCATTGACACCAGTCGGTTGGTGATTGGAATCATTGCCACCACAGGAGTAATCTCCATTTTGACCTTTGTTGCCTTGATAATTTCCTACATCATCATCCTGTCCACCATGAGGACCCGCTCATCTGACAGCCGCCGCAAAGCCCTCTCCACCTGCAGCTCACATATCACTGTGGTGTTCATGTTCTTTCTGCCCCTCATCTTCACCTACGTCCCCATGACTGAGTCTGTCAGTGACGACAAGGTGTTTGCCCTGTTTTACACCATGGTTGCCCCCATGTTCAACCCCCTCATCTACACACTGAGAAACACAGACATGAAGAATGCCCTGAGGAAAATGTGGTGCTGAGACAAGCTGTTTGAAGGGAAATGATGTCTCTGGTGTTTCAGTCCTTGTCCCATTTTGTTAATGTAGCTGGTACAGAGGGTGGAGTGCTGCATCTAAAGTTGCAAACTCCAAACAGAGAAGACCTGTCACCCACTCTCTTTCTGTTACTTTTTACTTCTCTGAGCCTGTCCCTTCCAGCTCTGACATTCTGGAACTTATTTTGTCCTTATTTGATCCCACACATAGTGGACATTAACATCTGTGATGGTTTGGAGGCTTTATGGACCTCAGAGAATTATGTTTTAAATTTAATCTAATCCTGTGGGTGTGGACTCATTGTGTGTAGGATCTTTTGGTAAGTAGGGTCTTAATTTAAGATTTGACACACCTCATTCAGGGTGGGTCTCAATCCTCTTACTGGAGTCCTCAACAAAAGGATGAAATACAGACAGGCAGATACAGAAAAGAAGATACAGAAGCTGAGAGAGAAAACCACAGGAAAAGATAGGAAGCCACTGAAGTAAGCTGATAGCAACGACACCCAGAAGAGAAGGGAAAGACCAACAGATGCTGCCATGTGCTTTGCCATCTGACAGAGGAATCCAGGTGTCGTCTTGATGATGCCTTGATTTGGACATTTTCATATCCTCCAAACTGTAAGCTTGTAAGCTAATAGATCCCCATTGTTAAAAGCCAGCTTATTTTGTGGTACATTGTATTTCAGCAGGTTTAGCAAATTAAAACAATGTCCTTTTACCATGACAAATTTTAAAGACTGAATGGCTTGGCGATCATACCCTGCTTTACAAAATAGGACTGCTCATAGTAAAGGAGGTCCCAGGCACTTCTTGTTTTAGAGATTTCCATTATTACAATAATAATAATAATAATAATAAAGTAATGTCAAAAAACATTGCAAGTATTTTTTAACTATTTGCATTGAACAAATTATGATTCCAAATAATGAAATGCAACCCAATTATACTATTCACAGTATAATTATTGAAGCTATGAATATAGGTGTATGGTAATTAATGTTCTGTACCCAATCAGTATAGTCATATAACTCAGAATTTCAAGATTGACGGTAATCATCTTTTTGCAGTCCTATAAGTGTACTTTTATGACTGTATTTGCAACCTCATTTAAAATATCTTTGTGAGTATACAATTGATGCTCTCTGTAAATGTGTGGCATGGAGAATCTCTCACCATGTGAAAAACCTTGAACTTAGCATTTTTCTTAGCTGAAGAGATGGATATTCCTGGGTGCAGTTTGTTAATTCTCACTGCTCATAGTACAAGTTGCATCTTTTGAGGTTTACTTTCACTATTCAAATTATGCAAAACTGTTTTCTCTCCACTCAGGCAGATGATCATATTAGGGAGAAATAAAGAATATTGGACTAATCAACCAGTTGAACTAACTGAAACTGGGACATAGGACAAGTTCACCTTTGGTCCATGAGGTGCTTCATCTATACAGGAATCCTCAAGCTGTGTAAACTGGAAAGGACCTCCAAGGTCATCTAGTGTCATCTGCTCCTTCAACACATGGGGGGAACATAACTGAGGCCCAGAAAATGGGTAAAAGTTCACCAAGCTTGCAAATGTGAGATAACTAGAACTGGTACTTCCTGGTGCTCCTTTCTATACACCACAGCCCCCATTAAGAAAATAAATTCTATATATGTAATGTATTATTGTTCCATGCACAATGGGCAGCCAAATTTAAAGTCAGGAATACATTTGCAGAAATTAACTACAGGTGAAGAAGATTTCAACAGATTTTCTCCTCCCAAATTTCCACATGTATACTGTTTGAAAAACAAGAGAGCTTAGAACCCAAAGGAGAGGTGCATAAGTGATGAATTATATTGAAAATGAGACAAATAAAATAATAGAGGGTCAGCTGAGAGTCTAGTTTTGACATTGGTTTTGTGGTTATTACCTCCTGAATTAATTTAATGAATTAAATTAGCTGATTGTGAAAAACCTCTGGTGGGATTATCTCATTCAAGAAGGTGAAGATCAACAGAGATGTCTAGAGCTGGATGGGCAAGTGTTCAATTCTGTTTTTTATTTTAAGAAGTCTGTTGATGATGAGTATATAGGCCACATTTTCCAGTAATTAATTAAATTAGCTGACAGCGAAAAATTCTATTTGGTTTCTATGAGTAGGAGTCAAGGTTTTCAGGAGTCTGTTTGAATATGGCTTGTATTTATCTCTTTTCACCCCTCTTACTATAACTTATCAACAAATGAAGGGTGAAAGGAAGTCTATCTGAGCATGGTTAATATTACATTGATTGCTTTCTGTGTGTTATCCATGGAAGAAAAAGTGGAAGGGAGGCTGGCTGCACACTTAGATATTTAGAATTCAGCTTTTACGTGTATAGTCAAAGTAATGTGCTGTCCTTTGTGTTCATTCTCTCCAACGTGCCTTTTCTTCAGTGTTCATTTCAAAATAACTCACACTAAATATACAGAAGGTTTTATACACTCAAGAACATGCCTCAAAATCCCCTCTTCCACAATTTGACCATGCCATTCTTGAATCATTGCACTCAATAATGCTGTGTAACTAGACATTCCAAAACTCATGACTTATTCAACAAGTATTTAATTCTTGCTCATGTGTCTGTGGATTTGCTGGGGTTCAGCTGATCCAGACTGGGCATGGCTGGGTGAATCTCAGTCTTCAGGGTGGATTCAGGTAAAGTTCATGTACCTCTCATTCTTATGCATAAAAGAGAAGTCATGTCTTATTCTTTGAAGGTTGTATTGTACTGAAAGCTGGGTGCCATGCAACAACTAGACACATCAGAGCCACTGACCAGATGAAGCATTCCCACTTGGGCACTACAAAACAGTGAATTTCTGGAGACCCTGACACATGAGAAATATCTCAATCTCCCAGATATGTTTAGATGAATAAAAGGTATTCCATATTAAGGAGTATGAGTTAGCTTCATAAATTCAGTCAAGCATTACATGGAAAAATGTTTAAAATATTCTCCAGAAACCAGAAGTATAACCACTAGTTAGAAGATACAGGGAAGCAACTATTCATTGTTTTGCACCATTAAATAAATTTCTTCATCTGGAATATGAGAAGTGGTGCCATTATTTTCATTTATGTAGGTATCTGTTTTGTAAAGACACATCCCTCATCTTGTGGCAGCAATGTTAGAAAACTAAAAATCTGGCATCCAATGTTATAATCACACATCTATGGAATAAATTGTTGTTATTGACTAGACTTGTCCTATGGAAACTGGGAAGACTCAGTTCTTGTCATTCTAGTTTATTTCCTTCCAAAGAACCAAGAGGAAACACTCTGAGCTCCTTGGATAAGGCTTGACTCCAAGAAAATTTTGTGAGTGGGAAAAGCTTTATAATGTCAGTGGTGGAAACAGTGACATACTATTACACATGCTCCCCTTCCCAAGTTTTGAGAACCATGAGCCTGGCAGCTTTTACTTTCTTAGGGACCTCAGGCATGCAAGATCAGTAATATTATCTTCCTATATTCAAACATTTTAGTGCAAAAGTATAAGGGAAAGAGTACTATGTAAAATGTATTTATTTACATTTTCTTGATCAGGCCAATTTCAGCTCCGTTTGTGTTGGTAGGCAGAACAGATGGGGGTATATAAATCCAAAGAAAGGATCTGTGGATTCCATAACTCACACACCTTGTAAGCTCTAAGAACAGAAAAGTCTAATCCTAGCGATTCCAAACTCACGTTTCCTGAACAGTGACCACTGGCTGCATAAAAAGCCCTATAGAGGTTTTTAAAAATACATGTTTTTATATACATCTTAACCCTGGCCTACTGAATCAGAATCTCTTGGACTAGTTTCAATTATCTGCTCAAAAATCTGTCAAGATGATTCCAATCACTAGTCAAGCTTAAGAAGCACTAATCTAGTCTTCATTTTAAAATTGAGGACATTGAGGCCCATAGACATCAGTGAGTATATGTCCATACTGGGACAATAGCTAAGAATTTGCATGATCCCAGGGCAAAGGATCTTGACTTCTTGATTATACCTCCTAACTTAGATTTCTTGCTGCAGTTTTCCTATCTTCAATTCTGTTGTTGTGGCAAATCATCAAACATTTTTTAAGCCTTAACTGGGTGTGGCCCTCAACTTAAGTAATGTTTACACACACACACACATGCACACACCCCACACAACCATACATACACAGTAACCAGATAATCTCATTTATGGAAAAGGTGATGGGATGACGGCAAAGGGGTAGTCAGTGTGTGTTCATCTGCTACAGGAAAAAAAGTCCAGGTCTCATGGTGAAGGAAACACATTTATCTCAGGCAAGTGTAAGCTTACATGAGAGAAGCATAAGTTTGTTACTATAGACTGAGTCTCTCTGGAATTCACAGCTGGAAATTCTGCTTAGGTAAGTGAAGAAAGCAGTGAGAAATGGCTCAGCATATTCATTAAAGCTGTTTGGTTCAAACAGTGGAGGAAATATGATTTCCCAACCATGTACTACAGTACATTGCGCTCACCCTGTTGATTTGCATCACACTTACCTATCTTTCAGAGGTGACTGTTTTTATTCAGTTTCTTCAATTTTTCCAGTTAGTCACTTTACATTAACAGGGACTCTGGCTACAGAGTACAGGTAGAGATTACAGTCCAGTTAGCAGAAGCATATTCATGGGAGTTACAATTGAAAGAGGGATTTTAAAGGTAAATTTGTCAAACATCCTTGTGTGGGCAAAGACAATGAGTACAAGAGAAAGGAAAAGGTTTTTCAAACATCAGAGGATAACAGGTCTTTTGTCTTTTAAACCTGTTTCATCTCTTTTACATTCTGCTCACTCTTTCCCTCTCATTCCACATCTACTAGATTTGGTTTTGGTCAGAATCTGTTTGGGGGAGCACTTACATCAGAATGCTTTAGTTTAGATCTCTGCCAGTTTTTATGTATTCTTTCTTTAAGGCAACATAAACTGAGTGCTTAGTATACCCCAATCACAGTTCTAAGCACTAGAAAACAGCCTTAAATAATTCACAGTAGACTTTTACTCTTTAAAGAAAATGGAAAATGAGCCAGAATAGGGAGGAGAAAGCGATGATGCTGAGTAAGTTCCTGATGATAGCCTTAGTTTAATAAAATTTCTCTGGCCTAATATTTTACAAAATTATCTGATTATTAGATATTACAATGAATGTAATAATAATGATGATAAACATTACTTTCCATCTGTAAAATGTGTTGTCTTATTTGTTCCTTTCACCCCTGTGAAGTTGCTATTATTCTCTGCATTATACAAATGAGTTAACCAAGGCTGAGAAAATTTAAAGTCATCAGCTTAAAGTCTCATCACATCAACCGTTTGCTGTTAGCCTGCCAGAGAAACTTCCTGCCCCACAGTTTCTTCACTGCATTCTTTACTTCTGCATTTCTCAGTGTATAAATCAGGGGATTTAACATAGGAGTGATAATGGTGTAAAAGACAGCCACCATCTTATTCTCTGAAAACGTAGTATTGGGGTGCATGTACATGAAGTACGAGGACCAAAAAAGATGACCACAGCAATGTGGGAGCCACAGGTAGACAGAGCTTTACACCTGCCTGCTGCTGACTGCTTTCTCAGGGACACCAGGATGATGCTATAAGACATCAACAAACTAACAAAGCTCCCCAGAGCGATGGTCCCACTGTTGGCTGTCATGACAACACCAACAACATATGTGTCTGTAAAGGCAAGTTTCAGCACAGCACCCGGATAATGAAGTGTATGAACTCACCTATCCAGGTGCCCAGCAACATGTTTTTGCATCTGTCCCGATCCATGATGGTCATACAGTGTAGGGGTTTACAGATAGCCACATAACAATCATAGGCCATTACAGTAAGAATGAAGATCTCAGTATAACCAAAGAAATGTACCCCAAAGAGTTGCAGCATACACCCCACATAGGAGATAGCTTTAGTCTTGGATAATAGGTCAACAATCATCCTGGGAGCTGTCACTGAGGAGTAACAAATGACCACAAAAGACAAAGAATTGAGAAAAAAATACACAGGAGTCTTAAAAGTTTGCCAGTGCAAACAGTCAGCATGATGAGGAGGTTTCCCAGAGGAATGACTGTGTAGAAGAAAGAAAACACCATGAAACAAATTTCTTCAATCTGTGGACTCTGAGAAGGGCCCCAGAAAATGAATTCAGTTACACTGCTTATTTTTTCCTTGGAATTAATCCAGCAGGGAAAATTCTCAACAGACAATCATACTATCTGAAAGAAAAACATAAAAATTACCACACCATTATTTCTAATGATGAACAAACATAATCATAATAGTAGATAATGGAAAATGTGTACTTATTGCTGTTTGGCACAAATGCTTAAAGCAATTGAAGTGCATGTATTCTGATCATCTTACTCCATACCACAGTCAATTCATTCCCTTCAGATGAGGAAACAAAGTGCAGATAGAGAAAGTGAACCCTCTAGTCAACCACCTAATGGTTCCACATCCCTCACCTTTATTTAAGGTTTAATCACCTGCTTGTTGGTTTTTTTCCCCTAAACACTTATTTAGTTTTTTATTCTGTGTAGGAAACTCAACCTAATTTTGAAACAAAGTTGTGTTTGGGCTTGCGGCAATATTTCTACACCTGGAGAAGTTCACCTGTGGTTTGACACAGAAAAGAGAACTTATGCCCTTGTTTTCCCTTCTGAACACAGCCATGCCTGGACCTTGTATTCATCAGCAAGGATTCAAGTAATTGAGATTGAGTGAATTCTGCAAGTTCTCCTAGTTATGAAACTCAGGTCTTTGTGAACATCAGAGATTATGCTCTCAGGTGATCTCAGGCTTTTTACAATCAGGAGGTGGTGCGGTATAGTAAAAAGAGAACCAAAATTATACAAACCAAAATTATACAAACCTATTTAACCGGGCTACAATGTTCCATGTAACATAATGAGGTTCTCTTTCCTTATTTGTGCAATGAGAGTTTTCATTTCAGTATCTTCTCTATCATTCTAAGATCTATTTCTTGTAGATACAATATAAAATCACTTGTCAGCCTGAAATAGCCACAAAAGTCCCATAAAGAGGTAGAGATAAGAGCAGATAAAGCAATTTTTAAAAAAGCTGACAAAGACAAAGTAAGATCTGTTTGATTTGAAAGATGGGTAAGTGAAGTCTCAGGTAATTTCTCCATCTTCAAACAGGGAGGGTTTGAGGAATCCCCAGATGTTACTTTGCCTTAGTCTTGGTCTTTCAATCATTTGTCTGTTGACAAAAAACAAAACAAAACAAACAAACAAACAAACAAAGCCACCGCTCCTTTATTCTTCTAACCTTCAAGTTTCATGCTAGCTTGAGTTCTCCTAGTTTGGATGAATTCAATATTTCCGGAAGAGGTCATCACTGAAAGATAATTTAAATGGGTTTAGGAAAATTCAGCAGTGGTGTTTCAGGAACTCTAGAGGGGTCACTGGAGTGTTTGGGTGGAAATAGTTTGTGGAATAGTTTTGATTTAAAGGACTTTCATGGTGCTTCCTCAAATCAAGCCATAGATATAAATGATTCCTCTAAGTATATGTTAGGCTATGATTATACAGTATCTTATAATCATTAGGAACTTTATCCACATGAGGCCACATCTCTTCAACATACCTGTCAAATTTAGTGGCCACAGCTGTCACTGAACTTTCTGCTCTCAGTTATCCCTTTGCAGCAACACTGCCTGCAACTTCCAGTTTGAGGGGAACTGCATGGCTGCATGTCCTCCTGTCTGCGAATTCAAGTGGGTGGAGTAGTCACTTTTAGGTGTGACTTCTCTTTTGCAATGCAAAATAACAAGAATTCTAATGTTAAAATAATAATTGAAATTTCGAGCTCAGGCATATCCCTCTGCTTTTACATGCTAAATCTCTTTTGCTTTTCCTTCTGGATTAAAAAAAGAAATACTCTTCCCCACTAAGACCTTCATTTTGAGAGAGCTCAAATCATAGCAGTTCTTGAGAACTGTGAATTGTGTTGCTTGAGTTTTATCCAACAGAAACTGGTCCTTTATGTATTGGCCTGAATTGCAGCATCACTGTCCATACCACAATGTCCTAGAGAAGAGAAGAGAGTCCTGCTTTCTCCTTGAATAAACTTCCACTCAATTGATTCCTACTTCTCCTTTCTGAAAGTCTCAAACATGAAAATGCCTCACTTTCCTTTTTTGTGTGTGGGGGGATTTAAAAGGAAATGTTTTATTGACTATTCTAATTTGAAGCTGCTTACAATGAAAAGAAAAGTCTCTAACATGTAAAAGCAATGAATGAAAAAACATACTTAACCCTAAATCATTACTGGATAGAAATCCACTGCTTAACAATGTGACTTAAAAAGAAAGCATGAGAGCATGCAACTGCTCTAATACATAGGATTAGAAATAAAGATTAAAAGTACATTTGTTTTGGCAACTCTGAATATATAATTATAAAATTTACCAGATCTACAGTCTTGTGTAGCCCTGCTTAATTTCCAAATATACTGTCATTGAAAAACCTTGAGGAAACATTAAAAGTATTCTAGGCTACTTCACTGAACATTACTGAATATTGTGTTCTTGAAATATCAGAGCTAAAAATGCTGTGGTTTTTAAAGTTACATGGCTAAGGGAGTAATAAAAGTATTATTATTTTATGTTTCTTTTCATCCCACAGATTTATGTTAAAGGAATCAATTATGTTAAAAGTGGACTGATTCAATGAGTAACCAGTTGCAGAATCAAAGTTGTCCTTTTGGTAGAATGTCAAAATTTATAACATTTCCAAAGCATTTTCATATTAATCTACTCAAATAATTCTAATAGCTTAGTTAAATGAGTCTCCGTTTACTCCTTTTTGCTGTGTTCGTAGTTGCAAAGGAATCCCTTTAGTGCTACTGTGGGAAAGGTTCTGTAGGCTTTGATCTAACTCTCAAAGTAACATAAATATTTAGTGTTAAATTACTGACCTCTAGGAAATAAGGAGTCAAAGGCATTGAGAGCACAGAACTGATACTTTGGATGCAGAGAAGGGTGAAGATTAAGTTGGAACATTTGTCCCTTCTATAGTCAAGTCCTAACTATATGATAATAAAGTCTCAACCAACTCCTGATTAGTCCTTTCTCTTTAAATTACATACTATACATTGATTAGATGCTGAAGAAAGTAAAAAAGAAACATTAATGAATAGGAGATGGTATAGAAACAGAATTTCTTAAAAGGCCCTGGATCAAAAAATTTTACAAAGACATCTTTTGAAAATAATCACTATTTGTGAGCTTATTAATACACAGAGATCAACACTTTGTTTAACCAAGTCATGTAGCTTACCAATAAAATAGCAAACAAACCATTTTAAACAATTTATAAATTACTTGACGTTTCTTTTGTTAGTATTACTTTCTCAACAATGTACAAAAATAACGCTACAGAGCTATCCACCTAGCCTGTCTCTGTCTCTTGCAAAGTCCTGGGGCCCTGTAAACAGACTGGCCATCAATCTTCACTGTAGAGGTCCCCGGCAAAGGGCAGGTGCATGTGGCTGCCCATGTCATTGGGCAATCGAGATAAGTCTGGCAATCTCTGGATCCGGGACCTTCTTGGGGCACCAGGGAAACTCTGGCTAACTTGTGCTTGTTTTCTTCCAATTTATGCTCTTTCTCTGTAAAGGCTTCCTTTTGACAAGGAAGAAATTCTGCTAACATTCCAGTGAGTTGCTTCCTGTCACCTATTTCTGCTACCAATCTGCCATTGTGATGTGCCAGCAACATACAAACATCCTCTACCATTTTAAAAGGCTTTCTCCAGATTCTTTATCTGTTATTTTATCTGGTAGGGATACTTCTTGGACTTCAACAGGCAAAGAAGATACCCTCTGATGAACTGCTGAATCACCTGAGGCTGCATTTTCTAGATTTTGTAATGCTCTAATGAGATTTAAGGTATGTGGTGGTTCACTTGGTGATACCAGGGAGGACGTTTTCATTCTCATCCACCTCTATCTGTTCATAAGTTTGCCTCCTAGACCTCTATTCCCAAATAGATAACACTCTTGTTACAACTTTCATCAGTTTTACACAAAACATGCTTAAAAGCCTCCACTATACCTGGTGCAAAAACTTTCGCAAAGTCTGGCCCCTTCCTTTAGCCCTTCTGAATGACATCATTGGCTAGGCAGAGAAAAGTAAGCTTCCTGTTTGGTTTGGCTTTATGCAGCTGCGGCTCCCACAGGATAATGATGATGGGCCGTAAGTGCTTGCGGTGGTGGATGAGCCACAGGGACAAAGTCTGCACACTCTGCTGCAGTTGTTTCAACTCCGACAGCGTCTTCTCCACTGCCACCTCAGAAAAGGCGGACAACCCTCGGACAACACGTTCCTGCAGTCCCACGCGCTGGGACTGCGTGGAGGAAAGTTTCACAGCCCTCTACGAGGCCTCACCCCCCCGCTTCCCCACTCTTCCCCACGCCCTCACCCCCCTCCCCACTCCCTCACCACCGCTGCCTCCAAGTCCAAGTCCAGCTGCAAAACCCCCTCAGTTTCCTTTGAAATGATAAAGCTTTTATATATATATATATATAATTTTTATTTTTATTGAGATTGTTCAGATACCATATGTGCCGGTTTGAGTGTATTGTGTCCTCCAAATGCCATTATCTTTGTGGTCTTGTGTGGGGCAGGCGTTTTGGTGATGGTTGGATTTGCTTGGAATGTGCCCCACCCAGCTGTGGGAGATGATTCTGATGAGATGTTCCCATGGAGGCGTGGCCCCGCCCATTCAGGGTGGGCCTTTATCGGTGGAGCTATATAAATGAGCTGACTCGGGAGGAAGAAAGAGAGTGCAGCTGGGAGTGATGTTTTGAAGAGGAGCATGCTTGCTAGAAAGAAATGTCCTGGGAGAAAGCCGTTTTGAGGCCGGAGCTTTGGAGCAGACGCCAGCTGCCTTCCTAGCTAACAGAGGTTTTCCGGACACCACAGGCCGTCCTCCGGTGAAGGTACCCGATTGCTGAGGTGTTACCTTGGATGCTTTGTGGCCTTAAGACTGTAACTGTGTAGTGAAATAAACCCCCGTTTTATAAAAGCCTGTCCATCTCTGGTGTTTTGCATTCTGCAGCATTAGCAAACTAGAACAAGTCCAGCTGCAAAACCCCCTCAGTTTCCGTTGAAATGATAAAGCTTTTTATATATATATATAGTTTTTATTTTTATTGAGATTGTTCAGATACCATACAATTATCCAAAGATCCAAAGTGTACAATCAGTTGCCCCTGGGTACCCTCATACAGCTGTGCATCTATCACACTTAATTTTTGTTCAATTTTTAGAAACTCTTCATTACTCCAGACAAGAAATAAAGTGAAAGATGAAAAAAGAAAAAAAGAAAAGGAGACTGTAATCCTCCCCTATCCCTAACCAACTCCCCTCAATTGTTGACTTGTAGTATTGATATAGTACATTTGTTACTGTTTATGAAAAAATGTTGAAATACTACTAACTGCAATATATAGTTTGTAATAGGTATATAGTTCTTCCCTATATGCCCCTGTATTATTAACTACTAATTGTATTGTCATACATTTGTTCTGGTTCATGGAAGCGATTTCTAGTATTTGTACAGTTGATCATGGACATTGCCCACCATAGGATTCAGTTTTACACATTCCCATCTTTTGACCTCCAACTTTCCTTCTGGTGACATATATGACTCTGAGCTTCCCCTTTCCACCTCATTCACACACCATTTGGCGCTGTTAGTTATTCTCACATCTTGCTACCAACACCCCTGTTCATTTCCAAACATTTAAGTTCAACCTAATTGGACATTCTGCTCATACTAAGCAACCACTCCCCATTCTTAAGCCTCGTCTTATATCTTGGTACCTTATATTTCATGTCTATGAGTTTACATATTATAATTAGTTCCTATCAGTGAGACCCTGCAATAATTGTCCTTATGTGTCTGGCTTATTTCACTCAGTATATTGCCCTTGAGGTTTTGTCATCAAACCATTTTTTTTTAATATCGTTTTGTTCACTCACCATACATTCCATCCCAAGTAAATAATCGATGGTTCTCTGTATGGTCATACATTTATGTGTTCATCACCTTCACCACTATCTATATAAGGGCATCCACATTTCTTCCACAAGGCAGGAGGGAGAGTCAAAGAAGGTAGAGAGGCAAAAGAAAGAGGAAAAAAATGACAGCTAGGAAGGAGGAAAAGGAAAAATAACCTTAAATCAAAGTGGAATAAAGAATCAGACAATACCAATGTCAAGTGTCTAACATGCCTCCCCATCTCCCCCTCTTATCTGCATTCACCTTGGTATATCACCTTTGTTACATTGAAGGAAGCATAATACAATGATTCTATTAGTTACAGTCTCTAGTTTATGCTGATTGCATCCCTCCCCCAATGCCTCCCCATTTTTAACACCTTACAAGGTTGACATTTGCTTGTTCTCCATTGTAAAAGAACATATTTGTACATTTTATCACAATTGTTGAATACTCTATATTTCACCAAGTTACACAGTCCCAGTCTTTATCTTTCCTCCTTTCTTCTGGTGTCTCACATGCTCCCCACCTTCCTCTCTCAACCGTATTCATAGTTACCTTTGTTCACTGTACTTACATTGTTGTGCTACCATCTCCCCAAATTGTGTTCCAAATCACGCACTCTTGTCTTCTATCATCCTGTAGTGCTCCCTTTAGTATTTCCTGTAGGGCAGGTGTCTTGTTCACAAAGTGTCTCATTGTCTGTTTGTCAGAAAATATTTTGAGCTCTCCCTCATATTTGAAGGACAGCTTTGCTGGATATAGGATTCTTGGTTGGCGGTTTTTCTCTTTCAGTATCTTAAATATATCACACCACTTCCTTCTTGCCTCCATGGTTTCTGCTGAGAGACCCGCACATAGTCTTATTAAGCTTCCTTTGTATGTAATGGATTGCTTTTCTCTTGCTGCTTTCAGGATTCTCTCTTTGTCTTTGACATTTGATAATCTGATTATTAAGTGTCTTGGCATAGGTCTATTCATATCTCTTCTGTTTGGAGTACGCTGCGCTTCTTGGATCTGTAATTTTATGTCTTTCATAAGAGATGGGAAATGTTCATTAATTATTTCCCCTATTATTGCTTCTTCCCCCTTTCCCTTCTCTTCTCCTTCTGGGACACCAATGATACGTACATTATTTTACTTTGTTTCATCCTTGAATTCCTGGAGACGTTGCTCATATTTTTCATTCTTTTCTCCATCTGCTCCTTTGCATGTAGGCTTTCAGGTGTTTTGCTCTCCAGTTCCTGAGTGTTTTCTTCTGCCTCTTGAGATCTGCTGTTGTATGTTTCCATTGTGTCTTTCATCTCTTGTGTTGTGCCTTTCATTTCCATAGATTCTACTAGTTGTTTTTTTGAACTTTGGATTTCTGCCGTATATATGCCCAGTGTTTCCTTTACAGCCTCTATCTCTTTTGTAATATCTTCGCTAAATTTTTTGATTGGATTTAGCATTAGTTGTTTAAATTCCTTTATCTCAATTGAAGTGTATGTTTTTTCCTTTGACTGGGCCATAACTTTGTTTTTCTTAGTGTAGGTTGTAATTTTCTGTTGTCTAGGCATGGTTTCCTTGGTTATCCAAATCAGGTTTTCCCAGACCAGAACAGGCTCAGGTCCCAGAGGGAAGAAATGTTCATTATCTGGTTTCCCTGTGGGTGTGTCTTAGAAAATTGCTCCACCCTTTGATGCCTCAGGTCACTGTGCTTTTCTGCCCAACAAGTGATGCCTGTTAGCCTATAATTCTTGACTGTTGTGAGGAGGTATGGCCGTGTTCCCCCAGGCTCTGGGGTCTGGTTCTGAATGGAAAGGACCCCATCCCTTTCCTCCTAGAGAAGACAGACCCCCCAGGTGGAGGTCATTAGCATTTCAGTGGTCTTGCTCTCTGCTTGTGCTTTCTCCACCCTTCCCCAAGTCACAGCCCTGGAAACTGAAAATGACTGGGGCTTTTTCCACTGAGCCGAAAAAGGAACAGATAGTCCCCTTCAGACCCAGTCCAAGGTGACCCTCCGGCTCTCCAAGGTCAGTCGTCACCCAAAGCCTCTGTCTGTTTTTTGGGGTTGCGTACCTGTAGTGAGCAGTTCACACTCGCTACTTAAAACCCCAGTTGGAGCTCAGCTAAGCTATATTCGCCTGCTGGGAGAGAGCTTCTCTCTGGCACCATGAGGCTTTGCAGCTTGGGCTACGGGGGAGGAGGTCTCACGACTTGGTTCTGCAGGTTTTACTTACAGATTTTATGCTGTGTTCTTGGGCATTCCTCCCAATTCAGGTTGGTGTATGATGAGTGGATGCTCTTGTTTGTCCCCCTGCAGTTATTCTGGATTATTTATTAGGTGTTTCTGTTTTTTTGTAGTTGTTCCAGGGGGACTACTTAGCTTCCACTCCTCTCTATGCTGCCATCTTGCCCCGCCCTCTGAAATGATAAAGCTTTTGATTGGCATTTTCTTCTTCACATTCATATCTATTCTATCTAATAATTGTGAATAGATACACTTTATCATCTTATTAGCATCCTCTTAATAATTTTACTCTCCCTTTACTTCTGAGAACAGTGTCTTGCAAATATATGGCACATGCTCAAAATATAGTAGCTTAATTGAATTCTCTATTTTCATCAAACTTCTATACAGATTAGAAGACATAGATTTAAAAGAAAATAATCTCACCACTGTTTTCCAGGGTTTCAGTTTTGCTTTATTTGTCTATCTCTTCCTGAGATAATTTGAGAGCAGCTGACCAAAATAAAGTAGGAATGGTGCCTTCAGAATTAGTTTGTGAATAGTTAGTACCAGAGAATCTTCAGAATTGCTTTGTGAATACTTATTACCCACAAACTCAAGGGCCGGGAAGAGTCAGCCTCTCTTGGTCCTGGTTCTGTGCTCACTCACTGAGATCTACCACTTCACAGGATCTTTGGCAATAAATGTCCTTTTCTCTACTCCTTAGAAGGTCTATCTAAAGAGAATGATGCAAAATTATAATGACCTCAGGAAAGCATTTCCCCAAAGTCTTAGCACATGCATAGTCAGAAACATATAAAAGACTTAACAGTGGGCTTTATCCTCCTTTTGTCTTTTCACTTCTTTAAAAAAATAAAACAAACATTTCTATTTTTTGTGAAATTTGAAGTCCAATGACTTCTCCTATTAAGAGCTATAACACTAATTCAACACATTTCAAGAAACATATGATTTTTGTGATTGTATTATGATCTATATCTATTTAATCAATTAATGTATGTGTATATATATATGTAAATTTCAATCTCTGTTTTGGGGCTATTTCGCTGTTGAATTTCAATTGCTCCATTCTTTTAAAAAGTGCATTTTGGTTGGAAAATAGTGGATTCAATAGTGCTGCTGGAGTTTACTGCTTTTCTGCTGATTTCTGGAGAGAAAACATGAAAGTATTTCTTTCTAGCTTATGCCAGTGATGGCTTGTAGTGTAGGTTTTCATTCTTTCTTTTACTTTTTGAGAGTAAGATATTTTAGAGTAAACCAAAATCGAAGTGTGGGCAGGGCTGTATTCCTTTTGGAGGCTCTAGGGGAGAATCCATTTTCCTTGCAAGGATAGGTATAAGTGAAACTCTTCAAGTGCCATTTCTAGTCTCCTAAAAAGACTTAAAGTGAGACAGAAAACCAAGTTTCAGTCCTTACTGCTGCAGTTGTTCTTGGGGCCATAATTGATACTCATCAACTTACTCTTCCAACTACCCAGGCTAGATCTCCCCCACACTCATCTGTCAGCTCTCATTTGCTTAACTGCTCAGGCGATCCACATCTTCACCCAAAAGGGGTCTGAATCCTTTCTTGGTTTACTCATGTCAGTGGATTCCACTGACAACTAGCAGCTTTCTCAGTTACTGATGGAGAATAGCACTTCCACAGCACTATATGTTGCTTCCAAAATATAAAGAACCATCAAGTATTGTTCTTATTTGCTAGTGGTAGGAAGTGTCAGGCAATGGCTATTCTTTTTTTAAATTTCTGTTTTGAGGGAATTTCTGTATCAACTGAACACAGGACTTCTAAGAATTTCACTCATGTGGCAGTTCCTGAAACTTCTTCATGGTCCTTATCTTCAAATTTCTCTCATATATATAATTTAATAATGTATAAATTGCTGATTATTAAAACAAAGCAAAAATTAAAGTCTTAAAGCCACAAAATTTAATTTAAAAAAAAGTGGTTTAAAATCACAATACCAAAACTTAGCTTTAAAAAGACTTTTTTTTTTTTTTTAATATTCTGTAATTTGGGCTGGATTCAGCTGGGTGGTTTTCCTGCTAGTGTCATCTGGAAACACACTGACAGTTCAAATGAGGTACATGGTCCAAGATGGCCTCATTCATAAATGTGGCAGTTGGCTCAGGTACCTCAGTTCTCTTTCATGTCTCCTTGCTCACCAGTCTGTTTTGCTTGATGGTGTCAGCATAGTGGACTAATCTGATATTTTGCATAATATTCAGAAGTTTTAATACCCTGGAGTTCTATTATGAAAAAAAAAAAAATGACTGTAGATTACATGGTCTTGGTGTGAAATACTACTGTGTTCTGTGTAAAGGTGAATTTCTTTTGGTTAGCCTTTTCATGGGGTTGGAGAAAAATTCATTCACAAGATGAGAGTACCAGAAGCTCTGATACTCTCATAAAGTTAATATTCCTGGCACTACAGTTTCTACTGGGGCTACCACCTGAGTGATATTCCAGTAGTCCGTAGTCATATGCTACAATTCATTTGCTTGTTGCATGGGCCAGACCAATTAATTCCATAGTGATATTATTGAGACTTTGAATCTTACAAATCTATGATTGCTATTTTCCCTAAAAACCTTATAAAATACTATTTTTCTTCTGCTTTTCTATATTGTCTGTGATGTATTGGCTCTTATTACAGAAGAATCAATAGAAGGGTTCTTCCAGGTACTAGGTATATCTGTTCCAATTAAGCATTTGAATAATGGGGAAATACTCACAGGATAGATTCACAGGTACACTGAGCCTACCCTGAAGGAGTCTTGAACCAAAATTCAATTCATAATGTGATCTTCATAAGCCTCCATTCTAAATGGAGGACTATGATAGTATTTTAGCTCCTCTTATATCATGACAGATCAGAACTTATATCCAACAACCCTAATGTGTGAGTAGTCCCTTTTCCCCAGTGCAAGGCTCCTGTGGCAAATGATCCCATTCTTAAATTTTCCTTTTTCCCAAGAAATTCACATATCTTGGTGTCATTTGCTATAACCCATAATTCTGTCCAAGCTCCAAGGAGATGGCTGTCTATACCTTAACAGAACACTAAATCCCAGGTCCCTATTCAGTGTATCCTCCCTTCTCCAGAATGAAATTCTGTCCATCATCTAAGTCTAAAACTCTCAAGTTCCATCCCAAAAAGTGTTCTCTCAATTCACACAGTTCATATTAGTGAAGTCCTGCAAATGCACTTGAGGTATAGGATATTTTCGCTCGTATTCGTAGCTTTGCTTGTGTTAAACTGAGATTTGACTGTGTTTATTGGTCTGGACATAATTGAGGTTGCTGTCATTTGAGTTGGGGAAGCACAAATATCCATCTTGTGTGGCTCCTGTTTCAGGGAAAGTCATTCTGTGTTCTCCAAAGGGATGCTGTTCTTATGGAGCTAGGGTAGAGGACTGACTCTTCTAGCCCAAAGATTCAGAGATTTTGAAAGTTCCAGATCTCAGACTCTCAAACAAATCTCTGAATTTCATCTCAAACATACACCATTCAAAATAATGATGAAGCTCTAAATTGTAGTTTATACATGCTTTATTAAGAGAGTTGATCCTGCTGCTAGCATGAAAATTAAAATTTAGCACCATAGACTCACAAGGAAAAAAAATGTCTAATATATGTGAAGGCAGAAATGTGGGACTGTTTAGTTAGAGCTGAACCTTTCAGGATCCCCTGACTATAATGCTTGATCCCAGCTCTCTACCCCAAAATGAAGTGCTGGGACTCGTGCCATGCTCCTCTGGTACCTGGACAGGAGCTTCTCTAGCACCGTGGGCACTGGCTCTTGATGGGTGACATTGTGCTCAACACTTGGCTGCTGAAGCAGGTGTCCATTATGTAGCTCATGTGGTACCATTTTTGGATTACAGACATATAGCACTTCCCCAGGCTACATGCTGTTTTTTTCCATAATGAAACTTAATAAGAGTCATCCTATGAATTAAATAAACAAAATGATCAAACGCAATGCAAACCACTTGCAATATTTATCATGATAATTAGGAATTCAAGCACAATTATTTATTAAATTTTAATATAATATTTACACATCATACATTCATGGAAATGGAATTCTTAATACCAGTTGTTGCACTGCCTTTTATTCTGTAGAAATGATCACTTGATTTAACATGTATTCATTTTAAATAGCTTTATTGTGATCTAATTTACATACTATAAAATTCACCAATATAAAATGTATAAATCCATGGTGTTTGGACCATTCACAGTGTTGTGAAATCATCACCATTGCCTAACTATAGATCATATTTATCATTCCTAAAAGATTCAGTACCATTAAGCAGTCATCCCCCTTTCCTCTTTTTCACCTTTCCCTCCCCTAGTAATAGGTAAACACTAATCTATTTTCTGTCTTAATGGATTTGCTGAACTTGGATATTGCATACCAAATGAAGCATACAGTATGTGATCTTTTGTGACTGGCTACTTTCAAAGTTTACCCAAATTGTAAAATGTATCGGTACTTGGTTCTTTCTTAATGCTGAATAATATTCCATTATATGGACCACTATCCCTTCATTAGCTGGATGACATATGGAGTGCTTCTGCACTTTGAATAATTATGAAAAATGCTGTTATAAACTTTCATGCACAACTTCTTGCATGGACATATATTTTCATTTTTCTTTGGCATACACCTAAAGGTAGAATTGCTGGATCAAATGAGAACTATATGTTTTCTTTTTGAAGAAATACAAGACTTTTCCAGAGTAGCTGCACTATTTTACATTCCCACCAGCTATGTATGAACATTCTAATTTCTCCACATCTTCACCAAAACATGTTATTGTCTCTATATATTGTAAAATTATTATTATTATAGCCATTGTATTATGTGTGAAATGGTATCACATTGTGGTGTCAATTTGCATTTCTTAATGACTAATGATATGGAGAATCTTTTTGTTTGCTTTGGGTCATTTGTACATCTTTTGTGAAAAATGTCTATTCAGAGGTTTCATCAATTTTTTAAATTGGAATATTTGTCTTTTTATTATTGACTGTTAAAAATTTTTTATGTTTTCTGGAAACAAGTCCTCATCAGATGTATGATTTGCAAATATTTTCCCCCACTCTGTGGATAGGATTTTCATTTTTTGTTGGTATCAATTGCAGTACAAAGTTTTAATATTGATGGAGTCAAATATATCCTTTCAAAGTTGCTAGTAACACTATTTTTAATAAAATATTTATGTATCTTCCAATAATGGAAATGAAATTCTTAATGAGAGTTGGTCTGCTGCCTTTTTTTTCCTGTAGAAATGATTACTAGATTTGACCAGTAATTTTTCCTGTGACTTAGAGTTTTTTGTAATACAACTTTTATTGAGATAAAATTTACATACAATGAAGTACACAGTTTAAAGTGTAGGGCTTAACAAGAGGTAGCATATTTCTATCAACCCAGAAAATTCTGTCATTTCCTTTTTAGTCATGTGAGAAACAAGCACTGTTCCTAACAGGAATAAACACTCACCCAATTGTGGAAAAGAAAAGAATTTATTCACAATCTTGCAAGAATGGGCACCCAACCAAAATGGGGGGGGGTTGGTGCACAGAACAATAGACCCAGCAGTATTTATTCCCTAAGCCTAACCGCAAGTCCCTCCACTGTTTCTCCAGAGGCTGGATACTCCAGAGGTTACATTCCATTGGACAAGCCTAACTAGGCCGCCCAAATTTGAAACATGCAGACTGCCCAAATTGGAAACATTTGAAAAAAAGTCTCCTGGGCAAACTTGAAACACTTGAAACAAGTTTCCACCCCTCTTTCCTTTGTTCTTGAAAGGCAGAGCCCTCTGAGCTAGTTTGATAACAACTTATGGAGCTATTTTAGGAACATCTACCCCCCCCCCACCTTGCAAGGGCAGTAGGCATATAAACAGGGGGACCAGCGCTTGGCTTCTTGACCCTCTACCATTGCCCTGAGCTGCCCCCACCCTGTGTGAAAGCTAAACTTAAATCTAATTCTCACAGTCAAATTCTCCCAGATGTAACCACAGTTCTGATTGTTATCACTCTATTTTGGTTTTGCCTATTCCAGAACTTCATATAAATTGAATGACAGTATTTCATCACTTGTGTCTATTTTCTTTATTTTTTAGATCCATTTTTGTTTTTCCATGTATCACGAGTTCATATTCTTTTTATTGTAGAAGAGTATTCCATTATATCAAGTTGACAAATTTTCTTTTAAACAGAATATTGTCAATTTTCACTTAATGTAGTTACTAATATTTTTCAGTTTGTTTACTTTATTGCAGTTGTTTTTCCTTTGACCCCTATGTTATTTCTAATCATTTTTCTTCCTTTCCTATCTTCTTTTGTGCTAAGTATTTAATTTTTCTGTTCAGTTTTCAATTCTGCCTTCTCTATCTCTGTTTATTGTTCTTGTAGTGGTAATCCTAGGAATTATAATAAAATATTATTGTAATTAAAATACACTTATTTTAGTAAATATGATGAAATATATTGCTCATTTCATTAAAAATTTTCAACATATTTATTGCAAATTGCCTCAAATTAAAATGACTATTTTATATGTGATATAAGATTCTTGAAAGTATAGTTATACTTTCCTGCTTACTCTGCTTTGTGCAATTTTTTCATATATTTTTTATTCTTCATGTGTTATAAAACTTGCAATTTATTTGTTACTTTGTTTAGTGAAATATAAGTTAAATAATTTCAGAAGAAAAATAAAAGTAATATTTATATATAAATATATATTCTAGTACTATGAATTTCTTTCTGGAGTACTGAATGTCCATCTAGCATCTTTTCCCTTTGTTATGACATAATTTCCTAATCATTTATCTCTTCCTTTGATTATCTTAACATGTCATTACTTTGCCTACAGTTTTGAAAGATATGTCCACTCAATACAAGATTTTGTATTAACATTTTTTCTTTGTCCTTTTTTCCTTTAAGCACTTTAAAGTTGTCTTTCTATTACATTATAACTTCCACAGTTTCTGATAGGAAGTCAGTCATTGTTATCTCCATTGCTTTTATATAATATCATATCATATCACTTTTTGCCTCTGAGTGATTTTAAGATTATGAATTTATGTTTGGCTTTCAGCTTTTTTAATACAATAAGTATAGTTATGGTTTAATTTGTATTTTTCTGCCTTGGTTGCACTAATGTTTAAAAACAAATATGAGAAAACTTCCAATATTTCTTCCAGTAATTTTTCTGCCCTATCCTCTTTCTCCTCCTTTTCTGGGATTCAAATTTTACATAGGTTAGGTTATTTTATTGGTTCTGTTAATGCCATTCAAATATATATTTTCTTATTTACGACAATAATAGCACAAAGCATAGGAAAGGGGTAAATGGAATCATACTTTGTTAGATTCTTATTTTGTATATATATATGCATCTATATACATATGTATACTCAGAGGTACATATATTTACATAGTGTGTATTAATCATTACTTTTGTTATCAAAGATGTATAATTTGATGCATTTTTATTTATGTATATACCTATGAAACTATCACCACAGGATAATGAACATTTTCATTGCCCCAAAAATTTTCCCAGAGGTGACAGCTGATCTCTTTTCTGTCACTATAGATTAATTTTCATTTCCTAGAATTTTAAATAAATGGAATTATGTAGCACCTATTTTATTTTGGTCTGGTTTATTTCACTTAACATAATTATTTTGAGATTCATCCATGTTGCAGTGTTTATCAATAGTTCACTCATTTTATAGCTGAGTAGGTAATCCACTGTATAGATACACAAACAGTTTTTATATTTTTCTCTCTTGATGAACTTTGTTATTGTTTCCAGTTTTCGGTTATTAGAAATGGAGTTGCCTTGCACATTTTCATATAAGCCTTTGTATAAATATATGCTTTCATTTCTTTTGTGGAAATACCTAAGAGTACAATGGCTGGTATATATAGTAGTTGTAGGTTTAACTTTTTAGAAATTATACAATATTTTGAGATAATTGTAATTATGGCCTAAGATATGGTCTATCTTGGTATATGTACTATAAACACATGAAAACAATGTGTATTCTGTTATTATTAGGTGGATTATTCTATAAATGTCAATTAGATCCTGTTGGTGGATAGTGTCATTCAGTTCTATATTCTTGCAGAATTTCTATCTAGTTGATGTATAAATTATTAAGAAAGTGATTTTGGCTTGTCTATTTCTCTTCCAATTCTTTTATTTTTTGCCTTATATATTTTACAGTTTTGTTTTCTGGTGCATACACATTTAGAATTGCTACCTTCTTGGTAGATTGACTCTTTTGTCATTAATTAACATCTTTATCTCCGGTAATTTTATTTGTGCTGACTTTTACTTTATATGATATTACATATGACAGTCACTCCTGCTTTTCTTTTATTAGTATTTAATTTTACATCATTTCCTTCCTTTTATTTTTATCCAGTCTATATCACTATAAGCAAATTTGTTGTAGAGAGTACACAGTTGGGTTGTGTTTGGTAATCTACTCTGCCAATTTCTGCCTTTTAATTTCTTTGTTTAGACCATTCACCATATAATGTGATTATCAATGGCTTAGGGTTTAAATCTTCTATTTTATGTTCTATTTTTTGTTCATTATCTTTGTTTCTCATTTCTTTGCTTTTGTTCTCTGCATCCTGTGGCTTATGTGAACATTTTTTACAATTTTATTTTGATTTATCTATAGTGGTTTTGATTGTGTCTCTATGTATAGGTTTTTTTAGTGGCTGCTGCATATATTACATTATATATACATAAATTATCTATTATACACATCACTGTAATACTGGTAATTTTGCAAATTTGGTGAAGTATAGAGACTTTAACTTATTTTATGTTCCTTTACCCCTCACCCCCATTTTTAATATAATTTTCTTAAATATTTCCTCTGCATGCATTTAGAACCACATCAGGCTGAGTTATAATTTTTGCCTCAACTGTCAAACATAATTTAGAAAATAAGAGAAGGACAGCCTATTGTATTTACCCATATTTTTGCTTATTGCATTCTTTCTTCCTTTTGGATATCCCAAAGTTCCATCTTTCATCATTTCCTTTTTGCTTAGTGAACTTTCTGTAGTGATTCCTTTATGGTAGGTCTTGGTACCCTGAGTTCTCTTGCCCTGGAGGCATTTAAGGGAAAAGTGGAAACCACATTGGAAATGTGTTATAGACAAATTAAATATTTATTTGCTTTATTTATAGATGCTCTTGAAAGGTTGTTATTAGGTAAATATCTTCTTAGCAAACCAGAGTACAGATTCAGAGCTGGGAGAGTTCACATTTAGTAAAGCCAGCAATAAAAGGCTGAGTTCCGAGAACAGGAAAAAAGTAAGCAAGACAAGCACATTAGAGATTAGAGTACATAGCGGGAGTGAGGCTTATATGCTGGAGACGGTGTGACTGGAGAGGCAGAGGATCTTAAGAGAGGAAAGAATCTTGGTCGGTAATTGTCCGAATTAATCTGACACTCCTTCTCTGACACAAAAGATGATACCTTGGCATTCATCTTGTTTGTGAACTAGAAAAAAATAGCAACTCACAATGTTATATATGACTGCATGTTCTTCATATAATCCTATGCTCTCATATTTGATTTAGGTACTAATTTAATCAAAACATTACTGAACTGGACTCTCAAGTCATCCTTTGACTTCTGAGGTAATTTTGAAACTCCATAAGTTTTTAATGGCATTTTTTACTTAGTGTATAAATGAGTGGGTTGAGAAAAGTGTTCCAAGTGTATAAAGTACTGTCACCATCTTCTCCATGGCAAAGTGATTGTGGGACACGTATACATGAACATTCATGGACCAAAGAGTAAGATGACTATGGTAATGTGGGATGTGCAAGTCAAAAGGGCTTTTTTCCCTCCCTTCTGCACTGTGGTTTCACAGAGAATCCAAGATGACAATGTATGAGATCATCAGAATCATAAAACTGCTAGAGCAAATGGCCCACTATTGGACACTAACAGTAGATTGGTAACATAAGTGTCCTTTCAGGCAACTTTCAACAAAGGCTGTAAGTCACAGAAGTAATGATCAATCAAATTAGGTCCACAGAAAGGCAATCTCAAAGCCAGGACAATCTGAGCCATGGAATGTATGAAAGATCCTATCCAAGCAAGAATAATCAAGACGATGTAGATCTGCTGGCTCATGGTGGTTGTATAACGTAAGAGCTTACAGATGACCACATATCAATCAACAGCCATGAGAATGAGGAAAAAAGACCTCCATGCAGCCAAATAAATGCAGTGCAAAGAATTGTATCATGCATTCATTGTAGGATATGAGTTTCTTTGTAGAGAGAGCATTCACAATTAGTTGAGTGGCTATTGAAGTTGAAAAGCAGACATCAGCAAAGGACAAAAATAGTGGGAAGAAGTATATGGGGCTCCCAAGTGTCTAACTGAACTTGATTGTCACAATAAGGAGCAAATTTCCCACCATGGTTCCTGCATAGAAAATTAAGAAGATTAAAAACACCATTTTCTTCCTCATAGAACCCTGTGTCAATCCTAACAGTATGAATTGAGTTGCATTGCTATTTTGCTGCATTATTTCAATCAATTTGGGGAAAGTACAGGTTAGGAATAGTTAATCTGCATGGAGAGAAGAAATAGTTTTATAAAATAAACACATCTGGAACTTGAGTATACGCTTATACATGGAATTTGCCCTTACCAATGGGTAAACAATTACCTATCTGGGTATTGATTTTTTCTTAATGAAATGCAATTCATAATACTTATTCAAACTATTTATCTTATTGCATAGGAGAGTGCAACAGGAAAATAATGAAAAAGAACAGGAATCTTCAGACATATTAAACATTAATTTTGTGATTTGACATGAGCAGATAATTTCCTAATATGAATATCTTTCTTAGTTTTCAGCAAAGATCTAACAACATTAAGGGTAGTATGTTACAAAAATAATGAAATGCTATGCATAAATTACTTCAATGAGCTATCACATTTCTTGAACCTGGGAATCCAGTCATAAAACACTCTTCTAGTAATCTTCTAAATGTTCAATGAATGATTATCTAAGCATTTGAGAGCATCTTTCTTAATAAAACCTACATGCATGCATACACAAGGCAAGACAGACAATAAACCTAAGATTTTAGCTTAGCAAGGAAGTGTTATGTGATAATGAGAGAAAAAATAGTGCAATGAACAACAAGCCAGCAAGCCTGTCACCCTGGACCAGCAAGAATACTTATTTTTGTCTACAACCTTAAATTAGTTTTAGTAGATTTCCTCTACTTTACCTCTCAAATCTTTTTATTTGTGTCCAGTTCTAAATCCAACTGCTCATTTAACTTTGTCCTTTTTAATTATACTATGTTGTCCACAGCAAATTTCTTCCCCTTAATCATTGTTTTTCTGGTTCTCTCAACTTGGTTTCTAAGATATAAGGAGACACTGATAGTATCTATGGTTAAGAAAAAAGAGAGGGGGGACATTTGCCCTAAATCAGAACATTCTTTCAAATTTCAGGTTTACAGATTAAGTACTAGGGATTTAGAAAATGAGGTCTGAAAGCTCAAATTCATAGCTGAAGCTTTTCAATAGTTTTTTGTCATCTGTATTTTTTAGTGTCTCACATACTGTCTTTGAGGAAGAAAAGACAGAAACAATAAGTGAACTAATGTGTATTTATATTAGTTCCAAGGCCCAAATGTTGGTATCTAATACCATTGTCAAATTTATATCTAACAATATGCCAGACACTGGGCAAATTGTTTTATGCAAATTACCACATTTATGCCTCTAAATAATAGCATAGTCAAAAGCAAAAGAAGTGTCAAACTGGTAAAATTTATTTACATCACATTTGATAGACAAAAGTATATTTTCTTTAAATATAAATAGATTTCACAATTCAGTTTTTTTTTAATTTTGAAATAAATTCAAAGTTACATGAACAGTTGCAAAAGTAATACTAGCCCCATACACAGAATTCCATCATACCCTGACCCCAGCTCCCCTGGTAGCTCAATCCACCAATTTTAACTTGCTGTCACATCACTATTTCTTTCCCTCCCTCCCTCCCTATCATCCATCATCTATTGCTCTGTCATCTGAACACATGAGAGTTAGCTGCACACATCCTTGAGCATTCACTGTAATTTACGTATACACTTCCTATGAGCAAGAACATTCTTTCATGCAATCCCATTAAGTGTAGCTAAGAAGTACAATAGATTCAACAATGATAAAAAGCTTACATTCTATATTTCCGTTTCCTTATGTCTCAACTGTGTCCCTTTGAGCCTCCTGTCCTCTATTCTCCTGTTCCATCTAAGTTCATCTTTAGTATTCAATTGTCATCTAGTTAGACAGACTTTTTTTTTTTTTTCAGTTGTGGAAACATATATACAGCCTAAATCTTTCATTCTACTCCCTCCCTAGCCTTTCATTAGTGGGATTAATCACGTTTAGAATGTTGTAATGCTCTTTCCCACCATCCATTACTAGAAATTTCTGTTCACCTCAAACAGCAACCCTACACTCATTTCTTAACTCCCCATTGCCCCTTCCCCCATTTCTCTTAACCCAAACTCTGCTTTTCATCTCTATGGTTACATTCTCTGATAATTTCTTTGTGTTTATTGTGGGGCTTAAAATTAACCTCTTAAATCCGTATCAATCTTGTTTTTCTTTGATACCACCTTCACTTCAATAGGACACATAAACTATGTTCCTATACTCCTTCATTCCCCCACCTTTATATAGTTGTCTAAAATTACATATTTTACATTGAGTTCAAAACCACTGATTTGCCCTTAGAGTTTGTGTATTTTATATCATATAGGAAGTGACTAGTGGAATTACAGTTCAAAAATTATTGACTTCTATTTGTATTCCATTGTGGTTGGAGAATGTTCTTTGAGTATATTCAATGTTTTCTTTTTTTTTAATTTCTTGAGGCTTGTTTTATGTCCCAGCTTGTGGTCCCTTCTCGAGAAAGATCTGTGAGTACTAGAGAAAAGTGAGTGTCTTGGTGATTTTGGATGTAAGGTACTATATATGTCTGTTAAAATTCTCTGTATCTCTTTCTCCTTTCCCTGTCTCTCTTCCAGCAGGGCTCCCCTCAGAATCTGAAGTAGGGCAGGTCTTTCATTGGCAAAGTCTCTCAGCATTTGTTTGTCTGTGAAAAATTTAAGCTCTCCCTCAAATTTAAAGGAGAGTTTTACTGGATAAAGTATTCTTGGTTGGAAATTTTTCTCTCTCAGAGTTTTAAATATGGCATGCTACTGCCTTCTCGCCTCCATGGTTGCTGCTGAGTAGTCACTACTTAATCTTATGTTGTTTCCTTTGTATGTGCTGAATTTTTTTCTTGCTGCTTTCAGAACTTGCTCCTTCTCTTCAGTATTTGACAGTCTGATCAGAATATGTCTTGGAGTGGGTTTATTTGGATTTATTCTATTTGGAGTTCACTGGGCATTTATGCTTTGTGTATTTATATTGTGTAGAAGGTTTGGGAAGTTTTCCCCAACAATTTCTTTGAATACTCTTTCTAGACCTTTACCCTTCTCTTTCCCTTCTGGGACACCAATGAGTCTTAAGTTGGGACATTTTATTTTATCTATCGTATCCCTGAGACCCATTTCAATTTTTTTGATTTTTTTTCTCCATTCTTTCTTTTGTTCTTTCATTTTCTGTTCTGTGGGCATCTAGGACACTGAGATGTTGTTCGGCTTCTTCTAGTCTTCTATTGTGAATAGCCAGAGTCTTTTTAATTTGGCCAACAGTTTCTTTTATTTCCATAAGATCTTCTATTTTTTATTTACTCTTGCTATGTGTTCTTTATGCTCTTCTAGGGTCTTGTTTATGTAGCTTATATCCTGGGCCATGGTCTTCTTGATGTCCTTTAAATCCTTTGCGATGTTTTTGTTCCTCAATTGTAGATCTTTGATTAATTTTGTGAGGTATAGTGTAACTTCTGATATTTTGGTTTGTGTGTTTGGAGTTGGATTTTCCATATCTTCTGGTTTTATCATATGCATTAAGATTTTCTGTTGTTTTTGGCCTCTTGGCATTTGTTTTGCTTGATAGGGCTCCTTCAAGATGTAAAGAAAAAGGGATATTGATCTAATTTTTCAGGAACACAGTTTGGTGATATACACTTTCTCTAACTAACCAGCAGATGGCGTCTGTGAGTCACCTATATCCCTCAAGTCAGTTCTCAACCTTTTTTCTGCTTTGTGTGGGGAAATGATTCTTGTGGGTTCAGCTGGAGAACTCAGTTTGGATGTGTTGCTGGAGCTGTCCACCCTGACTGTGGGGTGTGTGTATGGGTAGCCAGGGAGGAAGGGCAGTTCCAATGTTCAAATCCCCCAGGATCCTGGAGATTCAAGGCAGCCACAAAAGTCTAAGCCTTCATTTCATTTCAGCCCCAGCCTCTCTCTCTCACTGATCCATAAACCACCAGACTTGGCATAGCGTCCCTGAGTTCTCTGAGTGGATCCCCCCTCCCAGCCACACTCCTCCAGTAGCTCAGCCAAGGGAAGGCTGTGCTATGTCATCAGTGTGCGCCATCCCACAAGGGAAGCCCCAGGCCGCCGGGCCGTGCAGTGGTGCACTCCCAGCCTGAAGCAAAAATGGCCAAGCGGGGCATCTCAACCCCCTCCTCCTTGCACCATTCCTCCTTCCCAGCTCCGGGACAACTGGCGGGGCTTTGGGCTGTGGGCACGGCCCCGGGCAGGAGTTTATCCAGCCCTCTGGGGGCTAGCTGCTAGCCGCAGGGTTTCTTTCTGCTTCTGGCTCTCCCCTCCATTCCCCTGAACCCAATGGTATCTGCTGTGGGTTATCTTCCTGGCCAGACAGCAAGGGGCTAGCCCAGCCCCCTCTTGCTGTGTTTTACTGCGTGGTTCCCACAATTGCTGCTGGAGCCACTCCTTTTTCTTTTTTTTTTAAACAGCCAGCTGGTCTCCATACACTGAACTCTGGCTTCCCCAGCCCGCCACATGGCTGTGGGTCTTCCAGCCAGCTTACTCACTCATTTCAGAATGCCGACTCCCAGTTTCACCAAGCATACAGCCCCTCTGGAGCTAGGAGACCTCATCCAGTTGGTGCATTGCTGTAACTGGTATTCTAGGTCATTTTCTGGTTTTTAGCTAGTGTTTTTCATGGAGATGTTTTTTCGCCCTGTCTCAGCTAGCTGCCATCTTAGTTCTCCCATGAATCAGTTTTAAAAAATGGCAACAAAAGTAATGGGCAAAAGAACCAATTTTACAAGAGACTTATCTTTATCAAAAGAATTATACATATGAAAAGATACTAAAATTCATTCATAGTTAAATGCATTAAAATAAAGATCCCAAAGAGATATACTTTTCATCTATTATATTGCAAAATTGTCTTTTGTTGAATGTTTGTTAACATGTAGTGCTCGCAAAGGTGTGGGAAACCATCAGTCTCATATATTTTTGGTAGGAGTTTAACTGGAGGCAGACTCTAGGGGATGATTTGCAAGATGAGTAATATTGCAATTGCACATAGACATCAACCCAGTGATTCCCTTTCTTCTAAATACTCTCATGTTCCATGGCAATCATTGCGACCCTTTTTTCCATGATACTGAAAGATGGGAAAGAACTTAAATATCCATCAGAAAGGGACTGAATAAATCAGAGATACTTTTATGCAAACACTGATAAAAACAAAGCAGATACATAAATAATGGTCACTAAAATATATTGCAGATTACAAAAAATCAAAAGGTAGAACTATATGCTTAGAATGGTAAATTTTCATTAAAAGTAGAATAACATATTATACACACAGTATTTTATAAATGGATTGTGTTTAGAAGAGTACTGAAGAGAAGCAGAATAGCTGTAGTCTCTGGGAAGGGAAACTACTTTTTAGGAATCAGAAATAGGAGGGAAACAGACATTTCAAGATGTGCCTTTTGGTAATATTTGAAAATATGTCATAATTGTATGCCATGTTGAAAAATAAAGATTTTTAGAATCCTACCTTAGTAATTGATGTGATTAAATATTTATATTGACATAACACTGAAACCTCAAAACTCTCTTCTGACATAGGCAGGATGAGCAGCAATGTTCTTAGGGCCAGATTAATATCCAGGAGCTTGAGTAAGATGGTGAATCAGATATACAGTTCTGGAACTTAGTGCTCTTTACATTATATACCACCACACTGCCGTTAACTATAGGCTTACTGACATTCTTGAAAATTTTCCAACTGTATTTTTGGAGAAAATTCTTGAGCATAAAGAAATAAAAAAAATTTTATAGTTTCTACCAATTAAGTTTTTAGACAGAGAGTTAGATGTATAAGATAGATAGACAGGTAAGATAGATAGGTAGATATAGATAGATAAAGAAATAGACATATACACATATATAATTCACATAATTGATATATAGTACAATGACATGCCATAGGAATGACATGCGTTAGGATGAAGCAATATAGGGTATGGATTTCTTTATATTTGCTCACTGTTAAATTTCAGCATCTGAAATAAAAGTATCTGCTTAATTAAAATATGTTGAATTAATGAAAGGATTAAAGAGGATCTACCATAGGTTCAATTCTATAGTGTCCCACACTATTTTATACTTACTTTCCATTGAGAAGATGGGAAACTGGCAGCCCAGTATATCCATGAAAAATCATTACTTCCATGAAGAATTTCCTGGAAGGCACAGCCAGATAACTGACAGTTTGCTTGTCCTCTCACTAACAACTACCAATAGCTCTTACATTGTAGTGCCCATTCCCATCAAGAACTGATGTGCACATCTTTTATTTCCAGCTTGTCACTTTAGATAGCAAATCACTCCTAGAAAAGTCCCTACACTTCCTATCCTTCCACAGTGCTTTGTATGTATTAGATACTTAACAAGGAATTGAATAGACTGACTTTCTTCAAGTATTAAGAAATTCAAATAAGTTATTCCCCAGTAAAAGCCTTACCAGCTTTGATGAATGTTAGGATATGCAGGTTCCCTCTTTCTTTTTCCACAAGGTAATTAGAAAGCCACTGACTCAGAGAAGAAAAAGTGCTTCTAAAATGCCATCTGATTATTCAGTAAGAAAGTGTGTCTTTGATACCACCAAGAGGCATAGATTTCTCACCTGCCTACTAGAATGCAAGCTAAAATATTCCAAGTTTCATCCCACACTATCTGTAATCCATCATCATGCAAGATTTTTACTGTGGAATGTGCCTTTTTGGCTGTTCCTGGAGGAGTATTTAACATGAATGATGCAAAATGCCAGAATCTGGGGAAGGTAATGCACTCAAGTGCCCCTTCCCTCCCAATTAAGAAATATCACCCAGATGTGAAAAAGAGCTTAATCTTCAATATGTCTTTTTAGATTATGGGTAATAGGTGGCTAATTTTTACAATTAAAGGTGTTAATTGGGATCTAACTAACCTTCCTTGAGTAGACTAAAAATACATGGCCATCCAAGGCCCAAATGTTGATATCTAATACCATTGTCCAATAAAAGGAAACAGGACTTCTGGGAGATTTGCTTAATCCTAGGGCTATGGCAAGGAATGTACAAGATTAACTGGAACATATTTCAGTGCCAGAAAGTAAGGAAGAAAAAAAAAATAGCTGAAAAAAAAATACAAAAAAGCAAAACAACACAAACATATGCAACACACATACAATGATGAGGATATATCACATGGACATGGGAACCAACTGGAACTCTTACTGGCCAGATCTGGAAAACTGTGAGCAACAAAATGAATAGCACAGTATTAGGATAAAACCCAAACTATAAAATACATACCCATGAGTTCTTACTGACATAAATAAGTGGTGAGTTTAGTCCATTTACTTTTTTAATGAAATTTTATTGAGATATATTCACACACCAAATAATCCATCCAAAGTATACAATAATGTTCACAGTATCATCATATAGCTATGCATTCATCACTTCAATCAATTTTAGAACATTTTCATTACTCCAAGAAAAAAAATAAAAAAGGGCACCCAAAACATCCCATATCCCCTAATATCCCCCCATTATTTATTTATTTTTCCCTTTATTTTATTATTCATCTGCCCATACACTGGATAAAGGGAGTGTCAGTCACAAGGTTTTCATAATCACATAGTCAAATTATAAAATCTATATAGTTACATTGCCATCACCAAGAATCCAGTCTACTGGTTTACAGATTGACAGTTTTAGGTATTTTCTTCTTCCTATTCTAATACACTAGAAACTAAAAAGGAATATCTATACAATGCATAAGAATAACCTCCAGAATGATCTCTTGGCTATATTTGAAATCTCTTAGTCACTGAAACTTTATTTTGTTTCATTTCTTTTCCCCCTTTTGGTCAAGAAGGCTTTCTCAATCACATGATGCCAGGGCCAGGCTCATCCCTGGAAGTCATGTCCCACATTGCCAGGGAGAATTAGTCATGCCCTTCTTAGGGAGGAGAGTAGTGTGTTTGCCTGCAGAGTTGGCTTGGAGAGAGAGGCCATATACAAGTAATAAAAGAGGTTTTCTGGGAGTCATTCTTAGGCATAATTATATGTAGGCTTAGTTTCTCTTTTGCAGGAATAAGTTTCGTAGGAGCAGGCCCTGAGATGAAGGGCTTGACTTATTAAATTGGGAGTCCCTAATGCTTCTGAGAATATCAGGAATTCCAGAGGTCAGGAAGTTAATATTTCCACATTTTCCCCAGTCCCTCAAGAGGACTTTGCAAATACTTTTTTTTTTCTTGCCCCAAATACTCTAGGATGTTTCAGGGTGTTACATTAACCTGTACATAATAACAAGCTCTCATTCCCTTTTCTAGTTTCCATGTAGTTTTCTTTGTTTAAATAAACTGACCATACAGGTTAAATTAGATAGTGTGCTACAGAGAATTTAAAATTTGTACCAAATAAACCAAATAAACATCTCCTCCTTTGTTCTCACACAGAAGCTGAAATTTTAAACTATAGTCAATATCATCCATTACACTGAGTTTTGATTTACCTTAGTCCTAACCAAGTCTGCTTCATTCATATCACGAATTGAAATTTGATCTCTTTTTTAGCTTCTTTAATGGTTTCTCTATGGAGTAATGCTGACTTTCAGACCTGCAGAAGTCTAACTGTGAGTCTCAGGTGTCATACAGATACCCAAACTTCCAGGGAATTGCCAGGTAATACACAAAGAACTCAGCATCTCAGAATTTAGAAATAACAATTAAAACTCAAGAATAGATGTCACTGCTGTAAGAGTGTATAATCCATGAACCTTTAAAATAGGTCCTCTTGAACATTTTGCACTCCTTAATCATTGATTGCCCAATCTCTGCCCATGCTCTATCCTCTGACAGCTTGTGATCTCAGATTCAATTCTCAGTGTTTGTCCATTATAGATAGTTTATAATAGTGAGGCCTTATAATATACATCCTTTCACTTCTGGACATTTTCACTCAATGTAATGTCCTCAAGGTTCATTCACCTAGTTGCATGCCTCACAAATTCATCTTGCAGTGGCTCAGTATTCCATTGTTCATATACATCACAATTTGTCCTTCTTTTCATACTTTTAAGCCACCTCCATCCATTGCAAATCATGAATAATGTTGCCATAAACACTGGTGTGTAAATGTCTATTCATGACCCTGTTTTGTTTCAATTTGTCCAAGTATATACCAAATAATGGGGTTGCAGGATCATATGGCAACCCTGCAATTAGCCTCCTGTGGAGCCACCACACTGCACTCCAGAGGGGCTGCACCTTTCTACCTTCCTACCAACAATGAATAGATATATATCTCTCTCCACATTTTCTATTTTTTTAAAAACAGTTTTATTCACACATCCTACAATCCATCCAAGGTGAACCATCAATGATTCCTGGTATAAGAACATAGTTATCTATGCACCACCATAATCTATATGAGAACATTTTCATTACTTCTGCAAAGAAAGAACAAGAAGTAAAAAAAAATATATATATAAATAAGGAATAAAAAAATAAAAGGGAGAAACAAGAAGAATCCCATACCCTCCCTTATAACACCCTCTTACTGACATTTAGCTTTGGTATATCATTTTTGTTATAACTGATGGAAGAATATTACAATGTTACTCTTAAATACAGATGTTTATTTGCATTGATTGTACTTTCTCCATAGACCATCCCAAATTCAACACCTTTCAATGGTGACATTCATTTGCTCTCCCTCATGTAAAAACTTTCTTGTATTTGTACATTTAATCACCATGATTGATCCCTTTAGGTTTGTTACATTATATAGTCCCAGTTTTTATCTTCTATCTTTCCTTCTGGTGTCATACATACACTTCACCTTCCACTTTCAACCATATTCTCACTTGACATTTTTAATTATACTTACAATATCATGCTACCATCAGATAGTTTTATGCTATCCATATTTGGATCTTTACAATCAATTCTATTAAGCATTCTCTTCTCCTTCAACACCAAATGCCCAATCTCTACTCTCTTTCTACCTCCTGAAAACCTGTCTTCTTAACTTGAACTTTCAGAGTTTTCTCATTATAGTTAATTAATATTATTGAGACCATACATTATTTGCCCTTTGCCTTCTGGCTAATTTCACTCAACATAATGTCCACAAGGTTCATCCAGGTTGTTGCATGCATCATGACTTTATTCCATCTTATAGCTGCATATTATTCCATCATATGTATATACCACAGTTTGTTTATCCACTTATCTGTTGATGGACACTTGGACTATTTCCATCTCTTGACAATTGTGAATAATGTTGCTATAAACTTTGGTGTGCAAATGTCCTTTGTGCCTCTGCCTTCAATTTCTCTGACTATATACCTAGTAATGGAATTGTTGGATCATATGGCAATTCTATACTTAGCTTCCTAAGAAACTGCCAAGAGCAGTTGCACCATTCTACATTCCCACCAATAGTGAGTAAATGTGCCTCTTTGTCCACATCCTCTCCAGCACTTGTCATATTCATTTTTTTTTATAATGGTCATTCTAGTAGGTATGAGATTGTATGTCACTCTGCTTTTCATTAGCATTTCCTTAATAACCTATGAAGTTGACCATCTTTTCATGTTTTTGAGCCATTTATGTTTCCTCTTTGGAAAAGTGTCTTTCCATGTCTTTTGCCCATTTGTTGTTGAATTGCAGGAGCTCTTTATATTCTGGATATTAAACCCCTATTTGATATGTTGTTTCCAAACATTGTCTCCCATTGTGTAGGCTGCTGTTTTACTTTCCTGACAAAGTTCTTTGATACACAGAATCAGTCAGTTTTGAGGAAGTACCATTCATCTAGTTCTTCTGTCATTGCTCATGCTTTGTGTGTAAAGTCTAGGAAACCACTTCCCATCACAAGATATTTAACATATTTCCCTACATTTTTTTCTGAAAGTTTTATGATCTTAGCTCTAATGTTTAGGTATTTAGTCCATTTTGAATTAATTTATGTATTAGGTGTGAGATAGGGGTGCTCTTTCATTCTTTCAGATATGGATATCCAGTTCTCCAAACACCATTTATTGAAGAGGCTGCTCTCTCCCATTAAGTACTCTTGAACTCCATATCAAAGATTAATTGTCTATAGATAAGGGGGTCTATTTCTGACCAATCAGTTCAATTCCATTGGTCAGTGGTCCTATCTATGCCAGTACTATGCTGTTTTCACCACTGTAGCTTTGTAATATCCTTTAAAGTCAAGTAGTGTGAGACCTCCCACTTCATTTTTCTTTCTCAAGCTATTTTTAGTTATTCAGGGCCTCTGCCCTTCCAAATAAATTTGGTTATTGGTTTTTCTTTTTATGAAAACTAACTGGTTGGAATTTTACTTGGTATTGCATTGAATAATTGATTTCAGATTTTCAGATGTCCCTTCTCTTCTAATATATACATTCAATTTCATAAATTCCTTTCCATACAGTGTTTTGCTGCATCCTGCACATTTTTATATGCTGTATTTTCATTTCCATTTATTCCAAAATATTTTAAAATTTTCTTGAGTCTTCTTATTTGATCCATGGGTTATTTAGTAGTGCAGTTAATGTTCAAATATTTTGGTATTTTCCAGTTTTCTTTCTGTTATTATTTCCAGTTTGATTCCATTATGGTTTGTGTGGTTTCTATTTTTTTTTTTTTTTTTTTTTAATTTGTTGAAGTTTGTTCTATGGTCCAAGGTATGGTCTATTTTGGTGGTTGTTCCATGTAAGCTATAAAAGAATATGTATTAATACAGGAGCTAAGATGGTGGCATAGAGAGAAGTGGAAGGCTGTTAGTACCCCCTGGAACAATTCATAATTGACCAAAAATCTAGTAAATAATCTGGAATAACTGCAGGGAGACAAACATGACTGTCCACTCATCATCCACCAACCTGAATTGGGAGGAATGCCCAAGATCACAGCATAAAATCTGTAAGTAAAAACTGTGGACCCATGCTGAGAGCTGAGGGCCCCTCCTTCACAGAAGCCTCACAGTGCTGAAGAGCAGCAGTCTTCAAACAAGCTAGTGTACCTCAGCTCAGCTTCAACTGGGGTTTTAATGTTAACTGCTCAATACAGACAGCAAAACCCCAACAAGCATACAGAGGCTTTTGGTGACAAGTGAACTTGGGAGAGTCAGGGGACATATCTGGCTCAGGATGGGGATCCCAGAGGATCAGGTGCTATCTCTGACTGATGGGTGAATCTGGGAGCTTTCTTTCCCTTTCTCTGTGGAGAAAGCTTGAGCTGTTTTCTGCCCACAGCACTTTGCAGTAAAGAAAGCCTCAGCCTTTTTAAAATCACAGCACTTTGACCAGCAGAGTAAGAGAAACAAAGAACTTACTGATATGTAGATGAACTCTCTGGAGGGGACATAGCTTCCCAAGAGGAAAGGGAGGGGCCCAGCCCTACTGCCTGCCTTACTGGAATCAGACCCCAAAGCCTGCAGGAGGAGAGCCACAGGCCACACCTCCTTACACCAGCCGGTGATGGGCTGACAGGTTCACCTGCTGGGCAGAAAAGCACAATATGTGTCAATCCCCTAAAAAAAACCATCAGGGAAACCAGATACTGAATATTTCCTCCTTCTGTGACCTGAGCCTGTTCTTGTCTGGAAAAACCTGATTGGGGTGGCCTAGGAGGTCAGATGCCTAGACAACAGAAAACTACAACCTACACTAAGAAAAATGAAGTTATGGCCCAGTCAAAGGAACAAACATACACTTCAACTGAGATACAGGAATTTAAACAACTAATGTTAAAATCAATTCAAAAGTTTAGAGAAGATTTGGCAAAAGAGTTAAAGGCTATAAACAAAATACTGGGCATACATAGGGCAGAAATTGAAAGTTCATAAAAACAACTAGCAGAATCTATGGAAGTGAAAGCCACAACACAAGAGATGAAAGACACAGTGGAAACATACAACAGCAGATCTCAAGAGGCAGAAGAAAACACTCAGGAACCGGAGAACAAAACACCTGAAAGCCTACATGCAAAGGAGCAGATGGAGAAAAGAATGAAAAAATATGAGAAACATCTCCTGGAAATTAAGGATGAAACAATGTACAAGAATGTATGTATCATTTGTGTCCCAGAAGGAGAAGAGAAGGGTAAAGGGGCAGAAGCAATAATAGAGGTAATAATCAATGAAAATTTCCCATCTCTTAGGAAAGACATAAAATTATGGATCCAAGAAGCACAGGATACTCCAGACAGAATAGATCTAAATAGGTCTACACCAAGACAGTTAAGTCAGGTTATCAAATGTCAAAGATGAAGAGAGAATTCTGAAAGCAGCAAGAGAAAAGTAATCCATCACATACAAAGGAAGCTTAATAAGACTATGTTCAGATCTCTCAGCAGAAACCATGGAGGCAAGAAGGAAGTGGTGTGATATATTTAAGATACTGAAAGAGAAAAAAACACCAACCAAGAATCCTGTATCCAGCAAAGCTGTCCTTCAAATATGAGGGAGAGCTCAAAATATTTTCTGACGAACAGACAATGAGAGACTTTTTGAACAAGACACCCACCCTACAGGAAATACTAAAGGGAGCACTACAAAATGATAGGAGAAGACAGGAGTGTGTGGTTTGGAACACAATTTTGGGAGATGGTAGCACAGCAATGTAAATACACTGAACAAAGATAACTATGAATATAGTTGAGAGAGGAAGGTTGGGAGCACGTGAGACACCAGAAGAAAGGAGGAAAGATCAAGAATGGAACTATGTAACTCAGTGAAATCTAGAGTGTTCAACAATTGTGATTAAATGCACAAATATGTTCTTTTATGAGGGAGAATAAGCAAATGTCAACCTTTCAAGGTGTTAAAAATGGGGAGGCACTGGGGGAAGGATGCAATCAACATAAACTAGAGACTGTAACTAACAGAATCATTGTATTATGCTTCCTTTAATATAACAAAGGTGATATACCAAGGTAAATGCAGATAAGAGGAGGGGATAGGGGAGGCATGTTAGACACTTGACATTGGTGGTGTTGTCTAACTCTTTGCTTTGATTTAAGGTTATTTTTCCTTTTGCTGCTTCATTTTTTTCCTCTTTCTTGTTTCTTTTCTTTTGCCCCTCTACCTTCTATGACTCTCCCTCCTGCCTTATGGAAGAAATGTGGATGCCCTTATATAGAAAGTGGTGAAGGTGGGGAACACATAAATATGTGACCACACAGAGAACCATTGATTGTTTACTTAGGATGGAATGTATGGCATGTGAACAAAACCATCTTAAAAAAAAAATGGGTTGATGACAAAACCTCAAGGGCAATATACTGAGTGAAATAAGCCAGACACACAAGGACAAATATTGCAGGGTCTCACTGATAGGAACTAATTATAATATGTAAACTCATAGACATGAAATATAAGCTACCAAGATATAGGAAAAGGCTAAAGAATGGGGTACGGTTGCTTAGTATGAGCAGAATGTTCAACTAGGATGAACTTCAATGTTTGGAAATGAACAGAGGTGTCAGTAGCAAGATGTGAGAATAACTAACAGTGCTGAATGGTGCATGAATGAGGTGGAAAGGGGAAGCTCAGAGTCATATATGTCACCAGAAGGAAAGTTGGAGGTCAAAAGATGGGAATGTATAAAACTGAATCCTGTGGTAGGCAATGGCCATGATTAACTGTACAAATAGTAGAAAACTCTTCCATGAACCAGAACAAATATATGACAATACAATTGGAAGTTAATAATAGAGGGGCATATTGCAAACTATATACTACAGTTAGTAGTATTTCAACATTCTTTCATAAAAGTAACAAATGTACTATACCAATACTACGAGTCAACAATTGAGAGGGTTGGTTAGGGATATGAGAGGATTTGAGTTTCCTTTTCTTTTCTTTTTTTTTTTTTTTCTTTTTTCATCTTTCACTTTATTTCTTTTTTTTTTCCTTTTTAATTTTTATTGGGATTATTCAGATACCATACAATTATCCAATGATCCAAAGTGTACAACAATTTTAATTGTTGGCAGTGAATTTCACTGAGCCCTATTTTGGTGCTTGTGTATCTTCTTATTTCCATCAAGGAAAAAATATGTTTGAATATCAAATAAAGAGGAATTTACTACCTTTCAAACAAACTGCCATCCTAATATCAAAAAAGTTTCATCTGTGTCATCTAAGATAAGTTTATAACATTGTACATTCAGATACCAGTAGGAGAAAGTTTGAAAGTAGGGTGGAATATTTAACTTGAAGAGCATCTATTCTATGGGTTAGAACACACACAAAAGTGTAAGCATTTTACCTAAGAAAGCAATTAATCTTTTCACTGTATTTTATAATGAAAAAAATCAGTCTAATGATTACTGTGAAGTAAATAGACAGTCTATCATCAGAATAACATTTTTCCATTAATTATCAAAATTGAAGTGAACCTTGTCACCCTCTTGAAATCTGTTGTGTTCTTGCTATTTATTTCTTCATTGGTCTTGGTTTATATGTGTGCATGACAATTTCAGTAGTTGCTAAACTCCTTGCTCAAAGAAGAAAGAAAGTAAAAGGAAAATAACCAATGTGGCATGAACTATATATGATGTGGGTATTTCATATTACCTCTTCTACTTCTGATTATGTTTCTGAATTATGTAGCAAATTCTTAATTTTATTAATGAGGAAAATGAGGTTTAAAGATATTGCACAATAACCTCAACATTCACAACTGGTCAGTTTATTTTATCCTCCTCACCGTTTCTACCTCTGTCTTTGTTACCACTATTTACACCACTTACGTAGTGTTTTGCTAATATTTCCTTCCTCCATCATTTATGACTGCCATGCTTTCATAGGCATCCCTTACTATCTCTATGGTCAAAATTTATTATTTCTTTTAATGTCAATAATTCTTCTCAGGTGAATCTACTCAAGTTTCCCTTTACCCTATCTAACTGAAGGGATCATAATAGCACCCTCCCTCAGAATGCTAGATGGAGTTTTAGCGATGTTATTGGTTAAACACCTAACATGATCTAGAGAACAACTTAGAATCTTAACCTATGGAATGTGTGTTTAAGTTAAAATGAGGAACAGTTATTTCAAAATGGTTTAGAATCAGAGAATTCTGGACCACATATTTATTTTAACTACAAGATATAGCTTTACAGAAATATTCAGGAAGACAGACTCGGTGATCCAGTAACTTGTCAAATTCTGTAATCTTTTTTACTATGTTGAGGATTCATGACAGTTTCTCCCATTACTGTACCCCATGACACCCTTCCCCCATACTTTTCTGCTCTCACAAAAGAGATGCAGCACCAAACTAAGTGAGAACTGGGATATCTGGCTTCTAATATCTATAGAGTATAAGTTACTGATTCTGAAAAATACTGAGATCTTCTGATCTGATTAAATTTTATTGGGAATCATGGACTTGGTATTATTAGGAGATATCATCCTTAACTATTTCACCAACCATCTTGTAAACTAATTATAGTAAAATAAATTTATTTAAGGTAAATAAATGTGTGTCACAAATTCATATTATACTACCTCATAAACAACCATTATTAGTCATAAAAGGAAAAGGATAGGCCAATGAACCATCCTTTAATTATTCAATATTTTTTAGTTACCTTTTACTGCTAAACACTCTGTACCTGATACTTATTTTCTCCTTGTTAAAAAGTTGGATGGTAAGCCTTATAGCCCTAGAGAAGGCCTAAGAGGAATACAATGAAACTTTCTCACTGATAAAGTTATAGTTAAATAATTTAAAAAGCTTACAAGGGTGGGCAAGGTGGTGGAATGGTGAGGTGTATGTTTCAGTTACTCCTCCAGGGTAGTAGGTAGAAAGCCAGGAACTGCATGGACTGGACAACGCAGAGCAATCTGACTTTGGGCACACTTCATACAACACTCATGAAAATGTGGAACTGCTGAGATCAGTGAAATCTGTAAGTTTTTGCAGCCAGGGGACCTGTGCCCCTCCCTGCCAGGCTCAGTCCCATGGGGGGAGGGGCTGTCAGTGCTGGGAAGGAGAAGGGAGAACTGCAATAGCAGCTCTTATTGGAAACTCAGTCTACTGATCCAAACTCCAACCATAGATAGACTGAGACCAGACACCAGAGAATCTGAGAGCGGCCAGTCCAGCAGAGAGGAGATAGGCATAGCAAAAAAAAACAGCAAGAAAAACTAAAAAATAAAAGCAGAGGCTTTTTGGAGTTCTGGTGAACATAGAAAGGGGAAGAGCAGAGCTCAGGCCCTGAGGCTCATTTACAAATCCTGAAGAAAAACTTATCTCTCTGCCCCCTGGATCTTTCCTTAATAGCCCTAATTGCTTTGTCTCTTAGCATTTCAATAACCCATTAGATCTGCCAGGAGGGCCTTTTTTTTTTTTTTTATCTTTTTTTCTTTTTCTAAAATATTTACTCTAAGAAGCTCAATTCCAAAAGCCTCAAAGACTTATAATTTGGGCAGGTCAAGACAAGAGCAGAACTAAGAGAGCTCTGAGACAAAAGGCAATAATCCAGTGCCTGAGAAAATTCACTAAACACCACAACTTCCCAAGAAAAGGGGGGCATCTGCTCACAGCCATCATACTGGTAGACAAGAAACACTCCTGCCCATCACTGGCCCCATAGCCAAGAGCTGCCCCAGACAACTGAGTGTGATGGAAGTGCTTCCAATAACATGCATACACCACAGAATTGGGCATGGACATTAGCCTTCCCTGCACCCTCAGCTGGTTGTCCCAGACTTGGGAAGGTGGAGCAGTGTGAATTAACAAGCCCCATTCAGACATCATTTCAGCAGACTGGGAGCCTCCCTACACAGACCAGCAGCTCAGAACTGCCCTGGGAGGATGGCACTCACCAGTGACATAGCACAGTCATCCCTCAACAGAGGACCAGGGGGTGCAAGGCCTGGAAGAGGGACACACTCACAAGTCTCAGGGGCCACATGCCAATACCAAGGACTTGTGGGTCAGTGGCAGAGACAAACTGTGGCAGGATTGAAATGAAGGATTAGACTATTGCAGCAGCTTTAAAACTCCAGGAACACCAGGGAGATTTGATTGTTAGAGCCACCCCCCTTCCCTGACCGCCCAGACACATGCCCCTTATACAGGGCAGGAAACACCAACTACACAAGCAAGTTTGGTACACCAATTGGACCCCACAAGATTCACTCCCCCACTCACCACAGAGGCAAACCAGGGGAGAACTCACTTGAGGGGAACAGGTGGCTTGTGGACGCCACCTGCTGGTTAGTCAGAGAATATGTACTCCACGAAGCTGTAGATTTGACAAATTAGAGATAAGGATTTCAACTGGTCTACAAATCCTAAAAGAACCCTATAAAGTTAAGCAAATGCCAAGAGGCCAAAAACAACAGAAAATATATACGATCTCTTTTAAATCAATAAAATATTTTGAATATGCCAATAAAATTAAGTAAAGTATATGAAAAAGACACTCTTAAAAGTATGAATGGTAAAATACTTCACTGTTAAGTAAATGAACACAAACTTGGTTTAAAATGAGATATGATTTTGCTTACATAATGCAAAGATTACAAATATTGATAAAATATAGGTTCAGTTAGGCTGTGGGTAAGAGCAACAAAAATTTAAATATCTAGGAAGAAACCTATTAAAAGACATAAACAAACTTTTATGAAATTTTTCATAACTTTAAGAGCATTAGAAAAGACTTAAACAGAGAGAGATGTTACATTCACAGGTAAGAAGTTTCAATATAATAATGGTGCCAATTCTTCCCAGATAGACAGCATCAATGCAATGCCAATAAAAATACCAACATCTGTTTTTTAAAGATGAATCTAAGAGAGCCAAATCACTTAAAAAAAAAAAAAAAGGAAGAATGTTGGGAGGACTATCAGATAAGAAAAACTTATTATAAAGGTGTAGAAATGAACAAACAGAAAAATTGATCAGATAACCAAAACAGAGAAAGCAGAATGAGAATCAGACATAAATGAAAACTTGACATTGGGAAAAAATGGACTATCCAATAAATAATTCTTAAACAACTAGTTATCTACATTGTGAAAAATGGAATAAGATATTTACATTACAGTGTGTGCCAGTATGAATGTATTATGTCCCCCAGAAAAAGCCATATTCTTTGATGCAATCTTGTGGGGCACACAGAATAGTGGGATTAAGTTGGTACATTTGAATTAGGTTGTTTGCATGGAGATGTGCTCCACCCAACTGTGGATGATAACTGATGGGATATTTCCATGGAGGCATGGCCCCACCCATTTGGGGTGGGCCTTGATCAGTGGAGCCATGTAAATGAGCTGACTCAGAGAGAGGGAACTCAGTGTGTGCAGCTGGGAGTAATGTTTTGAAGAGGAGCAAGCTTGCTAGAAAGGAATGTCCTGGGAGAAAGCCGTTTTGAGGCCAGAGCTTTGGAGCAGACGCCAGCTGCCTTCCCAGCTAACAGAGGTTTTCTGGACGCCATTGGCCATCCTCCGGTGAAGGTACCCGATTGCTGAGGTGTTACCTTGGACACTTTATGTCCTTAAGACTGTAACTGTGTGGCCAAATAAACCCCCTTTTTATAAAAGCCAATCCATCTCTGGTGTTTTGCATTCCATAGCATTAGCAAACTAGGACAAGCCCTCTACCATGGGATTTGCCCTAGGAAAGACTGTTGCTGCAAATGAGAGGCTAGGCCTCCCTATAATTATGCCTAAGAGCCTCCTCCCGAATGCCTCTTTGTTGCTCAGATGTGGCCCTCTCTCTCTAGCTAAGCCAACTTGAAAGGTGAAATCACCGCCCTCCCCCCAATGCAGGATCAGACACCCAGGGTAGTGACTCTCCCTGGCAACGTGGAATATGACATCCGGGGAGGAATGTAGACCTGGCATCATGGGATGGAGAACATCTTCTTGACCAAAAGGGGGATGTGAAAGGAAATGAAATGAGCTTCAGTGGTAGAGAGATTCCAAAAGGAGCTGAGAGGTCATTCTGCTGGGCACTCTTATGCACAATATAGACAACCCTTTTTAGGTTCTAATGAATTGGGGTAGCTGGTGGTGGATACCTGAAACTATCAAACTACAACCCAGAACCCATGAATCTTGAAGACCATTGTATAAAAATGTGGCTTATGAGAGGAGACAGTGGGATTGAGGGGGGCATGGGGATCACACTCCCCTTTGTCTAGTTTGTGGATGGATGAGTGGAAAGGTGGGGGAAGGAAACAAAGAAACAGACAAGGGCGCCCAGTGTTCTTTTTTACTTTGGTTGTTCTTTTTCACTTTAATTATTATTAATTATTATTATGGTTATTTTTGTGTGTGTGGTAATGAGGGTGTCGGGGATTGATTTTGGTGATGAATGTACAACTATGTAATGATACTGTGAACAATCGAATGTACGAATTGTTTTGTATGACTGTGTGGTATGTGAATATATCTCAATAAAATGAATATTAAAAAAAGCTTACAGTATGGACCTTTTAAAAATGTCTTACCCCATACCTATTTGATGTATAAAATAGTCCCTAAGAACCAGAGGTTGAATTTGTGAATCAATGGATGTGATGATTTCTAATGAAACTTGCTGCAACATTATTCTGTTGTTTGTCATAATGAACATCCAGAGGGTGCAGATATGGCTGCCACATTGGATCCAGACTAAAGTAGAAGGTATGCTATACCTTTTGCAGTCTTACTGGGTGCCAGATAATTCTTCATACTTGGATGATATAGCTCATGGAAATTCATTCTTCTTATTGTAAATTTTCTTTTCCCCAATGTAAATCATAACTCAAGATTGTAAACAACATGAATCTTTCATCCATTCGTTAAGATGGCAAATAGATATTGAGTGGAAACTGACAACAAAGTTAATCTTACACTTAAATTGTGTCATTTCCTTTACTGACTTTTGTTTTTGTTGCCTAGATTTTATATAAAATTTTTAGCAAAAGCCGTAAGTGTAGATAATTAGAACATACATGGACTACTCAATATTTACACATTTCATGTACAAATTGCCATTACAAATTCTAACGACAGCACCTTTTTTAAAGCCTCAAGTTGTGAAATACAAATAGAAGAAATGATTGAATATTCAGGTTATTTTTCACAACTTCTGTCATTATTGACATTCTTTTAGTTTTTTTTAGATAGTTTACAACCATTTTTCTTTTTCAATATAACCAAAGCAATTGTCAATATTTGCTTACCAGGCAAAAATCAATAACCTCAATGAAAATCAAAGTTCACCAGTTCAAAAATGGGGTGCCTTAAACATTTACATTTCCTGAGGCTACACTTGCAGAAAATTAAGAGTGGTCATCCATTCATGCAATTTGACTCTATGGTAAGACAACACATTTAAAAATATGCAAAAGAAGAGTTTTATTTTAAGTAAATTAAACTTTTGTTTTTATCTCAATAATATAATTAACAGGAATAAAATATTTCTTTATGATCAAAATAATGTTTAAAATATTCTTAAATTCATACTGACAAAATTGCATAAAATACTCAATTATACCCATTAAAATTATTCCACAATAGATTTGAAAATAAGAGACATAACAAAAAAGGAACATCTCCACTTTTTATTTGACTGTATATGCCATTCACATATATGTGAGCCTATTTAGTGTAACTAGCAATCATACATTAATAAACAAATAAGTGATATGTGAATGGCCAAACACTTTGACATTTATCCCCAAGTGCCTAAAAGAGAGGGGATGAAATCTAGCAGACTATCAGCCTCCTAAAATATCCTTTTTATTTATTTTCTACATCAAGGAAACACTATTATCTCAATTAATCCTTATCCTCATATGTTATAAAGCATATAAACTGATCTCATTCTCTACCTTGGTCCATTTCCCCTGACTTTCTCCCTTTCCAGGTACTTGTCATTACCAGGAGAATGACTGCATTCCTTCCACACAGCTCTTCCTTGATTAAGTTACTCCTGCCCCACAGCCTGCTGGAGGTCCAGGAAAACCATCAGGGCAGCAATGTTTGTTTTTAATGTCAGGAGTTCCTGTTTTGATGTTTCACCTCTTGGGAACTTTAAACTTCAGTAATAATTTCTTTGTGTTTACTGTGGGGCTTAAAATTAACCTCAAATTCATATCAATCTGGTTTTTCTTTGATACCACCTTCACTTCAATAGGGCACATAAACTATGTTCCTATACTCCTTCATTCCCCCACCTTTATATAGTTGTCTAAAATTACATATTTACATTGAGTTCAAAACCACTGATTTGTCCTTAGAGTTTGTGTATTTTTTATCATGTAGGAAGTAAATAGTGGAGTTATAGTTCAAAAATTATTGACTTCTATTTGTATTCTATTGCGTTTGAAGAATATTCTTTGAGTATATTCAAGTTTTTCTTTTTCTTTTAATTTCTTGAGGCTTGTTTTATGTCCCAGCTTATGGTCCCTTCTGGAGAAAGATCTGTGATCACTAGAGAAAAGTGAGTGTCCTGGTGATTTGGGATGTAAGGTAGTATATATATCTGTTAAAATTCTCTATATCTCTTTCTCCTTTCTTTGTCTCTCTGTTGGTAGGGCTTCCTTTAGAATCTGAAGTAGGGCAGGTCTTTTACTGGCAAAATCTCTCAGCATTTGTTTGTCTGTGAAAAATTTAAGCTCTCCCTCAAATTTGAAGGAGAGTTTTGCTGGATAAAATATTCTTGGCTGGAAATTTTTCTTTCTCAGAATTTTAAATATGTCATGCCACTGCCTTCTTGCCTCCATAGTGGCCACTGAGTAGTCACTAATTAGTCTTATATTGTTTCCTTTGTATGTGGTGAATTGCTTTTCTCTTGCTGCTTTCAGAACTTGCTCTTTCTCTTCAGTATTTGAGAGTCTGATCAGAATATGTCTTGGAGTGGATTTATTTGGATTTATTCTATTTGGAGTTTGCTGGGCATTTATGCTTTGTGTGTTTATATTCTGTAGAAGGTTGGGGAAGTTTTCCCCAACAATTTCTTTGAATACTCTTTCTAGAACTATACCCTTCTCTTCCCCTTCTGGGACACCAATGAGTCTTAAGTTTGGACATTTTATTTTATCTATTGTATCCCTGAGATCCATTGTGATTTTTTCATTTTTTTTCTCCATTCTTTCTTTAGTTCTTTCATTTTCTGTTCTGTGGATTTCTAGGACACTGAGATGTTGTTCAGCTTCCTCTAGTCTTGTATTGTGAATATCCAGAGTCTTTTTAATTTGGCCAACAGTTCCTTTTATTTCCATAAGATCTTTTATTTTTTATTTACTCTTGCAATGTCTTCTTTATGCTCTTCTAGGGTCTTTTTTATGGCACTTATATCCTGGGCCATGGTCCTCTTGATGTCCTTTAAATCCTTTGACATGTTTTCATTCTTTGATTGTAGTTCTTTAATTAAATTTGCAAGGAATAACGTTTCTTCCAAAATCTTGATTTGTGTGTTTGGAGCTGGATTCTCCATATCATCTGGTTTTATCATATGCATTAAGATTTTCTGTTGTTTTTGGCCTCTTGGCATTTGTTTTGCTTGATAGGGTTCTTTCAAGTTGTATCAAAAAAAAAGGGATATCGACCTAATTTTTCAGAGACAGTTTGGTGACATACACTTTCTCTAAGTAACCAGCAGATGGCGACTGTGAGCCATCTATATCCCCCCAGTCAGTTCTCAACCTTTTTTCCCATGTAGTGAGGGGAAATGATTCTTGTGTGTTCAGTTAGAGAGCTCAGCCTGGGCACGCCGCTGGAGTTGTCCGCCCTGAATGTGGGCGCGTGCACGGTTGGCCAGGGAGGAAGGGCAGGTCTCTCTCGGTGTCCCATAAACCACCAGACTTGGCGTAGTGCCCCTGGGCTCTCCAAGTGGATCCCCCCTCCCGGCCACGATCCTCCCTCAGCTGAGGGGGATGTTGTGCTATGTCATCAGTGTGTGCCGTCCCTCTAGGGAAGCCCTGGGCCACTTGGCTGTGCCATGGGGCTCTCAGCTAGTTTCAGAATGCAGAATGTGTGAGGCTGTCTTTACTGCAATGCCTTGTGGGCTGAGAGCAGCTGAGGTTTTCTCCACAGAGAGGGATCGAGAGACAGAATATTTCCTCTGATTCTCCCAAGGTCAGTTGTCACCAAAAGCCTCTGTCTGCCTGTTGAGGATTTGCTGTCTGTATTGAGCAGTTATTATTAAAACCTCACTTGGAGCTGGGCTGAGAAAGTGCATGGTGCAGCTTCTGTGAGGGAGGGGCTCCCAGCTCTAGGTTCCTGGCTCAGCATGGGTCCACAATTTTACTTACAGATTTTATGCTGTGATCTCAGGCATTCCTCCCAATTCATGTCAGTGGAAGTTGAGTGTACTGTCACATTTGTCTCCCCACTACCATTCCAGGTTATTTACTGGTTTTTTGTTCATTTATGAATTGTTCTGGGGAAACTAAGTCTTCCACTTCTTTCTATGCCACCATCTTCCCAGAATGCCCCTAATTTGTTTTTATTTTCTAGATCTTGATACCTTAGAGACTTAGGTCACTGATTACCAAATTTTTCTGTTTATTAATATCAGACGTGATATCATTACACATTCTATAAATTTTGAGAGGATGATAAGGAAATACTATGAACACATTAAAACAATCAGTATACATTCTGTAGATTTTGAAAGAATAATAGGGAAATATTATGAATAATAAATTTTACATTTTGATAGAATGGGAAAATGTTTGAAGAATATAAATTTTAAAACTCATAAAAGTAAATAGATCATCTCAGAAAGTCTGTATCTCTTAAAGAAATTGAATTTGTAGTTTCAAATCTTCACACAAAGAAACCCCCAGTTCATATAGCTTCTTCCAACCACAAGAAGAAATAATACCACCTCTAACAATATCTTCTGGACAAAGGAACTTTTCCTTTTAGGCCATGATTCCTCTAATATTTATCAAACATAGTAGCTTTTCTTTACCTTTGTCAGGATTTTTTACAAGGATAATGATACCACCCATAAATACAGGCAGTTTTACTTCTTTCTATACATTTAGGATGATGCTTTTTTTTTAAGATGAGTTACATTAACAGGTTTCTGTGATATAAGTTACACACTAGCAGAATGTATTTGAAAGCATATAGTTATTTAAGAACTACTATTCAGAATATATAAATTATCCCAAAACTTAATAAGAAAAATTCAGCAGCACAATAAAAAATAAACAAGTGTTTTGAACAGACACTTCGTAAAGGAACATATAAACACTGGAAATAAGTACATGGGGAGAAACTAAGATGGTGGCTAGGAAAGACAGGGCAAAAAAACACCTCCATGAAAAATACTAAATAGAGGCCAGAAAGTGACCCAGAACACCAGTTCTAGCAATGCACCAGCTGGACAAGGACTGCTAAATCCACAGCAACTGTGCACTTGGTGAAACTGGGAGTCTGCATTCTGAAATGAGTAAGTTGGCTGAATGTCCGGCAGCCATGCTGTGGAGTGGGGAAACCATGGGTTGGCATTTGGAGGCAGACTAGTTCTTTTTTAAAAACCCAAAGGTGACCACAGGTACGGCAGCAAGAACCACACAGTGAAGCGCAGCAGGAAAGGGCTGGTGAATGCCTCAATATCTTCCCAGGGCTTCCTTTGAGGGACAGTGCACACTTGTGACATAGCACAGCCTTCCTTCAGCAAAGACCCTAGAAGAGCATGGCTGGGAAGAGGAACTCACCCGGAAAACCCAGGGACCCTATGCCAATACCAAGGACTTGTGGGTTAGAAGCAGAGACAATCTGTGGCAAGACTGAATGAAGGTTTAGACTCTTGCAACAGCCTTAATTCTCCTGGAACACCAGGGAGATTTCGTTATTAAAGCTGCCCTGCCTCCCTAACCACTCAGACACACGCCCCACATTCAAGGCAGGCAGTACCAACAACACACCCAAACTTGGTGCACCAATTGGACCCCACAAGAACCAGACCCCCACACACCACAAAGACAAAGTTGGGGAGAACTGACTTGATGGGAATAGGTGACTTGTGGACAATGTCTGCTGGTTAGTTAAAGTGTACGCCACAAAGGTGTAGAACTGACAAATTAGAGATTGGAGTCTGAGTAATCCTTCATATCCTAAAAGAACCCTATCAAGTAAAGTAAATGCCAAGAGCCCAAAAACAACAGAAAATTTTAAAGCATATGAAAAAACCAGATGATATGGATAACCCAAACCCAAACACCCAAATCAAAAGATCTGAGGAGACACAGTACTTGGAGGAATTAATCAAAGAACAAAAGACGAACAATAAGAGCATGGCACAGGATATAAAGGACATGAAATAGACTCTAGAAGAGCATAAAGAAGAAATTGCAAGAGTAAATAAAAAAATAGATGATCTTATGGAAACAAAAGAAACTGTTGACCAATTTAAAAAGATTCTGAATACTCATAGTGCAAGACAAGAGGAAGCTGAACAATGAGTCAGTGACCTCAAAAACCACAGAATGGAAAATGAAAGAACAAAAGAAAGAATGGGGAAAATATTGAAAAAATTGAAATAGATCTCAGGGATATGATAGATAAAATAAAACATCCAAATTTAAGACTCATTGGTATCCCAGAAGGGGAAGAGAAGGGTAAATGTCTAGAAAGAGTATTCAAAGAAATTGTTGGGGAAAACTTCCCAAACCTTATACACAATATAAATACTAAAAACATAAATGCCTAGTGAACTCCAAATAGAATAAGTCCAAATAAACCCATTCCAAGACATACTCTGATCAGACTCTCAAATACTGAAGAGAAAGAGCAAGTTCTGAAAGCAGCAAGAGAAAAGCAATTCACCACATACAAAGGGAACAGCATTAGACTAAGTAGTGACTACTCAGCAGCCACCATGGAGGTGAGAAGACAGTGGCATGACATATTTAAAATTTTGAGAGAGAAAAATTTCCAACCAAGAATACTTTATCCAGCAAAACTCTCCTTCAAATTTGAGGGAGAGCTTAAATTTTTCACAGACAAACTAATGATGAGAGATTTTGCTAATAAAAGACCTGCCCTACTGGAGATACTAAAGAGAGCCCTACTGACAGAGAAACAAAGAAAGGAGAAAGAGATATAGAGAAATTTAACAGACATATATGGAACATTACATCCCAAATCACCAGGATACACATTCTTCTCTACTGATCATGGAATTTTCTCCAGAATAGACCATAGGCTGGGACATAAAACAAGCCTCAATAAATTTAAAATAATTGAAGTTATTCAAAGCACATTCTCTGACCACAATGGAATACAAATAGAAGTCAGTAATCATCAGAGACTTAGAAAATTCACAAACAACTGGAGGTTAAAAATGAGAGGGAGATGAAAACATTCCCAGATAATCAAAAGCTAAGGAACTTCATCACCAGTAGATCAGTCCTTTAAGAAATGCTAAAGAGCGTGCAGGCTGAAAGGAAGGAACACTAAACAATTGACTGAAACCACATGAAGAAATAAAGATGTTCAGTAAAGATCACATGGTAAGTATAAATACCAATACTACTATATTTTTAATTTATAACTCCACTATTTACTTCCTGCAGGATCTAAAATACATAAAGTGTAATGATAAATCAGTGGTTTTGGACTCAATGTAAAATTTGTAATTTTTGACAAGAACTACATAAAGGTGGGGGAATGGAGGAGTATAGGAACTTAGTTTATGTGTCCTATTGAAGTTAAGTTGGCAATAAAGAAAACAAGATTGTTATAGATGTAAGATGTTAAATTTAAGCCCCATGGTAAACACAAAGAAAGTATCAGAGAATATGATCACAGAGATGAAAAGCAGAGTATGGGTTACGAGAAGTGGAGGAATGGGCAATTGGAGTTAATAAGAAATGAGTGTAGGGTTTCTGTTTGGCATGAAGGGAAATTTCTAGTAATGGATGGTGGGAAGGTGATGGCATTGCAACATTGTGAATGTGATTAATCAAACTAAATGGAATGCTTGGGAGGGGTTGTAATGGGAAGATTTATGCTGTATATATGTTTCCACAATTGAAAAAAAAAAGACAGTCTAAATAAATAATGACAATTAAATGCCATAGATGAAGCTGGATGAGATCTAAGAATAGAGGAGAAAAGGCTCAAAGGGACACAATTGGGACATAAGAAAAAAAATGAAATATAGAATGTAAGCTTTATATCAATGTTAGATTTCTTTAACTTCTTAATACACTTAGTGTGATTACATAAATGAATATTCTTGTTCATAGGAATGCGAATTATATTGTTTGCTCAAGGATGTGTGTAACTTGCTCTCATATGTTCAGAAGACAGAGCAATAGATGATGGATGATAGGGAGGGAGGGAGGGAAAGAAAGAAATGGTAAAGTGACAAAATATTAAAGTTGGTAGATCGGGATATTGGTGAAGGGGGTTTGGGGTATGCTGGATTTCTGTGTATGGAGTTTGTATTATTTTTGCAACTGTTACTGTAAGTTTGAATTTATTTCAAAATAAAAATTAAAAAAGGAAAGAAAATGAGTACATGAAAAGATACTAGACCTCAATAGATATTAGGTGAATGCAAATTAAAACTTTAATAGAGATTCTGTTACATGTCCATTAGAATGGCTCCTGTAAGACTGAAAGTATGGGAATGACCCTAATGCTGAATTTCCAAGAGATTTTATCTCTTGATGTAGTCCATGTTCAGTCCCCATCAATTAGTCAAATACCCTTTACTTTTCCTACCCATAGCTGTCTCAAGCTATGGTTTCTCCTCCTGGAAAAATATGTATATCTATATATAATCATTTACCTTACATTCATTGTGCTCAGAGATCTGTGTACTCTGTCTTCATTAAAATTTATTGAGGTTCTAATCCCCTAACAATGATCACTGAAAAATAATCTGTCTCTGCATTCAAGGATATGTATTCTTTGATTGTTCCATGTATAATTTTATATATATCTAAAAATGGCTACATGTGCTCTTGAGTTTTGCTCTTCTGTCATTTATTACTTACTGATTAATTGCCTGCTTTACTTAATAATTAAAAAGAGATTTTAATTCTTCCTTTGTGAATGTATCTGTTTCTCCATGTAGCTTTATCCAATGTTTCTAAGCCTATATTGAGACTGCATTACTAGATACTTCTATCAGTCAGGCCTTTCAGAAAGAGTGTAGAATCATCTACTGTAATGGCATAAAAGAAATTATATTTGGTGGCCCATCATCTTGCCTGGATTAGTCATGGGTTCTCCTTTTGAGTGACCACCTCCCTCTGGGTCACAATAAAGGCAAGTGTCTGGGACCCTTTCCTTTCTTTCTCCCCCTCCTCTAGGGACCTCTCCGGATCCCTCTGACACCCTCATTCCCCTTTTTCACCCTCCAGCTACTTTTAACCAATAAAGCTGTATTTTCATGCATGCTGGCTGGATATCTGTGTTTGCATTTCATCACCCAAAGAATTTCCACATAACACCCAAAATAATTACCTTTAATTACCTTCTTTAGTGCATGTATTGTAAGAGATTAATTTGCAATAGATGTGGACAGCTGAAAAAAAAGCACAAGGAATTTAGAGTACCTGAAGGCTATTAAGAGTAGGATCTGACATCTGTTAAACAGAATGCAGCTCAAGTGTTGAAGAGGGATGGAAATGGGTGTTGAAAGATGATAAATTAATATAATGCAAAATAAAGTATGAGGGAATTTACCTGGACCCATGAGAATTGTTTGCTTTGAGCTAAGGGCTAAGATTATGTCAATCTATTTTGTTTAGTTTCAACTGACACTCCCCACCCCAGAAAAAAAGAAAAAGACAAAGAAAGCAAAACAAACAAAGAAAACTGAAAAAAAAAATTGCTTATGCTTTGTGATGTTTTCCTAATTCTAACCATTATCCTAATATTAGCCGATAGCTAGTAACACAAAATGAATCTTAGTAACACGAAACATAATATAAGCAAAAGCAGTAAAAGCTTTAAAAAGCCCATATGACGACTATAATAGAATGGGCTTTATTTCTGCAGGTATGACTAACTACACATGCATTGGCTTCTGTATAGTGCCCATGGGAGTTTGTCTCTCTGGGTCAACTCCTATGCCCTTTAACACACGTTGTTCCCAGGAAAACTTTCCTACATGACTCTTGGATGGAAGATTCATGGAAGTCAGAGGCCTTCCATATCTATTTGCTGCTTTCATAGCACAACAATCACAGAAAAGTAAAAGGACCTAGTTGGAAGGACATCTGGACATTCTAAAGAAATGTTGCAGAAGTGAGTTTTATGGTTACTATGTGTGTCTGTGTGTGTGTGTGTGTGTGTGTGTGTGTGTGTGTGTTTGTATAAAACTTTGGTTCTAAATTAACTGAAATCCAAACAACTCTTTATAGAAAAATTTGATCGTAGTAAATTCAAATTTTAAGTAAAGTTTTTGTACATTTTTTGCTGATTGAAGTGAAGATGAACTGCGTGAGCATATGAACTATCTAGCACAGTGCCTCGAATGTATTATTGTTCAATTTATGGTATCTAAACATATTACATGAAATCCATCAAATAATTAAGCCCATTATTGTCCATTTCACAATTTTTCTTTATTGATGTGATAAACCGTTAAAAAAACTGACTGAAATTCCAGATATATTTGTCATTGATGGAGTTTGACATAACCCATATCCTCTTTTGAATATAGTCTTAATTCCCTCAACAGTCTTATTTCAGTATTTTTTCATCTTTCAACCTGGAGTTGCCATGCTCTTAAATGCAATTCTTAACAGGATCTTCAGTATTGTTTAAATTGTAAAAATAAAAGGACTGTTAGAAGACAGCCTTTATCTGAAGTATAATTTAAAAGGGGGATTAAACATTCTCTTCCAGAACTCTGCATATAATCATATAATCACACACACACATTTGTGGGTATGTGTGAAAGAGAGAGAGAGAGAGAGAGAGAGAGAGAGAGAGAGAGGGGGTGGGTGGGATTGATATGCATGTAAGCAGAGGAAGTTTTTAGAGGATTAGAAAAAGACCATGAAGGAAGCTATTTAAGGATGGTTCCAAGGATCCAGGAAAAAATTCAGGGCAAGGGTGGTTTTTCAGAGGAGTCCGAGTAAACACTGTATGGGTAATGCTTTGAATACTCTTTTACTGCATTGATCTGTGTTTCTCCAACAGATGTTCAATCATTTTAAGGGCAACAGGAGTATATCCATGTGTTTAGAGATGCCAAGTCTTGCATCGATATTAGGGAAATATTCTACACAAAGAATTTGGTTTCAACAGTTTAATTCTGTAGTTTTTCTACAGTTTTGTTCTACATTCTTAATGCAAAATTTTCACTAGATCCCTCTTTAACATCAGATTCTTTCACATGCACTGAAAACAGGTGTGGATAATCTCAATTTCTAAAGAAGTCTTTTGTTAAGCTATATTTTGAAACCAGAATAAACTATACAAGCCCATATGCTTTTCCTTATATTTAATATTTGTGTACCATGAATTCTTCTAGCTCTTCTCTTCTGTACAACACAAAATAACAGGCATACCAATTATATTTCACCAAACAACAGTTTGTTCCTAATTGAAATATTTTCAGGGAGGCTGTTCTGTGGACTTTACTTAGGTTAGAATCAGAAGACTTCTTAAAATATATTCTTTACATGGACTTCATTTCTTTGCTTTTGGCAGAAGGTAAATAAATCAAATATCACTAGTATCAATCTCCAGGTGAGTAAGAAATCCAAAATGAATGTGTAGTAATAGCATGGTAGAAATTATGAGGACACCAAGAAATGAGTCTCATCCTTGTGATTTTTAGACTAAGGACCTGTACCCTGTATCATGTTGCTCCCTGGTTGTAATAATAATAATAATAAAAATAAAAAAACAATTCATTGGAGGTAACATTTTTTAGTCACACAGTAATTTTGATGAGGAGATATAGTTTCAACATATGAGCTCCCTTCTCCACGATCCACAGCATCTCAATGCCTACATTCATGGAAATCTAAGTGTAGACCTGTTAGCAGGTCATTTTTCTTCTCATTCGGTCCTTCAACATGGCAATGGAAAACAATTATTGCCTTTGGAATAATCAGGAAAAATGAAAAACTTTTGTATAATAGTATCCTATTTTCAGATATTCAGAAAGCCAACAACTGCTGTTTTGATTTTCCAATTACATTCTGTATGTCTTGAACATGAACCAAACATTCCAAGCAGAAATTTCACAGAAATGGTAGAAACTGACTCTTATTATTTCTCTTATATGATTAAGAGACTTGATTTTCTTTAAATTTAAAGAATAAATAATAAGTTGAACTGCATGTATTTAGCTGAATATGAGATTGGGGCTGTGTAAAAAAAATGGTATGTAGCATAGCGAAGGGGAGGGAATTGCTTATATATCCACAGGGAGTTAGTGGAAAGATAGATAAAGACCACTTTTCTTTACAGAGATGGGAACCATCTGGAATTCTTTTGGCCTGCAGATAAACTAAAATAGCTGCAAAGAGCATGGAAGCTGGCATCAGATAAAGGTTCATTACTGGAGTCTGCTACTTAATATCTTAATGATTTGGTATAATTAATTGAACAGTTCTTGCTTCAATTTCCTCATATGTAAAATGAATATAAGAACAGTATTTATTTACTGGGTTGTTATGGAAGTTTTATGCAAATAAATTACTTGTAAAAGTGCCAGGAATAAAATATGCTCTCATTAAATACAATTTGACATGTAAATAATACTCTAATCTGCAAAGCATTTAAAAGATTAATCCTGAAATAAAACCACTATGAACTCTGTCATGACTCAATTTATCAATCTACAAAGTTTACAAAGTTATCAATCTTTAATATTAATCTCTGTATTATTTCAGATAGATAATATTCTGTACTCTGAACTCATCTCATCTTCATGGAAAATCAGAACAATGTCACTGAATTTGTCTTCTTGGGGATGTGGAAGAATAAGCAAATAGAGCTGCTGTTCTGTTTCTTGTTTCTGCTCTGTTACTCGGCAATCTTAATGGGGAACTTCATCATCTTACACACGATCACCTGCAGTCATCTAATCAAACAACCAATGTACTACCTCCTCTGCCATCTCTCCCTCATGGACCTCTCCTTCACCACGGCTGTGGTTCCCCGGCTAATTAGAGACTTAGCTTCAGAAAGAAAAATCATTTCTTTTAATGACTGCATGACCCAGCTCTTCACCTTCCACTTGCTGGGAAGTGCAGAAATATTAATCTTGGTGTCCATGGCTTTTGACCGCTATGTTGCCATTGTCAAACCCCTGCACTACATGGTCATCATGAACCGGCAGAGGTGCAACACACTCATTGTTGTGGCCTGGAGTGTGGGTTTTTGGCACTCTACTACTCTACTGCTCATGGTCCTCAGTTTACCATTCTGTGGCCCTAATCAGATCAATCACTACATGTGTGATGTGAATCCTCTTTTGAAACTGGTCTGCAAAGATATTCACGTCGTTAATATCTTAGCTATAGTCAATTCAGGGATTGTGTTGATTGTAGTTTTTCTGGTCTTAGTGGCTTCTTACATAAACATACTGTACCATCTTAGGACACACTCCTCTGCAGGGAGACGCAAAGCTCTCTCAACCTGTAGCTCTCACATAATGGTTGTAGTTTTGTTTTTTGTGCCCTGTATCTATACCTATGCTTCACCTGCTGTTAGTGAGAACAAGGATAAGGAAATCTCTGTGTTTTACACTGTGATTTCCCCCATGTTAAATCCTCTCATTTATTCCCTGAGAAATGTGGAGATGAAGAATGCCATGCAGAAGGTATGGTCTCATATGGAACATTCAAAATTAAAATAAATAAACTGACATTCATGCACTTCCAATCTTATATTTTGGGGATAGCTATCATGAAAGTCATTGTAGAAAGTATTTAGTCTTGGATGGTTGTAGTAAATGATCTCTGAATTTACATGAGCCAAAAAGAATCTAATTACTTTTATTCAACAAAGCAGTCTTACCTGAGAGGGCCCAACAAGTTACTGGTGTCACATTTTGGATTTGAAGTAAGCCAGAAATAATTTCTAAAGCACAATGTTAATCCAAAAATTCATATGGAAGTGATTTTTCTTGGATTAAAATCAAGCCTTCTCACATTTTAATCAGAAATCTTCCCAAACTGGTCCAAATCTACTTGCTAATCTTAGAACCCACTACAATGGAAGAAAGTATGGTTTTACACAATTATAATAGGATTTCCATTCGAGGCGATATGGTGCAAATACTATCAATATTTAATCTTTGGTCTTGGAAACTTGCATAATTCTGATGAGCTTCAATTTTTGAACTACCTATAAAAATGGGGTAATTTTATGTTTTGTAAAGATGTAAGACTGTGTGGGCTAAGATATGATATTTTAGCATGGTATGTGGCATAATAGAAATTGATGTTAAAGTCTCTTCCTAGTACCCCTTTTTCATTTGTTTTCCTTTGCTAGGATGATGTAACAGCTACACTAGACATTATATTCTTCAATCCTGCTTCACAATCTCTTACACTTCTGGGTTTATTTATGCTCCTTCCTCTGCTAAACATATCTCTTCCTCTAAACTGATGGTCCATGTCTTACCTATGATTCACACTCCTTCATGCCTTTATTATTCAGCATTATTTTGAAGAACCATCAACACACAAAGTTATTTCTTTTTTCTCATCTGTTCTTACTTTGCTATTTATATGTAAGTTCAACCTATTTCAAATTATACACTAGTGTTTCTTCTTTATGTAGTATGTGTTCCCAATTTGGCTGTGTTATATATTATATGCTAGATCTCTTTTATGTGTGTTTGTTTCTCTCTTTTTCTTAGCAATATTCCAGGCAGAAAATAAGATAAAAATAAATGCTGACTTAATTGAATTCAAAGATACAGGCTCTTTTTTTTTTTTTTGACACAACTCTCACATACACAGAATATCCTTTACACCATTTAATCTTTGCATTGAAATGAAAAAAAATGTGATGTCTGAAATGCCAAAAATTATAATATAGCCATAAGTATCTGTCAAGTGTTGGATGGAATCTTACACCATCAGCACCTACAATATCTTTTCATTTATTTTCTGCATCATGGAGGCCACTGCTATTCCAGCTACTTCTTGTTCTCATATATCATAAACCTCATAACCTGGTCTCATCCTTGTGCCTTAGTTCCCATTTGTCCAGACATTTCTCTGTGCCCAGGCATTTGACTCTCCTCAACAGAATTACTGCATTACCTTCACACAGCAATTTTCTGGTTGAGATACTCCTGCCTTGAAGTCAGTGAGGGGCCCAGGAAAAACAGAGTGGCAATAATGTTTGTCATTAGTGCCAGGAACTCCTCTTTTTATGTTTCAATTCTGGGTGCTTTTCATACATACAACAAAACATTTTTTTTTCCCTGATAGCCATGGAAACCTTTGGAATATTAGGGGAAAAACCTTCCATCCATTCCGAATGAAATTAGTTTTGACTAGTTAATTACTCATAGTCCAGTTTGATTTAGTTTAATATAGTATTTCTTACAGGGAGTATTTGGATTTTTTAGTAAAGAAAGTTGCCCTTGGGAGGGTGGGACTCTGTGTCTGTGTGTATGGCATGGGAGGACTTGAGGCAGGATCGGGTGAATGACCACCCTAGCAGAGAAAATGTTACTCTACAGAAGCCTTTTATTACCATTTTTAAAGGGGTCAACTAATTTTATTGGCAGAATATGTAATGAAAGTATATATTAATTCCATACCCAAAATCAGTTGTTCTAATTTTAATCATCTCTTTAGCAGTTGTTCATTCTGACATTCATTTTCTAGCCCTGAGCACAATTTTAATGATGTTCTGCATAAAGAGTTGTCAAATGAATGTATAGAATGACTTGATCAATAATTTGCTAACCATGTGGATGTGAAACAGTAATTCAGAAAAATTTTGGATCAAAAAATTATAATTAAAAAATTTTACCCATTAACATGATTTTTTAGATTTAAAATATTAAATTTCACTATACCAAATTTTATTAAAGGAATAACTTAACTCAGCTAATAAACACTCATATTGCACAGGCCCAATATGTAAGACCTAAGGTATTCAGAAATCACCAGACCTGAAGATGATTAGAAATAATGAGTGATGCTTAAGGGAAGATTGGAGGCCTAAAGCAAGTTGTAAGTGACACAGTTCTACACGACTTCCTGGGGTCACTTTCCTCCTTGGCATCACTCTTTTATTCATACTTGCATCTATCTCTACACCTCTGTTGAGTATGCTATATTAGTATTCTCTTAAAGACCTTTCAAGATCTATGATTATTGTCACAATATATCCTATATTTTCCAAAGTGATCTTAATTTCAATAATCTATACTCTATATAAACCTTTACTCTATATAAACCATAACTTTCTCTATACTCTATATAAACCATAACTTTCTCAGAATTTGGTTTTACTAAGTGTCTCTTGGAGTATTTTTTTCATCTGAAAATGCATAAAAGAGTCTTATTTGTGTTCTATTTTTTTATTGCGAAATGAGCTTTTATCTGAATTGGGTCCACTATCAGGAAAATTGGACTAGTAGCTGTTTTTCTTACTGTCTTTATTCAAGGAATTTGGAATATATCAGATGAGTAAACAGGGTCTTTATATTAGGCTCATAATTTAATTCAACTCATATAATATGGCTGATTAGCATATATGCTCACATACAAGGGACATGACATGCAGGGTGCATTATGGAAACCCAGAGTTTAAAAACTGGAGTCAGAAAGAATTCTTTACCGTAGTCTAGCAATCATGGACATAAACCACATAGAGTTCCATTTTAATTCTCAGCATAAGATAATTGTAAATGTTCCATATTTGATTGCATAGTTGATTCCATTACTAGGATTTCAGAGAATTTTGTGCCATCCCCAGAAGTGTCAGGCAATATGGCTAAGTAGAGGTTGTATCCAGGCTCTCCTACTTTGAAGTTCAGTTTTTATCCTCTGTGCTGCATTGTTTATGGTAGTAATAGCAGCAGTTCTGTCTGTGATAGTAACTGAGTTATTGAAACACAGTGATTGCTTCTGTCAATAGCTGGGGCCACCTTTGATCAGGTGGGAGAGAGAGAGAGATCGGTGATTTTCTGTCTTACATTAACTGTGGTCTTGCCAGAAGCATTGCTGTTGAGGAGTGAGGGTGTGCTGAGTTCACTTTTTTCTTAAAAGGACAGAAGAACCTTGGAAAGTCCAGTGGGCCTGCCTCCAGTCTCTAAATATCCTCAAAGTCTAGCAGTGGTTCTACACCTTCTGATGCATATGACTTTGAGACTGGATTCTCCATTTCCTTTAGCATTGTATTCCCCAAACATTTTAAATCTTTTTTGCATTGCTTTCCTTACTCTTATTTATTTTCATCTCGCTAATATTGAAAATTATATGACAAATTTAAGATATAACATGAGTAAATTGATTCCACTGTACCATAATTACACCTAAAACATAAGAATGGGCTGGACACATGATATTTTATTTAAACCTATTTCCTTTTTTCCCAATGCTGAAAATTTTTACCAGGTCAAGTCTTTCTTGATGGCTCCTTTTTTCATAGAAAAATATTATTAAATGGTCCTCCTTAAGCCTCCATGTAAATATACTTCTCTCAGGCACTTCCTCTAATTCATCCAGTTTATCAAACTATAATTTAATGCATCTCTGGTCCCATCTAGATATATACACATGAGAATCTTTGGGTCCATTGCAAATGGGCTTGTAGAGTGTAGATTCTCCAGTTTTCCTCAAATGTCCAATTTTCTCATCCCATGTGCCTCATCCAAGTAGATGCATGTTAGAAAGACACTGAAGTTATTCAGTTAAGTTATTGCCTGACAATTAAATGGATATGAAATCTCACTTTAAGTCCAAAGGTAGTACATTTCTCACTCTTTGAGCTTAATTTGTTCATCTCTAGGTAAATGCAATCGCAAACAACATGCAAAAAGGTACAAATTGCTATAAATTTATAAACTGATTTTGACATCTATATGGAAATTCAATGGCTCTAGATTAGATCCCAGACTTTCAAATAGAGCAAATTTGGAGAACTAATACTACATGATGTCAAGGTATATTATAAGGCTATGGTGACAAAAATGGTTTGCTATTTAATAAAGATGGGCAAGTAGTCAATGAAACAGACTAGAAACATAGTAGTGGGACTGCACATATATGCTCAACTAATTTCAAAAAATTTCTGTACGTAATTCAATAGAGAAAGAATAGTCTTTTCAAGAAATGGTAATGGAACAATTGGACATTCATAGGTACAAAAATGAAATTTGTTCTATACCACATACATTGCAGAAAATTAATTAAAAATGAATCTTAGATGTATATTTAAAGTAGAAAATTACAAAATGTTTAGAATATAAAAAGTGATACAAATATTTCTGACTTTGGATTAGGCAAAAAAAAAAAAAAAAAAAAGTCCTTAAACACAATACCAAAAGCACGATCCTTAAAAAATAAAGAAAAAGATAAATTGGAGCTCAGTAAAATTTAAACTTTTGTGATACAAGTTGAAGTTACCAGAAATAAATTCAGGATCAAGTTGATAATGTTCCACATTGCACATGAGGAACCTGCATACATTTCTAGGGAGATACAGGTGTGTGTGTTTGCAGAGGGAGGAGAGTATAAGGTATGGACAGCTATCTCCTTCTGTATATTAATACATGTGACCTTGGGTGAAGAGTGGTCAACCTCAGGCATTATGGAGAAGTGGACAACCAGTCAAACACTAGATTCTTATATCCTTCTTTCAGAAGTGCTAGAATCCTCCATTTTCTCAGGTTCATTTAACTTTCAAAGCCGGGAAGCAAGATTTAAACTTAGAATTAACCAAATCTCTCACTTAAAGAAATGTACAGAATCCTGTTCTATTCTGCTGCCTTCCAGCTGTTTCAGCCAGTTTTTAACCTTTAGAGGCTTCGGTGTCCTTTTCTGAATTATATAAATCATAATGTTTATTTTAAAATATGCATTATTTTGTGGATTAATTGATGTAATGAACTTAAAGTGCTTGATATTCTCTTAATAAATTGTTATTATTATAATTATTTTTTCTAAGTAGGTTGATCTGAACCAGATGGTACTATAAAGTCCTGATTTCCTGAAATTTTAAATGTCTGAGATAACTTCAATGTATGGATTTGTGTATGAAAGAGAGAGGGAAATTTGTACATGGAAGAGAGGGAAAAAATTTCGGTAAGTGCATTGGTGCTGAGCCTCTACAACCTGCACCAATGCAGTGACAGGGGAGAAAGAACCACATGGTCAACAGGATATAGCCTTGTTACCTTTGAGTGCCAATTTCCTTTGACATTTTAATTATGTTCCTACTTAACATTGTAACCTTTAAACCTGATATGCATATGGAGAACAATGTTTATTGTTTTTTCTTTCTCATCTTTTGCACCCCGTTCCTCAACCATCTACTTGAACAATGTTAGTCCATGGCAATAAATAATTTGGTTCCAGTTGATTTTGCAAGTCACTGATTTTATTCATCTACCTCTGCACACCTAGATTACTCTTGATAATGATACATATTGGATAGTAAATTCGTATCTTTGTTTCTCCATCCTTCCTCATCTCAGATCTTCCTGGCAGGTAGGCTGACACTATCCAGACCATATTATTTTGTCTCCTGTTCTTCAGAAAGCTTGATGAACACAATGCAGACATTGCCACCTTAACTGCACTGGATTCTATTATAGCATTTTAGGGCTTCCTGAGAAACAGTGTTTGAGCCAGTCTAACTCGAAGTTGGAAAGTTAATGCCTGGAGACATGAGGGACACTACTATGCACAGCTTCGTAGGGGCATTTAGCTAGGATCTGTTTAGACATGGCTTATGTATTGAGTCCCTTTGAAACAACAGCAGGACTTATGCTGAAAGAAAATACAGGGAAAGACATGCAGGGACATTCCCAATCTGTCCTACCAATGGACTGGTTGAGATTCTAGAGAAAGAGGCAGGGATATCAGTGAAAAAGCATGTATTAGAGCAACTTCGTACTGAGAGCTGAAGCTACTTTCCAATGGATAGCAAGACTGGCAATGAGTTCACCATATTATGTCTGCATCTTCAGTAACTGCTCTACAGATTATACATGACTGAGGAACAAAAGTGGCCCAGTGCCAGGAGCTTGCATACAAGTTTCGGGAAAACACCTTGTATGTGTTCTTTTCTCTAAAAATGACATGCCTGTGGTGGGCAGTGTTCAAGACTATAGCAGCCAAAACTCGTCATGCTTCCAGGGATTTATGAGGAGAGATGCTCAAGGAAAGGAGAAGGGATGAAGTCAATCTTTTGTCAGGTATGAGATGCTAAAGATATCAAGCAACTCACACCCTTGAATGTTCCTTACATGACTCATTTTTCGTTAGAGTCCATGGGCAGTTTGGGGATATAGCTTGTAAACCATTTTTCCCATTTTTAAGGAACATTGGAACAGACCCTGCATTAACATTATATGCAAGTGTCTAGAATAAGCCCAGTTGCCACAATACCCACCAGGCTCATCAACATTGTTTTCCATCAGGTACCACAAGGTGGGAACCTAGACTTTATTTGAGACCACCATGAGTCATCACACATTTGATCTATGAGTTATAATTATTTTTGCAATTGAAATAATGACTATTTACTTCAGCTTCTTTATCTGGAATGTAGACACTGCACTTAGTTTTTAATAAGGCATACGTTCCCCCTTGTGCTGTGGTTAGAATATCCAGGGCTGTGTGGTTTGTTGCATTACCTTGCACAGAACTGCAGTTTCCTGATTTAGTGAAGAGAAGGTGCTCAGTCTCATTGAGGACCATGGTTATAAATTTGGGAGAGGTTTCTACCTTGAGCCTGATGCTTGATGTCACTATCACCTTGTTGGGGAACAAAAACAGAGATCAAATAACCCCACTAAGAAAATGCACACCTTTTCCAACTCCTCCTCCAAATAGGTTCAGTTAAGGACACTAGCATTTTATTTGGTATCTTAGAGTACATCCAGGGGAAGTCAAGAATACATCTCTCTATCCATCCAGGCTTCAGCCAAGGCCACATGTTTGTGCTGCATAACCAATCTGTCATTAGGCGAAATCCATTACATACTGGGGTATTGACTACAGTGAGTAGCAAAACCTATATTTAGGGCAAAGGTATAGGAGCAACTTTCAGGATATATATAGCCCAGACATCTAGTATTAATTGGATCCTGGTCTTTGGTGTTTTTGTTGTTGTCCTCAACATGGCCCCATATAATCCACCTGGCAGACATGTAAAGCTTTAGTATCTTTTGTTATAGGGTGAGATACAGTGGGCAGAGATTTGGGTTGCACTTGCCTGAGAGTGGGATGGTCCTGTCAGACTCTGACAATGTTCTCTCAGGAGACAGGCAAAACAGCATTTGTGCTGGCCTCCAGATTAGGTGAATACAGTGGGATATGTCTGTCTTGCCAGTCATTTCCACTGCCTGGGTCTTTGTGCCTCCATTCCCGGTAGGAAAATTTGCCTTACCGGGAATTGCCCCTGGGATTTATAGAAGGTCCCAGATATATTGCCATAGGTCAGACCCCCAAAAGGAACACCCATTTATAAGCCATATATTGGCTCCCCATTAGGTAATTTTAGGCAAAATTTTCCTATATGACATGCAAGGTGGCTCTTTAAGAGAGTGTCTACTCCCAGTACATTTGGAGATACAGGGTTATGCACACACACATCTGTAGGATGGAGGGACTTGCCTTGATTGAAGGAGGAGATGAGCCTTTTTCACCAGGATGGATGTGTCCATACTCCCATCAATATATGTCAGTGAATAAGAGATTCCTGTATGAGGGTGTATTCTGCTCCCATGTCTACTAGGAACAACACCTTTTGTTTATTTCATGGTTTCAGTGTACAGTTACCTCTTCACACAGGCTTCCCATCCCCCAGGATGGCCCTAGATCTTTGGGAAACATGGCTCTCCCCTGAAGAGAGATGATGTAAGGATTGTCATTTTATTTTATGTCTCCTCCTCCTCAGGGGATGCAGCTGTTCCTAACCCTTGTCTATGGGGCCTTCTGGTGTATTATTTTGGTTTCAGCCCCTTCCAGAATTTTAGCAGAACAGCATTGAGGCTTTTTGTCAGTTTTCTCTCACACCATCCAAGCTTTTCAACAGGCCCTGTCACACCTGTTTATAGGAAACTCTCTTAGCATTGGGTTCAGGGGGAGCCAGTTTTTCTTTTCCCCATATCTCACTCCCCTTTTAGGCACTCCAGACCCTGGATGTCCTGATATCCATCTCTTTCTCTCTTATCTGAGCAAGGGATTTCCTGCATCATCCACAGGGATACTGGCAAGAGGGTTTAAAATCTGGAGAATAGTACCTTCCAACTAGGAATTGCAACTTTTAATAATTTATTTCTCATATCTGCTATAAAAGTGGCATCCTCAGGCCAGAAGAGTGAGATATAAATAAATGCACCCATTGTTAGCTCTCTCTGCCACTGGAACAGCCAGAAGCCAGGACAGCCGAGAACTGCACTGAGGTAACACTATCCCTGGTTCCAGCCACATTGTGACACACATGGCAGGAGGTAGAGGGGATCCAGACAGACAGCAGGGTAGAGACTGCATTAGCCCTGGACTATGGAGCATCAGGCAGGAGAGAACACAGCTCAGTGGCTGGCAACTGTTCCCTGTGGGGCACCTGCTCTTCAGCCCAGGCTCTGACTATCTTGTCCCCAGTGGGCCATAAGGGAGCATGAAAAACACCCGTACCCCTGTTCTAGACTCCTGCTCCACATTCCCACTGGCCAACAGCTCAGCACTCCTGCTCCAGCCACCACTTCCTGACAAGACCACCCAGTCAGCTCCACTATCCCAAGGTCTTACTAGCCATGCCACCAGTGTCTCCTTAGAATTCTGACAGAAAGCACTTATTATCTCAATGAGCTCTGTCAGGGTATATTTCCAGATGCAATATTTTTGATTCCCTGGCAGAGGGGGTCCTTGAGCTCTTGTTGGTCTATTTTATCTTATTTTGCGTAAAGGGAAAACCATGCAGGGATTCTTCACATCCTTCTACTTCTGAGATGATTACCTCCACTGACTCATCCAACTAACTCTGACTTTCTAGAGGATTCCAGGTCTTTATATCCCAACCAGGAGCCCTAACTATAGTGCCTAACTTTATTTTAAGGAGCCTTTTCCACATCATTGTACATATGGGCAGGCCAGGGTATTAGACTCCCCTTCTTTCACCTTCTCTAACATATCAATTACCAGCAAAGTTGCAGCTAATCTCAGGTTTTGTTCCAACTGCACCTCTTCCTTAGTTTATCTAGTTTGGCCTGAGCTGTTAACTGTGCTTCATTAACCACTTTTACTTCCCACAACAAGGTCCAGGCCATCCTATTCCAGCCCTAGCCATTCTGCCTCTTTGCTGGATGAGTACAGTTCTAGCCCTTCCAGAAGGGAGTTGAGAACTGCCCAAGTTTTTGGAATATCATCATACTCTTTGTGTAGCCTCCAGACATCAAAGAGATGTGCAATGGAGCCCCACATAGACCCTTGCAGCCAGCCCAGGATTTGCCTAATCAGTATGTCTTTTTCCCAGCTTATTTCTCTGGAATCCTGTTGATTACACCAATTGTTTCTTCATGTTGAAGAAACAAAGAGGGGGAGACCCAACCAAGATTTTCCCAAATTGCCCTCCCATGGGATCAAATGAGATTCTGCAGAAAGAAGCATTGAACTACAAGGTGATGAGACCAAAAGCACTTATTAGGGAAACTTACTTAAAGAGAGCTGCAGCTACCTCAAAATAGGTAGCAAGACTGGTGATAAGTTCACTTGAGTATGTCCACAGCTATGACAATATGCGCTGAAGAGTAAAGGTGGCTAAATACCAAAGGCTTGCTTACAGGTTTTGGGAAAACGTCTTGGTTTGTACTCTTTCCTCAAAATTAAGTTGAACTTGGGGTGGGCAATGTTCAAGGTTATAGCAGCTGTTCTGGTTTCTTAATGCTGCTGTTTATGCAAAACACCAGAAATGGATTGGCTTTTATAAAGGCGATTTATTTTGTTACACAGTTACGGTCTTAAGGCCATAAAAGTGTCCAAGCTAAGGCATCAACAACAGGGTACCTTCACAAAAGAACACCAATGGCATCTGGAACCCCTCTGTTGTCTGGGAAGGCACGTGGCTGGCATCTGCTTGCTCCCAGGTTGTATTTCAAAATGGTGTTCTCCAAAATGTCAGCATCAGCTTTCAATGGCCATCTTCAAAATGTCTCTCTATGCTGCAGCTCTGAGGTCTTTCTGTTTGTGAGCTCTTTTTAAAAAAGACTCCAGTGAACTAATCAAGACCCACACTGAATGGGTGGGGCCACACCTCCATGGAAACCTTCAATCAGAAGTCACACCCTAACCAAAGGTGTCACTCACAGTTGGGTGGGTCACATTTCCATGGGAATAACCTAATCCCAATATCCCACAAGATTGGATTAAAAGATCATGCCTTTTTCTTGGGGGTCATAATATATCCAAACTGGCACAGCAACCAAAGGTCAGCATGTTTCCAGGGAGTTATAGGGAGGGATGCCTGTGGAGAGGGGTGGGAGCAAGGTCAATCCTTGGTCATGTAGGAAATGGTACATTGTATCACACTATCAGGAATTATAATTTCTAAGAGTTTTCAAAGACATATTAATGATTTTATAGTCACATAATTTATTTTCTGTTCTTCCAAACCAAAGTTCCTTTAGGCATAGGAATAAAATAAATGACTTCTAGGACTTAAAAACTTGTGTTATATTTTGTGGAAATTCAAAATCTTTTACTTTATTTTTACTCTTAAATCTGTATTCAGTGGTCCCAGCTTCCAAATACGTGGAATATATATTAATTTCTCTTTGCATCCCTGATGGGTTTAGGGAATATTTAAAGTTAACTCCCTTTGCAAACTTGTAGAAGTTTCTAAGACATTGTACATTTCCAAAATATTTTTCAGAATTAACCTGAGTGTGTTTGAAGTACTGGTATGTATTTCTCTGTATTTACTTTAAATTTAGGTGTTGCAAAGGAATTAGAAGTGTGAGTATCTCAGGGGGAATTCTTCCAGATGCAGCCTAAAATTAACACCTGAAGGTCATTCAGGCTTGATGATCAGTGAATTATCCACTGATGTAGAGAGAATCCCACTAACCATGTTTTCAGTTGGCTTGATGCTACTGATATTTATTACATCTAACTTTACTCTTAGGGTTATAACTTCTCTTGAAGCATAAGATAATTTGATTACTATAAAAGTATCATACTTTGGCTTTAATTGTATATTATTTATAAGCCAAATTCTAATTGAAAAGTGTGGAGTTAAAGTTAATGAAAATTTCATTTTGGCAGTGAACCTCAGGGAGCCCATTCTTGAGTTTACATACATTCTTCCATATTCCTTGGTCTTAAAATTAAAAAAAAAAATAAGTTTCATTTGAACAATCAAACATAAGTTGACAACATGGTACATTTGATACTACTAGGAGAAAATTTGAACATGTGGTGGCAACTGTACCTTAACAATATCACTGTTCTTTTTATGCTATAGTGCACACACAAAAAACATGTATTTAGCCAATCTACCAAAGAAATAAAGCAAACATTTTCACTATACTGCAAGAAAAAATTAGACCAGTTGAGTTAAGACTTGCCTTAAGATAGTCAATCTATCATCAGAGTAACTTTTTTTTTTTCACCAATGGATGGTCGAAATTGTAGGTTAACTGATTGACCTCTTTAAATCTATGTTATGGTTTTGTTGTTACTGTTAATCTCTGCATTAACTTGGTTGTGTATGTGTGCATGAGGAAGGGCATATAAAGTTTTAAATAATTATAAATGGATGAGACTTCCTGCTCCCTCCCATCTCTCTCTACATTTACTTTAGAAAATCTGTAAATTGGTTTCCTTTGACCTTTCTAAACGTATGTAAATTTAAGATGTAAAAGTTTGAATAAGCCTCTTGCATAGTACACCACACAAGAGGGTCTATTTCTTTGTAATGTAATCAAGGAAGAGAGTGCACTTAACTTCCACTTTCCTGGAAAAGTTTAGCATTACTTCCAGGGGAAGTCCTAGCCCCAACTCCTAAATCTTCCTCTGAAACGTCTTGAGAATGTGTATTTAATGACTGTATCCCCTTAACCACATGAAAAGGGTGAGTTCTCTTTGCAATCTCATTGCTGATTGCCTGTTATACATCACATTCTGGTTTAAGGCTTAGTCAAAAATAAAACTTTCTTTCTCTTCTTCCTTTGTGAAATAGTTTTCTGAGTTGGAAAAAGATTTTGTTTTTATCTATGCTAAAATACTAGAAAAGATATTATTTTGGTGAGTTTATTTGAATACTTAATTTATGAATCAGGGCAGCTTCCAAACAAAACATGGAAAAGAGCTCCAGAAAAACAAATAAGAGAGAAAGGTTATATTAAGTGAATGGGGAAATTTAAAGTAAAAGTACTTGAATGGTTACTGTAAAATTCTTTTTATTTTTCTGTTTAGGAATTTGTTGACCTTGGGGTTAGGTGTGACACCTAGTGGACATAAGCATCCTTATATTAGATTTTTAAAATATATACTGTCTGTTGGTCTCCATTTGTTATATTTATCATTTATACTTTCTTAACAATGACAATATAAGTAGTTGCTAAGCCTCTAACTCCAAGAAGAAAGAAAGTAAAAGGAAAATGACCTGTGTGCCATAAACCATGTGTGACACTGGGATATTTCATATTACCTCATATATTCCTTAATATATTTCTGAATTATGTAACAATTTCTCAATTTTATAGATAAAGAAACTGAGGTTTGGAAATATTCAGCAATAATCTCATGTTCACAACTGCTCAGTTTATTTGAAATTCCTCAAGGTTTCTACCTGTGTCTTAGTCATATGTCTCACCCAAAATAAGATGTAAATACTTACTCAATTGAATTCAAATAAAATATTTCTTCTTTATTATTTAGCTGCAAATGCACTTCTCATATATACATATTTATGTTTCACTTATGGGGCCATTTTCTCATCTAACGTACCTTTTCTTTCCCTTGTATCCATGGAAACCTCTAGTATGTGGGAAATTATTCCATCTATTCCATAGGAAATAAACTAATTATTCATAGGTCTGCTTGATTTAGTTAAACATAGTGTTTCCTTGAGAGATTCTGTTTTTGTTTTTAGTAAAGAGACTGTCCACAGTTGTGCACCTGTGTGTGTGTGTATGTGTGTGTGTGTGTGTTACATGATGAGTGAGTCTGTGGGTGTGGTATTCGTGGACTTTGTTTTCTTGAGGAGGGATCATATGAAAGACCATCCCATTAGAGAGAACATATGCTACAAAACCATGAAACTTTAATTATCTTTTATTTTACCAGGACACAAAATTGTATTGGCAGAAATTATGATGAAAATTTATATTAAGCCCACAAGCAAAATCAATTGATCCAATATTAATGCAGTATTTGGTAGTTGCTCTTTCTAGTGTTCCTTTCCCAGCACTTATCACAAGTACTATTGATTGCAAAAAACCTACCAAGTGAACATATAGAATAATTTGATTGTTTTTCTCAGTATGTGACTATAAGTGCAGAATAATTAAGAAATATTTTGGGTTATGAATATGAAACTTTAAAATCCTGCCCATTAATATAAGTTTTTAGCTATAAAAGGTTTTAAAATCTACCATTCTTAATTTTATTAAAGGAATACATTTACTCAGCTTATAATCACTCATGTTATATTGGCACATTGTTTATTTCAGAAGCCAGTCAGAAGTCAACAGGCAGGAAGAAGTTTAGTTATCTTGGGGGATGGGGGTGAGGGGGCAAAGGAAAGATTGGAGACCAAATTAACCTGTGAATGACAGAGTTGTACATAACTTTCTGCCTTGGCTTCACCCTTGCTATGCATCACTCTTTTCTCATACTTATTTCTGTCTCTAAGCTTCTATTGAGTGGGAATAGTTAGGCACTTTTGTACTATTCTAATACCTTGTGAGGCCTATGATTATGTTCCCAACGTATCCTAGATATTTCAAAGTCATCTTTATTTCAAAAAGTTCTTTATTTCCTTTCTACATAAACCATCAAATTTCTCAGAACATTTTGATTTTTACTTAAATTCCTCTTAGACTACCTTTTTCATCTGAAAATGCTCAAAAGAGTCTTATTTTATTTGGGTTTTGATATTTTTAGTCTAAAATGAGCCATCATCTGAATTGGGACCATCATAAGGAAAAATGGACTAGCAGCTGTTTTTCCTAACCCTCATTATTCATGGAACTGGGAATGTATCATGTATGTATGTAGGATCTTTTCTTGCCAAACTCATGTTAAATTCCAGGTGATATATCAGAACCCCAGTGTTCAGAATATGTTCTCACATGCAGGGGATATTTTGTCCAGGGTGCATTACTGGTTCCAGAATTTATGCTCTGGATTCAGAAAGCACTCTTCATAATAGTCTTGCTCTTTGACCCAGTACAAAAATCATATAGTATTTCTAATTCAATTCTTGGCATAGCATGTAGAAAGTGCTCCATATGTGGTTGCAATAGATGCTCTTTTTTCTAGGATCTAAAAAAAATTATGTATCTTCCCAACAAGACTTGGATGGTGTGGCTAGTTAGAGGGGAACCAGGTTCTCTGACTTGGAAGGTCGAGTTTTAACCACTGTGCTGCACTGTCTCTGGTAGCAGCAGTGCAGTTCTATTCGTAATAGAAACTGAGTAAATGAGGCACGGTGTTTTCTTCCATCATCAGCTGGGGCATCATATTTTTGAAGAGAAGGCAAGAGAGAGATGTTGGTGATTTTCTTTCTGATGGTATCTGTAGACTTGGCTAAGGCTTTTTGGCTGAAGAACAAGTGTGTGCTCTGGCATCACCTTTACCTCAGGAGGAACAAAGAAGGTTGGAAGGCTCATTGACTGGCTCCACTCTCTGAACATCCTTAAAGTCCACCAGTGGTAACATTGTTTCTTTCCATCTTTTTTTTTATTAAATTCCAAGTTCCTTTAGCGTTGCATTCTCCAAATATTTCAACTCTTTTGTATTGCTCTCATCACTCATTTATTTTTGCCTCCCTAATATTGTAAATGCTGTGATAAATTTGAGATAACATGTAAAATGATCTCACTGCACCACAGTTATACCTAAAACATAAGGATGAACTAGACACATTATATTTTACTTAAACATATTCTTTTTCTTCAAAATGATGAAAGTTTTTCCTATGTCAAAGCTTTCATAGAAAGAGTATTATTCAAAGCTGCCTCTTAGTCCTGTACGTCAAAAGGCATCACTCAAGCTCTCTCTCTCTCTTATACATTCAAATGACCATATTATAATTGAGTTTATCTCTGGATCCACCTTGATAAATTTATATGTGAAAATCTCTAGGCCCACTGCAAATAGGTTTCTGGAACGGTAGACTCTGCAGAATGCCTAACATGTCCAGTTTGGGGAGGTTTTGGTCCATGTGCTTCTTCCAAGTGATTATGAACACCAGCCTCAGTGTTTTGGTTGTTTGACCCTGAAATGGATATATAATCTCATTTTAAATACAAGGGTAATTTATTTCTCCCTCTTTGAGCACAATTTGCTCATGTGGTCTTTGAAATTGTTTGCAAGGAATATCAGTCATGCTAGAAATGTGAACCACATTTACTTGCAACTTATTGTTCCTGGTAAGACTAGATATAATTCCATAACTACTACTTCTAATTGATGATACATTGGTACAGCTCATACAAATTTATAGTATTGTAAATCAATACCTAGGGACAGTATTTTTAAATAAAAAATGTATGATGGCAGTAGTAGCATCTTAATTTGCCAGAGCTATTATGACAAATACCACATGAGTTAGCATAAATAACAGGAAGTTTCATCTTGTCATTTTGTAGGCTATAAGTCTGTGATGGTTTGGAGCTGCAGGTACCCCAGAAAAACATGTTCTTAAACTTTATCCATTCCTGTGAGTGTGAATCCCCCATTGTTAGTATGACCTTTTGATGAGGTTACTTCAGTTAAGAGGTTGCCCACCCCAATCAGGATGGGTCTTAACCCTATTACTGGAGTCGTTTAAAAAGAGAATAAAAATCAAAGAGAAAACCACAGAGGGAGCAGCCAGAACCTGAACATCAGTGGAACCCAGAAGAGAAGGGAATGACGGGGAGAGTCCACTATGTTCACTGCCATGGGACAGAGGAGTCCAGGACCAAGAATCACCAGCAGTTAGCCCCAGAACACCAGTGTTTGGGAAGAAAGCATCTCATTGATGATGCCTTGATTTGAGCTTTTTCCCAAACTCAAATCATGACCTAATAAATTTCCATTGTTTAAGCCAACCCATTGCATGGTACTAGCTTTAGCAATGGAGAAAGTAAAACTTGTCCAATGTCATGCATTGTCCCCGAGCTTGCAGTGTTCTGGTGCTGGCTTGCTGGCAAATCTTTGGCTTCCTTGATGCATCTCTGCCCATGTTACATGGCATTTGATCTCTCTTTCCTTCTTTCTCTTCTACTTTCATGCTCAATTTCCTCTGCTTATAATGACTTCAAACATATTTAATCAAGTACCACCCTCCTTCAATTTGGCCATGCCTTAACTCGTAAAATCTTGTGAGGTCCTGATTACAAATGGGTTCACATCCATAGGACTGGGGATTTCTACTAGATTGTGTCTTCTGTGGGGAACATGATTAAATTCCCAATGGGAATATATTGCCAAGCAGTATTTCAGAATATTTGTACAATTTTATACTACTACCAGAAATATATAACCATTTAATTCTTCATAATGGCTGCTTCATTTCCCCTTCCCTCTCTTTTCTTGAATGATCTTGTTAAAGGTTTCTGACTTTTATTAACCTTTCCAAAAAAATGTGTTTTGTCTTTATAGATATTCTCTATTTAGAACTGTAAGTTAAGTAGTTAATATCTACCCTTAGTTTTATCATATCCTTATCTTCAAGCAATTTGGATTTAATTTGCTCTTATTATCCTAAATCTTGATACTAGGATACTTAGACCATCATTTACTGAAATTCCTTATTACTTAATAATAATGGTGGTATTACTATAAATTCTGTAGATTTTTAAAGGATATTAAGGTACAGTAATGAATGTATTATGACAAATAATTTCAACAATTTCGAATGGAAGAATACCTTGAATACAAAAATATCTTTTGTATTCAAGACATTGTTGAATAAAAAACTCATTAAAATAAATAATGGAAAATCTCAGTAGTTCTATCTCTTTTAAAAACATTGAGTTTGTTGTTTAAATCTTCCAACCAGAAAACCCATTGCCAATTGTGAATTATAGCTTAAATTGTGAATTATACCAAATATTTAATGATAAATAATGCCAATTCTACACAACATATCCAGATCTCATTCTATTAAACCAGCATTTCTCTGATACTTATAAATTATAGTAGCTTCCATATATTCATTCAGATTTTCTACATAGATGATCAAATAATCTCTAAATATAGGAAGTTTTACTTCTTTCTGCCCAATAAGGTGACTTTTTTGGGGGGGGAGTGTGTTTATTTAATGTTACAGAATATGAGAGCAACATACAAAAATCAATTATAGATTTAATACTAGCAAAAGAAATCAGAAATTTAATTTTAAATATAATTTTCATAACAAAGAGCCAAAAATTAGGGAGCTTAAAACAAAGAAATTTGTTGTCTAACAGTTCTAGAGGCTAGAAGTTCAAAATCTGTCAGCAGGACCATGCTTCTTCAGAATCCTATAGGGGTAAATCTTTCCTTGATCCTCTAGCTTATAATGTTTGCTGGAAATCCTTGGGGTACTGTGACATGTAATCTGTCACTACTATCTCTTCCTTCATTTTCACATTAGCTTCTTCCCCTGTGTCTGTCTGTGTGTCCAAATTTCCCTCTTATTACAAGAAGGTTGCATTAGATTAAGGCCCATCCTAATCCAGTTTCATCTCAAATTAATTAATTACTCCTTTAAAGACACTATTTCCAAGCAAGTTTACATTCACAGCGTCAGGGATTAGGATTTGAGTTTGTATTTTGGAGGGAATGAATTCAACCCACAACAGTCATTAACCATAGATAAACAAATTAAACACCTAAGGAGAAATGTGATATACTGTGGTGTAAGCATGTATATTGAAAACTACAGAATTATCCTGAGAGAACAGAAAGACCTTAGTAAATAGAAAGAAATATTGTTTTCATGGATTGGATGGCTCAACCTTCCTATGATTTCAACTCTTCTTATATTAATCTCTTGTTTAATGCAACCCCAAACAAAACCCAAATATGTGTTTTTTAATAAATTTACAGGCTTATCTTAATATCTCTATGGTAATTAAATGAATCTACATTAATCCCAGACTTTATAGAAAAAGTCGGAGAACTTGTACTATCTGATTTCAAGGTAAATTACTATCCCAGTGTTCAAAACAATGTAGTGTTTTCATGAAGTCAGACAAATAGTCAATGGAATAGCCTAGAAACTGTAGTGGTAGACCTGCACGTATATGCTAAACTAAATCTCAGCAAACATCTATAGGAAATTTGTTGGAGAAAGAATAGTCTTTCCAACAAATTTTGCTGCAATGATGATGCTGGTTAACATGGGGGTTCTCTGCCTGATGCCCGTAACAGCTAATCCATGATGCTGGGGTTTCAAAGGAAGAAAGAGTTTCATTAGAAAGTGCCAAGCAAGGAGAATAGAAGGCTTATGAGTCTTACATCTGTCTCCCTGAACTGCAGTAACTCTGGGAGTTTTATAGGATTGAAAGATACACAGTTTTAAGATACTGACCAGAATGGCTTAAGATGACAAAGTTAGAGATAGTCTAATTACTGGGCATGCCTAAATTCTTTACATGCTCAGTCACAGAACATATGTAAGAAAATGGCAGCCTCAATATTATGATGGGCATGATTTTCAGTATTATAATGAAATGTAGGTCACTTATAGATTAAGGTTGAAGTTACTGTGCATGTCAGTCAGGCCAATTCTGGTTAGAAATAGCTTTGTCTGGTAAGATATCTTAGGAATTGGGGTGATTCAGTTCTGGGCTGACTCAAATTCCTTCATTAATAAACATTAAGAGGCTGTCTATGTGATCACAAGACTTCAAAGTTGTAAAACAAGATAAGTGGGTACAAGTGGGGCAGGTCATAAGTTTTCATGAGCCTTTACAGTCAAAATGTAAAGATCATAGAGTTATACAATAAAACATCATTATCAAAGATCAAGGTATATAGGGAACAGTTCAATGAGTTTCAGTAGTTTCAGGAATTTACTTTTGGATATTCTACAATATACTAGAAGGTAAAAAGTCACCTATATGATGACTCAATAACTATAAATATTTGTTAACTCTTAACTTTCACTTAAAATTAGACATCCATATGTACAAAAAAAGAAACCTCAATCTATACCTCACACATCGTACAAAGTGAATTCAAAATGGGTCTTAGAACTACATGTAAAATGTAAATGTACAAAATATTTCAAATAAAATAGGCAAAATACTTTCTGGTTTTAGAATAGGCAAAAAAGTCCTAAAATCCAATATCAAAAGTATGTTCTTATAAAAAAATGAATTGGAGGGGTGGGGCAAGATGGCAGAGTGGTGAGGTGTATGTTTTAGTTACTCCTCCAGAGCAGTAGGTAGAAAGTCAGGAACTGCATGGACCAGACACCGCAGAGCAATCTGACTTTGGGCATACTTCATACAATACTCAGGAACAAGTGGAACTGCTGAGATCAGCAAAATCTGTAAGTTTTTGCATCCAGAGGACCTGCACCCCTCCCTGCCAGGCTCAGTCTATGGGAGGAGGGGCCATCAGCACTGGGAATGAGGAGGGAGAACTGCAGTTGTGGCCCTTATCAGAAACTCATTCTACTGATCCAAACTACAAGCATTGATAGACTGAGACCAGACACTGGTGAATCCAGGAGCAGCCAGCCCAGAGGAGAGGAGATAGGGATAGCAAAAACAGGAAAGAAAATCCAAAAATAAAAGTGGAAACTTTTTGGAGTTCTGGTGATCATAGAATGGGGAAGGGCAGGGCTCAGGCAGAGTCAGGATCATATGTAAATCCAGAAGGTGAGTTCCCTTGTGTGAAGAGCCAGTTTCCCTGCTTTTTTGATTGTTCCTTAATGGCCCTAATCTCCTTGTCTCTTAGCATTTCAGTAACCCATTAGATATGCAAGGAGGGCTTTTACCTTCTTTTTTTAAAAAAAAAACTTTTTGTCTTTTTCTAAAAAAAATTACTCTAAGAAGCCCAATACAGAAAGCCTCAAAGACTTGCAATTTGGGCAAGTAAAGACAAGAGCAGAACTAAGAGACCTCTGAGACACAAGGCAATAAGTCCAGTGGCTGAGAAAATTTGCTAAATGCCACAACTTCCCAAGAAAATGGGGGCATCCCCTCACAACAATCTTCCCCGTGGGCAGGAAACACTCCTGCCAGTTGCAGGCTCCACAGCTCAGAGCTGCCCCAGACAAACCAGTGTGATGGGTAGTGTTTCCAACAACACATGCACACACCACAAAATTGGCCATGGACATTAGCCTTCCATGAACCCTCAGCTGGTTGTTCCAGATTTGAGAAGGTGGAGCAGTGTGAATGAACTTGCCCCATTCAGTGAAACTTTCAGTAGACTGGGAGTATCACTACACAGCTCTGCAGCTCAGAACTGCCCTGGGGGGACAGCACTCAACTGTGACATAACACAGTCATCCCTCAACAGAGGATGTGGGGGTTCATGGCCTGGAACAGGGACCCACACGCAAGTCTCAGGGGCCACAAACCAATACCAAGGACTTGTGGGTCAGTGGCAAAGACAAACTGTGACAGGACTGAACTGAAGGATTAGACTATTTCAGCAGTTTTAAATCTCCAGGAACACCAGGGAGAACTGATTGTTAGAGCCACCCCCCCCCCAACCACCCAGACACACACCCCATATGCAGGGTGGGCAACACCAACTACATATACAAGCTTGGCACACCAACTGGACCCCACAAGACTCACACCCCCACTCACCACAAAGACAAAGTTGGGCAGAACTGGCTTGAGAGGAATAGGTGGCTTGCAGACACAACCTGCTGGTTAGTTACAGTGTACTCCATGAAGCTGTGGATCTGACAAATTAGAGATAAGGGTTTTAATTGGTCTACAAATCCTAAAAGAACCCTATCAAGTTAAGCAAATGCCAAGAGGCCAAAAACAACAGAAAATTTTAAAGCATATGAAAAACCAGACGATATGGATAACCCAAGCCCAAGCACCCAAATAAAAAAATCAGAGGATACACAGTACTTGGAGCAATCAATCAAATAACTAAAGATGAACAAGACCATGGCACAGGATATAAAGGACATGAAGAAGAGCATGGCACAGGATATAAAGGGCATCAAGAAGACCCTAGAACAGCATAAAGAAGAAATTGCAGGAGTAAATAAAGAAAAAGACAATCTTATGGAAATTAAAGAAACTGTTGAGCAAATTAAAAAGATTCTGGATACGCATAGTACAAAACTAGAGGAAGCTGGACAAGGAATCAGTGACCTGGAAGATGACAGAATGGAAAATGAAAGAGCAAAAAAAAGAATGGGGGAAAAATTAAAAAAAATTGAAATGGACCTCAAAGATATGATAGATAACATAAAGCATCCGAATATAAGACTCATTGGTTTTCCAGAAGGGGAAGAAAAGGGTAAAGGCCTAGAAAGAGTATTCAAAGAAATTGTTGGGGAAAGCTTCCCAAATCTTCTAAACACCATAAATATGCAAATCAATGCCCAGGGGAAGCCAAATAGAATAAATCCAAATAACTCCACTCTGAGACATATTCTGATCACACTGTCAAATATGGGAGAGAAGGAGCAAGTTCTGACAGCAGCAAGAAAAATGCAATTCACCACATACAAAGGAAACAGCGTAAGACTAAGTAGTGACTGCTCAGCAGCCACCATGGAGGCAAGAAGAGAGTGGCATGGCATATTTAAAATTCTGAGAAAGAAAAATTGCCAACCAAGAATTCTTTATCCAGCAAAGTTCCCCTTCAAATGTGAGGGAGAGCTTAAATTTTTCACAAACAAATGCTGAGAGAATTTGCTAACAAGAGACTTGCCCTACTTGAGATACTAATGGGAGCCCTACAGACAGAGAAACAAAGGAGAGAGAGATATGGAGAAAGGTTCAGTACAAAGAGATTCAGTATGGGTATATTAAAGGACATTAAGAGGGAGAGGGAAAAAATATCTATGACAAACAAAAAACCAAAGGATAAGATGACTGATTCAAGAAATGCCTTTGCGGTAATAATGTTGAATGTAAGTGGATTAAACTCCCAAATTTAAAGATATAGATTCACAGAATGGGTCAAAAAAAAATGAACCATCAATATGTTTCATACAAGAGACTCATCTTAGACACAGGGACACAAAGAAATTGAAAGTGAAAGGATGGAAAAAATATTTCCTGCAAGCTACAGCCAAAAGAAAGCAGGAGTAGCAATATTAATCTCAGATAAAATAGACCTTAAATGCAAGAATGTTATGAGAGACAAACAAGGCCACTCCATAATAATAAAAGGGGCGATTCAACAAGAAGAAATAACAATCATAAATTTTTATGCACTCAATCAAGGTGCCACAAAATACATGAGACAAACACTGGCAAAACTAAAGGAAGCAATTGATGTTTCCACAATAATTCTGGGAGACTTCAACACATCATTCTCTCCTATAGATAGATCAACCAGACAGAAGACCAATAAGGAAATTGAAAACCTAAGCAATCTGATAAAAGAATTGGATTTAACAGATATATATAGAATGTTACATCCCAAATCACCAGGATACACATTCTTGTCTAGTGCTCATGGAACCTTCTCCAGAATAGATCATATGCTGGGACATAAAACAAGCCTCAATAAATTTTAAAAAAATTGAAATTATTCACAGCACATTCTCTGACCACAATGGAATACAATTAGAAGTCAATAACCATCAGAGACTTAGAAAATTCACAAATACCTGGAGGTTAAACAGCACACTCCTAAACAATCAGTGGGTTAAAGAAGAAATAGCAAGAGAAATTGCTAAGTATATAGAGATGAATGAAAATGAGAACACAACATACCAAAACCTATGGGATGCAGCAAAAGCAGTATTGAGGGGGAAATTTATAGCACTAAACACATATATTAAAAAGGAAGAAAGAGCCAGAATCAAAGAATTAATGGATCAACTGAAGAAGCTAGAAAATGAACAGCAAACTAATCCTAAACCAAGGAGAAGAAAAGAAATAACAAGGATTAAAGATGAACTAAGTGACATAGAAAACAAACAAACAAAAAAACAATAGAGGATAAAGAACACTAAAGTTGGTTCTTTGAGAAGATCAACAAGACTGACAAGCCCCTAGCTAGACTGACAAAATCAAAAAGAAAGAAGAGCCATATAAACAAAATAATGAATGACAAAGGTGACATTACTGCAGATCCGAAAGATATTAAAAAATTATAAGAGGATACTATGAACAACTCTATGCCAACAAACTGGATAATGTAGAGGAAACGGACAATTTCCTGGGAACATATGAACAACCTAGACTGACCAGAGAAGAAATAGAAGACCTCAACCAACCAATCACATGCAAAGAGATCCAATCAGTCATGAAAAAGCTTCCCACGGGTAAATGTCCAGGGCCAGATGGCTTCACACGGGAATCCAACCAAACTTTCCAAAAAGAACTCACACCAATCGTACTTAAACTCTTTCAAAACATTGAAGAAAATGGAACATTACCTAACTCATTTTATGAAGCTAACATCAATCTAATACCAAAACCAGGCAAAGATGCTACAAAAAAAGAAAACTACAGACCTATTTCCCTAATAAATATAGATGCAAAAATTCTCAACAAAATACTTGCAAATCGAATCCAAAGATACATTAAAAAAATCATACATCACAACCAAGTGGGGTTCACTCCAGGCATGCAAGGATGGTTCAACATAAGAAAATCAATCAATGTATTACAACACATTAACAAATTGAAAGAGAAAAAGCAAATGATCATCTTAATAGATGCTGAGAAAGCATTCAACAAAATCCAACATCCCTTTTTGATAAAAATACTTCAACAGGTAGTAACTGAAGGAAACTTTCTCAATATGATAAAGAGCATATATGAAAACCCCATAGCCAGCATAGTACTCAATGGTGAGAGACAGAAAGCCTTCCCTCTAAGATCAGAAACAAGACAAGGATGCCCGCTATCTGCACTGTTATTTAACATTGTGCTGGAAGTGCTAACCAGGGCAAACCAGCAAGACAAAAAATAAAAGGGATCCAAATTGGAAAGGAAGAAGTAAAACTGTCATTGTTTGCAGATGATATGATCTTATATCTGGAAAACCCTGAGAAATCAACGGTACAGCTACTAGAGCTAACAAGTAAACTTAGCGAAGTAGCAGGATACAAGATTAACACACATAATTCTGTAATGTTTCTAGAAATGAACAAACTGAAGAGACACTCAAGAAAAAGATACCACTTTCAATAGCAACTAAAAAATCAAGTACCTAGGAATAAACTTAACCAAAGATGTAAAAGTCCTATACAAAGAAAACTATATAACTCTACTAAAAGAAATAGAAGGGAACCTTAAAAGTTGGAAAAAATATTCCATGTTCATGGATAGGAAGGCTAAATATCATTAAGATGTCAATTCTATGCAAACTCATCTATAGATTCAATGCAATCCTAATCAAAATTCCAACAACCTACTTTGCAGACTTGGAAAAGCTAGTATTCAAATTTATTTGGAAAGGGAAGATGCCGTGAGTTGTTAAAGACACTCTAAAAAAGAAAAATGAAGTGGGAGGAATTACACTCCCTGACTTTGAAGCTTATTAAAAAGCCACAGTTGTCAAAGCAGCATGGTACTGGCACAAAGATAGACATATTGATCAATGGAATTGAATTGAGAATTCAGAGATAGGCCCCCAGATCTATGGCCAACTGATCTTAGATAAGGCCCCCAAAGTCACCGAACTGGGACATAACAGTCTTTTCAACAAATGGGGCTGGGAGAGTTGGATATCCATATCCAAAAGGATGAAAATGGACCCCTACCTCACACCTTACACAAAAATTAACTCAAAGTGGATCAAAGATGTCAATAGAAAGGACAGTGCCATAAAACTCCTAGAAGATAATGTAGGGAAACATCTTCAAGACCTTGTATTAGGCAGCCACTTCCTAGACTTTACACCCAAAGCACAAGCAACAAAAGAAAAAATAGATAAATGGGAACTCCTCAAGCTTAGAAGTTTCTGTACCTCAAAGGAATTTGTCAAAAAGTTAAAGAAGCAGCCAACTCAAGGGAAAAAATTTTTGGAAACCATGTATCTGATAAAAGACTGATATCTTCCATATATAAAGAAATCCTACAACTCAATGATGATAGTACAGATAGTCCAATTATAAAATAGGCAAAAGATATGAAAAGACAGTTCTCTGAATAGGAAATACAAATGGCCAAGAAGCACATGAAAAAATGTTCAGCTTCACTAGCTATTAGAGAGATGCAAATTAAGACCACAATGAGATACCATCTCACACCAATTAGAATGGTTGCCATTAAACAAACAGGAAACTACAAATGCTGGAGAGGATGTGGAGAAATTGGACCTCTTATTCATTGTTGGTGGGACTGTATAATGATTCAGCCACTCTGGAAGTCAGTCTGGCAGTTCCTTAGAAAACTAGATATAGAGTTACCCTTTGATCCAACGATTGCACTTCTTGGTATATACCCGGAAGATCTGAAAGCAGTGATATGAACAGATATCTGCATGCCAATGTTCACAGCATCATTATTCACAATTGCCAAGAGATGAAAACAACCCAAATGTCCTTCAACAGATGAGTGGATAAATAAAATGTGGTATATACACGATGGAATATTACACGGCAGTAAGAACGAATGGTGTCGTGAAACATATGACAACATGGATAAACCTTGAAGACAATGCTGAGTGAAATAAGCCAGGCACAAAAAGACAAATATATGCTATCACTAATGTGAACATTGAAAAATATAAAACAAATGGTTTATAATGTAGAATGTAGGGGAACTAATGATAGAGAGCAATTAAGCAAGGGGGAACAATAGTCCAATAAGAACAGATAAGCTATTGTGGGTAAATTTAGTGTTCTGGGAATGCCCAGGAATGACTATGGTCTGTTAATTTCTGATGGGTATATAGGAACAAGTTCACAGAATTGTTGCTTTATTAGGTTACTTTCTTGAGGTAGAGTATGAACATGTTGGCAGTAAAGTAGTTATCTTAGGTTAGTTGTCTTTTTCTTACTCCCTTGTTATGGTCAGTTTGAAATGTTTTTTATTTATGTTTTTTTGATTTTTTATTATTTTCATGTACTTGATTTAAAATAAAAGTTAACTAAAAAAATGAAAAAAAAAATATGAAGAGCCCCCGTGGGGAGCTGGGGGAGAATGCAGGGGCATTGGGCTTCCCCACCTCGATGGTTACTAACGTGCTCATAGGGTCTGGTGGTTTGATGGGTTGAGCCCTCTACCACAGGACTTGCCCTTGGGAAGACTGTTACTGCAAAGGAGAGGCTAGCCCTCCCTATAATGGTGCCTACCTCTTCCCAAATACCTCTTTGTTGCTCAGATGTGACCCATCACTGCCCTTACCCCTTAGGGGGGATCAGACACCCAGGGGAGTGAGTCTGCCTGGCAACGTGGAATATGACTCCTGGGGGGGAATCTAGACAGAGCATCATGGGATGGAGAACATCTTCTTGACCAAAAGGGGGATATGAAAGGAAATGAAATAAGGTTCAGTGGTAGAGAGATTCCCACAATAGCTGAGAGATCACTCTAGTGGGCACTCTCATGCACAATATAGACAACCCTTTTTAGGTTCCAGTGAATTGGAGTAGCTAGCAGTAAATACCTGAAACTATCAAACTACAACCCAGAACCCATGAATCTTGATGAGAATTGTATAAAAATGTAGGTTATGAGTGGTGACAATGTGATTGGGAAAGCCATATGGACCACGCTCCCCTTTGTCTAGTTTATGGATGGATGAGTAGAAAAATGGGGAAGGAAACAAACAAACAAAGGCACCCAGTGTTCTTTTCTACTTTAATTGCCCCTTTTCACTTTATTATTCTTGTTATTTTTGTGTGTGTGGTAATGAAGGTATCAGGGATTGAATTTGGTGATGAATGTACAACTATGAAATGGTACTGTGAACAATCAAATGTACAATTCATTTTGTGTGACTGCATGGTATGTGAATATATCTAAATAAAATGAATTAAAAAATGAATTGGAACTCATCAAAACTAAAACTTTTACAGAAAAACATATTGAGATGACAAGAGATGAATTCATAATTGAGTTGGTAATGTTCCGCATAGCACATGAGACACAAACATACATTTCTAGTGAATGTCTAGATGTGTGCATTTGTGGAGGGAGGACAGTAAGAGGTAGGAACAACTACTTTCTTCTCTGTATCAATATGGGTAAACTTGAATGAATAATGGTCAACTTCAGGCATTATGGTGAAGTTCTGAACCAGTCAATCTCCGGGTTCATTCATTCTGAAGTGCTGGAGTCCTTCACTTACTCAAGGCTACTTAAGTTTCAAAGCCTGGAAGAAAGAGTTAAACATAGATTTACCCATTTCTTTCAATTAAAGAAAGACAGAGTCCTGTTCAGAAGCCTACTGGTTGTTTGAGCTGGTTTATAACCTCTATAAACTTCAGTGATATTTGAAAAATAGAATTCAAAATACTTACTTCAAAATATGTGTTAATTGATATAATGAACTTAAAGGGCTCAATATTTTCCCAATAAATTATTATTCTTAAGCAGTTTGATCAGAACCAGAGATGGCACTCTAACTTAATGATTTCTTGAAGGTTTAAATGTGTGGAAAAACCTTTAATGTATAGATCTATATATGGAAGAGAGGGACCAGCTGAATCTCAGTATGTGCACTTGGGGCTGAACCTATACAACCTGTGTCAAGCAGTGACTTAGGGGAAAGAACTGCATGGTAAACAAGAGAAAAGACAGGCTATATTTTGAGTGTTGATTTCCTGTGACATTTTCAGTATGTTTTCACTTAATTATAGATCATTTCCAACCCTGATAGGCACACATGGGGGAAATGTTTATGCTTTTTTTTTTTTTTTAATTTAATTTGCTTTTGTCTCCCATTACTCAACCATTTATTTCAGCAATGTTAGTCCCTGGCAATAAATAATGTAGTTATAGTTGATTTTGCAGGTCATTGATTTTCTTGGTCTATTTGATTTTATTGGTCTATCTACTTAAATTACTCTTAAAAATGATCCTTATGGAACAATAAATTACTGCCTTTGGTTCTATGTAATTCCTTATCTCAGATTTTCCTGGCAGCTATCATAATATCATTCCAGGCTACAATGTCTTTTCTCCTATTCTTCAGAAAGCTAGATTAGCACAGAGCCTGCAGAATTCCCAAGTTGCACTGGGCCTACAGAGAAACAGTGCCTGAGAAAGGCCAACTGAAAGATGGAAAATAAATTCTCTGAGGTCCAAGGGTCATTATACTTTACAGTGATTTACAGACAACTGGCTAGGATCTGTTTAGACATGCCTCAGGGAAAATAATTTCTAAGAGTTTTAAAGAACTATTAATTCTTGCATTGTTACATTAATTCATAGTCTGTTTTCTAAATCATATTTCCAACAAGCATGGGTATAAAATAGAAAGCATGATTGAAATAGATGTACTTAGCAACCAGCAGAATCCCCACATTGGTTCCCTGATTCATGCAGTGGAGGCTATTATGGTAGAAAAAGCTAAGTGGTAGCCACTAGAATTGCCCCTACCTAGCAAAATAGTAATCCAGAAGCAATGGCAGATCCCTGGAGGCATTTCAGAGACTAGTGCCATTCTTAAGGACTTGAAGGATGCAGGGATGGTGATTTCCACCACATCCCCAGTCAATTCTCCTGTTTGAACTGTGCAGAAAACAGATTGGTCTTGGAAGAAGACAGTGGATTATAATAAACTTAACCAGGTGGTGATTCCAATTGCAGCTGCTGTTCCACATGTGGTATCATTGCTTGAGAAATCAACACATCCCCTGGTACCTGGTGTGCAGCTATTGATCTGGCAGATGCTTTTTTTTTTCACAATAGCTGTTAGTAAGGACCACCAGAAACAGTTTGCCTTCAGCTGACATGGCCAGAGTGTACCCTCAATTTCCTACCTCAGGTACATGTCAACCCTCCAGCTTTATAACATAATCTTGTCCACAGGGACCTTGATCATTTCTCTCTCCCACAAGACATCACACTGATCCATTATATTGATGATACCATGTTGAATGGACCTAGTGATCAAGAAGTAGGAACCACTCTAGACTTATTGGTAAGGCATTTGTGTGTCAGAGGATAGGAGATGAATCCAACAAAAATTCAGGGGCCTTCCACCTCAGTGAAATTTCTAAGTGTCCAGTGGTGTGGAGACTGTTGAGATATCCCCTCTAAGGTAAAGGATAAAAGCTATTGCATCTGGTCCCTCCTATGACCATAAAAGAAGCACACACCTAGTTGGCCTCTTTGGATTTTGGAGGCAACATATTCTTCATTTGGGCGTGTTACTCCAGCCCATTTACTGAGTGGCCAGAAAAGCTGCTAGTTTTAAGTGGGGACCAGAATAAGAGGAGGCTCTGCAACAGGTCCAGGCTGCTGTGCAAGCTGCTCTGCCACTTGGACCATATGATCCAGCTGATCAAATGGTGCTGGAATTGTCAATGGCAAATAGAGATGATGTTTGGAGCCTTTCGCAAGCTCCTATAGGAAAATCACAACTCAGGCCCTTGGGAGTTTAGAGTAAAGCCTTACCATCCTCCTCAGATAACTATTCTCTTTTTGAGAAACAGCTTTAGGCCTGTTACAGGGCCTTAGTACGAAAAAACACTTAACTATGGGCCACCAAGTTACCATGAGACATGAGTTGCATATCAAGAGGTGGGTGTTACTTGACTGACCAATCCATAAATTTGGGTGTGCACAGCAGCATTCCATCATAAAATGGAAAAGGTATATATGAGATAGAGCTCGAGCAAGTCTTGAAAGCATGAATTACATGAGGAAGTGGCCCAAATGCCCATGGCCCCCACTCCTGCCACTTTACCTTCTCTTTCCCAGTCCAGAACTATGGACTCTCAGGGAGTTCCTTCAAGTCAGTTGACTGAGGAAGACAAAACACGGGCCTGTTTTACAGATGGTTCTGCATGATATGCAGTTATCACCCAAAAGTGGACAGTTGCAGCGCTGCAGCCCCTTTCTGGAATGCCATGAAAGACAGTGCTGAGGGGAAATCCTACCATTGGGTGGAACTTGGAGCAGAGTACCTGGTTGTTAAGTTTGCTTGGAAGGAGAACAGGCCAGAGGTGTGTTTCCGAACTGATTGATGAGCTGTTGCTAATGGTTTGGCTGGATGGTTAGGAACTTGGAAGGAACATGATTGGAAAATTGGTGACAAAGAGATCTGCAGAAGAGGTATGTGGATAGAACTTTCTGAGTGGGCAAAAAAACATGAAGTTATTTGTGTCCCATGTGAATACTCACAAGAGGGTAAATTGAGCAGTGTAAGCTTTTAATGATCAAGATGACCCATTCTGTGGATACCAGAATTTTTCCCCAGCCGCTCCTGTTATTGCCCAATGGGCTTATGAACAAAGTGGTCATGGTGATAGTGATAGAGGTTATGCATGGGCTTAGCAACATGGACTTCCAATCACAAAGGCCAACTGGTCCACAGTCACTGCTAGTACATAGCCTGCCAGCAGCAGAGACCCATGCTCAGTCTCTGATATGGCACAATTTCCCAAGGTTATCAGCCTGCTATCTGGTAGCAGGTTGATTATATTGGACCATGTGCCAGTTTGAATATGTTGTGTCCCCTCAAACACCATTACCTTTGATGTAATATTGTGTAGGCAGACATTATCAGTGTTGATTAGATTGTAATTCTTTGAGTGTTTTGTTGGAATGCACCCCACCCAGCTGGGGTGATGACTCTGATGAGATATTTCCATGGAAGTGTGGCCCCATCCACTCAGGGTGGGCCTTGATCAGTGGAGCCATATAAATGAGCTGACAGACAGATGGAATGCAGCACAGCCAAGAGTGATGTTTTGAAGAGGAGCTACAGCCAAGAGGGACACTTTGAAGCATGCACTGGAACTGAGAGAAGAGCTTCAGCTTACAGAGACATTTTGGAGATGGCCTTTGAAAGCTGACTTTTGCTCTGGAGAAGCTAAGAGAGGACAAACACCCCAAGAGCACCTGAGAGTGACCTTTTGGAGAGAAGCTGAAGCCTATAGAGGAACATCCTGGGAGAAAGCCATTTTGAAACTAGAACTCTGGAGCAGATGCCAGCCACATGCCTTCCCAGCTAACAGAGGTTTTCCAGACACTATTGGCCATTCTCCAGTGAAGGTACCTGATTGTTGATGCTTTACCTTGGAAACTTTATGGCCTTAAGACTGTAACTGTGTAATTAAATAAACCCCCTTTTATAAAAGCCAATCCATTTCTGGTGTTTTGCATTCTGGCAGCATTAGCAAACTAGAACAGATTTTGGTACCAGGAGTGGGGTGCTTTTGCTGCTGAGCTTGCAAATACCAAACATGTTGGAATGGCTTCTTAAATGGATAAGGGGAAGATTCTTGAAGAATTGTGAGGAGCTTGATGGAAAAGGTCTAAACTGCTTTGAAGAGACTGTCTATGGAAATACAGACTCTAAAGATGCTTCTGATAAGGACTTGAACAGAAATGATGAATGTGTTGTGAATTGGAAGAGAGGTGATCCTTGTTTTAAAGTGGCAGAGAATTTGGCAAAATTGAGTCCTGGTGTCAGAGGGAATGAAGAATTTGAAAGTGACAACCTGGAATACTTAGCTGAGGAGATCTCCAGACTATGTGTGGAGGATGTACCCTGGCTTCTCCTTGCAGCTTACAGTAAAATGTGAGTGGAGACAGATAAACTTAGAACTGAACTCTTGGATTCAAAGAAACAAGAAACTGATGGTTTGGAAAATTCCAGGCTTTCAGGGGGATGATCCTCAGAAGCTACAGCCCAACATGAGGATTTAACTAAACATGGAACCCAGCTGCCATTTCAATACAAGCCAAGATTGGAGATGGAGTTATGCAAAAAGGATTTGTGGAAAGTCCTATTGTCTGATGGCTTTGACCCCTGTGTGCTTCATGCAAAGCCAACAGAATTTTTGCAAGATCTTTATAGACAGAGCCATTGCCAGTTTGGACTGGAGGAGACAAAGAACAAATTGAAGGAAAAATTTCTTCAAAGATAGAGCCATGGAGGTTGAGGTCTGGAGTCAAGAGGTCTCGGGCTGGGAGAGCAGAGCACATGGAAAGGGTGAGTTTGCCCTGGAGGTCAAGGGTGGGCCTTCTGCCTCAATGCTCAGGAAATGTTCTGCAACCCCAAGCCCCAAAGAGGGTGGAGCACATTCTCAGGGAATTGGGCAGAGCCGGCTGCCACCACACTGTTCTGAAGGGTTTGAGCATGTGCCCCGGAGATGGAAGGAATCCGGGTGCTGCCCCAATGTTTGAGGATGGTGGGGCCAAGAAGGTAGTCTCCCCAATGTGTGGATATGTTGGAGCACTCACCCAAGCATTTGGAGAGGAAAGGGCTGTCACAGAGGCCCTTAGGAAGGGATAGACTCCCATCTCAAGCCCCAAGTATGCAACATCGTTTGTAAATGACTCTCAAATCTAGTGGAGTTTGTTCTGCAGGTTTTAGGAAATGTTTTGGTCCTGTTAACCCTGCTTTCCTTACTCTTTCTTTCCTTGTGGCAATGGGAATGTTTGTCCTACGAATGTCCCTCCTTTGTGTATTGCAAGGACATAGGTTGTTCTAAGTTCACAGATTCACCGCTAAAGGAAAATTATGCCTTAGGACTGACCATACCCATAACTGATTTTGATGGGATCTTGTACTTGACTATTGTTACCGAAATGATTAAGTTTCTGTGATATTGTTGTGGGATGAATTTTTTTGTATATGGAAAGATAATGTCATTTTGGGGTCCGGGGGTGGAATGTGCCGGTTTGAATATGTTGTGTACCCTCAAATGCCATTATCTTTGATGTAATCTTGTGTGGGCAGACATTATCATTGTTGATTAGATTGTAATTCTTTGAGTGTTTCGTTGGAATGCACCCTGCCCAGCTGTGGATGATGACTCTGATGAGATATTTCCATGGAAGTGTGGCCCCATCCACTTAGGGTGGGCCTTGATCAGTGGAGCCATATAAATGAGCTGACAGGCAGATGGAACACAGTGCAGCTGAGAGTGATGTTTTCAAGAGGAGCTACAGCCAAGAGGGACATTTTGAAGCATGCACTGGAACTGAGAGAAGAGCGTCAGCTTACAGAGACATTTTGGAGATGGCCTTTGAAAGCTGACTTTTGCTCTGGAGAAGCTAAGAGAGGACAAACACCCCAAGAGCATCTGAGAGTGACCTTTTGGAGAGAAGCTGAAGCCTATAGAGGAACATCCTGGGAGAAAGCCATTTTGAAACTAGAACTCTGGAGCAGATGCCAGCCACATGCCTTCCCAGCTAACAGAGGTTTTCCAGAAACTATTGGCCATCCTCCAGTGAAGGTACCTGATTCTTGATGCTTTACCTTGGACACTTTATGGCCTTAAGACTGTAACTGTGTAATTAAATAAACCCCCTTTTATAAAAGCCAATCCGTCTCTGGTGTTTTGCATTCTGGCAGCATTAGCAAACTAGAGCAGACCACTTCCATCATGGGAAGCAATTTGTTCTAACTGGAATAGACAGATACTCCAGATACGGGTTTGCCTTCCCTGCACACAATGCTTCTGTCAAAACTACTATCCATGGACTTGCAGAATGCCTTATCCACTGTCATGATATTCCATACAGCATTGCTTCTGATCAAGGAACCCACTTCATAGCAAAAGATGTGCAGGAATGAGCAAATGTTCATGGAATTCTCTGGTATTTTCATGTTCCCCATCATCCAGAGGCAGCTGGGTTGATAGAACAGTAGACTGGCCATTTGAAGAAACAACATGGCACCAACTAGGTGGCAGTACCTTACAGGGTTTGGGAAATGTTCTCCAGGAGGCTGTGTATGCTCTGCATTAACATTCAGTATATGGTGCTGTTTCTCCCATAGCCAGGATTCATGGGTCCAGGAATCAACAGGTGGAAATGGGAGTGACACTACTCACTATCACCCCTAGTGATCCACTAGAAAAAATGCTTGTTTCCTGTCCCTGCAGCCTTAAGCTCTGCTAGTCTACAGGTCTTAGTTACAAAAGAAGAAGTGCCCCTAGCAGGAGACATAAAACAATTCCATTGAACTGGAAGTTAAGACTGCCACCTAGCCACTTTGGGCTTCTCATGCCATTGAGTCAGTAGGCAAGGCAAGGTATTATTGTAATGGCTGGAGTGATTGATCCTACTCTAAAGAGGAAATAGAACTGCAGATACACGGTGGAGGTAAAGAAGAATTTTCCTGGAATACAGGAAATCTCCTAGTGCATTTCTTAGTACTGTACTACCCTGCCCTGTGATTAAAATCAATGGAAAGCCACAACAACCCAATCTGGGCAGGGCTACCAGAAACTTCAGAATGAAGATATGGGTCACCCCATGAGGCACAGAACCATGGCCAGCTTAAGTGCTTGTTGAGGGTAAAGGGAATATGGGATGCATAGTGGAAAAAGGCAGTGATAAATATGAACTATGACCACATGACTACTTACAGAAACAAGGACTGTAATGGTATGAATTTTTCCTCCTTGTTTTGTTATAAGCATATTTGTATTTGTACATAAAACAAATTTTTTTCTTCTCTGTATTACCCCCTTATATGACATAAGTTGTATTGTTCATTTCATAGTATTTAAATTTTAGGATATCAAGTTTATGGGTGAATATTACCCAAGGACTTGCACTCTTTCTGGAGATATTTAGTGTGTTTCTGGTTGTACACATTACAGCTGAGTATTGTTAGGCAAAACATGTGTCTGTTTTTGTGTTCTGTTTAGAGTTTAAGTATGTTTTAAAGTGATGTTTATTCCTGCTAATTTGACAAGGGATGGGCTGTGATAGTTGGGCTCATGTGTCAACTTAACCAGGTGATGGTGCCCAGTTGTCTGGTCAAGCAAACACTGGCCTAACCATTAATGAAAGGACATTTTCCAGAAGCTGGTTCATTAAATCATCAGTCAATTGATTGCATCTGTGGCTCATTACATGTATGATCAAATAAGGGAGTGCCTTCTGCAATTAGAGTTTCCAATTAGTTGGATTTAATCCAATCAGTTGAAGGCTTTTAAGGGAGAAGAGAGAACTTTCATTTTTTTCTTCACCCAGTCAGCCTCTCCTGTGGAGTTCATCAAAGACCTTCATCAGAGTTGTCAGCTCATGGCCTTCCCTATGGAATTTGGACTTGAGCATCCTGCCCTACAGAATTCAGACTTGTGCATCCCTACAGTTGTGTGACATAATTTTATAAAATCCCATATTTACAGGTATCTCCTGTTCATTCTGTTTCCTTAGAGAACACTGACTAATGCAACATTATGAATCTCTTAGTGTGAATACTCATGCAATTTGCTGTAAAAAAAAAAAAAAATCATGGTTGATTATGAAGTATCATCCCAGATCCTACTGGGGCATTACATAATATGCATTTTATGTATGTAACTTTCTAAAACTTTTAAAATTCTGAGTTCATGAGCACATCTCCACCAATGTGTACTGATATATAAAAAAAATAATGGTCTGCACTTGAGAAGACAGCTAAATTAAGAAAAAAATCAGTTCACATTCAGAAAAATGGAAAATGTTAAATGCAAAAATATCAAAATTGATTCAATATTTAAGGAAATTTTAAAGTTTTTTTAGACATTTAAAGTAAAATTAAACTTTTTTTTTTTTAATTTGAAATAACAGACCCAGTTTTACTGGAGTAAATAATTACTAAAAATTGAAGGAAGAGATCATACTAATCTTATACAAATTTCTTCATTAAAAAAATAAAGACATATTCATCAATTCACTTATAAAAGGAGTATAAACTATCATCAAAACCAAATGAGAAAGGGAACTATGGCCCAATCTCAGTTATAGATATGGATGCAAATACTAAATACAATATTAGCAAAAGGACTTTAGCAAATCATAACAGACACTTAACACTTCATGACCAAGAATATATGCTCCTTCATTAGAGATTCACATATTCAAGTAGAAAATCTATATAATCTCAAAAATAGTAAAAAGAAAAGTGATGGAAATTCTCATCAGAGGAATATTTTAAGAAAACTTCTTATAACTGATACACTTATGTGGGAGAAAGAAAAAGAAATCTTAGGGTGATCATTATGTTCAATGTTGAGAAGTTAGAAACATTCCACTTAAAGCCAGCAACAAAGTCAAGTATGTCTTATATCACCATTTCTATTCATCATTGTGTTGGAGGTACTATGCAGCATATTATGATAAACAGAGGAGATAAATATCCAAGAATTGAAAGGGGAAAACTGAAGCTTTTATTGACAGTTGTTGTGAATGAATGTCTATTTAGAAAATGAAGCTTTAGATATAAGAATTGTGAAGGGACTATTTCAAGTTTTTAGAAATAGGTCTAACATAGAAAAGTAACCAGGAGTCACAGAAAATAAGTCTTGGGAAAAATATAATTTAAAATAGAAAACAAACATATAATATAGCAAAAAAATCTTATAAAATTTATACCAAGTTATAAGCATTTTTTGAAAAACATTGTAGAAGAGTTAAGTAAATGGGGTAACATTATATATGATAGGAGAAATTGTAGATTAGTAGTGAAATAATGGCTGGTCATTTTTTTTTGTTCTGGAACAACTAATTTTCCATATAGGAAGAAGGTAAAAGGCAAATCTACATTTTGCAAGAAATTATTATTGAATATGTGTATTCTGTTAGTACTGTGAAGGATTCCTTCAATAAAGGAAAAGATAACTCTTTGGGTTTGCTAAAGGCACCAGAATGCAATATACCATAAATGGGTTGGGTTTTATAATACAGATTTACTGACTTATAATTTATAGTTCTTAGGCCATGAAAATGCCCAACTGAAGGTATCAATAGGATAATATTTGGACTCTGAAGACAGGCTGCCAGCATATGGGGCACCTCTGTCACATGGAAAGGCACAAGGCCAGCATCTGCTGATCCTTCCCTCCTGGGTTTCATTGCTTTCAGCTTCTGGCTTCAGTGGCTTCCTCTCTGTTTTCTGTGGGTTCTCTCTTAGCTTCTTGGGGACTTTTCTCTAAACTTCTCTGATTTCATCTTTTAGTTTCTGTATGTGTTTTATCCTCTGATGAAGGACTCCAGTAAGAGGATTAAGACCCACCTTGAATGGGCTGGGTCATATCTCAATTGGAATAACCTAATCCAAATGTCCCACTCACAACAGTTCTGCACCCACAGGAAAGGACTAAAAGAACATGATCCTTTCTGGGGTGCAAATGGCCTCCAAACAACATAATAACCATAAAGAAAAAATGAAAATTTTACTGTATTAAACTCGAGAACCTTGTTTATTAAAAATCAATCATAATTTGAAAGGTAAAAATCTTTAAATGGAGAAAAGGTATTTAAAAAGATTAACACTTACAAAGCATTAGTGTCCAAAAGTTTATAATAAAATGTCCTATATAATTTAATGAGACAAAAAGGTAAACAATCCATCAGAAAAAATATATGCAGAAGACACCAAAAGGTATCTAATTGAAAAGAAAGTCCACATTGCCTATAAGATTATTGAAGAGATTCTTAGTCACCAGGAACGCACATACTGAAATCATATGTAATAAGATTTTAACCAATAAGTCTGGCAAAATATAAAGTTAAAAAAACCATGTGTTGGCAAGTACGTGGAACTATGGGCAATTTCATGTAATACTTTAGCTAGTGCTAAATTTTACCACCTATTTTGATAGGGATTAACTACTAAATTGAATACATGCATTTCCTATGACTCTGATTCAATTACTTTTGATATGTCATGAAAATCTCTTGTGCATTTCCACCAAGTGACAATTTCAAGAATGTTCATAGCAATCTGGTTTGTGTTAGTCAAAAAAAAAAAAAAAAAAAAGGCAGAGAAGAAAAGGAAGAGGGGGCAAATCAACTGTTCAATAATAGAATCATGGATAAATTGTATGATATTTATATAATGAAACACTACATAAAGGAAAAGCATGAACTACCCACATTCATCAGGTTTATGAAATTCAAAAATATACTTTTGAGCAAAAGAAGTCATTCACAGAAGATGCAAGTTAAAAACTGGTGAATTAGACATACATATATAGATGTATGAAGTAGTAAGCTCTAAGTCAGAGGGAAAGGACAGCTTGGGGAAGGGGTTTCAAGTCACTTGAAAGGAACTGGTGGTTTTCTATTTGTTAAACAGGTTGGTGATATTAAAGAGTTAATTTTATTTTGAGGATACATATGTAGATATATGCACATATATATGATATACATCTTTATAAATGTAGTTACATATATATGTACACACAAAAGCACACATTCATATATAATTACTATTTTATTTAATATATATTTACAAATAAAAATTTAAAACAATGATATGTTGAAGAGCAGATATGGTGTTTAAAAATAGTAATAGAGATCAGCTGGAAAATTGTCCTGGAAATCAATGTGAAATGTTAAATAAATTAAGATAATTTATATGAGATAAGAGATATATGAAGAATCAGTGTATACAGATAAATGGAATTTCATAAGTTGAAAAGCAGTAATTAAATGTATAACTTGAGGAAATCACCTTGAATTTAAGAAAGACATAATTATTCAGATAAGCATGCATTTATTATCCATTGATAACCACTGGTTGCCAATCAAAATAGTTGAAAATGGAACAATACCTAATATATAATAGTGAAATATATGAACTTTTAGACTTCAAATGTATGAACGTTTTCCCTGGGGCTGTCCTGAGACCTGAACCTTGCTCTTGTCCTAGAAGCAATTATGCATAGTGAGTAGGGTCTTATGGAAGTAAGGTGGAAAATAGAATTTTAATTTCGCTTGATCACACAGACACAGTGGGTCCAGTTCTGGAAGGCATAATTGCAATAGGCATACTCAGCAGCTGGCAGAATCCCCACAATGGTTCTCTGACCTGCAGAGTGTAGGCTACTTTGTAGAAAAGTCCAATTTGAAGCCACCAAACTGCATTTACCTAGGAAAATAGTAAACCAAAATTGCAGAGATTAGTGCCACCATCATGGAGTTGAAAGACGCAGGGGTGGTTATTCCCACCACATCCTGATTCAACTCTCCTCTTTAGCCTGCACAGAAAACAAATTAATTTTGAAGTAGAACAGTGGATAACTGTGGTGGATAAAAGTGATGACTCAATTGCAGCTACTGTTCCATATATGACATCATTGCTTGAGAAAATTAACACAACACATGGTACCTGGTATGAAGTTATTGACATAGCAACTGATTTTTGATTGATACCTTTTGGTAAATACCAAAAGAAAGTTTGCTTTCTGTTGGCAACACACTTCACTCTACTACCTCAGGGATACAACAGCTATTCAGCCCTATGTCATAATCTATTACTCAGGAAATCTGATCAGCTTTCCTTTTTTTAATACAATGTTTTGAGATATACTCAAACACAACATAATCCACCCAAAGTATACAATCAATGGCTCATAATATCATCATATAGATGTGCATTTATCACCACAATTTTCAAACATTTTCATTACTCCAAAATAAAGAAAAAATATAAAAAACTAAAAAAAAGACATAAAAAAGAACACTCAAACCATCCCATACCCCTTATTCCCCCCATTATTTATATATTTTTGTCATTCTTTTATTACTTGTCTGCCCACACACTGGTTAAAGTGAATTCAGTCACAAAGTTTTCACTATCACAGGGTCACATGATAAAAGTTATATAGTTATATAATTATCATCAAGAATCAAGTCTACTGGATTACCATTCAACAGATTCATGTATGTCTTTCTAGCTATTCTAATACACTAGAAACTAACAATGAATAATTATATAATGCTTAAGAATAACTTTCAAATTGACCTCTTGACTCTATTTGAGATCTCCCAGCCACTGAAGCTTTGTTTCATTACTTTTCTCCTTTTGGTCAAAATGGCATTCTCAATCCTCCATTGCCAGAGAAAGTCTCATCCCTGGGAGACATGTCCCATATTTCCAGGGAGATTTACACTCCTGGAATTCATGTCCCATGTAGGAGTGAGGGTAGTGAGTTTATTTGCAGAGTTGGGTGACAGAGAAAGGACACATCCGAGCAACAACAAGTTTCTCTGGGGATGACTCTTGGGCATTATTATGAGTCAGCTTAGCTTCTCCTTTGCAGGAATAGGTTTCTTAAGGGCAAGCCCTAAGATCAAGAGCTTGACTAATTAAATTTGGATTCCCTAATCCTTGTGGGAATATCAGGAACTCCCCAAGTGAAGAAGTTTAATATTTCCATGTTTTTCTCAGGTTCCTCAAGGGAATTTGCTAAGACAATTTTTACTTTTCTGCCCAAATACTCTTGGAAGAAAATTGTGTCAGTGTATCATATTAATTTGTACAGAATAGCAACATATCATTCCCCATTCTAGGTTCCATGAAATCATTTTGTTTAAATAAACTGACCTTACAAGTTATATAAGAAAGTGTGACACAGAGAATATAAATATTGTACCACATAAACATCTCTTAAATTACACTCAAAACTCAGGAATAGATGTGACTACCATCAGATTTTACAATCTATGAACCTTTACAACAAACTTCCTTAGACACTTTGCACACCTGTATCATTGATTGCCCAGTATCTGCCCATGTTCTATCCCCTGATAACCTATGCTCTTGAATTCAATTCTCAGCATTTTCTCATTTTAATTTTATAATAGTGAGGCCTTACAATATTTGTCCTTTCATTTCTGGCTTATTTCATTCAACATAATGTCCTAAAGTTTCATTCACCTAGTTGCATGCCTCATGACTATATTCCTTCTTACAGCCATTCAATACTCTGTTGTATGTATACACCACAGTTTGCCCTTCCATTCACCCAGTAATGTTCCCTTAGGCTGCCTCCATTCATTGAAAGCCATGACTACTGCTGTCATAGCACCCATGTGTAAATGTCTGTTTGTATCCCTCCTTTTAGTTCTTCCATCATATAGCAAATAACAGAGTTGAGGATCATATGGCAACCCTATATGTAGCCACCCTGCCCTCCAGAGGGGCTGCACCATTCTACTTCCCCTTCCAACAATGAATAGGTATATCTCTCTCTCCATATCTTCCACAGCACTTTTATATTTCTGTTTATTTTTTAAAACAGTTATATTTGCACACCATGCAATCCATCCTGAGTGACTAAACAATAGCTACTTACATAATCACCTAATCATGCTTTCACAACCACAATCTATATGAGAACAATTCCATTTCTTACACAAAAAAAGAAGAGGAAGGAAAAAAGGATAAAAGACAAAAGAATAAATAATTAAAAATTAAATTAAATTAAATTAAAAAAGATAAACAACAGCAACAGAATGCCATACCATCTCTTGTATCTCCATTTCTTGGCATTAGATTTGGTGCATTGCCTTTGTTACAATTAATGGGAGAATATTACAATGTCATTGTTAATTATAGACCCTAGTTTTCATTGATTGTATTTTTTCACCATAAACAATCCCATTTTCAATGCCTTGCAATGTTGACATTCAGTTTTCTCCCTCATGTAAAACACTTTCTTATATTTCTATGCTTAATCACATTCATTGTCCATTCTAGTTTTGTCTAAGATACAGTACTGGTTTTATCCTCTGTCTTTCCTTCACATGTCATATGTGCCCTTAGCTTTCCTCTTTCAACCATACTTATACTCAGCTTTGTTCATTATATTTAAAATATTGTACTGCTATCTCATAATATTGTGCTATCCATTTCTGGATATTTACAATCAATTCTGTTGAATATTCTATACTCCTTCAGCATCAGATGCCCAATCTCTATCCTCTTTCTACATCCTGATAGCCTGTGTTCTTAATTTGAACTTTTGAGTTTGCTTATTATAGTTAGTTTGTATTAGTGAGGACATAAAATATTTGGCCTTTTGCTTCTGGCTAATTTCACTCAGCATAATGCCCTCAACTTCATCCACATTGTTATATGCATCCTGACTTTATTTTGTCTTATAGCTGCGTAATAATCCATTGTATCTATATATCACAATCTGCTTATCCACAAATTGTTGATGGACATTTCAGCTATTTCCATTTCTTGGACATCATGAATAATGCTGCTATAAGCATCAGTTTACTAATGTCCATTCACATCCTTGCCTTTCATTCCTCTAAGCATATACCCAGTAATGGTTTGCTGGATCATACAGCAGTTCTATAGTTAGCTTCCTGAGGAACCACCAAACTGTCTTCCAGAGTGGTTGCACCATTCTGCATTCCCACCAACACTGAATAAATGTACTTCTTTTTCCACATCTTCTCAAACACTTGCAGTTTCCTTTTATTTATTTATTTATCTATGTTTTTATAATGGCCATTCTAGTAGATGTGAGATGATATCTCATTGTGGTTTTGACTTGCATTTTCCTAATAGCTGGTGAAGTTGAGCATCTTTTCACATGTTTTTGAGCCATTAGTATCTCCTCTTCAGAAAAGTGTCTGTCCATGTTTCTGCCCATTTTTAAATTGGGTTGTTTATATTTTGTTTGTTGTGTTATAGGATCTCTTTATATATTCTGGATATTAAACCCTTATCTGATATGCGGTTTCAAAATATCTCCCATTGTGTAAGCTGTCTTTTAATTTCCAAAGTCCTTTGATGCACAAAAGTTTCCAATTTTGAGGAGGTCCCATTTATCTTTTACTTCTTTCATTGCTCATGCTTTGGGTGTAAGGTCTAGGAAACCACCTCCTATCACAAAATCACTAAGATATTTCCCTATATGTTCTTCTAAATGTTTTAGGGTCTTAGCTCAAATTCTTGATCCATGGTACTTAATTTTTATATAAGGTATGAGTAGGGGTCCTATTTCATTCTTCTGGATGCAAATATCCAGTTCTCCAAGCATCATTTGTTGAAGAGGCTGCTCTGTCCCAGATGAGTCAACATGACTACCTTATTGAAGGTGAATTATCCAGAGATGAAAAGGTCTATTTCTGAACACTCAGTTCAATTCCATTGGTCAGTATACCTATTTTTATGCAAGTTCCATGCTATTTTGTCCACTGTAACATTGTAATATTCTTTACAGTCAGGTAGCATGAGACCTCCTACTTAATTTTTCTTTCTCAAGAGGTTTTTAGCTAATTGGGGCACAATGGTCTTCCAAAAAAATTTGATCATTGGTTTTTCTATTTCTGCAAAATAAGATCTTGAGATTTTAATTGGTATTGCATTGAATCTATAAATCAATTTGGGTAGAATTGGCATCTTAACTATTTTTAGTCTTCTAATCCATGTACACGATATGCCCTTCTGTTTATTTAGGTCTTCCTTGATTCCTTTCAGCAATTTTTTAACATTTATTGTGTATATATCTTTAATGTTTTAGGTTAAATTTATTCCTAAATATTTGATTCTTTGGGTTGCTGTGCTTTAACAGTTGTGTTTTCCGTATTTCTCAGTCAAAACAGTGCCAGGTTTCCATGCAGGGCATGTAGATCAGCTCCTGTGGTCCTAAGAAAGGGTCTGGACCAACTTTTTAAAAGTGTTTCAATTCCCTTGCACCTTCTGGTCTGTCCAGCAGGTGGTGGTGTTCAGTAACTTAAGTTTCCTCAGAAACTGCTTTGCCTCTGTGCACAGGCTGTATCTACATAGGAGATCTGAAACTACTGCACACTTATGCCTTCATTTTTATCTGGCTTGATAAAATAAATTCACAAAGGAAATCCACATTGGATAAAATCCTGATTATAACATAGGGCTTGAGAGTTGATAAAAGCCCTGGGCTCCTCCACCGCTTATTCTCCCCTCTCTTCCTCCAGGCCCTTGGATCTAACAAAGCTGTCTTTTTATACATTCTTGGCATTTTGCCTGTGTTTGCATCTCACCAACTGAAGAAATCCCACATAACATTCAAAACAGTCCCTTCTTTGGGGAAGGTTAAACTGTTTCAGCTGGCAACTCCTACAACTATAAAATAGGCATAATAACTAGTGGAACTTTTTTGGATTTTGGAGGTGACATATTCCTCATTTGGATGTACTACTCCAACCTATATGACAAGTGGGCCAAAACGCTACTAATTTTGAGTCAAGACTGGAACAAAAGGAGGCTCTGCAAGAGTTCTAGGCTGCTATGCATTTGCTCTGTCCCTTGGACCATATGATCCAGAAGATCCAATGGTGACTGAAGTGTCAGTAGCAAACAGAAATGCTATTTGGTAACTTTGGCAGGCCTCCATTGAAGAAGCATAGTTCAGACACTTTGGATTTTGGAGTAATCCCCTGGCATCATTTGAGATAAATATATTCCTTGGAGAAAGAGCTATTGGCTTGCTATTGGGCATTAGTAGAGAATGGACACTCAATCATAGGTCATCAAGTTGCCATGAGATCTGCCCTACCCATCATGAACTGGGTGTTCTCTGACCCACCAAGCCATTAAGTTAGTTGTACACTGCAACAATCCATCCTCAAATGGGAGAGTATTTATAAGATGGGATTGAGCAGACCCTGAAGGTACAAGTAAGTTATGCAAGAAAGTGGCCTAAATGCCCATGGCCCTTAATTCTGACACATTTTCTTCCCATTCCCAGTTAAAACTGGCTGCCTTTGCAGTTCCTTATTATCAGTTGACTGAGGAAGAGAAAGTTTAGACCTGGATTACAGATGGTTCATGATAATGAAGGCAGCTTTCATAGAGGAGAGTGGTTACATCTTCTTTCTAAGACATCCCTAAATGATGGTATTAGAGGAAAATACAAGTGCTGGGGAAAACAAACAAAAGCAAAAAGAAACAAACAACAAAAAGAAAAATCCTCCCAGATGGCAGAACTTCAAGCATGCACCTGGTTGTTCATTTTGCTTTGAAGGAGAAATGACTGGAGATGCATTTGCCTAATGATTCATGGGTTGTAGTAAATGGTGTTGCCAGATGGTCAGGTAGTTGGCAGGAACATTATTGCAAAATTGATAACAAAGAGTTCTGGGGTTAAGATATGTAAGCAGACCTTTCTCAATGAGAGAAAAAGATGAAGTTATTTTTATCCTATGTGAGTGATCATCAGAGGGTGACCTCAGCAGAGGAAGATTTTAATATCATCTGGATGGGATGACCCTTTCTGTGGATTCCAGCCAGTCTCTTTCCCCAGTCACTACTGTCATTGCACTATGGGCTCATGAACAAAGTAGCCCTGGTGGTAGGGTTGGAAGTTATGCATGGGTTCAGCAACATATGTTCTATTCCCCAAGTCAAACCAGGCTATAGCCACTGATGAGTGTTCAGTCTGCCAGCTTCAGAGACCAACATGGAGGCTCTGATATGACACCATTCCCCAAGGTGATCAGCCTGATACCTGGTGGTAGACTGATTACATTAGACCACTTCCATCATGGAAAGGGCAGTGTTTTGTTCTCACTGGATTAGGCACTTTGCCTTCCATGCATGCAATGCTTCTGCCGAAACTACCATCCATAGAATTACAGAATGCCTTCTCCAGTATCATAGTATTCCATACAACATTTTTTCTGATCAAGGAACCCACTTCAAAGCAAATGAATTGCAGCAGTGGACCCGTGCACATGGAATTTGCTGGTTTTCTTTACCATGCTCCCCATCATTCTGAAGCAACTGGATTTATGGAAGAGTGAAATGGGCTTTTGAATACTCAGTTTTTGTGCCAACTGGATGGCAATATCTTACAGGTCTGGAGCAGTGTTCCCCAGGAGATTGTATGTGCTCTAAATCATATACAGTCCCATAAGAGGGATACATGCATCAAGAAATCATGAGATGGACATACGAGTAGCACTATCACTACTTCCTCTTGTGATCCACTAGAAAAAAATATTTGCTTCCTGTTCCTGCAACTAGGTTAGCTGGTCTAGACGCCTTACTTCCTGAGGGAGACACAATAATGATACATTGAATTGGGAGTTAAGATTGTCACCCAGCCACTTTGGGCTCCTCATGCCTATGAATCAACAAGGAAAGTAGGAGATACTGTACTGGCTTGAGTGATTGATCCTGATTACCAAGTGGAAATTGGACTATTACCGCCCAATGGAGTTAAGGAAGAATATTTCTAGGGTTAAGGAACAGTATTCCTGGAATACAGATCTCTTAGGTTGTCTCTTAGTCCTACCATGCCCTGTGATTAGTCAATGGAAAGCTTCAATAATTTAATCCAGGCAGTACTACTAATGGTCCAGATGCTTTGGAAATTAAGGTTGGGATCACTCCACCAATCAAAGAACCAAGACTAACTGAGGGGCATATTGAGGATAAAGGGAATATGGGATGGGTAGTGGAAGATGGTAGTTAACACCTGCCATGACCACATGACCAGTAATAGAAACAAGAACTGTTAATGTTTTATTTCTTCCTTATTTTTTTCTGAATAAGTAGTGGATGTGATGCATCAAATATCTTTTTCTCCCCTCTTTTATCCTCTTATCATATAACATAAATTGTACTCATTCCATGTCATAGTACTTAAGTTATAGGATATCAAGTATATGGTGAGTATAAGGTGACTATCACCCAAGGACCTGCATCCTTTTCAGGGCAATGGGTTAGTGCATTTTTAGTTGTACACAGGGCAGGTGTATCATGTAGGTGGAGGTATGACTATGACTCTGGTACTGTCTTTATTTGGTGATTAACTATGATTTAAGGAGAAGTGCATTATTGTCAAATTGATAAAGGATGGACTGTGATGGTTAATTTCATGTATCAATTTGACAAGATTATGGCGTCTTTTCATTCGTCAAGCAAGAATGACCTGATTATTACTGTGAGGATATTTCATAGATGGGTTTGCATCTATATTTACCTGATTGCAACTAAAGATGATTGCATCTAAAATTATTTAGCTAATTGCAACTAAGAATGATTGCATCTAAAATAAGCAAAGGAGATTACCTTCAGCAATTAGGGGAGTTTCCTCATCCAATGAACTGGAGATCCTAAAGCCAGAACTGAGGAATTCAGAAGACAGAATGATGAATTTATGTTTTTGCTTCAGCCAGCCAGCTTCCACTGGGAAATTCAACTTTACTGTCAGCAGAATTTTCAAAATCTGACCCACCTTATAGAATTTGGACTTGCCATTCCCCACAGTCATGTGACCCAATTCCTATAAATCACACACACACACACACACACACACACACACACACACACACACACATATATATACATATATATATATATATATATAAATCCAGTCATTTCTATGTCTCTGGAGAACCCTAATACATGATGAATCCCAAAATTGTTTTGTGAATAATCCTAGCTAGACATTTTTTAATTGATGCATCTCAGCAGCCTTTGCACAGGGCACGTTCTTCTCCCTTCAGTGTCTTTGCTTCTACTGTGCTTCTGTTCTACATTTACTAACCATCCATTCCTCATATTTCACTCATTGCCTATTCTGTTTACATTGGCCCCTCAAGTCCTACTACACTTAATAAGAATTTCCTAAAGAAAACCTCCTAAAAAAAATTCCCCTTTTTAACTGATGCTAGAGAAAGAAAAATTATTATTTTTTGGATCATTATATGTTCCTTTGATTCTAATATACAATTGTCATAGAATTTTATTAAGTTTTTGTATTTTATTGTCAAAGAAAACAATTTTTTCTCAGGATACAGTCCATTAAGAATTTAATGCACAAGGTTAAATGTTACAACATTAATTAATAAAACTGTGAGATAAAAAATCATGCTATAAAGTAATAAAGCACTGACAGTGTTCACTTAGGTGAAAATACAAAGACTAAAAAGGTTAAAATATTTTAAAATGTTAAAATTATCAATGGAAACAGGAAAACAACAATTATTTTCTTTTTCTGTTTTTTTTTCTACCTTTTTATAGATTTACTGGCACTATAATGACTGAAAAAGTAACTTGAAAAAAATATATATACATACCAAGAAACCAATTTTGTTGTGATATGTACACCATATCACTGGGTGTACATATGAAATGCATTTAAAGTATTTGTATCTAGATGTAGGGATAGTGAATTTTATATGCATTTTTAAAATTGGTACTTTTAAAAGAAGCCAGAATAGAAAAACATATTTAGATTTTTTTTCACTTTGAGGAATAGAAAATCCATGGAAGCAAATATCCTTTCTGGATCCAGGGGCAGGGACCCTTAGAAGCCTGCAAGGAGAAAGAAGGAGAACTGCACAGGGTATCCCAGGGAATAAATTCTTCACTGTCAAGAGAAGGAACAACTGTGAAAACACAACCTAGACTAGAGGAAGCATCTATAGGAAAAGTATAATAATTCCTAAAGGGTTCCCATAAGCTTTCAGGAAATTGGCTGGACAGAGAAAACATACAAAAAACAACTTAGATTTGCTTTCAAATTAGTTCTTTAGAGGCATATAAAAGTTCCTATCCTGGATTGCTACGATGAGTTGGATAATTGTTTTAGACTTGTCTTGCATATTTTTTCCCCTTAAAATTTTGAAATAGGATACACAAAGGAAAGTGAGAAACAGAGTTACAGTTGATATATCTGTATATCAACTTGCTTGAATCAAGAAGCAGAACACTGTCATATTTTCCCAAATCTACATTATGGCCCTTCCTAAATATAATCCTTCCCTTTCCCTTGAATTAGCTATTCCTCTGGCTTTATTGATAATCTATTCCTTGTCTGGAGTCCTTAGACAATATTTTCACATAGATGTTCTTAGTGCCCATCTCATTTGACATCCTTTGATGACTGAATGCAATTATTTGGTATGTAGACCATGCATTAAGTGCTCAAGTGTGTTTCTTATCCTGTTCATGCAGCACTTTGGAAGTCATTTCCAACTTTGGATGCATTGTGAAAGAAGAAATAAAGGAAAAGGAGATGCATAGACATTTAAGGAGCTGAGGAGAGATTAAATTATATTCAGCCATATATTTATTTTTCAAATTCTTCTGATGAGGGTTTTCTAAATACACAGAGCATAATACTGAGTTTAAGTTTATAATTTTTCAGGATATCTACATAAATAATAATTGGAAAAAAAGAAAACAGATTCTAATGCTCTCAGAGAACACAGTGAAGCCACTTACAGAGGAGAGATGAAGATCAGTATCTATCAAGACTTTTCATTCCTCCTCTGTCAGTTTAAAGAGATTATGGAAAGGAAAAGGCCTTCAAAACAAAAACCCCACAAAAATGTTTTCATTAAAAAAAAAAACTGTCATAAAAAGTAGAACCATTCAATCACTGGGGCCCAGGGGAAATGTCTAAGCACTAAGACACATGAATCACACACAGCTGGGTTAATAGCAGCTTGTGTACTTTTTATAATCCAGAGTGTATCCTAGCTGTGCAGTGGGTCTGATAATGTACATTATGAAGAAAACATTATTAGGACTCTGGGTAGGAAGTCAACAAAGTATTGATTAAGAAAAAGTGAATTCATATGTTATCAAATTAGTGAATTAGGAAGAGTCAATGTCATAGAATAAGAGAAAATGTAGTTTTGCAATTTATACTTTACCCGGTATTTAATCATGTCAGATGACTTGTTTGAATTTTAAACTTATTTGACTTGCCTTCAAACTGTTGCTCTTAGTGAATAACTTCCCATTGTTTGTGGGAATATGTTGAGAGAGAGATGCCAGTTGTCTGTATAAAATATACGTGGTTTTCATTTACAGATGGTAGGAGGAATCTCTTTCAGTGGGAAAGAGAGAAAGCACTGGAAAGGAAGGTGTAGGAGGGGGACCACAGCAATTGAAGCAGAAACAGTACCTGCGTGGCGAATTGTGTCTCCTCCCTTCCCATGCCCTGCCTGCATGTGTGACATAAGCTGAATTTATTTTTTATTCCATTGCATAGATAACAAATTTTGAAGTAGATACATTTAAATGCAGACATGCTTTCTTATTTTCATACAGTTATTTGTTTTGAGATTAAAACAGCAATAAGTTGAAGGAGTTGCCATTAGGGTTTGATGTTCTAAACTGACAAGCATAATAGTCGGTGACAAAAAAATGATGCTTAGCAGGGTGGAAAATCCATTTATGAAGAAAACAGTATTAGGACTCTGGGTAGGAAGTCAGCAAAGTATTGATTAAGAAAAAGTGAATTCATATGTTATCAAATTAGTGAGAAGTGCCAAATTGAAAACTCCCAGTGTTTCCAGTCAATTCACAATGTTACTGGGAATAAGCTGCCAGTAACATTGGCTACCATGACAATCAGCCTCCAATGTCCACATTCCCAGGGAAAATCCACCTGCAAGACTGCAAGAGCTATGCTCATGTTTGGGAATATAAGATTCAGTGCTTTTTGTTCAAGTATGTTAATTTTGACTTTCTTACTCTTTGGAGGTTGGCTACATACGTAGAAAAGACGAACAGGGCAAATTTGCAATTTTTGATTATTATTTACATTTTTGTAGACAGCAAATTTGGGTTAACTTCTTATTTTTCATCTACACATCAAAATTAGAATGACTGAAACTTTAGGTGTCAATAACTGTGGAGATTTTAGGTGTCAATAACTTAATGCAAATGGTTTTGCATTAAGTGGTGTTGCTTTATGCTACATCTTTTATGATTATGAATTTGAATTATGAACTAAGGAAGCTCTGGTTCAAGTTGTAACTTGATAAGTGCTAGTTAGGTATCATGTATGTACTTAGCCCAGGAAAACCTCAAGTGATTTTTCCATCTCTGAAGTACTATTACTCTTGTGTGAACAACAAACTGAGCATGATAACATCCATTTACATAGTATTTCATTCTTCTCAGAGTTCTTCTTTAACTACTTTTAAATTTGAAACTCAGAACTCACACACTGATTTAGTTAAGGGAGAAATAGTGTCTCTACATTTTGGATAAATAAATCATTATTGAAGGAAATCAAGTCACTTGCATAATTAAAAACTAAAATCAATGGCAGTGTCAAGAATAGAAAGCAAGGATCCTTTCCAATGTACAATTTAAGAGCTAGAAGATTGTTGGCACCTTATACATGGTGAGACATTCATTTAAGGGGAGAGTGAAATCAAAAGGGAATGTTTCCAAGAAGTGAGATAAAATGTCATTTATGGCTTTAGGAATGGAAAACACTGGATTTTCATATACTTATTGTAAAAGTTGTTTGGTTAGAATATCAAAACAATGTAATAGTAGAAATATTAACTTTGTACCAGTAAATGCAGACAGAAGAGTTTCTTGGCTTTGCCTGAGTACTCAACTAACCTTCATTTCTTCAAAAGTTTAATTTCATATATGAATGATCACTTTCTAAATACTGTTATTTCTTACTTCATAACTCTTCCAAAATCATAAAAAAAGGGTCTCCTTTGTTTGAAATCTTTTGAAGGATATGGAATCCAGAAATCATTTCATTTCCTTATAAGGTAGTTACATGAAATGTTTGCAAAAGCTCAAAGGAAAGAGGGAAAATGCACATTTCAAAGGAATAAAATCAGTATATTTATAGAGAAAAATGTAATTTATATTATATATGTATAAAGGTATTTTTTTCTATTTGACTGCAATATTTTTTTCTTGTAGCTTGGTTAGACTTTTACTTACCATATCTCATTTTATTTTGGGAGGTGGGGAATGCAGGGAAAAAAAATTGTGTTTGTTTGCTTTTCCTCACGTACATGACTAAAATAATAACATTGTTTATATCCATTCAAATAAACAAGCAATTAATTTATGAATTTTCCAAATCAGTATTTTAAATATTATTTTGGAATAAAAAAATAATCTTTCCAAGGAAAAGAGTAAGGAAATATTTACCTAGAATAATTGGAGGTATACTGAGAAGTCTTAGTCCCAATGGCTTATCCATCAGATAATTCTAAATCTTAAAATTGCACAATGCAATGGAATCTTTTATTTTGGGGTTTTCATGGTCAACTTAATCTGTAAAACAGTGTTACGAACAGGGAATTTAAAAAATGAATTGATGGAAAAAGATATATACAAGATTAGGACAGAAGATACATCACAAATTTTGATGAAAAAAGCAATGAATGCATTAATAATGCAGTTTTGGGGTCCAAATTTTTAGAGACAAACAATTGTGCCATGTGTTTGCCAATTCTATGTTATTTATCCATGAGCATTGAGACTCAATCTAAATTAACAGAATCTCTGGTCAACCCCAACTGCATTGCCATATTTTCATGTACCAAATCCTGTTGATTTAATGTATTATTTGTTTAATGATGAAGAAATTGAAACTACATTTATTTCTTCTATACTTGACTTTTAATTAAAAACACTTCTATTTAGAATGAAAGGCTTTGACTAATAGACCTCAAAGTTTCCTTCCTGCTCGTAGTGACTTTTTGATGCTACAATTTCATTTCCTACATACAGGAGTCAAATTTATTAGTCTGTGATCTTGACAGCTGCTGGACTATGGATTTTAGAGCACTGATGTTTTGATAATAAAATCAAACATTAATATTCTATGGTTAATAAAGCAATGGCCATTTATTGATTACTTTGAGTTTCACAGCCACTTTTTGACAAAGTCCAAGAATGTCTTCCATTTCATGATGGAGGTAACTTAAATTCAGAGATAAAGTGATTGGTACCCAAATTCAAACACTGTGATATAATTGAATAATACCATCCAGTCTTCCATTAAACTTCTCAAACAAACTCTCCACAAGCTTTCTTTTTTGAAATATGCTGTGTCATAGTTTTTTATGCATTTTGCCAAAAGGCATTTTGATTGGACAAATACAGAAAACAGAAATTTAGACTCCAGTTCAAAACATTGAGAGGAAATTTACTTGTAAAATATGATACAAGGAGCCAAAGGCAAAACCAATAAAGTAAAAAAGACTTGTTCTTCTCTATTTGAATTTTAAGTACTGTTTTATTATGTGATTCAACTTTTAATAGTACTGGCTAAAGAAATAAATTCATTTCTGTTACAAAATGTGGGCATTTTACCTCATAAATCAGTAAAAGTTAAACAAGCAATCAAAAAATTAGGGAAGGCAATTGTATTAGCCTCTTTCAGACATCTTTTTTTCTTCCACTTACTAAATACATAGTATCATTATATTTATCTTCCATTTTATTTCCTACTATGTTCTAAAATCATTTTAAGTTATTATATATCCCACTAGTGACCACCATTAAAACTTAATGTTTGTTTTTGCATCTTAAAAAAACAATACTCTATGACTTACACTTGGCATTTTTAACAAATTTTGAGTTCAAAAGCATTCAGAGCTACAGCCTCCCCAAGTAATTAGTTGTCTATTCCATTGGAATTGAGAAATGTTTGCCACCTACTGAGCCGTTAAATGAATTTAATTACTGCTTGAATGTATTCATTTCTATCAATGTCAAGGTTGAACATGAAGTTCTGAAAGATTTATGGAAGGCATCATGGCATTTATCAGAAAACACACTTCTGTTTAGTTTTAGATTATCATTTACTGAAGCACTAGAATTATGTCAACTAAATATAGTTTCATGATATGGTTGTTATCAAAAATATTCTCTATAATCACTTCTAACATTGATTTATTAATTTTGTCTTTTCAGGAGCTGTTAAACATTTTTACTTCATTGGACCATGGAGAATAGAAACAATGTCACTGTGTTTATTCTCTTGGGACTTTGCCAAAACAAGCACATTGAAATATTCTGTTTTGTGTTATTCTTATTTTGTTACATCACTATTTGGATGGGAAACTTGTTCATAATGATTTCTATCTCATGCAGTCAGCAAGTTGACCAGCCCATGTATTTCTTCCTTAATTACCTCTCACTCTCCTACCTTTGCTACACATTCACAATGACACCCAAACAAATGACTGATGTACTAGCGGAAAGGAAGAACATTTCATATAATAATTGCATAGCACAGCTCTTTTCCACACATTTCTTTGGAAGCATGGAGATCTTTATCCTCACGGGGATGGCCTACAACCACTATGTGGCCAACTGTAAGCCCCTGCAGTACACTGTCGTCATGAGCAGGTAGAGGTGCAATATGATCATCATAGCTTCTTGTACTGGGGATTGGTACACTCTACCAGTCAGTTTCTTCTCACCATCTTCTTACCCTTCTGTGGTCCCAATGAGATAGATCACTACTTCTGTGACATGTATCCTTTGCTGAAACTGGCCTGCACTGACACATTTAGAATTGGTCTCTTGGTAATTGTGAATTCAGGTCTAATTGCTTTGGTGACTTTTGTGATTTTGATGATGTCCTATTCTTTGATATTACACACCATCAGAGCTTACCCTACATAAAGCCATAGCAAAGCACTTTCCACTTGCAGCTCTCACATAACAGTTGTGGTCCTGTTCTTTGTGCCTGTTTTCTTTGTTTATATTAGACCACCCATAAATTTTCCAGAAGATAAAGTATTTGCTGTTTTCTACACCATCATTACTCCCATGTTCAATCCTTTGATTTACACCCTCAGAAACCTGGAGATGAAGAATGCTTTGAGGAAAGTTTGGTGCCATCAATGTTTTCCTAAAGGGAACTAGTTTGTATGAAAATCATTTCAGATTTTCACCCCTAGGCCTTATGAAATAGGAATCTATTTGACTCTAAGCCTTAAAATAGATATGGGAAAATATGCAGTGTGCAGTCTTTAGCATTTGTCCAGACTTCTTCATGGTTGGTCAATTTTTATTTATTTTCTCATATTCATTATTCCTCCATTCTCCTCACATGCTGTACTCAAGTCCTCCTTATCCTTACTGTAACATTTTATTTTGACACTATACAGAAGACTTTCTCCCTCCTCTTGCATCCCTTTTGGCCAAAACTAACAATGCCATCTGGAGAGGGGGAAATACAGTTTTTATAATCTGTGTCCCAGTATCACAATGGAGAGATTAAAAGGGTAAATTTTTGATCTAAGGCCAGTAGATAAATGAGTGGAACAGTTAACCCCTCTGGCTACTCAGCATTTATTATCACTCCTCTATATATTTTGAAATTTATTACTAAAACAGTAACATTTTTCCATTTCCACTGAACAAGATGTGCATACATACATATGCATATACAAATCTATGAAGCAACTAAAAATATGAGTTGTTACAACTGTCCTTGTTACTGCAATTAGTCATGAGATTTTAGTTAACAATTTTAGCTTAAATAGTTTGTTGCTTTATTTTTCCATTATCTGTTACCATTTGCCTCAAAAATTTTGAGATGCCTTAGAGAATTCCATGGATTGAAGACATTGCTCATCCTTGCCCTCACTGTGAAACAACCAACAAATTTCCCCTGGTCATCAGTAGCAAAAACCCAGCCCCTTCTTTGTCTCTTGGTTTATTAGAGGCATAAGAAATCCAAAATGCCTGGGTGATATTTTCAATTACTAATTCAATAAAATTACTACCTTTTCCCTGATGAAAGCATAACCTCTATGTATCTAAGGCCTACAAACTTGCTGAGCTGGAAATGGTGGGAGAGTAAGCAAAAATTCTTTAAGTGGGTTTTTAGTGTAATACTAAAAGGAGCTACTTGTGTTTACATCCCTTGATATCCATAATAGTTTACACTGGCTGTGGAAGAACCAATATTATATATTGTTCAATTCATCCTTAAAAATTAAGCTACAGATTTTCAAGGTGTTGTCTCTGAATTGGTTCTTAAATGTTCACTAAGACATTTACCATTCTCTTACATGAGCTACAGAGTAATGGGTACATGGTAAGACAAGCAAATTCCTTGGCATTGTGTGCACTGACACATTTATTTTACTATGAAATAAGGTACTTGATTAGACTCAGTGCTATGTTAGTAACAAGATGATGAATAAGGCATTCCATAAGTTCATGGATTGTGCTGATATAACTTGCATCTGACCAAACCTTTTGACAAGGACATCCTAGAAACTGGGATAGGCAGTGGAGGTGGAATGACTTCAACACATCAAAGAGTCACCAAAGTAGCCAAGGCAGGAGTAGTCAAGGAAACAGAGAAGAGAAAGGAATGCATATGTGAGGCTGATACTCAGTGCTGATGTTCAGTTGGTTTTCAAGCATTAACCAGCAGATGGAGAGATTCAATAAAACAAAATGTTTGCAAGAATTTAGAGCAAGTAGAAATATTATGCATTACTGATGGAGTATAAATTAATACAACCAATTTTGCAATTAGGAAAATAATTGACTTATTGAGCATACTTGGTTCCTATGCCCTAGAAATCCAATCATAGGTATACACAACAGAAATGTTTAAATACATTCACCAAAAGTGATGGACTTCTGAGAGCATTGTTTGAGTAGCCCCATTCTTGTAATAAGTCAAATGCAGAACAAATAAATAGATTGTAGTACATTCATACAATAGAATACAGCAATGCTAGAAGGAACTATTACAGCCCATGATATGGAAAAATGTCACAATCTCACAATCATAATTCTGAACAAAAGAAGACAGCCTGAAAGAGTAAATATTATATTATTCCAAGTGTATAAAGTCAAAAATAGGTATAATTAATCCATGTTATTAGAAGTCAGAATAGCAGTTACTTTTGGTGACTGGCAGAAGGAATCTTCTCTGTTGCTGCTAAAGTTGTATTTCTTAATGTTAGATGGAGGTAATATCAGCATGTCTACGTTGTGAAAATTTACTCAGTGTATCTTATGATTTTGCAGTTTTTCACATATGAATTAAATTTCAATGAAAGTCTTATAAAATAAAATTAGTTGAGGAATTATTAAATGAGCACATTATTGGGGGAATATTCACAACTTTAAAAGGCTATGTTAGGAAAATCAGAGCCTCAAAATTAATGAGCTAAGCATCCAACAAAAGAAACTAGAAAAGTACTCACAGAATACACAAACAGAAAGAGGAGAGTCATAATATAAGAATAAAAAAATGAAAACAAACTTGCAATATAAAATATGAACACATTCAGAAGTTTACTACGCATGCACAATTTCTCATTCACAGGCCCCCCAAAAACATTTCCTTGAAAACCACTGTGTTCTTAAACCTTATGGATCTTGCTTACAGTGAGTATTCACACAATTTATTAAATTGTCATGCTTGATTGTTAAGTTCTACCCTGGAATCTACTGGGGTCTGAATATATATAGTATAAATATCACGTAACTTTCTAACACTTTCAAAAGTCTTAACTCATGAACACATGTGGACCAATATATATCATATAAGAAATTATGAAGCTGCATTTGAGAAGACAACTACAATTTACATAAAATCTATTCAAATTTACAAAAAGTGAAAAATTTTAAACACATAAAATACGAAAAATGACTCAAGAATTTAACAAAAATCTAAAAGTTTCTGTAACTATTTAAAATAAAATTAGTTTTTAAAATATAAAATACCAAGTAAATAAAGTTTTATAGCAAGTTTCACTAAATATTGAAGGAATAGATAATTATAATCCTATGAATTCCTTCAGAAAATAAACTGAAGAGGAAATATTTTTAATTCGATTATAAAAATATGTAACTTTAATATGGTCCAAACTCACTTGTGAATATAAATGTGAATACCAAACACAATACTAGCAAAATGTATTCAACTATATGTGACACTTCATGACTGGTAAATGTTTACCAAGACTAGATCTTTCTACATTAGAGATTCACTCATTCAAAGATGAAAATCTATGTTTCTATCTCAAAAAAATATTTTTTAAATGTGGAAGAAATACTTAGCAGGAAAAGATTGTAAAAAAACTTCTTACCCCTGATGCATGCTATCTGAAAGAAAGAAAAATAAAACTTTGAATATTTTCAATGTTGAGAAGGTAAAAACATTAAACTTAATCAGGAACAAATCAAGGATGCCTATTATCACCATTTTTATTCAATATACTGGAGGTCCTAGGCAGCATATTATGATAAGCAGAAAAGTTTAAAAATTCCAAGAATTTCAAAGGAAAAATAAAACTGTTATTCACAATTGATGTGAATGTCTATGAAGAAAAAGAAGCTGTGGCTACATTATAGGAATTATGAAGGTACTATGTGAAGTTTTAATAGGACCATTAAATAAGCCAGTTTTATTTCTATATATGAACTGCCAACAGAAAATAAACCCTGGAAAATACAATTTATAATAGAAAAACAAAGATATAAGTTACTCCTGAGGAAATCTCAGAAAATATATACAAAATTGTAAACTTTTTTTAATGGTATGATAGCAACTTAAGAAAATGGGGAGGCATATGTACTTTAAACTTAGTTAAGGAGAAATGATATTATACACAAGACTTTCTCCTAAATTGTTCTATGGGTTCAGTGTAATTTCAACTAATATCTGAGAAGTATTTCTCATGGAACTCATCAAGTTATTCTAAATAGATGTCAAACATTGACGGGCATTAAAACAATTGCAATCTTGAAGGGTTAAAGAAAATAAGAAGGAAGGGGGATTGACCCTTGCAAATAACATCATTTATTATAAACTATATGAATAAAAACAGTGTGATTTTAGCACAGGAATTGAATGGCAGAATATAACAAAAATAGCTCAAGAATATACTCATGCATGAGCTTGAAACAGACAGAAGAAATTGCAAATAGTAGTGGATTAATGACTTTAACTATTGGTGCTGTAATAAATCATTTTCCATTTAGAAAACAAAAAGAAGGGAAATTGTGTGCTCATCTCACACTATATAAAAATAAATTTCCCAGTAGGTTAAGTACTTAATTGAAAAAATGCAAACTTATCTTTTAGAAAGAAATTATAACTGACTATATTTATCCAGTTATTATTGTGAAGGTGTCTTTAAATAAACAAAAGATAACCATAAAAAATATGAATTTTACTGTTTCAAATTAAGAAGTTTATTAAAAAATCCATCATAAAGAGAGGGGAGAAAATCCCTGTACTGAAAGAAGGCATATAAAAAACTTATGAGGTACAAAGGATTAGTGTTCAAAATATATAAACAACCCCTGAAAAGATAAAAAGTAAACAATCCATTTGAAAAAAATGACCAAAGATGAAAACAGGCATTTTATAGGAGAGAAAATCCAAATCACCTGTAAACATCTGAAAAGATTATTAGTAATCAGGGAAATAAATATTAAAATAGCAACATAAAAAGATTTAGCCCACATTGATATGGCAAAATTTAAAGTTATGAAAGACCACATGATGGCAAGGATGTGAAACAATGGGAACTCTCATATACTGCTTGTGAGTGTGTTAATTTTACCACCTGTTAGGGGAGATATTAAATATTGAATTGAATGTGTGCATTTCCTAGGACTCAGTAATTTAATTACTTTGTATACATATCAAGTGATACTTTTGTAGTTTCCCAACAAGAGATAATTTCAAGAATGTTCACAGCAGCCTTGTTTGTATTCACAAAATAAAAACAATAATAAAAATAAAGCAAGAAAAGAAAAGAAAGAAAATGGGAGATGAATCACTTGTCCTATAATAGAACAGATAAATTCTATGTTTTTCATACAAAGAAATACTACAGAAAGAAAAATGAGTGAAGTAAATACATTCATCAGATCCATGAATCTCAAAAAGTTTATTTTTGAGGGAAAGAAGACATTTGTAGAAGAGTCAAGGTCAAAAACATGTAAAATTAGACAATATATTGCTTCAGGTTATAGATATATGAATTAATGTTATCAGTGCAATAATAAACAAGAGATTCATTATCACATAATCCAGGAAGGATTTCCTTTGAGTAGGAGGGAAGCAATATTTTGGGGAAGGGACTTTAGACACTTGAAAGGCACTGGCAATATTCTATTTCTTAATAGGTCTGGTGGTATAAATGAGTTTGATTTATTTTGAATATTTTTCTCTAGATATAGAAATAGATGAAGATATAGATATAGATTTAGATTAAAGATACAGAAATATATATACACACACACACACAAGCACACATGTAATTACTAATTTATTTAAAATATAAATATTTACAGTTAAAATTATTAAAGTCATCATTGATGTTATGAAGAGCAGATGTTTGCTGGAAAATAATAGTGAATTGTACAATCCCCTGGAAAATTCCATGAGAAGTCAGTGTAAATGTTAAAGAAAGGTAATGTGTGTAAGATAAGAGCCATAAGGAAGAATAAACATATACATATAAGTGGAATTCTAGAATTTGAGAAGCAATAATCAAATGAGCAATTTGAGAAAATCTTCTTGAATTTAGAAAGGAAATAATTGAGGCAAATATTACTCACCTACTAATAATCCTTCATTGCCAATCACAATAGCTGGAGATAGGGCAATACCTAACATACCCTAGTGAAATGTATGGACTTTTAGAATTGAAATGTATGGACTCTCCCCTGGGGTGAGAGTGACCTGACCCTTGTTGGCCTAGAAGCAATGATGCATGATGAGAATAAATAAAGTCAATGAGAATTGATAAGAATAACCCAACTTTTAAGAAAGCAAGCATGATTTTGCAAGGAAACCACTTCAGGTTACTAGTTCTGTTTGTTTGGAAGTTGAACAAATAGAATTGGTTCTCTTCTAGAACAAAGGAGGGGGCTAATTCTGCTCATCCAGAGGTTTAAGGGAATTTTCGTGTTCCAGATTCTCAGACAACCTCAAACATCACTATCCCAGATTTGAGAATCCTATTTCCCAGGGCCCTATTGCTGATATGAGACACTAAAGCCTAAAGTCCTGACAACCTTATAACCAAATTCTGGATCTGAGTGCAGCATTGTCTGTTTTTTGGCTTCTGGACATCAGTACGCCAAGAGAAGACACCTGGCTTTCACAGCATTCCTTAAGTTGAAGTAGGTCAAGTATAGCTACCATATACTTTAAGTCATCTTTGGTGCCATCAACAGAAATCAGAAAACATCACAATTCTTGTATATATCCCCCTTACTATTCAGGCTTCACAGTCATTGCAAATCCCAAGAACCTCATCATTTGCCTTCATTGTATCTTAGTTAATACAAGTGAGACACTCTTGCTTAGTGCCCTGAATGTGCAATCCAGATGTGAGGGGAATTAAAGCCTGTAAAGACAACTCTGTACCCTGGAAATGGGAACCAGTGGAAAATTCTTCTATTTTCTCCTTCCAAATTAATTGTCTGAGATATGGTAATTTAATTTATGCAGCTACTCAGAAAACAATCCAGCAAGATTCTTTGTCCCTAATACCAAATAGCCCCGTTTAAAAATGCATACCATTACATTCTCTCTTTTTTGCTGCCTTCTTTTCATTTCATCTCACCATTGAATTTTGACTCATAAACTTTTGCTCGGTTTTCATTTCTTAGGAAACCCAGGTTAAAATATTTGCTTTCAGAAGTAGTCAAGGGTTATAATCTCAATCTCCCAGGTAATTCACTTTAAATGCCACTTGAAAATTAATTAGAAAATTTATATATCTGTTTCCACCTTGAGACCACAATGGATATACAGCTTTTGGATAGGGGTAAAAACATTTTTCAACATAAATGATAGTAATTATTTTATTTCCTTGAATTTCAAAAATCATGAGTGACTGCTTCCCTCTGTAAAGAAAACAGGGGAGCCCTAAAACTGAGACTCACACAGCCATAATGCACAGTTAAATTCAATAATCTTTGGTCTTGAAGTTAAACATTTATTCTGGCTGCATTCTAAACACTGAAAACAGTTTTTTTTCAGAGTTAAAGGAGTTTATCTAATGAGTTCATCTTCTAGTAAGTAAAAATCTATTCAACAGATAAGAAATAAATACATCTTTCAAACAGAAAAAAATAACTTTCATTTACATATAAAATATAAATTATATTTTACTCTATAAATTTGCTGATTTAATTTCCTTTGAGGTGTGCATTGTCCCTGTTTCCTTCAATCTTTTTCAAATATTTTAAATAGTAACTTCCCATTGTATAAGTGAAATGCAATGAATGATGAGTTCATGTACTTCAGAAGATATTAAAATGAAGCAGACTTTTTATTAAATGATTTTAGGAAATCCATGAAAGAAATAATAACAACACTATTCAGTACAACACATGGGGTTTATTACAGAAAATTAAATTGATAGACAAATGAAATGAATGACATGAATTTCAAGCAATAGAGAAAAATATAAATGAAGAGACTAAATGGCACAAATTAAGGGGATGCATGAGAATAGAAATTCATCACTCCCTCCTTTGCTACTCTATAAATGATATGTATGCAGGGGAATTAAAAGTGTGGTATGTTATGGGTTTAGAACACCATAAACCAGAGGATCCTGGACATCAATGTGGAATAATTGTAATGGGTGAAGAAGAGGATAATGTGTACAGTAAAAGAGAAAGGAAGTAACATTTGTTCTGAGAATTGGTACCAAAGATAGGAGAGAATTTTAACCTGTGTGGAAAGAAACTTCTTGGGTGATAAAATTCAGGTTGTTGGAAAAACATAAAAGGGCATATGTTTCTAGAATAACAACAAGAATAGTTTGGACCTGAAAACCAAGTTATCAATATTCAGATAGTAAAAAAGAATTAAAATATGGCAAAGAGAAATCTTCCATGATATATGGGATGAATTGCAAAGGGGCAAGGAGCTATTAAATCATGATGTAATATAGTTGTTACATTCAAGGAGACCAGGCTGAGCACTGTAGTGAGACTTTACAATTAGGAATTAGAAAGGAACCAGAGCAGAAGGGAGCCTGGAGTATTATCCCCCACTGGGTATCCTGAATTGTCTGTTAGGTGCACATAGGTCAGGGATCAAGTGCGTTACCCCACATACCCTTCAGAGATAATGTCTAGTTGAATGCTCTAACTCCACCACATGCTAAATAGTTAAACTCCTTCCTTGATTCCCAATTTAGCATGCAGTCCCTTTCCTTAAAGCTGAAGTTTTCCTGGTGAACTTTTACTTATGTTTATATGTTCTAAAAATAAAAAAAAAAATCATTTTACTTTATTAGCAATATTACGTGTTTAGCTTGGAAACAGTTCATTTCAGATGTATCCTTTGTCAAATCACCCAGGGATGACTGTAGTTTTGTGGACTCTGCACTGGTTTGGGAGTTAGGAGACATTTTCTACCATTTACTGAGGACAATAAAATTCTGTGAGACAACTTTATTTATCTGTGTTAGGGAATAAATGGTAAGCCTACAAAATCTTTAAAAGTATGATAAAGATATCTGTAATTAATCAGAAAATTGGCAAGGCAGCTAAAACTAATACACACACACACACACACACACACACACAAACAAAATGGATTTTATCTAACCTAGGAAGAAAAAATATCTAGAAAAGGAGAAAAGAGATTGCATAGACAATAACAAAACTACAAGTCAATTACAAATAAATTTTAATAAGATAAACATTGAGCCAAAAGGAAGAACCATGTGACCTTGTTTAAAGCTATAAAATGAATGTAGACAAATAGAACCACATATCAGAGTTGTGGATGAGGAGATAATATCATAAAAGCCAAAATTCCATGAATTAATATATGACTTCCACTAAAATTGCAGATTTTCTTTTTGTTTTTGATAAAATAATACTAAAGTTTATGTAGAAAGAAAAATGCCCCAGAGGTAAAAATGTGTCTGTATTAGTTGGGATAGTGCTCAGTCGTATTCATTAGAACACAATTCAGGAACTTATGCACCTACATGTTATTTTCCTTTAATGTAAAAATATGTCCAGAAAAATAGAATCTAGGGCTAATATAGACAGAACAAGTCTCCTTCTAAATTTTTGTTCTACTATGATTTTCATGAAGTGTTTGTCCTTATGGTTGCAAAATGGCTGCTCTATCCCCAGCCTTAGGTCTGTGTTTCAGGAAGCAAGAAAGAAAAAAAGATAAAGAAAGAAAACATGTATCAGGATGTAAAACTTTTCCAGAATTCCCAAGCAGACTCCCATTTAGGTTTCATTGGTACAACTAACCTAGTTACAAAGGAGAATGAGAAACTACCGGCACAGACAATCTCAGGGTTCTGAGAGTAATAAAAACAGAGAGACATATTGGATAGGCCACTGGAAACATCTGAAATAGTGTGCAAAATAATAATCCTGAAGGGGCTTGCTTTCTCACATATCAGTTCAATAAATACTGGTTTTGAAATGGGCAAATAATTTTTTTGGGGAGCATTTGAAATCCAGAAATATTTCTGAATAGATATAAAGCAATAAATGAAATCTATATAATTCCATCAATATGGCTCTTTCTTTTCTCTATCACTAAGGATTTTTTCTCAATATATTTATTCAACATCTATTTATTCAACAAATATTTCTTGATTATCAATTATATTCAAACCATTATTCTAGGAAAAGAGTAAAATGCATGCACACACACACATACACACACACAAACAAATACCCCTGCTTTCATTGAGTTTACATTCTAAATGGTCATTAATAAGGTACATATATAAAATGTATAACTTAGGCACTAATAAATACTAAGGAGATTTTTTAAAAAGCAATGAAAAGAGATAAAAAGGGTTTGTTTGTGGTTCCAAAGGTGTGAGGGAATTTTATATAGGGTGACAAGGAAAGAATTCACTGTGAATTTGACTTTTGAATAAAGACCTCAGAAATTGAGTTGGTTAGCCATGCAAATATCTGGATGGTGAAATTTCAAGGGAGTTCCAAGTGGAGGAAGTTCTGGAAATAGTGATCTGGCCTATGAAACTGGATAGATTGTAAGAGGGAAAAATTAGTAGGACAAGTAATTCAGAAAGTGAGAGAACTCCAAATTATGGGCAGCTCCCTAGGACATAGGCTCTGTCTTTGAGTGAGGCTACTCAGTTGAGAATTAAAGGGAAGCCTAAGCACAGAAGAATTGGAGGTTATTAGAATAATTTCTGAGAGTTCAAGGAAGAGGTCTCAGTCAGGAGGTACAAATTTTGGAGTCATCTGCATAAAGCAAATATTTAAAACTATATTCTATAAAATTGCTAAGACTGAAACAAACATACGTCCAAGGACTGAACATTCTGACACTTAAACATAGAGTTCAGTGAGCCCATCAAGGTCTGGGAAAATCAACCCAGACATGGTTGTTAAATACAAAGGAGGGAAAGAAGGAGAGTATGGTGAAAAAGATCTAGAGGACAAAAGAGTGATCAACTCTGTCAAATCCTAGAGATGTCAATATAAGTCATTGGTGAACTTGATAACAGTAGCATCATTAAAGTGTTAGAAGTGAAAACCTCATTTGAGATGGTTCAATAAAATTGGAAGGAGATAAATTAAATAGAGTGACTATAGGAAGAAGAAAAATCAGAAATAGGGAAAGGAAATGGAAAAGGAAAATATGGACAAAAGAGTTTTGTTTCAGATGAGATAATGAGAGTTTATTTTTTTAAAAGGATCCATTTTAAAATAGAATATTGTCATGATTCTCAGACAAATATAAAATGAACACATAACTAAGAGTTCATTTAACTCATGCAATGCAGAAAGAGTAAGGTGAATTCAAAAAAGAACCCCACAAATATCACATATTCATAGTTTGGTAAGGAATGCTGAAATGAATGTACAAGAGAATGCAAAAAATGGCAAAACTGGTCAATATTCACAGTGAGACAATCTATTGCATTCCACTAGACACACTTTGCTTTTATATGGACAGGCATTATTGTCATTATTATTGTTTTCTTCAGGTTAACCTTTGTATCTAGAGACTTGCAAACTATCTTACTCAAAGGCAATGCAAGGTAGATAATCTGTATAGAACTCGTCAGTACATTCACAAAATTTCAAAGACTCCCATCATGTTTACTTACAGTTTCTATGCTGATGACAATGATCTAAAAGAGATAAATATTGATTTTGCAGAGGAAGAGGAGATAAGTAATGAATTGATGTCCTTGATAAGGTGTGAAGGGATGAAACCTGGTGCATAGTTGAAGGAGTTAAAGTTGGAATTCCCTTGTTAATAATTGGTATTTCCAATATCTTCTGCTCCATGTTATAATAATTCCTGTTCAAAACTTTCATTCCAAGAGTAGGAACAAGAGAGAAATATTTGTATTAATTTTTGATGATTTATTTTTCAATAATACTTGTCTGTTTGGGCTAGAGGATAAAGCTGCTGAAACAGAAATGACAGTCAGGGCTTTCTTAGTCTTACCAGAGACCCTGCTTGTACACCTGAAAGTCACCTTGCAGAATCCTCATGTGATGCTGTTCTGTGATGTACGCTGCTCAAGCTGCACCAAGGAAATTTTGAAATAACTGTCAGGAATTAGATAAAGAACAACTAGTAAAATATGTTAGGATATTTCTCAAGATCTTTTAGAACATAATGCTTGTGGTGATGTCATCAGCATGACAATATAAACAGCTACAGAAAACTTTTTCCCAGAGACTCAGCACAAAGAAAAAAGGACAATTCTGACTTGTTCAGAGCCTGGTGGAAGTATAGACTGGAGAAGGATCCTACAAAAGCTGAATTGAACACAGAGATAAATACCATGTAGAAAACTCCATCCCAGACCAGCCAGTCCTCTCACCTCCCCTTCACTTGGTCGATCATCACACAGTGCAGGAACAGCAGCTGGGATCCTTCACACCTCCCACTGGGGACACAGATGATAAAATCTCTCACAGCAGTGAGACAGATCCCCACCATTTGGACACCCGGGGGACAGAGGAGGACTTTTCAAGGCCCATGTCAGTGTGGGACAAAGAACCTGAGAAAATGTACATAGAGACTATGTCTTCATCCCAGGGTCCAAAAGCCCTTTCTCCACCCTTGAAGGAAACAGCAGTGGGTGGACTGATCACTGCTTGGGGGAATGGCTGAAAACTGAGGCAGCAGGGGGGCATCTGCCACAAGTAAAGTGGGGGATAAAGTCCAACATTGAATCAGATTTTGGCCAGCAAAGAGAGGGCACAGGCCAATCTCTCTCTAACTGAGCCATCTCGACAGGTGAACTCGCTGCCCTCCCCCCTACGTGCGACCCGACTCCCAGGGTTGTAAATCTCCCTGGCAAGGCAGAGTATGACTCCCGGGGATGAATGTGGACCCAGCATCATGGGACTGAGAGTATCTTCTTGACCAAAAGGGGGATGAAAAATGAGATGAAATAGTTTCAGTGGCTGAGAGATTTCAAATGGAGTCGAGAGGTCACTCTGGTGGACATTCTTGTGCACTATATAGATAACACCTCTTAGGTTTTAATGTATTGGAATAGCTAGAAGTAAATACCTGAAACTACCAAACTCCAACCCAGCAGTCTGGACTCCTGAAGACGATTATATAATAATGTAGATTACAAGGGGTGACAGTGTGATTGTGAACACCTTGTGGATCACACCCCCTTTATCTAGTGTATGGATGAGTAGAAAAATGGGGATAAAAACTAAAGGACAAATGGGGTGGGATGGGGGGATGATTTGGGTGTTCTTTTTTCACTTTTATTTTTTATTCTTGTTCTGGTTCTTTCTGATGTAAGGAAAATGTTCAGAGATAGATTGTGGTGATGAACGCATAACTATGTTATCATACTGTGGACAGTGGATTGTATACCATGGATGATTGTATGGTGTGTGAATGTATTTCAATAAAACTGGATTTAATAAAAAAAAAAAAAGAGAGGGCACAGGAACCCCATAGTTTAAGCCCCATCCAGTCAGAAGCTACCTGGGCTACAAGAGGTAATTCAATCCCATCTGGTCAGATGTAGTGTCAGCCACAGAAGGTGAAGATATTAGGAGGATGATTAAGTCACAGAACAGTGCCATCTAACAGGCAGACCAGAAAGTGCAAGGGAATTGTGAGACTTCTCAGAGCCTCTACAGACCATTTCCCAGGCCTGCTGGAGCTGGTTTACCCCCGTCTCTGCCCCACACAGGAACCCAGCCCTATTTGGCTGATAAATATGGGCAATCCAATGGATAATGGATAAAGCAGTGCCTTAAAACAAACCCAGGGTGTGCCGGTTTGAATGTATTGTGTCCCCCAAATGCAATTGTCTTTGATGTAATCTTGTGCGGGCAGACATTATCAGTTTTGGTTAGATTTCTTTGAGTGTTTCTCTGGAAATGTGCCCCACCCAGCTGTGGATGATGACTCTGATTGGATATTTCCATGGAGGCATGGCCCCACCCATTTAGGGTGGGCCTTGATCAGTGGAACCATATAAATGAGCTGACATAACAGAGGGAACTCAGTGCAACTGTGAGTGATGTTTTCAAGAGGAGCTACAGCCAAGAAGGACACTTTGAGAAAGCACAGGAGCTGCAGATGAGAGAGAATTTGAAGACAGCTGTTGAAAGCAGACTCTTGCTCTGGAGAAGCTGAGAGAGGACAAATATCCCAAGTGCAACTAAGAGTTACATTTTGGGGAGAAGCTGAAGCCTAGGGAGAAAAGTCCTTGGAGAAAGCCATTTTGAAACCAGAACTCCAGAGTAGATGCCGGCCACATGCTTCCCAGCTAACAGAGGTTTTCTGGATGCCATTGGCCATCCTCCAGTGAAGGTACCCTATTGTTGATGCATTACCTTGGACACTTTATGGCCTTAAGACTGTAAACGTGTAACCAAATATACCCCCTTTTATAAAAGCCAATCCATTTCTGGTGTTTTGCATTTCAGCAGCATAAGCAAACTAGAACACAGGGATTGCTGGCTGGCAAAACACATAGCATAATGGGAGCCAAAAGACCTGTTTTACCCACACACAGAGACCTTGCTGTGGTGCCCAGTGTCTACTTGCCATTCTTGATGAAGGCTGTTCTGGGCACCTGATTTTGGGGGAAGACTGTGGAGCAGAGCCAATCTGATAGCTAGATAACAAGAGAAAAAAAAAAAAAAAAACAGAGATCAAAGAAATGAAGAAACCCCTGGGCAAAAGAGAGAAAATAACTTCCAGAATAAATGGATCAAGAAAATCAGATGCATAGACAGCAAAAAATCACAGCATACTAGCAAGCATGAAGATTTGTCCCAATCAAAGAAATAAACTAACACTTCAACTGAGATACAGGAATTGAAACAACTAATAAATACCGTTCAAACAAATCCTTTAAATCAAATCAATGAGTTGAAAGAAAATGAGGCAAAAGAGATGAAGGATGTAAAGAAGACATGGGAGGCCCATACTGAAGAACGTGAAAGCTTGAAAAAACAAATGGCAGAACTTACAGGAATGAAAGGCAAAATAGGAGAAATGAAAACCACAATGGAGACATAAAACAGATGATTTGACTAGGCAGAAGAAAGGATTAGTGAACTGAAAGACAGACAACCAAAATCCTACCTGCTAAACAGCAGATAGGGAAAGAATGGAAGAAATGACCAGGGCATCAGGGAGCTGAATGGCAACATGAAGTGCATAAATATATATGTTATGGATGTCCCAGATGGAGAAGAGAATGAAAAAGGGACAGAAGAATAATAGAGAAAATAATAACTGAAAATTTCCTAACTCTTATGAAACACAGGAAACTGTTTATCCAAGTAGTGCTGTGTACCCCATACAGAACAGATATACATGGAACTACTCCAAGACACTTACTAATCAGATTGTCACATGTCAAAGACAAAGAGAAAATTCTAAAAGAAGCAAGATCAAAGCAATCCATCACATACAAGAGAAGCTTTATAAGATTAGGTACAGATCTCTCAGCAGAAACCCTGGAGACAAGAAGGCAGTGGTATGATACAATTAAAATAGTGAAAGAGAAAAACTGCCAACCAAGAATTCTATATTCAGCAAAGCAGTCCTTCAGAACTGAGAAACAGAGGTGACATAATCAACATGGTGATGTAAATAACTACTGAAAACTTCTCTTTAGAGACTCAACACACAAAAAAGGAGAATTTGGAATTGTTTGAAACTCTGGAGGAGGATATAGACAGGAGAATGACCCTACAAATGCCAAATTGAAGAAAGAGAGGAAATATCAGGTAAAAGTCTTCTGTCCCAGACTAGCCAGTCCTCCTCCCTACCCCTCACTAAGTCTCAGAGGCACAGAACAGGAGATGGGATCTCTCATACCATGAACACATGTTTTAAAACCTCTCACAGCAATACCCTCACTCTTGGAAGACCCAGTGTACAGGGGAGGACATTTCAAGGCCCAGATCAGTGGGGGACAAAGAGACTGAGAAAACATGGACAGAGACTGTTTCCAGCCCTGGGTCTGAAAGTCCTTCTCTGACCCTTGAGGGAAGCATCAACTAGTGGTCATCTCCTTGCCTTGGAGACAGCTGGAGTACTGGGTCAGTGAGGGAGTATTTTGCCATAGGTGGAACCCCACATTGAGTCAGATTTTGCCCAGAAAAGTGAGGGCATAGGAATCCTTCAGTTTCAGCTCATCTGAGTAGATGAAGTCTGTGCTTAGAGGCAAAGCAGCCTCTGAGGATAAGTTACCAACAGCACCATCTACTGGGCAGTCGAGAAAGTGCAAGGGAATTAAAATACTTTTTTAAAGGATGCTTCAGACCCTTTCTTCAGAACACAAGAGTTGGTCTACATGCCCTGTATGGAATCCCAGCCCTGTTTTAGTTAAGATATAGGGAAGACCCAACTGTTAAAGCAGGGCTCTAAAACAAACCCAGGTCTGCTAACCAGTAGAAAATAGAGTACCACTGGAAGCTAAAATATATGTATTACCATCCACAGTGAATTTGCTGGGGTGTCCAGTGCCTACCTCCCATCCCTGTGGAAGGCCATGGTGGGCCCCTGATTTGGGGAATAAGACTGGGGGACAGAGCCAATCTGACAACTGGGCAGGGAGAGAAACAAGGAAAAGTTAGAGATCAAAGACAACCAACAAGAAAACCTTAAGCAAAGAGAGAAAATAACCTCAGAATAAGTCAATCAAGAAAATCAGATGCATAGGCAGCAAAAATTCATGAGCCACAGCAGGAAATGGGAAGATATGGCCCAGTAAAAGAAAGAAACAACACCTCAACTGAGATTCAGGAGTTGAAACAACTAATTACAGATGTTTAAACAATTTTTTCTAAATCAAATCAATGAGTTGAAAGAAAATGTGACAAAACAGATGAAGGATACAAAGACAAAACTGGGTGATCAAAAAGAAGAATTTCTAAGTTTGAAAATACAAGTGGCAGAACTTAAGGGAATGAAAGGCACAATAGAATAGATGAAAAACACAATGGAGACCTACAACAGCAGACTTGTAGAGGAGGAAGAAAGGACCAGTGAACTGGAGAACAGGATATCTGAAATCCTACAAACAAAAGAACAGATAGGGAAAAGAATGGAAAAATATGAACAGAATCTCAGGGAACTGAATGACAACATGAAGTGCCTGAATATATGCATTTTAGGTTTCCCAGAAGGAGAAGAGAAGGGAAAGGAGGAAGAAAGGATAACAGAGGAGATAATCAATGGAAATTTCACAACTCTTATGAAAGACTAAGTTTACAGGTCCAAGAATCAGAGTGTACCCCCAACAGAACTGATCCAAATATATCTACTTCAAGACACTAATCAGATTATTAAATGTCAAAGACAAAGAGAGAATTCTGAAAGCAGCAAGAGAAAAGTGATCCATCACATACAAGGGAAGCTCAATAAGTCTAAGTGCAGATCTCTCAGCAGAAACCATGGAGGAGAGAAGGCAGTGGCATGATATATTCAAGATAATGAAAGAGAAAAACTGCCCACCAGGAGTTCTATACCTAGCAAAACTGTCCTTTAAAAATTGTGGGACAGTTTAAAATATTTTCAGATAAACAAACACTGAGAGAGTTTGTGAGCAGGAGACCTCGTCTGCAAGAAATGTTAAAGGGAGTGCTACAGACAGGAAAAGATAGGAGAGAGAGGTTTGGAGAAGAGTGTATGAATGAAGATATCGGGAGATAGAAAGAGGGTAGAGATCAGGCATTTGATGTTGAAGGAGTATAGAATGTTCTAGAGGATTTGTATAGATCCAGAAATGGATGGCACAATACTGTGTGATGGTAACATGATATTGTAAGTATATTGAAAAAAGATGACTGTGAATACTTTTGAAAGAGGAAGGTTAGAGGTACACATGACACCAGAAGGACAGCTAGAAGATAAAGACTGGGACTGTATAACTTATTGAAACTTAGAGTGGTCAATGAGTATGATTACATGTAGAAATATGAGAATGTTTTCACATGAGGGAGTGGCAAGAAGGAATGAAGTTATGAGGTGTGCAAAATAAGTGCATGGAAACTGAGGACAGTAGGTTGAGTGTAATAAGCCATAAATGAAAAGACAGAGATTATAATACCTCACTAATATGGACTAATAATAATGTGCAAACTCTAAGAATTGAATCTGGGAGCACGGGTTATCATGGGAAGGTTTATGTAAAGGTTCCTAGATTACAAGATCTTATAGCAGTCACATCTATTCATGAGTTCTAACAGTTCTTTCTAAATTTTGAGGTGCTGAGCTGTTTGTGTGTGACCTGGTCAGTCCCTGGAGCTTCAGGTATCTGTTTGGCATCTGGGACATGGAACCCAAGTTTGGCAGCTGTGAATATTTGCATTGCCCCATGAATAAACTATTAAAGAAGCTGAAAAGGAGATCAGAATTCAACTGGAAATATAAATGAAATGGACTTGGTTGAGATTGGGGTAGATCAGACTAAAGGGTAGAGGATGATATTAATTGTGTTTTAAAACTTTGGCTTCCATGTGGTCCTAAAGAAGGAGATGCTTATTTGGTATGGAATCTATATTTTCTGTAGCACACTATATAATTTAACTGGTATGGTCATTTTACACAAATACCGTAATTAAATGGAACCTTGACTAGGGAATGAGATATTGTTGGTTTGTTCAGGTTAGCATGAAGCTATGATACAACCTAAAGTAACTTGGACAGAGAACAAAAAAGTATTTGTAAAGCCCCCTTGAGGGACTGGGGGGAAAGTGGAAAAATTAAACTTCCCCAGCTAGAAAATTCCTGATATTCTTGCAAGATTTGAGGACTACCAATTTAGAAGGCCAACCCCTCAACTTTGGGGATTACCCTTATGAATTTTGTTACTGCAAAGGAGAGGCTAAGCTTACTCATAAATGTGCCTGAGTCACCCAAGAGAACCTCTTGTTGCTCAAATGTGACCTCTCTCTCTAAGCCAACTCAGCAGGTAAGCTTACTGCCTCCCCCTCTCCATGGAACATGACTCCCAGGGGTGCAAATCTCCTTGGCATCGTGGGATGTGACTCTAGGGATGAGCCTGGACTCTATTGTGGGACTGACAAAGACTTCTGGATGAAAAGAGGGAAGAGAAATGAAACAAAATAATGTTTCAGTGGCTGAGAGATTTCAAATGGAGTTGAGAGGTCATTCTAGAAGTAACTCTTATGTATTAGATAGATACTCCTTTTTAGTTTTTAGTTTATTAGAGTGGTTAGATGGAAATATCTGAAATGAACTGCATTCTAGTATCCTTGATTCTTGAAGATGATCATATAACTATACAGCTTATATGGTTTGACCATGTGATTGTGAAAATCTTATGGCTTACAATCGCTTTACCCAGTGTATGGACAAATGAGTAGAAAAATGGGGACAAAAGTAAATGAATTATGGGAGGAGGAGGGGTATGGGATGTTTCGGGTGTTCTTTTTACTTTTGTTTATATTTTTATTTTTTGTAGTAGTGAAAATGTTCAAAAATTAATTGTGGTGATGAATGCACAACTATATGATGTAACTCTGGACAATTGTTTTACACTTTGGATGATTGTATGGTATATGAATATATTTCAATAAAATTTTTAAAAGTGCAGAAGAGTTTAAAATATTTTCAGACAAACAGGCACTGAGAGAGTTCATGAACAAAAGACTTACTCTACAAGAAATACTGGAGCAAACACTACAGGCAGATCAGAAAAGACAGGAGAAAAAGGTCTGGAGGAGAGTGTAGAAATGAAGATTATCAGTAAGGGTAAATAATAGGGTAAAAGGAGAAGAAAAAATATGATATATAAAGTCCGAGAGACAAAATGGTTGAAGAAAGCATTGCCTTCACAATAGTAACATTAAATGTTAGTGGCTTAAACCCCCTAATCAAAAGGCATAGACTGACAGAATGGATTAAAAAAAAATAATAATAAAAAAGATTCCATCATCATGCTATCTACAAGACTCACTTTAGATCCAATGACAAAAACTGGTTAAAAGTGAGAGGTTAGAAAAAGATATTTCATGCAAACTACAACAGAAATGAGCAGTGGTAGCTATATTGATATCAGACAAATTAGATTTAAAATGTAAAATATTTAAAAGTGACAAAGGAAGACATTATATACTAGTAAAAGGGAAAATTCAACAAGAAGACAGAGCAATCATAAATGTCTATGAACTGAGTGAGAGTGCCCCAAAATGCATGAGGCAAACACAACACTGAAAGGAGAAGTAGACACCTCTGCAATCATAGTTGGAGAATTTGATACACCACTGTCATCAGTGGATAAAATGTCTAGAAAAAGGATCATAAACAAACAGATTTTGAATAATATGATGACTGAACTAGATTTAACAGACACTTCAGAACACTGTGCACCACCACAGGAGGATATACATTTTATTCATGTGCTCATGGATCATTCTCCAGGATAGACCACAGGTTGTGTCAAAAAGGAGGTCTTAATAAATTTAAAAAGATCAAAATTATACAAAACATTTCCTTGGACCATAATGTGATGAAATTGGAAATCAATAAGGCAGAAAGCTGGAAAATTCACAAATGTATGCAGGCTGAACAACACACTCTTAAACAAGCAGTGAGTCAAGGAAGGAATCATGAGAGAAAACAAAATATCTCTAGACAAATGAAAATGAGAGCACAGCATAAGAAAACATTTGGGATGCAGCAACAGCAGTGCTGAGAGGAAAATTTATTGCCCTAAATGCCTATATTAAAAGAGAAAAAAGAGCATAAGTTGAGGAACTAACAACCCATATGGAGGAACCAGAGAAAGACCAGCAAATTAACCCCAAAGCAAATGGAAGAGAAGAAAGAAAATAACTCTTTCTATGAAGCCAACCTCACCCTAAACTAAAGCCAAACAAACATACTACAGGTAATGAAAATTACAGACCAATCTCTTTAATGAATATAGATGTAAAAATCCTCAAAAAATATGTACAAATCAAATCCAGAAGCACTCTAAAAGAATTGTACACCAAGACCAAATGGGTTTTATTCCAGGTATTGAAGGGTGGTTCAATGCAAGATAATCAATTGATGTAATACACCATATCAATAAATCAAAGGCAGAAAAACCCACGTGATCATCTTAATCGATGAAGAAGAGGTATTTGACAAAATTCAAGATCCTTTCATGAAGGACGCACTTCGAAGGATAGGAATAGAAGGGAACTTCAACATGATAAAGGGAATATAAGAAAAACTCACAGCAAACATTATACTCAATAGGGAAAGACTGAAAACTTTCCAAGTAAGATCAGGAACAAGACAAGGATGCCCACTGTCACCACTGTATTCAACACTGTGCTGGACATTCTAGCTAGACCAATTTGGCAAGAAAAAGAAATAAAGGCATCCAAACTGGAAAGAAAGAAGTAAAACTTTCACTTTTTGCAGATGACATGATCCTGTATGTAGAAAATCCAGAAAAATCTACAGCAAAGGTAATACAGTTAATAAATGAGTACACCAAATTTGCAGGATACAAGATCAAAATGCAAAAATTAGTAGTGTTTCTGTACAATGGTAAGGAAAACCCAGAGAAGGAAATCAAGATAAAAATCCATTTACAATAGCAAACAAAATAATCAAATATTTAGGAATAAGTTTAGCCAAGAACATAAAAGATCTATACACAGAAAATTACGAAAATCAAGGATGGCCTAAATAAATGGAAGGACACACCATATTCATGAATTGAAAGACTAAACATAGTTAAGATGTCAATACTACCCAAATTGGTTTATTGATTCAATGCAATGCAAATTAAAATCCCAACAACTTACTTTGCAAAAACAGAAAAGCCAACAATCAAATTTATTTGGAAGGGCACCCTGAATAGCTAAAAATATCTTGAGATAGAAAATGAAGTTGGAGGTCTCACACTACCTGACATTAAATCATATTACAAAGCTACAGTCATCAAAACAGCATGGTACTGGCATAAAGATTGATATTCTGACCAATGAAACTGAGTCGAGTGTTCAGAAATAGACCCTCCAATCTATGGACAATTGACCTTTCATAGGCTCTAAAGTCATCTCAAATGGGATGCAGCAGTCTCTTCAACAAATGGTAATTGGAGAACTGGATATACATATTGAAAAGGATGAAAGAGGACTCATATCTCATACCTTATACAAAAATTAACTCAAAATGGAACAAAAACCTAACATTAGAACAAAGAACATAAAACTTTTAGAAAAAAAATATAGGGAGATATCTTAAAGATCTTGTGACAGTAGGGGGTTTCCTAGACCTTACACCCAAAGCACAAGTAATGAAAGAAGGAATAAATAGATGAGATCTCCTCAACAATCAAATACTCTTGCACATAAAAGGATTTTGCCAAGAAACAAAAAGGCAGCTTATGCATTGGGAGATAATATTTGGAAACAATGTATCAGATAAGGGTTTAATATCCAGAATATATGAAAAACTCCTACAACTCAACAACAGAAAGTCAAACAACCCAATTTAAAAAATAAGGAAATATATGGACAGTCACTTATCTGAAGAGGAAATGCAAATGGCTCAAAAACATGAAGCTCATAAAGTTGACACCCTTTTCAACATGAGCAAGATAGGGAGGTCACTGCCTAGATATCCCTGAAGATTGGGAAAGGGATTAAACTAGAGGAAAGGGTGGCAAAAGACAAGATGGAATTTAACAAAGGATTATGAATACTGAATATTTATATAATTTTATTTTTCGTGATAGCTAGTGTATTGAAATAACTTGAAGGAAATAACTAAAATGGTGGAACTATAACACATAGCATCCTTTGAATTTGTTCTATAGGTACTTGTTAAGTTGTAATTTGAAAGTTATCATGTTTTTATACATATGTTATATCTCACAATAAGGAAATCACTGAAACTACGGTACTGTAACTCATGACAACTTTGGAAATTTCCTATGTATCTACTTGTTAAATCATACTTTGAAAGATATTACCTTTTTGTATATATGTTATATTTCATAATAAAGAAATAAGTGAAACTGTGGAACTGTAACCTATGATATTCTTTTAAATTTGCTCTCTACTTGTTAAATTGCACATAGGAAGTTATGAGTTCTATGTATATGTTTTATTCTACAATAAAAATATGCTTCATTAAAAAAAACTCTATTGGCCATTAAAAATACGAAAAGATGCTTAACTTCACTGGCTATTTGGGAAATGCAAATTAAAACCATAATGAGATAACATCTCACACCAACTAGAATGGCCATTATATAAAGAAAGAACAATAAGAAATTACAAGTGCTGGAGAGAATGTAGAGAAAGAGACACACTCACTACTGATGGAAACGTTGAATGGAGCATACACTCTGGAAGACAGTTTGGTGGTTCCTTAGGAAGCTAAAAATAGGATTGCCATATGATCCAGTGATCCCATTACTAGGAATATACTCAGAGGAACAGAAAGCAGGGACACAACAGACATTAGCACACCAATGTTTATAGTGGCATTATTCACAATTGCCAAGAGATGGAAACAGACCAAATGTCCATCAATGGATGAGTGGATTAACCAACTGATATAAACATATGAAGTATAAAGCAGTGATGCATACAACAATGTGGGTGAATCTTGAGGACATTATGTTGAGCAAAATTAGGCAGAAACAAAAGGACAAATACTGTATGATCTCACTAATATGAACTAACTATATGAGCAAACTCTGAGAATTAAAGTTGAGACCACAGACTTCAGGAGGTAGAAAGAGGGTAGAGATTGGGCATTTGATGCTGAAGGAATAATGAATGTTTAACAGATTTAATCATAAAGGTCCAGAAATGGACAGCACAATATTGTAAGTATAATAAACAAACCTGAGCGTGAGCATAGTTGAAAGAGAAAGGTTAGGGGCAAGTATGACACCAGAAGGAAAGATAGAGGATAAAAACTAGGATTATATATCTTAGCAAAACCCAAGTGTTCAATGATGGTGATTAAATGTACAAATATAAGAAAGTTTTTACATGAGGGAGAACAAACTAATGTCACAATTTTAAGGTATTAAAATGGAATGGTATATGGAAAAATACAATCAATGCAAACTATGATCTATAGTTAACAGTAACATTTGTAATATTCCTCCATTAATTGTAACAAAAGCAATATACCAAAGTTAAATGCCAATAAGAGGAGAATATACGAGAGGGGTATTGGACTCTTGTCATTGTTGTTGTGGTTTCTTTTTTTATTTTTTTATTCTTGATATTTTTTCATTCTTTTTTCCTATTCTTTATTTGAGGAAGTACTGGGAACGTTCTCATATAGATTGTGGTGTGAATGCATAACTATGTGATTATACCAGGAGCCATTGATTGTTCACTTAGGATGGATTGTATGGGATGTAAACAAAACTGTTAAAAATAAACAGAGAGATACAAGTGCTGGAGAAGATGTTGAGAGAGTGATATATACCCATTCACTGCTGGTAGGGAGGCAGTATGGTGCAGCCCCTCTGAAGGGCAGTGTGGTGGTTCCACAGAAGGCTAAGTATAGGGTTGTCATATGATCCTGCAACCCCATTATGAGGTATATATTTGGAAGAACTGAAAGCAGAGACAGGAATAGACATTTGCACATTAGTGTTTATTGCAACATTATTCACAATTTTCAATGGTTGGAGGTGGCCTAAGGGCAGATGAATGGAAGTGCAAACTCTGGTGTTTACATACAATGTAAATTGTACAATTGAGTGGTTGTAAGAAGGAATGAAGTTGTAAGGCATGCAACTAGGTTATTATGTTGAGTGAAATAAGCCAGAAATGAAAGGAAAAATATTGTTTGGTCTCATTAATATAAACTAACTATAATGAGCAAACACTGCAAATTGAATTCAAGATAATAGGCTATTGGGACAGAACATGGGCAGAGATTTGCCATTCAAAGATTTAGGAGTACAGAATGTTCAACAAGGCTCATTGTAAAGATTCCTATACTGTAGGCTCTTAAAGGAGTCACACATATTCCTGAGTTTTAACTGTTGTTTCCAAATTCTGAGATGCTGAACTATTTGGGTATATACTGGTCATTCCCTGGACCTTTGGGTATCTGTTCAGAGGCAGATTTTTGCTGCTCTGAAAGCAGCATTGCTCCATTGAGCAACTGCTAGAGAAGATGAAAAAGAGATTGGACTCCAGAAATATGAATGAAATGGATTTGGTTAGGACTAAGGTAAATCAGCATACAGTGTAAAGGATGATATTGATTATACATTAAAACTTCAACTTCTGTATGAGACCAAAGAAAGAGATGCTTATGTGGTACAAACTTTAAATTTTCTGTAGCACAGTATCTAATTTATCCAGCATAGTCAATTTATTTAGACAACATAATTGCATGGTACCTAGAATAGGAAATTAGATCCTGTTATTCTCTACAAGTTAAAGTAATACCCTGATACATTCCAGAGTATTTGGGGCAGAAAATAAAAATGTATTTGTAAAGTCCCATTGAAGGACTGGAGAAAAATGTGGAAATATTAAACTTACCCACCTGGGGAACTTTAGATACTCTCTCAAGTATTAGGACTCCCAATTTACTAAGCCAAGCCCTCGATCTTGAGGCTTGCCCTTATGAAACTTATTCCTGAAAAGAAGAAGCTAAGTCTACTTATAAGTATGCCTAAGATTCACCCCCAGAGAACCTGTTTTGTTGCTCAAATATTGCTTTTCTATCTAAGCAAACTCGGTAAATGAACTCACTACTCATGTTCCCTATGCAGGACATGGCTCCCAGGGAGATCCTGGTCCTGACATCATAGGATTGAGAACATCTTAAACAAAAGGCGGGAAAGAAATGAAACAAAATAAAGTTTCAAAATAAAGAGATTTCAAATAGAGCCAAGAGGTCATTCTGGAGGTTATTCTTATGCATTATATAGCTATTCCTTTTTAGTTTTAAGTGTATTAGAAAAGCTAGAAGAAAATACCCAAATCTGTTGAACTGTAATCCAGTAGCCTTAATTCTTGATGATGATTGTATAACTATATATCTCTTATGGGGTGACCATTTGATTGTGAAAACCTTTTGACTGACACTTCCTTTATCCAGTGTATGGGCAGATGAGTAATAAAATAAAGACAAATAAATAAATAAATAATGGGGGGTTAAGGGACATGGGGTGTTTTGGGTGTTCTTTTTTATTTTTACTTTTGTTTATTTATTTTGTGTAGTAATGAAAATGTTATAAAATTGATTGTGGCAATGAATGCCTACTATATGATGATACGGTGGGTCATTGATTGTATTCTTTGAATGAATCATACGGTATGTGAATGTATCTAAATAAAATTGCATTTAAAAAAGAATACAATGTTTTCAGTTTTACTTTTTGGGTATTTTAAACTGAGCTGAAGTGCTAAGCTATTTTTTTATTTATTTTCTCTACCCATCTTAGGAATGCTCAATAATAACCCATCTTTATTCAGTGTGCCTTGCATACCAGACTGAAAACAAATTCTTATGCAAGCAATTTTGTATCGGTTTAATTTCTGAAGACCTTTGAGTTCCTTCTGGATCCTAACCAATTATTCATTGACTATATTTTGCATCCAACCCTTTTTGATTTGAGACAAATTCACTCTAAGGCAACTTCCGATTACCGTCAACCCAGTGAATTTAAGTGCTATTCTCCACTAGCCTGCTGCAGGAAAAAAATAATTCCACCCTGACACAAGATCATGACATCAGTGTCCTTTGCTTTTTTTGCATCCTTACACCCCCACTGCTCTGAGGCATAACAGGAGAATAGGTAATAGAAATAGTTCACACTTACAGAGTTCTTACTATGTGAAAAGCATGGTGGTAGCCCCTCATATATAAATCTCAGAAATTTGTGATTGGTGTGCCATTATTATTACCTCTGTGTTATAGATCTGAGTTCCTTCTGGATCCTAATCAATTATCCATTGACTATATTTTGCATCCAACCCTTTTTTATTTGAGACAAATTTACTCTAAGGCAACTTCTGATTACCATTGACCCAGTGAATTTAAGTGTTATTTTCCACTTGCCTGCTGTTATAGATGTGTTGGATCTAGAGTTGCCTCAGGACATCCAGTGAATGACCAGGTTTGGTTTTGACACAAGTGAATCTGACTTGAGAGCACTTACCCTTAACAAATAAACTATATGATATTAGATTTTGTCTGGAAGATTGCTGTTTTCTTTCATGAACAGATCTAAGACAGAAAGTGATTTAGAAGAAAATAAACTATTTCTCTCCAGAGCTTGGGAGTGAATTTTATATCAGACATATGAGAAACAAATGCCATTGGTTACAAAATTATCAGAGTAGGAGTTGAAAATTTTGACAAATATTGCTATTGGCCATGAATTAGATCTTTTAGAATATTCTCTATGTGATGAAATTAAAAGATAGGAAATACTATTTTAATTATTATTTAGTGGTTGTAATTCAATGAATATAGTCATGTATAAGAATATACTATATGGGCTTTCAATGTTGTTTTGGGTTACACACTGCCCTGTTAGCCTGCTACTAAATATCTAAATTATCTGAAGGATAAATAGGGTAGAAGAGACATAAACAAGAAAATCAGAAAACATAGTACAACAGAGAAGCAGCCTGGATCAATCTGGGGAATAGTAAACTTTTGCTCACATCGTATCTACATGTGTTACTAGATACAAGACACAATATTTATGCATTTTATAGATCTTAGGAAAGGGGGGATATTCAAACAGCTCAGTGGTAAGAATCAAGAATGTCTTTCAGTCTATTTCCTTTCTTTCCCATGATACAGAACAATAATTTCTTTATTGCATTCTTCATCTCTGTGTTTCTTAGGGTATATATCAGAGGGTTGAGCATGGGGGCAATGATAGTATAAAAAAGAGCAAAGACTTTGTCTTCTGGTAAAGTAGTAGCTGGTCGAATGTAAATGAAGAGCAAAGGAGCAAAGAAAAGGACCACCACAGTGATATGGGAACTGCAGGTGGAAAGAGCTTTGCTGCGATTCTCCAGAGAGTAGGACCTGACAGTGCATAAGATCACCACATAAGATAACAACAAAATGACAAAAGTCACCAGGCCCATGAGGCCTGAATTAGCAATGACCAAGAGACCAATTCTTCTTGTGTCAGCACAGGCCAGTTTCAGCAAAGGATACACATCACAGAAGTAGTGATCTATCTCGTTGGGGCCACAGTAGGGTAAGAAGATGGCGAGGAGAAACTGGCCAAGGGAATGCAGGAATCCACCAGCGCAGGAAGCAGCAATGATGAGGATGCACCTCCACCTGCTCATGATGACAGGATAGTGCAGGGGCTTACAGATGGCCACATAGCGGTCATAGGCCATCCCTATAAGAATGAAGACCTCAATACCTCCAAAGAAGTGCATGGTAAAGAGCTGTGTCATGCAGCCATTATAGGAAATGGTCTTCTTTTCTGCCAGGAAGTCAGTGATTAGCTTGGGGGTAACAGTGGAGGTGTAGCAAAGGTCTGAGAGTGAGAGGTAACTCAGGAAGAAATACATGGGCTGGTTAATGAGCTGACTGCAGGTGATAGAAATCATGACGAGCAGATTTCCTGTCAAAATTGCAATATAACAAAGTAAAAACAGTAGAAAACAGAGAACATTGACTTCCTTTTCCTGAGAAAGTCCTAAAAGAATAAATTCTGTGACATTATTCATATTTTCCATTATCCAGAATAGTTTGTAGCCACCTGAAATTAGATGAAGAATGAATTCTTATGAGATATATTTTAATGTGGTGATGCATATCATTCCTTGCATGGGGGAGATTATAATGAGAAAATGGCTCAATTCAAAGAAAATACAATTTCAATTTTGTATTTAAAATATATACTTTAGATTTTTTTTATTTGGCTTTCCTGTAAAGTTTTTTGTCCTTTTATTGAAAACATTAACTACTGGTAAAAATGCTAGGTCACTGAGATGAAAACTAACATTGTAGAATAAATACAGGGTATTTATGTAACCATTCTCTTAAACTATGGGCAGGGAGAAAAATGATTTGAGGAGATATTATAACTGCTGACTACCATGGATTTACTTGTAATTGCAGTTGTTATTTTGGCTTATTTATTTTACTTGTTATTGTAGTTGTTATCTTATGTTAACTGAATGTTTTATAACACTACCATAACCAGATGCTTGGTACTCATTTACAGCCAGTTTGTGCTTACCCCATCCAGTTTTCATCAGTTTACAAGGGCTTCTCAGGCCATGCTTGCACACTCCTTGTTAATTATAACTGAAACACAGCCAATCAGTATATGCCAACTTAAATAATGTCACTATCCCCACCTCCCTTTGTTTGAATCCCATAAAAGCCCTAAGCTCCTTAGACTTGGGCAGAGAGATTTGAGCTGTGATTCCTGTCTCCATGCTGGTCTACCTTGCATTGAAGATCTTTCTTATCTCGAAATCTCAATGTCATGGCACTGACTTCTGTGTGCATTGGGCAGCGAGTCAGGCAGCCAGCCCTCGCTCAGTAATACTCTCAGCATGCATTATCAAACATCAGCTATGTATTACACTAAAATAGAATTACAAAATTTCCCCTTTAAAAAAAAAAAACAAAAAATCAGATCTCATTTGCTGGTCTCACTGTTACTGAGTACATACACACATAAATGAATCAGTAAGAGTAAAATTATTAAAAAAATCATATACCAATATATGATGTTTTCTATGTTGGTAGTATTATATGTGAGAAACTGCCTGCCATATATCCTATGTGCAAAGGTTATAAATAGAAAAACCAACAAATGTATTTGGAATTAGGAGACATTTTGTACTTCATATAATTAGTTATTTTTCTTACACTTTGTTTCCTTACTTTTTAAAATCAAATTAACTGTTCTCTGGGCATGGTTCTAATGTTATCAAATACTGATAAGATTGAATCTGGGCATGTTTCACCTACAGTCACATATATGTGGTATATATGTACTTGATTCTTCAGTGCTAGGCACCAGAAATATGTTTGCCAGAAAGAAGGCTATACTTTTTTGAGAGTAATACTATTTATCCAAAGCATTGTTGTGGAGATTAAATAAGGTAACATGTAAAATTCTTTGCCAATTTCTGGTAAGTTTCAATCTTTAGAATTGTTTTACATATTATAATGAATGTTAGCCAAATCTTGTAACTGGAGCTAGACATACAAGTTTGGCTCTGCCAGTTCCTCCTTTGCCAAGGACCTGATCTTAACTATAACTTCAATTTCCTCACCTCCGTAAAATATGAAAAATTGTCTTGGGTGAATAATTCATTGTTATGCCAGTACCTACAATACATTCCTAGAATACTGAAATCCAATGACAGAACTTAGATTACAGATTTATAAAGATATTTCAAGTTGATTGGAATGGTAAGGAAGGTTCATCCTTCTAATTTTACAAATGAAGGATTATATTTCATAGTCAACTAAAGGGATAACAAGAGAAGTTGGCTATCTATGTTTTTCAAAACATTATCATCTCGGCCATAAGAAAAACAATTTTTAAGTACCACACTAATACAAGTTTTATTAATAAGGAAAACTGCATGCATGAAGGGGGTACATGGGAACTGTTCTTTCTGTATGATTTTTCTGTAAATCTCTAATTTATAAACAAAAAACAAACACGTATTTGACTTTCAAGAGGTATTTGGCATTTGAGAAAAGCAATAGTAGGCTTAGTTTGGATTGTTAGAGACTCACCCAATATCACAGCCACCAGGATAAGTGACTTCTTTTTGGTTCATGTGCACAAATTATTCAGGTCTTCCTAACCAATCATCCTGAAAATGTATGCTCATTTTAGTGCCCATATTGCCAGTCCTACCATCATAGACTTGCTTTTCTCTTCTTCATTCCCATTATTTTTACTACCTCCTTCCTGTTACTATTATAGATAATATCACCTCTATTAATCTTTCTATGGTAATAAATGTTAAACCTTAAGACATAAATAACTCTCTACTAGTAAAATTTCAAGCATCACTGATAAGCTAAGAAAGAACTATTCGAAAACAAGCTTTTAAACCATTAATTCAAATCACACTATCAATTTTTAACTTCCTATGTAAAACACAGAACCTTAGTGGCTGAAATACTTTATGTTAACCTTTATAATCTCAGCACTAAGATACTTACAATTTATTTTCAAAAGAGACCATAGACTTCTTCCTCAGCCTAGAGTGGCCCTTACAGTACAGGGGAGAGGAGGGCAGGCAGGGGCGCCCCTCAGAACAGATGCCGCGGAGTAACGGAGACCCGGCACCCGTTACCAAGAAGATGAAAGTGATGGTGACTCTTAAAAAGTGTTGGATTTAACTGAGTATGCAGGAAGACACCACTGGTGGAATCGAGTGTTTGGCCAGAGTTCCGGACTTGTGGTAGAAATATGCAAGTTTGTGCATATAAAGCTCTTAAAAGTAAAGTAGGATTTTGGAGATAAATATAAATCCATCAGAGTATGAGCGTTAGCGTCAATTTCCACATAATGTCCTTTTGGTATCCTTTGTACTGACTAATGAAGAAGGGATATCCAAAGTAGTCAAATTAGCTATCTAATTCAATTAACAACTGCATTTTAGACTTTTTAAGTTATTTCCCCAAATTCAAAAGAATGTAGCGCTCTTTTATAACCTGTTCCAAAACTATATTCCTATGTGTTTGTGAAAAGATAAACAAACAAACAAAAAACCTTTGTTACATTTTTAATTCATCTATCTTTGCTTCACCTTTAACTTGAAGCATGAGCTTGATTCCTTAAAATTTCTCACCTCTTTTTCCCTTATCAATAGTCTAGGAGATGCCTGACTGAACTCACTGAATCTCCTTGAGATTCTTTATCATGCAACAGACCAAATCACCCTTGAAAAAGGCTATTTAAATGCCTCTAAGTTGACTGTCTTTTCATACCAAAAGTGGAAAATAAATATAATAATTAGGAATTATCAAGGAAATAAACATGTACATGTTTTAATGCAGATTATTTTTGATAATTGCTTGGTTAAAAAATTGTAATCACATAAATGCACTGAATGCAGTTTATCAGGGGGATGGAAAAATGTGAAAAAGGAGGTTATTAATTTGCTTTTAATCTGATACAAACTCCATATAGTATACCACTCAGAAAGTATAATCTATATTCCTGAATCACTTAAAAGTATTATTTTCCCTATTTTCAAGTTTATCTATAAAGAGCCAAGAAAGTGTGACCCTCATATTTCTTCAAGAATCATTTAATATTTTCACATTTATATAAATATTGCCTTATCAACACCTACCATTTAAAATACTGGGCTTTTTGAAAAACAAAACGTTATCTCCCTCATCTGGCTATACTACTTCCTAAGGAGACAATTTTAATACTTCACTTTTTTGCATTTCAGTTTAGCCAAAAGGAAATTGTGGGAGTTCAACCAGATGATTTTTAAGGGCCTCTTCTGGACTTGACCCCATATGTGATTTTGAGGTGAGTTCTGAGAAAGCAGCAGCTGGATGTTGATGCTGGTTGCCTTTCTTCCAAGAACTTCAGAATAAATTCACAATTTCTGCCTCAGGTCATTAGTTCTCTTATCTCCTTTAACATCCTGGATACTAAAGTCTTCCTTTCACACAATCACTACAAAGGTGAAGACCACAGATCCTCCAGGCTCTTTCCCTTTCATTGGACCCACCATAGCTTGTTACCTTTAACTCACTAAACATTGCTCCTTTTATGTAATTCACATACTCAGAAATCTCAAGTAAACACTACAGTTTAAACTTCAGTGTTTTTCTCTGGCATTTAATCTTTCCTTAGCCATAAGATTCTTCCTTATGGCTCTTTGCTAGAGTAGCCAGACATTCACCATTCCCAATCAGGTCTTGCTAAACCCATCAGAATCTACTCAAATCCTACTATTTTCAGATAGATTTCACTGATTACTGTAGCCCACCAGGCAATGAATACAACCTCCTAAGTCTTTTGGCACTGAAAATTGACTACGTGACTTTATATTGTTTATTTATTTTTGTGTACTTATATTTAGTGTATTTTGTGTACTTAAGCTTATCTTTCTAAGGATACCTGAACTTGGTGAGTGTTAGGGCCAGTGTCCCGTATTCTCTTTGCACTGGACATAATGGAAACAAAGTGAAACAAAACTTTATGCTCTTCAGATTTGTGTTGAATCCTAGGAGTCTGAGTTTCAAGATTTTCTCTGTACCTTTCTCTGAAACACAAATTACTTATGTTCTGCTTTATTTCCTCTCAACATTTCCCAAAGATGGAAAAATAAATTATTGCTGTCCTGCTTTGAATTCACTTACGCAATTGATGCAGAAAGGGTAAAGTACCATATATGGATTCTATAAAAATATGTAGCCACAAGAGATGATCTACATTACCAAGTAGTAGGAGCAATAGTTTCAACAACTGCATTTCTGTTACTGAATTATGGCCAGAGTTTTTGAATTTACATCAGTCAAGATGTAAAAAATCATTAAGTTGCTATTTCAATAATAAATATCAAAAGTATATTTCTTGTTGATCTTGGGCAGTAATTAGTTGTAGGCTGATTAAATAAAACTTAACAGATGTCCAATGTCCAATTTTCCAGGTGCTTTGTTTAAATCTAAGATAGATGCAATGATCCACAGCTGCCATAGAATCAGAATCAGCTGATAAATTAAATAAATATGTATTAATAAATCTCAATATGCAAACAGTTCTGAAGATTCCTGAAGATGGCACTTACCTGTTCTCTAAGGAAAGGTTTCAGTTTTTTCTAAAGCAAATTCAAGGGTCTTTTCCCAGTTTTATTTCAATCTTCAAGGAAAAAGGAAGCAGTATCTTCAGCATTTATGTTGGCAGAAGTTCTTTATCACTCCTGAAATAGTATATGTATTACAGTCTGTTGGGAAAATGAAAACAAAGACAATACACGGTTCCTGTTTGCTTTCCAAACAGGTTTAACTGAGAGATATTTAACTTGCAGAAATTTTATTCTAGTACCTCTGTGAGCTTATAAATTCCCATTGGGATAATTTGACCAAGATGAAGCAGCAGTTTTTTTTTGTTTGTTTGTTTGTTTTTCTTTTTCACTCTTTAACCTTGTTCAAAGGCCTAATAACACTCTCATATAAATCAAATCATTTTTTTTCCCCCAAGTGTATCTGGAAACTAAGATAAGACCAGTTTCCATTTTGCTATAGGAATACTTGTGGGAAACTCTGATGGCCTGGAAAGAAAGAACATAAGCCTACACTGGAGGAAAGAAAAACTGTAGAAAGAGTAATAAACTGAGTTGTAGGTTGATGGGAAAGCCTAGTGTTGTCTCAGTTCATCATTTGTAAAGGATGCTGACAACTCCAGTATACATCTCAATAGTCTAATAAAAACTTTAAAGAGTTAACACAATCTATTACCTTTCCATTATCAATGTTATTGGCTGTTAATTTTTCCTTCAACATTTTTTCCAAGGAATCCTCTTATCTACCTTATCTCTGTGATAGAAGATATTCCCAAGTATCACACGCCAGGTGTGTTTTTTTGTTTTTTTTTTTTTGTAACTGACAAGTTCAGTTTTAATAACTTGTATCTGCTTAGGGTAAAGAGCATCAGGAATCTGCATTTACTTCATTTGTAAATTTTTTGATAATTTTATTTAATGCATTAGAAATGCTTCAAGAATTAAGTGCTATCAGAGGTTTATAATTGACATGTGAATAGCATAAGTTTTACAAAGTGTAAAGGAAAATATAAAATGTAAACAGTATTTGATTTATATAAAAATGTAAATATGTGCATGTGATTTTTACTTAACTATCTCTATATCTGTATATCTTTATATCTCTCAATCTTTCACTTATCTCTCTGTCTTTATCTAGCATCTAGCATCTTCTATTTATCATTTCAATCTCTCTCTCATCGTCATCAATCAGTCTTAAAGCCATTCATCTCTTTATGCTTCTACTTCAAGCATTGAAATAAAGAAGGTTTCTCTGCACTGGGACTCAGGTACCACTAGTCCAGGTGTCCTTACTAGGTGGTTAAGAGAGAGCCTCAGATGCCACATCCCTTCTTCCTTAAGCTCTCAATCTTCCAATTACGTCCAAGGAGACTAATCTCATTATGTAGTTTTAAAATTGAGATAAACAATATACAATTTTTGCAGATCTTAAATGTTCAAGTTGATGAGTTGTAGCAATTATATAAGACTGTGTAATGAATTTACCCTCTTAAATTCCAGTTGCTTCACATTCTGGTTAGCACTTGGTACCATCACATTTAAAAATTTTAGCCATTCAGATCAGGTGGGTATCAGTATCTCATTAGGGTTTTAATTTAAATTTTGCTGATCAGGAAGGTTTATGAACATTTTGCATATGATTATTGGCCATTCATATATCTTTTATCTGCTAAAGTCTTTTGTGATTTTTAACTGGATTGTTTGTCCCATTATTGAATTGTTAGTGTTATTTTGATATTCTAGATAAAAGTATTTGTTCAGATATGTGTGTTGAGACTATTCCCCCCATCTATTGCCTTCCATTTAAATCAAATCTATTGAGTTATAATATATGTGAAATAAAATGAACCAATGTAAAATGTACAATTTGATGACGTTTGACAAATTTATAAAGCCATAAAATCACTTCCACAGTCAAGATACAGAAAATTTTCATTTGTCCCAAAAGTTTTTTCAGGCCCAATTTTGGCACATCCATCTGTCCACAGCCTCAGGGAAATTCAGAATTGCTTTCCACCCCTATGTAAAAATTGGAACAGAGAAATTTTAATATAAAAAATTATTAACAAACTAGTGAATGGAGTAACTATGGATTGGTTAGGAAGAAGGAAAGTAGGCTATAAACAATATAGGAATAGAAGATATAAGGACCAGCCACTACTCATGAGGCTGAGATGGGGCCCCCAAAGAAGAGCCACCTCCTCCCAGGGATGAAAGTCAGATCTTGACTCTGAGTGAATAGCAGAAAAGCCCCTGCAGTGCAGCACTGGAGAAACTTGCTGGAAATCTGCTCTTTCAGGTGCTGTGGAAAGGTTTTCATGGAGAGGTGTCTCATCAAAGACAGTCTGCTTGAAAATTGATCATGGGGTGATGTTAAGGGAAGCTGCTGCCCAATTTGCCCCCTTACCAGCTGTTTTGGTTTCCTGGCTGCTAAATATATATATATATATATATATATATATATATATATATATATATATATATATAATGCAATAGGTTGGATTAAATATTGGGAATTTATTGGCTCACAATTTGGGGGACAGGTGAGGTCCAAAATAAAGGAGTCATCAAGGCAATTTTTTTCTGTGGCATTCTGGGGCTGGCTGCCATCAGTCCTTGGGTCTTGGCTTTTGTATGGCATGGAAATGAACATGGTGGCCTCTGTTGGCTTCTCCTTTCTCTTCTGGGTTCCACTGATTTCCAGCTTCTGGCTGCTCCCTGTGTCTTTCTTATCTAAGACCTTCTCTATAAGGCCTCCAGTAATAAGATTGTTGATCATAGACTATGTATACATTCAGTTTTACAATTTATGTAACTGTCACTTTTGCTAATATCAGCTGGAGCATCTGGACAATCTGATCTCATCTGGTATTGGCTGATAAACTCACCTCTAGGCTATAGATCTTCAGGTTGTTTGGGTAGCTCTGTTCTATGTTTCTATGATCTTTCTTGAACTATTGAGCTACATAATGTTTGTTCTTCCAGTGGCAATGGCTGGATTAGTTAGGGTTCTCTAGGAAAACAGAATCAATAAGAGATATCTATAAATATAAGATTTATAAAAGTGTCTCACACAACTGTGGGTATACATGAGTCTGAATTCTGTAGAGCAGGCAGCAAACTGGCAACTACAATGAAGATGTTTGATGAACTCCTCAGGCAGTGAACTGGCAACTTCGATGAGCACAATTGATGAACTCCTCAGGAAATGCTTCACTGGTTAGCTGAAGAAGCAGTGGAGGTCCTCTATCTGTCTTGCTTAAAAGGCTTCAACTGACTGGATTTAATCCAGCTGATTGCATTCTCTCATTGTGGAAGACACGCCCTTCTTTGATGTAATCAGTCACAGCTGCAGCCAATTGGCTGATGATTTAATAAACCAGCCTCCTGGTTTATTAACCAGCCACAAATGTTCTTGCATTAATGATTACGTCAGTGCTTGACCAGACACCTGGGTACCATCACCTGGCCAAGTTGACACATGAACCTAACCATCACAGTCCATCCCTTGTCAACTTGGCAGTTATACACATCACCTTAAACCATACTTTATCTCTAAATAGTGAACAGAGTCATGAATGTCACCAGAAGGAGAGCTGGAGGTTAAAAGATGGGAATGTATAAGACATTGTGGGCAATGTCTGTGATTAACTGTACATATATTAGAAATCTCTTCCATGAAACAGAACAAATGTATGACACTACAACTAGAAGTTAATAATAGAAGGGCATATAGGAAAAAATATATACCTATTGCAAAATATACTACAGTTAATAGTATTTTAGCATTCTTTCATAAACAGTAACAAATGTACTATACAAATAATATGAATCAACAATGGAGAGGGAGTAGTTAGGCATATGGGAGGACTTGAGTTTCTTTCTTTTTTTGTTTATTTCTTTTCTGGAGTAATGAAAATGCTCTAAAAATTGAATATAAATTAATTGTGGTGATGGATGCACAGCTGTATGATGGTACCAGGGGCAATTGATTGGTGTGTGAACAATCAAAATAAAAAAAATGTGAAAAATAATTGATTTTAAATCAATTAAATACTGCAAAATGAACAATACAGCTTATGTCATATGATAAGGGAATAAGACAGAGAAGAAAGCAAAGATATTTGCTTTACAGACAAACATAACATAACATAACTTAAAAAACAAGGAGGAAATTTTCATGCCATCATAGTCTTCATTTTTGTAACTGGTCATGTGGTCATAGTTCATATTTATCACAACTTTCTTTCACTGCTGTTCTGGTTTGCTAATACTGCCAGGATGCAAAAGACCAGAAATGGATTGGCTTTTATAAAGGGGGTTTATTTTGTTACACTGTTACAGTCTTAAGGCCATAAAGTGTCTAAGGAAATGCATTGACAATTGGGTACCTTCACTGGAGGATGGCCAATGGTGTCCAGAAAAGCCCTGTTAGCTGGGAAGGTACATGGCTGGTGTCTGCTCCAGAGTTCTGGTTTCAAAATGGCTTTCTCCCAGGACGTTCCTCTCTACGCAGAATCTCCTCTTCAAAATGTCACTCTCAGTTGCTCTTGGGGCATTTGCCCTCTCTTGGCTTCTCAGGAGCAAAAGATTGCTTTCAAAGGCCATCTCCAAAATGTCTCTGTAAGCTGCAGCTCCTCTCTCAGCCCATGTGCATTCTTCAAAGTGTCCCCCGTGGCTGTGGCAAGCTCGCTCCCTCTGTCTGAGCTTATATAGTGCTCTGGTAAACTAATCAAGGAAATTACATAAACAGAGTTATCACCTACAGTTGGGTGGGTCACATTTCCACGGAAATACTCAAAGAATTACAATCTAATCAACACTAATATATCTGCCAACACAAGATTGCATCAAAGATAATGGCATTTTGGGGGGATGTAATACATTCAAACTGGCATAACTACCCATTCCATGTTCCCTTTACCCTCAGCAAGCACTTCAGCAGGCCATGGTTCTTTGCCTGGTGGAGTGATCCAAACCTTCATTCCTGAAGTTTCTTGGCCATTGGTAGTCCTGCCTGGATTGTGTTCTTGCAGTTTTCCATTGACTTTAATCACAGGGTGTGGTAGTAATAAGAGACTCCCTAGAGGATCTCCTGTATTCTAAGAAAACTCTTCTTTACCTCCATTGTGTGGTTGCAATGCTATTTCCCCTTGATAGTTAGGATGAATCACCCCAGCCAGTACAGTAATCCTCTTTCTTGCTTGTTAATTCAGAGGCATTAGAAGCCCAAAGTGGCCAAGTGGCAGTATTAACTTCCAGTTCAATGGAATTATTGTGTTTCCTGGTGAAAGCACTCCTCCTTTTGGAGCAAAGACTTGTAGACCAGCAGAGCTTAAGTTTTCAGGGCCAGGAAGAAAATTTTCCTAGTGGATCAATAGGAATAACAGTGAGTGGTGCCACTCCTGTTTCCACCCCTTGATTCCTGGAATCGTGAATCCTGGCTATGGGAGAAACAGCAACATAGAGTGGATGCTGATTCAGAGCATACACAGCCTCCTGGAAATCACTGCCCGAGCCTTGCAAGGTATTGCCACCTAATTGACACCATAGTTGAATCTTACAGGCCATTCCACCATTCTATCAAACCAGCTGCCTCTGGAAGATAGGGAGCATGGTAAGACCAGAGAATTCCATGAGGATGGGCCCATTCCCTCACTTAATTTGCTGTGAAGAGGGTTCCTTCATCAGAAGCAATGCTGTCAAATGCCATGAAGGTGTATAAGACATTCTGTAAGTCCACAGATGGTAGTTTTGGCAGAAGCATTTCATGCAAGGAAGGTAAACCCATATCTGGGGTATGTGTCTATTCCAGTAAGAACAAATTGCTGCCCCTTCCATGAAGGAAGTGGTCCAACGTAATCAACCTGCCACTAGGTAGCAGGCTGATCACCCCGAGGAATGGTGCCATATCGAGGACTGAGTGTGGGTCTCTGCTGCTGGCAGATTGGGCACTCAACAGTGGCTGTGGCCAGGTCAGCCTTGGTAAGTGGAAGTCCATGTTGCTGAGCCCATGCATAACCTCTATCCCTATCACCATGACCACTTTGTTCATGAGCCCATTGGGCAATGACAGGGGTTGCTGGGGAAAGAGGCTGATTGGTATCCATGAAATGGGTCATTTTATCCACTTGATTATTAAAGTCTTATCTGCTGAAATCACCCTCTGGTAAGCATTCACATGGGGCGCACATATCTTCATGTTTTTTGCCCACTCAGAAAGGTTTATTCACATACCCCTTCCCCAGACATCTTTGCCACTGATCTTCCAATCATGTTCCTTCCAAGTCCCTGACCATCCAGCCAAACCATTAGCAACAGCCCAGGAATCAGTATACAAACACACCTCTGGCCAGTTCTCCTTCCAAGCAAAGTGAACAACCAGGTGCACTGCTTGAAGTTCTGCCCACTGGAAGTATTTCCCCTCACCACTGTCCTTCAGGGACATCCCAGAAAGGGGCTGCAGTGGTGCAGCTGTCCACTTTTGGGTGGTGCCTGCATATTGTGCAGAATCATCTGTAAACCAGGTCTGAGTTTTCTCTTCCTCAGTCAACTGATTGTAAGGAATTCCCCAAGGTGCCGTAGCTGTGGACTGGGAAAGAGAAGGTAAAGTGGAAGGATTGGGGGCTACGGGCATTTGGGTCACTTCCTCATGTAACTTACTTGTGCCTTCAGGACCCGCTCAAACTCTATCTCATACATGCTATTTCCATTTTATGATGGAGTGCTGCTGTGCACGCCCAACTTTATGGCTTCATGGGTCAGACAACACCCAGCTCATGATAGGTAACTCAGGTCTCCTGGTCACTTGGTGTCCCATGGTTAGGCATTCTGTGTCTACTAATGCCCAGTAGCAGGTTAAAAGCTGTTTCTCAAATGGAGAGTAGTTATCTGCAGAGGATGGTAAAGTTTTACTCCCAAATCCTAAGGGTCTGCATTGTGATTCTTCTATGGGACCTGTTCAAAGCTCCAAACAGCCTCTCTATTTGCCACTGACACTTCCATCACCATTGGGTCAGCTAGAGCATATGGTCCAATTGGCAGAGCAGCTTGCACAGCAGCCTGGACCTGTTGCAGAGCCTCATCTTGATCTGGTCCTCACTCAAAACTAGAAGGTTTTCTGGTCACTCTGAAAATGGGCTGTAGTAGCACACCCAAATGAGGAATATGTTGTCTCCAAAATCCAAAGAGGCCAACTAAGCATTATGCCTCCTTTTTGGTCATAGGTGTGGCCAGATGCAACAGCTTATCTTTTACTTTAGAAGGGATATTTCAACAGGCCCCACACCACTGGACACTGAGAAATTTTACTGAGGTGGAAGGCTCCTTTATTTTTGTTGGATTTATCTCCCATCCTCTGCCACACAAATAACCTTACCAACAAATCTAGAGAAATTTCTACTTCTTGCTCACTAGGTCCAATCAACATGATATCATAAATATAATGGACCAGTGTGATGTCTTGTGGGAGTGAGAAATGATCAAAATCCATTCAGACAATGTTACAACATAGGGCTGGAGAGTTGATATATCTCTGAGGTAGCACAGTGAATATAAACTTCTGGCCTTGCCAGCTGAATGAAAACTGTTTCTGATGGTCCTTTCTAACAGCTATTGAGAAAAAAAGCATTTGCCAGATCAATAGCTGCATACCAGGTATGAGGGGATGTGTTGATTTGCTCAAGCAATGATACCACATCTGGAACCGCAGCTGTAATTGGAGTCAGCACCTGGTTAAGCTTATGATAATCCACTGTCACCCTCTAAGACCCGTCTTTTTTCTGCACAGGCCAAATAGGAGAGTTGAATGGGGTTGTGATGAGAATCACCATACCTGCATCCTTCAAGTCCTTAAGAGTGGCATTAATCTCTGCAATCCCTCCAGGAATCCAGTATTGCTTCTGGTTCACTATTTTGCTAGGAAGGGCAGTTCTAATGGCTTCCACTTGGCCTTTCCTACCATAATAGCCCTCACTCCATGAGTCAGGGAGCCAATGTGAGGATTCTGCCAGTTGCTGAGTATGTCTATTCCATTTATACATTCCAGAACTGGGAAAATAAGCACAGAATGGTTCCAGGGACAAACTGGACCCATGGTGAGATGGACCTGAGCTAAAACTCAATCAATCATCTGACCTCCATAAGCCCCAACTCTGATTATGGACCAGAGTGACATTTTTATTCTCCTGGAATTAATGTCACTTCTGAATCAGTGTCTAATAATCCCCAAAATATCTGATCATTTCCTTTTCCCCAATGAACAGTTGCCCTGGTAAAAGCTGTAGGTCCCCTGGGGAAGGCTGAGAGGAAGATTAACAGTATAAATGTTTGGCAGTGTAACAGGGTCCTTCCCCACGGGTACCCAGCCTTCCTCTCATTCAAGGGGCTCTGGCTCTGTCAACTGTCTCAAGTCTGGGAATTGATTAAGAGGCTGTGGCTATCAGTTTTTGTAATTCAAGTAAGACTTCTGTTCAGTTGACCTAGAATTCTTCTGCTTATACAGCTCAAACAAGAATTTGGTAGCCTGCCCATGTATTTTACTGCTAGGTACTCCATGATCTATCAGCCAACGCTATAAGTCTCTGTGAGTGAGATTATTTTGACTGCTGCCTTGAGCCTGTTTTCCATTATGGTAGCCATGCCCACTTTGTCTTTGACAGTTAACTGCTGCCACATGGCTTCTGCTGATTTGGGATCCAGTTATCCCCATGGTGTTTAAGGATTCCAGCTCAGTGATGGCAATTTCCACAGTAATAGCTGACCTGCAGAGAAGGGTGGCTACAGAGCTCTTCAGGGTTGATGGAGCTAGTCTCACAAATTTATTCCTCACAGTCCTGGTAAAAGGTGCGTCCTCTGGACATTCCAGTGGTATGAGAGTAGGTCTTCCATGATATATCCACTCTAACATTCCGATCTCCCTAAGCCTTTGAACCCTTCCGCTACATTATACCAGAGCAGTTCTGGCATTTCAACCTCAGGTAATTGTCGGCCATTTTTTTAGCCAACCACCTAAACAAATTATTAACGCCCTTTGTAGCCCCTCAAGTTACAACATTGAATGCAGAATCTCTGCTTAGTGAGTCCATATCAATAAATTCAGCCTGATCCAACTTTATATTCCTTCCACCATTATCCCACACCCTTAGTATCCATTCCTACACATTCTCCCCTGATTTCTGTCTGTGTAAGCTGGAAAACTCATACTGTTCTTTTGGATTATAGTGTACTTCCTCATGGGCCACACTTTGTACCTCACCCTTTGGGGTCTGTTGGGACTTTAGTCTAGTTATATGTCTTGAAGCAAAGACTGGTGGTAGGGGTGGGTCATGAAAAGAATTAGAAGTATCTTTCAAGCCATTTATCTCAGGACATTCTGTTGCAGTTTCATCTGATGAAACAGCATTAATCTCTCCAGACAGAGGAGTGAGGGCTGCTTCCTCAGGGGAGATGATTACAGGTCTAGCAGGCACTGAAGGGTTAATCTCTTTAGGTGGAGTTTGGGTGGCATTCTCCTTAGGGCAGACTGGAAGATGGGAAGCTATTTCCTCAAAGCAAGCTGGAGGTTGGGTAGCTGTTTCTTCAGGGCAGACTGGAGGTGGGGGGAGGGTTGTTGTTTCCTCAGAACAGCCCTCTACAGTTATATCTAACAGACTCAGCAGAATCAAGGGTTCCAATGTCTTCACTGCCATTATTAACAATCCATATGTCCCCATCCCAAGTTTCAGGATCCCATTCTTTTCCAATCAATAGCTTACTTTAACAGTAGACACCCTGTGAGGTTGAGATTTTAGTTTATGTTGTAAATCTGCTACTCACACAATGAGACTATGGGTCTGGTTTTCATAAATCTCAAGTTTGTAGCAACAGAAAATAAGATTTTCTTTCAGGGCACACATATAAACCTTTACATCTGTCATACAGTGCTTAAATTTTAAATTTGAAGCCTTTAGCTCACGCCTTTCTCTAACTTTATCCAGCATGTCTAAGAGCAACCAGCCAACAATATACCTCTTAACTCTGCAAAACTCTGTTAGGGTTTCAAAAACAGTGTCACCCAGAGCCTTGCTTTGTACAAGAGTAAGATTAGGAGAATTAAATGGTGATATTTTGCATATCTCCATTGCCAACTCACACCAGACTCTCAGTGCCATCTTGATTATTGGAAATAGAGTCATTCATGTCTTTGAATCTAATCATAGTAGAAAACCAATTGTAAAAGCCCATTTTAAGATTCTATTTCTCAAGAACCACTCCTGGTACCAAGTTGTATTAGCTATGGTTCTCTAGGGAAACAGAATCAAAAAGAAGATCTGTAAATATAAGATTTATAAAAGTGTCTCAAGCAACTGTGTGTTTACACGAGTCTGAATTCTGTAGGGCATGCAGCAAACTGGCAACTCCAATGAACATGTTTGATGAACCTCAGGAAATGCTTTTCTGGTTAGCTGAAGAAGCAGTGAAAGTCCTCTACCTGCCTAGCTTAAAAGGCTTCAACTGATTGGATTAAATCCAGCTGATTGCATTCTTTCATTGTGGAAGACACACCCTTTGTTGATGTAATCAGTCACAGGTGCAGCCAACTGACTGATAAGTTAATAAACTAGCCTTCTGGGTTATTAACCAGTCACAAATTTCCTTGCACTAGCAGCTAGTGCTTGCTTGACCAGACAACTGGGTACCATCACTTGGTCAAGTTGACCCATGAACCCAACCATCACAATGACCAATTCATAAATGGGAACATATACTAGCAAAAACTAATTTAAGTTCCTGTTTGGGAATCACATACCTGAACCACAATCAAGGGTTGAGGAAGTACAACTAGCTCTTGTAGAACTGAAAAGTTACGTGGCAAAGAACATAGATACAGGAAGGGACCAGGAATTGGGCCCAATAATTCAACCTACCTAAAGTTATGGTAAATTTTGCCTCATGTAAAATATCCTCTTTGATATCACCAGATGACCATAACCTAACTGTGACTGCTTTGACTACCATTTTCCATAAACAAATGGGTCATTTGATTGACTTAACCAAATGACTATCCTTGCTGATTGTTGCTTGTTTATCAAAACTGATGTCTCACAGATTATACAGAGTAAATTACCATGTGTCATGGTTCCAATCCAACAGCAGACTGTGAAGTATTACTGGCTTTGCCCAAAGCATGTACATTTTATTACCATTTTTTTAAAAAAATGTAATTTCCTTTACTACACAGCTTTACTACCAAAAACATACAGTATTTATTGAACTATTTCACAAATTATGAGAATATTTTCAACAAACCACAATATATAGCAATAATGCTGTAGGATTTATTTAGCTTTTAATTCTCTATCAACCAGATAGCATTCACCCTCAACTACAGGTTCCAGCCAAGTACCTTAGTAGGTATGCATATGTATATTAATAAACAGCTTTTAAGAAAATAAAAACATATATTTAGAGTGTTTGAATATAAACTATAGAATGATTTATATTTGACACATGTCATAGGATCTGTGGGTTTGGAATCATAATCTTTTGTAAAAAACATAGATGATAGACTTGAGGTAAAATCGTTTGAAGCTCTAATTTTCTGTCTTACAGGAGAAAAATAAAATTAAAACCATAAAGGAAAAAATCTTTAGGTCTCTGGAAACTCATTTAGAACAGGATGTTCTTTTAATTTGGAAAATTCTTTTGAATGGATATTTATTTACATAAATGTAATGCAGAAATTCTCCAAGTATCAACAATTACATTTTTAATTTGAAGGTACACTTTTTACCTGAAGAAGTGTGTGTGTGTGTGTGTGTGTATGTGTGTGTGTGTGTGTTTAGCAACAGAAAGTATTTCATGAGGGTCCTCCTAAGGTATATTTATGGGCTATACATTTCTATGTATGGATTATATTGTGGGAGATATTTATAAAAATTTGATTTAGACCACATTATGTTATATAATATATAAGAATATTAATTGTCATATCATGTACCTTAGTAAACATGACGTCAGGAAATTTACTGACATGGGAAGATTGTTTCATTGTATGAATGTCCTAGGCTTGGTGATGATATTTTTTTCCTTCATAAACTGCCCTTGTCTACTATTCAACATTTCAGGAAAAGATTGGTCCTGAAAGAGAAAAAAAGGAATTTAGGTGGGATTAGGAAAATGGATTGTGGGACTTCTGCGTTAACAGCCTGTGTTTCCTGGATATTGCTGACTAGATGCATACGGCACTCAAACTCGAGGGCCCTTTTGTTGGTGGGGACAGCTGCATCATAAGCACAAGGACAAAGCCCAAAGGCAATACATGGAATCTGCCTGAGTTTGTGGGTCTGAGTGAAGCAATATATAGAAAAGATGCTCTATTTATTTTTGGTGCATTATTTTCCTTCTGCTAACAATAAAACTCCATGATAGACTCATTAACATCATAGTCTTATCACCAATATAGATGTCACTATTAGAAAAGAGATAATCCCAATCTTATATAAATCACTCAGAGAATAGAATGAAGGAACATATTCCAAATCTACTTTATGAGGCTATCATTATAAGATAAAATAATTATAGACAATCACTTTCATATATATACATGTAAAATACTAAATAGGAAATTAATTTAACTACATTAAATTAACTGGTATATAAAAAAGATAGTATATCATATCCAAGAGGTTTTTTATTCAGGAGTGCAAAGTCATTTTATGATTATAAATCATTTATAATCTATCAATGCAATCCATTGCATTAACAAAATAAAGGAGAAAAATATATAGTCATGTCTATAGATACTAAAATTCAATTACTATTTATGATTAAAAAAAACTCAGAAAATTAGCAATAGATGGAACAAACTGGTAAAAGAGAAGGCTCATTCATCTCTTCATCCTGAATAATGAAGTATCAATGGTGTGGAAGATAGCAGTACTTGATTTTTAGTTCAGAGGAGGAAAATCTGTTTTCCTTAGATGCATTTGAGTCAAGTACTATAGAGACAGAGACAGACGTGAAAAAAAGAAGCAAATCTCATTTCCTTCTTTAAGTTGGCTTCCTAAGATTCTGCCAATAGACACATTTCAGGGAGGCTGGAAGGCAACAGGTGTGAAAAGTTACAGCAACTTCCAGTTTAGTAGCTCTGCCATTTTGAATGTATTGTGTCCCCCAAAACACCATTATCTTTGATGCAATCTTGTGTGGGCAGGAGTATTAGTGTTGATTAGATTGTAATTTTTGAGTCTTTCCATGGAGATGCAATCTGCCCAACTGTAGGTGATAACTCTGATTGGATGATTTCCATGGAGCTGTGGCCCCACCCATTCTGCATGGGCCTTGATTAGCTTCCTAGAGCACTATATAAACTCAGACAGAAGAAGAGAGCTTGCTACATCCAAGGGGGACACTTTGAAGAATGCACAGGAGCTGAGAGAGGAGCTGCAACTTACAAAGACATTTTGGAGATGGCCTCTGAAAGCAGACTTTTGCTCTGGAGAAGCTAAGAGAGGACAAATGCCCCAAGAGCAACTGAGAGTGACATTTTGAAGAGAAGCTGCAGCCTAGAGAAGAATGTCCTGGGAGAAAGCCAATTTGAAACCAGGACTCCAGAGCAGACACCAGCCATGTGCCTTCCCAACCTACAGAGATTTTCTGGATGCCATTGGCCATCCTCCAGTGAAGATACCCAATTATTGATACATTTTCTTGGACACTTTATGGCCCTAAGACTGTAATTGTCTAAGCAAGTAAACCTCCTTTTACAAAAGCCAATCCATTTCTGGTATTTTGCATCCTGGTAGCATTAGCAAACTGGAACAGTAGCTCTGCCTGTAAGTATACCCAGCAATGTCCTTCACCTTGGGACCAGTATTTACAATCTGCTGCTTCTTTCCAGAACAAACCCCATCATGCTTCATCAGAGGAAACTCCCTCCCAGGAAGTGTTCCCTTTGCAGAAGTGCAAACCTTGGATCTGCAGCACCTTTCCTCCACACACTGGGTTCTGTTGAAACCAACATTCCCCAGTCCTGAGGATGGCAGCTGCCTCCTGAAGTTATTTCTACTCAAGGTTTCTTTTCTTTTTTCGATGTTTGTAAGCTTTGTACATTATATCAAGACTTAATTAAACAATTTCCTGAAATAAATGTTATATTTGAAATGGCTGTAATGGTTTCTCTGTCCATGAATAAACCCTAACTTATAGCTGCAGTGTTCATAGGAATTAGAGTTTCACATATAGGTGGTTGGTCATAGCTTTTGTCTTGAAGATAGTTTTGAACTCCATGTCCAAATGTACTACTTTCAACACTGCAGTATATGAGATGGTGCTATTTTTGCAAGAATAGATAAGTAACGATGAGGAACATAAATGATAGACCTGAACAGACTCATTCATATATGGATAACAGATACTCTACTAAAAATCAGTAAGGAATTGAGGGATTTCTCAATGAATGCTGATGGCTCAATTGGCTATCCAGGCCATACCTCTCTCCAGGAAACCACTGATCTGTTTTCTATAACCATATATTAGTTTGAAATTCCTAGAATTTTGTTTAAATTAAATCATAGTATGTACTTCACTTTGTCTGGCTTCTATCAATTTGCACGATTATTTTTAAATTCATTTCTCATATCTTTTTGTTAATGCATTGTACTCCACAATATATTTATCCATTCACCTGGTGTTTGATGTCTGAGTTATATAATAGTGATATTTGTTTGCATTTACCTAATGAGTAATTGAGTTGAACATCTTTTCCTGTAATAATTTACCTTCTCTATATTTTCTTTGGTAAACTGTTCAAATTATTTACCCATTTTAAATTGCAATTTATTTTCTTATTGTTAGGTTTTGAGAGTGATTTCTATTTTTTGGCTACAACTCCTACTTTAAAATTTATGATTTGCCAATATTTTCTATAAGTCTGTGCATGGCTTTCATTCTCTTACACTGTCCATCATAAAGCAGAAATTCTTAATTTATCAATTTAAATTAAGTGCAATTTATCAATTTAAAAAATATATGTAGATTATGTTTTTGGTGTAGGATATAAGAAGCAACTTATCTTGTCCAGGCTAAGATTTTCTCTATATTTTCTTCTAGATATTATATGACTTTAGGTTTTACATGTAGGTCTATGATACATACTATGTTAATTTTTGTCTATCATGTGAAGTCTGGATTAAGGAACTTTTTATTGCATATGAATATCCAGTTACTCAAAAGACCATTCTTTTCACTCTTAATTCTTTTTTACATTTGCCAAAAATCATTTTTATTATACTCACTGGAATATTCCTGGGCTGCTTTATTTCCTTGATCTAATTATCTACCCTTACATCAACATCATACTATCTTGATTACTGGAACTTTTTATGCAAATACACACACATACACACACATACAAAGACATACACAAAAGTACTAGAATTACTATTTTTAAAATCAATTATATCTCTAACACAGTATTTTGAAATTTAAAATAAAACTTTGACAACTATATCAAATAAAAGCAAAATAAAATAATCAGAAGTAAAACAAGTAAAAAAAAGTAGGAATACAGTTACAAAATTTATTAAGACCTTTGAAACTATGGAACATTTTTAGTATAAATAACTGCATATATGTAGAGATTCACCATTTTCATTGATCTAAACACTCAATGTTATTAATATGTCAATTATCCCCAGATTAATCCATAGATGCAGTGCAATACCAAACTCCCAACAATTTGTTTGAATAGATCAACAATCTGATTCTAAAATATTTATGGAAATACAAAGAACCTTAAATACCCAAAGCTATTTTAAAAAGAAGATTTTAGTTGGAAGGCTTGCAGATTTACTGTAAATCACTAAAGATATAACTTAGAAATAAAATAGTCCAGAAACAAACCAATAGATATAAAGCCAATTGTTTTCTGAAAATGTGGCTGGGAAACTGGATAATTTAATGAGGGAAAAATTACCTCATCCCCCTACCACATTCCATACAAAATTAATTTGAAATTTATTACAGGCTTAAGCATAGCAGTTTAAACACAATGGTTTCCAGAAGAAAGAAAAGGAGACTATCATACTGACAATTGATAAATAGGACTTCACTAAAAATTAAAAACTACCTGTCATCAAAATATATTAAGAAAATGAATAGGCAGTCCATAGATAAGAATAAGTATCTGAAGACTTGGCATAAATATGCACAAAACAAACAGTTGTCAATTACTTGGCATACATAAAGAACTCTTACAAAACATTAATAAAATGACAACCAACCAAATTAAAATGGACTAAGGTATAGTTACTTCACAAAAGATAAACATTCACAAAATATATGGGTGGACAATAATCTTACTGGAATTGCCACAATTAAAATCAGGCAAATTTTAAAAAGTGAGAGCCTCACCTTTTCAAATAATGCCTTCTCTTCCATATTCCTCATTATCTCATATATTTGTTTATGGAACCTTATTAGACATATGTAGAATAGGCCTTTCTAATTCTTATTTTAAGTTCTTGTTAATCTCACTATCTCTCTTCTTTGCGTTCTGAATCATTTGTATAGTGTGCCTGTTTGAATGTATTGTGTCCCCCATATGCCATTATCTTTGATGTAATCTTGTGTGGGCAGACATTATCAGCGTTGATTAGATTGTAATTCTTTGAGTGTTTCTTTGGAATGTGCCACACCCAGCTGTGGGTGATGACTCTGATGGGATAATTTCCATGGAGGTGTTGCTCCGCCCATTCAGAGTGGGCCTAAGTTGATCAGTGGAGCTATATAAATGAGCTGACAGGCAGAGGGAACTCAGTGCAGCTGTGAGTGATATTTTGAAGTGGAGCTACAGTCAAGAGGGACACTTTGAAGAAAGCACAGGAGCTGCAGATGACAGTTTGAAGATGGTTGTTGAAAGCAGACTCATGCTCCAGAGAAGCTGAGAGAGGACAGATATCCCAAGTGCAACTAAGAGTGACATTTTTGAGGAACTGCAGCCTAGAGGGGAACATCCTGGGAGAAAGGCATTTTGAAACCAGAACTTTGGAGCAGACACCAGCCATGTACCTTCTCAGATAACAGAGGTTTTCCAGACACCATTGGCCATTCTCCAGTGAAGGTACCTGATTGCTGATGTGTTACCTTGGACACTTCATGGCCTTAAGACTGTAACTGTAACTAAATAAACCCCTTTTATAAAAGCCAAGCCATCTCTGGTGTTTTGCATCCCAGTAGCATCAGCAAACTAGAACATATAGTTATCATGAAAGTGACTAAGTTTTATCACAACCTTCTTTTTCCCACTCTTCATGGACTCCTTTGACAGTGTGGTGAAGCCTATGAATGAATCAAACAAATTATATCAATTTAAAATTAACAAAATATTAAAAATACAAATGTGATAGAGTAAGAGTTGTGCTTTACCGATCACGCACTAAAGAATGATATCAACATGCATATCTTCATACTACTGTAATTTGGAAATGGGGAAGAGCACACAAAAACATTTTGAAGTAGATTTTCATCTATAAATGATATAAAAATATCTGTGATTCTATAATCAAGAATAGTGATAATATTGCTGTTGTTTATTGTCTACCTTTCAAATTGAAGAACACACTGAATTTCAGTGATAATTTAGTGAAAATACCTATATTTTTCCCATCTTACTTCATTTCATCTCACACTGTATGTACATTGATTTTTCTTTCTTTCTTTATAATGATGCTATTATTCATTTCCAGGATTTCCATTTAGTTCTTTTCCAAATAATGATGGGCTGTGTTCATATTGCCTTGCCTTGTGAAATCCAATCTACATATACCTATTGTAACACTTTAAAGTCCACATGTTATGTAATTTCAATATTTCTTTTTATCTGTAGTTCCTTGGGTTTGATATTCCTGAATGTGCTGAGTGTGTCTCTGGTCCATGAGTTCCCTTATTTGCTAAGTGAGGTCATCCTCAATGGGGTTTACCATCACTGAAGACATTTGATGGAATTGTTCTTCAACTGTGTCTTCTCTTGCATAAGAGAACCTAAACCTCAGAAAACTGAGATGATGGTGGAACAAGTCGGAAGGAAGCTCAGTCCCTAAATCACTCCCTACATGGAGCAGAGTTGCCCAATGAAGAGAAATGCATCTTGTACACTGTACCAGTAAGAAATAAACTTGTGTCTAGTCAGAGGTATTTTTGATGTGAATTTCTTATGGAATGATGCACAGAGCTACTGTAAGAGCAAAGTGCCCATATTTAAAAGGTCAGTGCAAATTTTCTCTTTGTTAAGGAAACCAGTGATGTGAGTGGGAAATGAAATTACCATGTATTGCCAATTTAAAAAGGAAAATATACAATATAATTTGTTTAAACTATACTTAGATCATAAATATAACTCCATAAAAAATACAATATGAAATGATGATACTATCTATGGATTGTTGACTTACAGCTAAGTTTTTCCTTCACATTTCTGATTCAGCATGATTCATTTTTTTTAAAGAAGAATGGGGTAAAGTTGATGGTTCTTATTTTCCCAGGGCTTTAGGACAAATGATACACAATCAAGATAACACATGGGACATCATTTCATTTAATTGCTTGAATTGTGACCTCCAAGAGAATACTCCAACAATATTCTCCAAGGTACACACATCCCTAAGGTCTTAACACTTTATTTTTGTAATGGTTTGGTGCCAAGATTCAGCTCTTAGGTCTGCCTTTCTGAGCTTTCTTGCAGGTTGGAAAAAAAGTCATTTATTTGAAACATGCAATGAATTATACTGCTCACTCCTGTTATTATTTTCAGGTCTATTTCTATTAGTAGAATATTAAGTAGGAACATTTCTGGAGTTCATTAATCTTAGCAAAAGAATATCAAGTAAATGAGTCACTCAAGCACTTCTGTATTTAGGTGAGTTGATTCAATTATTTTTTTATTTATTTTTTCAATTGACAATGAAAATACCAAGTTCCAATAGTCTCTTCAGGAAATGAGCTCATGTGTTGGCCAAATTGCCACAGTATCTGCTTAGTTTAGTGACAACAGGGATGAAGGTGTTACGTATTAATTCCTCCTTTCTTTCAAATGACATACATCCTGATGGAACAATGTCAGTGGATGGGAAGAGGTAGGGGATGCATCAGAAATAGGAATGGATTCATATTAAGATTAGCAAATGGGTTATGGAGAATATCCAAGTATCCCTGGGCTTCAGTGAATGACTAACCTAACAGATATAAAGGGTATGATGAGGTTAATTACTGTGATCCCAAAATTATGGAGACAAGGCTGTGAGTACGGAGGGGAGAATGGGTTTGATGAGTTGCTGGATTCAGAATGAGTCCAGGGATTCCCATTTCTGTTTGTTTTTTTTTTTCCCCATGAAATCTAGAGGGAGGTTTTCTCTGAGAATTCAGGCACTCATTTGACCACTGCTCTACTGTGGCCTCCAGGTGTCCCTCACACTCTTGGTGTGGAACAACTCCATATGTGTACACATGTGACTGTCCTTAAAGAGAAATATATAACATTATGAACATCAGATGCACAAAATGTTCCCATTCAAGTGGACATGTTGATGGTAACACAGTGCTCATGTCTGAGGTTCTTGGCCTAGTGGAACAGGTGTCCTGTTTGAGATGGATCTTTAGCCTGACACTTGTTCTTGGAGAAGCTTAAAACTTGATTCAGAATGACAGAATGCATTTTTGCTGTAGCCTGAAATTTATACATAGTGTCCTGTATTCTTAGAATTCTTACTATTTGTCACTTTCCCAAGTTAATTTGCTACATTAAGGGAAAAAAAGAATTTTTGGTTTAACTATTGCTTCAACTACTTTTATCACTGCCATAACAGCTAATATTATGGGGTGAGGACCTGCTGATGAATGACATTATGGAATAAAGAATAGCATTTTAAACTTTTTAGAATTAGTTTAACATAAACGAAAACTTTCAGTATTCTTCTGTAGTCTCTCTCTGGAATTTGTTGGGAGTATTGGATTACTAGCCATAAGGATAGAACTGAAAAGGAAAATAGAACAACCAAGAAAATCATAACTGCACCATTTGGCTGGGTTGTTAACATTTTAAAATCTATTTAGTGGTTCTATTTAATTGTTGGCTTAAGAGGTTAGGTGGGGAGGAAACTCTAGATATTCTTGGTGTGTATTTCCTCCAATACAAATATTTTTACTAAACTCAGATTCATTCAAGAGCCAGATTGGCTGTTCTGGGGAAGCCACCTGCCTCTGGTGATACTGAGTCTGATTATTTGAAATATGGTAGAGTCTACTCATAATGTCTGTCTTCATTAATCCACTCACAGAAATCTTATTCACTGTAGATTTTTGCCATTAATAAATTCTAACTTTTGAAATAATGCAACAGTGCCAACCAAGTGTTAACCACAGAATTCTTTTTGAAGATTTACTACAACTTTCAAATTTCCTCATTTTATCTTATTTAATTGAAGTTTTGCTTCTCTGGGTCAACTTTCCTATTTTGTCCACAGGAACCAAGGAAATCAGAGTTCTGGAGTCACATTCACCCTCTTGGGGTTCTCAGATTACACAGACCTGCAGTTGCCCCTTTTCCTGGTATTCCTGATCATCTACACAGTCACTGTGGTGGGAAACCTGGGCATGATTGTCATCATCAGGATCAATCCTAAACTCCACACCCCCATGTACTTCTTCCTCAGCCACTTGTCCTTTGTTGACTTCTATTACTCCACAGTGGTTACACCCAAACTCTTAGAAAACTTGGTAGTGGCAGACAGAACCATCTCCTTCACAGGGTGCATCATGCAGTTCTTCTTTGCATGCATATGTGTAGTGACAGAGACATTCATGCTGGCAGTGATGGCCTATGACCGTTTTGTGGCAGTTTGTAACCCTCTGCTCTACCCAGTTGCAATGTCCCAGAAGCTTTGTTGCTTGTTGGTCACTTCCTCATACTCTTGGGGTATAGTGTGTTCCCTAATATTTACCTACTTTCTATTAGAGTTATCCTTCAGAGGGCATAATATCATAAATAACTTTGTCTGTGAGCATGCTGCAATTGTTGCTGTGTCCTACTCTGACCCCTACATTAGCCAGATGATCATTTTAGTGTCAGCCACATTCAATGAAATAAGCAGCTTAATGATCATTCTTACTTCCTATGTTTTCATTTTTATCACTATCATGAAGATGACTTCAACTCGGGGACGCCACAGAACCTTTTCCACATGTGTTTCACACCTAACTGCCATTACCATCTTCCATGGAACCATCCTTTTTCTCTACTGTGTCCCTAGCTCCAAAAGCTCATGGCTCATGGTCAAGGTGGCCTCTGTCTTTTACATGGTGTTCATCCCTATGTTGAACCCTCTAATCTACAGCCTCAGAAACAAAGATGTGAAGGCAACCATCCAGAAATTAATCCATACCAAATTATTCTGTTACAAAATGTAAAGTGTAAGATGTACTTATTCATTTTTAAGAGTAATGTGGGGAATCATACAATACTTCTAGTAGATTTAATTATTCAAATTCCAATTTCAAATAGCAAAGCATAAATGTATCTGATGTAACTCACAGTTGAGTGATCACTCAACATGTTTAAAGTTTTATAAATTATCTGTAAAATCATAAGTAAAATTTAATTAAAGCTCAGATCACTTAAATTGTCTCTAGACTCAGAGGCTTGCATGCAAAATTTCTGAGTTAGTACACATAACCACGTGGTTGTCCAGGAAAATCTCCCATTCTTCTGAAGTCATTTAGAGAATGGGTTTATAGTGATATTCTAAACATTTTTATCTTACACTGAATGAAGATACATCATAATGAAATATAATAAACTAAGCTAATAAACACTTAGATATTCAATAATACATTATAAAGTACAAATATGATTTGGTTAAATGTTATTTGTTAATATAAATTTATTTGCTCTCTCTATGTTAAGACAACAAAAATAAAAAACAAAAACCAAATGCTTCAGAAATAACTACAACTTGAATTTGTTGTTCATGACAATCTTGAGTTTTGTATAATTTAGCTACTGATGCATAACAAAAATAAACATAAAATTTAAGTATTTGTGACATTAGGATTTTACTGTTTTTAATTGCTGTATTAACTGGGCCCATCTTCTACTAGCCACTGAAGCATCTGGGGTCACCTGTTCTAGCCTGGCCTCAGCTGGTAAACTCACTTCTAGTCTATGGATCTGCTTGTTGATCAGGCAGCAATTCCACATGAATCTGAGGATTGTCTTTTCCATTTCTGAAAAATTGGCTGCTGGTGTTTTGATAGGGATTGTGTTGAATCTGTGGATCTCTTCGGGTAGAATTGACCTCTTAAGGCTTTTAATTCTTGCAATATATGAGCATGGGTTGCCTTTCCATTTTTAAGTCTTATTTCATTTCAGCAATGTTTTGTTGTTTTCAGTGTATAGACCATTCATCTTCTTGGTTAAATTTATTACTAGATATTTTATTCTTTTTAGAAGATAATGTAGAGTTATTTTCTTGATATCGTTTTTGGATGGTTCATAGTTGGTATATACAAATGCAACTGATTTTTCTGTGTTGATCTTGTACCCTGCAAATTTGATGAATTCGTTTCCTAGTTCTAGCAGCTTTCTTGTGGATTATTTGGGATTGTCTCTCTCTATATATAGAATTATGGCATCTGTCAATACAGATAGTATTACTTCTTTTCCAATTTGACATAAATAACAAATTCTGGTCATAGGTAGCTATTTCTAAAGTGTGACATTTTAAATTTTTATTTTTTGTCATCTAATACACAGGGAGCAAATAAAATTTATTTAATTTAATTTTATTTAATCATATCATATTTACCTAATTACTCTGTCTAGGACTTCCAGTACAATTTTGAGCAGCAATAGTAAAAGCAAGGCATCCTTGTCTTGTTTCTGATCTTAGAGGGGAAACCTTCAGTCTTTCACCACAGAATATGATGTCAGCTGTGAGGTTTTTATAAATGGCCTTTATGACATTGAGGAAGTTTACTTCTATTAGTTTTCTGAGTTACTTTATCATGAGAGAGTATTGAAATTTGTCTAATGCCTTTTCTGCATCAATTGAAATGATCATTTTTTTTCTTTTTCCTCCCCCATTTTATTAATTTGGTATGTTATAATGACTGATTTTATTATACTGACCCACACTTGTATTCTTGGGATAAATCTCACTTGCTAATAGTTGTATAATCCTTTTTAATATGATGTTGGGTTCAGTTTTCTAGCATTTTTTGAGGATTTCTTCTTCATATTCATAAGGGATATTGGTATGAATTTTTCTTTTCCTAAAATGTCTTTATTTGGCTCTGATATCAGGGTATCTCTGACCTCAAACAATGAGTTAGGAGGTATTCCCTCCTCTTAAATTTTTTTGGAAAATTTGAGAAATATTGATGTTAATTCTTCTTTGAATGTTTGGTAGAATTCACCAGTGAAGCAATCTGTCCTAGAATTTTTTCTTGGTTGGGAAGTTTATGTTAAATGGAGATATTAGAGGCCTAAATTTCCCATTGAGTACTGCTTCTGCTGGAACCCATGAATTTTGGTATGTTGTGTTTTTATTTTCATTCATTTCTATTCATTGTTTTTACTTGTTATTGGTCTGTTGAGATTTTCCCTTTTCCTTTTCCAGTCAGTTTAGATGATTTGTATGTTTCAAATAATTTTCCATTTTATATAGGTAATCAAATTAGGTGATGTACTATTCTTCATAATACTCTCTTATAATCCTTTTCATTTCTGTTAGGTCAATAGCAATGACCTACTTTCATTTCTGATTTTAATTATTTGTATCTTCTCTGTCTTTTTTTGTTGTCGATCCAGCTAAAAGTTTGTCAAATTTATTGACCTTTTCAAAGAACCACCTTTTGGTCTCATTGATTCTCTCCATTGTTTTTCTATTCTCTATTTATCTCCAACCCAATTTTTATTTTTTCTTTCTGTTAACCTTGGGTTTAGTTTGCTCTTCTTTTTTCTAGTTTCTCAAGGTATGAAGTTAGGTTATTGATTTATGAGGTTTCCTTTTGTTAAATGGAGATATTAGAGGTCTAAATTTCCCATTGACTACTACTTTTGCTGGAACCCATACATTTTGGTATGTTGTGTTTTTACTTTCATTCATTTCTATTCATTTTTAATTTTCCATTGTGATTTCTTCTTTGACCCATTTGTTGTTTAACAGTATGTTGTTTAATTTCCACACATTTGTTTATTTTTCAGTTTTCATTCTGTTATTGATTTCCTGCTTCATTCCATTTTGTTCTTAGAAGACACTTGGTAGGATTCCATTGACTGAGATTTGTTTTGAGACTCAATATGTGACATATCCTGGAGAATGATTTCTGTTCACTTGAGAAAAATGAGTACTCTGATATTTTTGGACAGACAGTTTTATATATAACTATTAAGTCCAGTTCATTTATAGTGATTTTTAAGTCCTCTATTTCCTTATTGATCATCTTTCTAGATAATCTAACCCCTATTGAAATCTCTTGCTATAATTGTAGAATTGCCTATTTCTCTCTTCAGTTATGTCAATGCTTGCTTCCTATCTTTTGGAGTCTCTTGTTAGGCAATATATTTTTTTTTTTTTTTTTTTTTTTTTTTTTTTTTTTTTTTTACAAAACAAATTGTACTTTCGATTGTTTACAGTACCATTACATAGTTGTACATTCATCACCTAAATCAATCCCTGACACCTTCATTAGCACACACACAAAAATAACAAGAATAATAATTAGAGTGAAAAAGAGCAATTGAAGTAAAAAAGAACACTAGGTACCTTTGTCTGTTTGTTTGCTTCCCCTACTTTTCTACACATCGATCCATAAACTAGACAAAGTGGAGTTTGGTCCTTATGGCATTCCCAATCCCACTGTCACCCCTCATAAGCTACATTTTTATACAACTGTCTTCGAGATTCATGGGTTCTGGGTTGTAGTTTAATAGTTTCAGGTATCCACCACCAGCTACCCCAATTCTTTAGAACCTAAAAAAGGTTGTCTAAAGTGTGCGTAAGAGTGCCCACCAGAGTGATCTCTCGGCTCGTTTTGGAATCTCTCTGCCACTGAAGCTTATTTCATTTCCTTTCACATCCCCCTTTTGGTCAAGAAGATGTTCTCCATCCCACGATGCCGGGTCTACATTCCTCCCCGGGAGTCATATTCCACGTTCCCAGGGAGATTCACTTCCCTGGGTGTCTGATCCCACGTAGGGGGGAGGGCAGTGATTTCACCTTCCAAGTTGGCTTAGCCAGAGAGAGAGGGCCACATCTGAGCAACAAAGAGGCATTCAGGAGGAGACTCTTAGGCACAAATACAGGGAGGCCTAGCCTCTCCTTTGCAGCAACCGTCTTCCCAAGGGTAAAACTTATGGTAGAGGGCTCAACCCATCAAACCACCAGTCCCCTATGTCTGTGGTCATGTTAGCAACCATGGAGGTGGGGTAGGCGAATACCCCTGCATTCTCCACAGGCTCCTCAAGGGGGCACTACATCGTTTTTTTTTTTTTTTTTTTTTCCTTGTTTGTCTTTTTTCTTTTCTTTTTTTTTTTTTAACTTTCCCTTCTTTTTTCAAATCAACTGTATGAAAAAAAAAGTTAAAAAGAAAACAAACATACAATAAAAGAACATTTCAAAGAGACCATAGCAAGGGAGTAAGAAAAAGACAACTAACCTAAGATAACTGCTTAACTTCCAACATGTTCCTACTTTACCCCAAGAAAGTTACATACTATAGCAACATTTCAGTGAACTTGTTCCTACTACATCCATCAGAAATTAACAGACCATAGTCATTTCTGGGCATCCCCAGAACGTTAAATAGCTTATCTGTTCTTCTTGGATTATTGTTCCCCCTTCCTTAATTGCTCTCTACTGCTAGTTCCCCTACATTCTACATTATAAACCATTTGTTTTACATTTTTCAAAGTTCACATTAGTGGTAGCATATAATATTTCTCTTTTTGTGCCTGGCTTATTTCGCTCAGCATTATGTCTTCAAGGTTCATCCATGTTGTCATATGTTTCACCAGATCGTTCCTTCTTACTGCCGCGTAGTATTCCATCGTGTGTATATACCACATTTTATTTATCCACTCATCTGTTGATGGACATTTGGGTTGTTTCCATCTCTTGGCAATTGTGAATAATGCTGCTATGAACATTGGCGTGCAGATATCTGTTCGTGTCACTGCTTTCCGATCTTCCGGGTATATACCGAGAAGTGCAATCGCTGGATCGAATGGTAGCTCTATCTCTAGTTTTCTAAGGAACTGCCAGACTGACTTCCAGAGTGGCTGAACCATTATACAGTCCCACCAACAATGAATAAGAGTTCCAATTTCTCCACATCCCCTCCAGCATTTGTAGTTTCCTGTTTGTTTAATGGCAGCCATTCTAACCGGTGTTAGATGGTATCTCATTGTGGTCTTAATTTGCATCTCTCTAATAGCTAGTGAAGCTGAACATTTTTTCATGTGTTTCTTGGCCATTTGTATTTCCTCTTCAGAGAACTGTCTTTTCATATCTTTTGCCCATTTTATAATTGGGCTGTCTGTACTATTGTCATTGAGTTGTAGGATTTCTTTATATATGCAAGATATCAGTCTTTTGTCAGATACATGGTTTCCAAAAATTTTTTCCCATTGAGTTGGCTGCCTCTTTACCTTTTTGAGAAATTCCTTTGAGGTGCAGAAACTTCTAAGCTTGAGGAGTTCCCATTTATCTATTTTCTCTTTTGTTGCTTGTGCTTTGGGTGTAAAGTCTAGGAAGTGGCCTCCTAATACAAGGTCTTGAAGATGTTTTCCTACATTATCTTCTAGGAGTTTAATGGTACTTTCTTTTATATTGAGATCTTTGGTCCATTTTGAGTTAATTTTTGTGTAGGGGGTGAGGTAGGGGTCCTCTTTCATTCTTTTGGATATGGCTATCCAACTCTCCCAGCCCCATTTGTTGAAAAGACCATTATGGCTCAGTTCGGTGACTTTGGGGGCCTTATCAAAGATCAGTCGGCCATAGATCTGAGGGTCTATCTCTGAATTCTCAATTCGATTCCATTGATCTATATGTCTATCTTTGTGCCAGTACCATGCTGTTTTGGCAACTGTGGCTTTATAATAAGCTTCAAAGTCAGGGAGTGTAAGTCCTCCCACTTCGTTTTTTCTTTTTTAAAGTGTCTTTAGCAATTCGAGGCATCTTCCCTTTCCAAATAAATTTGATAACTAGCTTTTCCAAGTCTGCAAAGTAGGTTGTTGGAATTTTGATTGGGATTGCATTGAATCTGTAGATGAGTTTGGGTAGAATTGACATCTTAATGACATTTAGCCTTCCTATCCATGAACATGGAATATTTTTCCATCTTTTAAGGTCCCCTTCTATTTCTTTTAGTAGAGTTATGTAGTTTTCTTTGTATAGGTCTTTTACATCTTTGGTTAAGTTTATTCCTAGGTACTTGATTTTTTTAGTTGCTATTGAAAATGGTATCTTTTTCTTGAGTGTCTGTTCAGTTTGTTCATTTCTAGCATATAGAAACATTACTGACTTATGTGCATTAATCTTGTATCCCGCTACTTTGCTAAATTTGTTTATTAGCTCTAGTAGGTGTATCGTTGATTTCTCAGGGTTTTCTAGATATAAGATCATATCATCTGCAAACAATGACAGTTTTACTTCTTCTTTTCCAATTTGGATGCCTTTTATTTCTTTGTCTTGCCGGATTGCCCTGGCTAGCACTTCCAGCACAATGTTGAATAACAGTGGTGACAGCGGGCATCCTTGTCTTGTTCCTGATCTTAGAGGGAAGGCTTTCAGTCTCTCACCATTGAGTACTATGCTGGCTGTGGGTTTTTCATATATGCTCTTTATCATGTTGAGGAAGTTTCCTTCAATTCCTACCTTTTGAAGTGTTTTTATCAAAAACGGATGTTGGATTTTGTCAAATGCTTTTTCAGCATCTATTGAGATGATCAATTGATTTTTCCCTTTCGAGTTTTTAATGTGTTGTAATACATTGATTGTTTTTCTTATGTTGAACCATCCTTGCATGCCTGGAATGAACCCCACTTGGTCATGGTGTATGATTTTTTTAATGTGTCTTTGGATTCGATTTGCAAGTATTTTGTTGAGGATTTTTGCATCTATATTCATTAGGGAGATTGGCCGGTAGTTTTCCTTTTTTGTAGCATCTTTGCCTGGTTTTGGTATTAGATTGATGTTAGCTTCATAAAATGAATTAGGTAGTGTTCCATTTTTTTCAATGTTTTGAAAGAGTTTGAGTAAGATTGGTGTCAGTTCTTTCTGGAAAGTTTGGTAGAATTCCCCTGTGAAGCCATCTGGCCCTGGGCATTTATTTGTGGGAAGATTTTTGATGACTGATTGGATCTCTTTGCTTGTGATGGGTTGGTTGAGGTCTTCTATTTCTTCTCTGGTCAGTCTAGGTTGTTCATATGTTTCCAGGAAATTGTCCATTTCTTCTACATTATCCAGTTTATTGCCATACAGTTGTTCATAATATCCTCTTATAATTTTTTTAATTTCTTCAGGATCTGCAGTTATGTCACCTTTTTCATTCATTATTTTGTTTATATGGGTCTTCTCTCTTTTTGATTTTGTCAGTCTAGCTAGGGGCTTGTCAATCTTGTTGATCTTCTCAAAGAACCAACTTTTGGTGATATTTATCCTTTCTATTGTTTTTTTGTTCTCTATGTCATTTATTTCTGCTTTAATCCTTGTTATTTCTTTTCTTGTACTTGGTTTAGGATTGGTTTGCTGTTCATTTTCTAGCTTCTTCAGTTGATCCATTAGTTCTTTGATTTTGGCTCTTTCTTCCTTTTTAATATATGCGTTTAGTGCTATAAATTTTCCCCTTAGCACTGCTTTTGCTGCATCCCATAGGTTTTGGTATGTTGTGTTCTCCTTTTCATTCGTCTCTATATATTTAGCAATTTCTCTTGCTATTTCTTCTTTAACCCACTGATTGTTTAGGAGTGTGTTGTTTAACCTCCAGGTATTTGTGAATTTTCTAAGTCTCTGATGGTTATTGACTTCTAATTGTATTCCATTGTGGTCAGAGAATGTGCTTTGAATAATTTCAATCTTTTTAAATTTATTGAGGCTTGTTTTATGTCCCAGCATATGATCTATTCTGGAGAAAGTTCCGTGAGCACTAGAAAAGTATGTGTATCCTGTTGATTTGGGATGTAATGTCCTGTAGATGTCTGTTAAATCTAATTCATTTATCAGATTGTTTAGGTTTTCAATTTCCTTATTGGTCTTCTGTCTGGTTGATCTATCTATAGGAGAGAGTGATGTGTTGAAGTCTCCCACAATTATTGTGGAAACATCAATTGCTTCCTTTAGTTTTGCCAATGTTTCTCTCATGTATTTTGTGGCACCTTGATTGGGTGCATAGACATTTACGATTGTTATTTCTTCTTGCTGAATTGCCCCTTTTATTAGTATGTAGTGGCCTTCTTTGTCTCTCAAAACATCCCTGCATTTGAAGTCTATTTTATCTGAGATTAATACTGCTACACCTGCTTTCTTTTGGCTGTAGCTTGCATGAAATATTTTTTTCCATCCTTTCACTTTCAGTTTCTTTGTGTCCCTGTGTCTAAGATGAGTCTCTTGTATGCAACATATTGATGGTTCATTTTTTTTGATCCATTCTGCGAATCTATATCTTTTAATTGGGGAGTTTAATCCATTTACATTCAACGTTAAAACCGTGAAGGCATTTCTTGAATCGGCCATCTTATCCTTTGGATTATGTTTGCCATATTTTTCCCTCTCTCTATTAATATCCTTTATTGTACCCATACCGAATCTCTTTAGTACTGAACCTTTCTCCAAGTCTCTCTGTCCTGTCTTTGTTTCTCTGTCTGTAGGGCTCCCTTTAGTATCTCCAGTAGGGCAGGTCTCTTGTTAGCAAATTCTCTCAGCATTTCTTTGTCTGTGAAAAATTTAAGCTCTCCCTCAAATTTGAAGGAGAGCTTTGCTGGATAAAGTATTCTTGGCTGGAAATTCCTCTCACTCAGAATTTTAAATATATCGTGCCACTGCCTTCTTGCGTCCATGGTGGCTGCTGAGTAGTCACTACTTAGTCTTATGCTGTTTCCTTTGTATGTGGTGAATTGCTTTTCTCTTGCTGCTTTCAGAACTTGCTCCTTCTCTTCTATGTTTGACAGTGTGATCAGTATATGTCTCGGAGTGGGTTTTTTTGGATTTATTCTATTTGGAGTTCGCTGAGCATTTATGATTTGTGTATTTATGTTGTTTAGAAGATTTGGGAAGTTTTCCCCAACAATTTCTTTGAATACTCTTCCTAGACCTTTACCCTTTTCTTCCCCTTCTGGGACACCAATGAGTCTTATATTCGGACGTTTCATATTATCTATCATATCCCTGAGGTCCATTTCGAGTTTTTCAATTTTTTTCCCCATTCTTTCTTTTATGTTTTCATTTTCCATTCTGTCATCTTCCAGGTCACTGATTCGTTGTTCAACTTCCTCTAGTCTTGTACTATGAGTGTCCAGAATCTTTTTAATTTGGTCAACAGTTTCTTTAATTTCCATAAGATCATCCATTTTTTTATTTAGTCTTGCAATGTCTTCTTTATGCTCTTCTAGGGTCTTCTTGATTTCCTTCATATCCCGTACTAGGGTCTCATTGTTCATCTTTAGTTCTTTGAGTAGCTGCTCTAGGTGTGTCTCTTCTGGTCTTTTGATTTGGGTGCTTGGGCTTGGGTTATCCATATCGTCTGGTTTTTTCATATGCTTTATAATTTTCTGTTGTTTTTGGCCTCGTGGCATTTGCTGACCTTGATAGGGTTCTTTTAGGGTTTGTAGACCAGTTGAAGTCCTTATCTCTAATTTATCAGATCTACAGCTTCGTGGAGTACACTTTCTCTAACTAACCAGCAGGTGGCGTCCACGAGCCACCTGTTCTCCACAAGCCAGATCTCCCCTGCTTAGCCTTTTTGGTGAGTGGGGGTGTGAGTCTTGTGGGGCCCAATTGGTGTCCCAAGCTTGCGTGTGTAGTTGGTGTTGCCTGCCCTGTATGTGGGGCGTGTTTCTGGGCAGTCGGGGAGGGGGGGTGGCCCTAACAATCAAATCTCCCTGATGATCCTAGAGTTTTAAAGCTACTGCAATAGTCTAATCCTTCAGTTCAGTCCTGCCACAGTTTGTCTCTGCCACTGACCCACAAGTCTTTGGTATTGGCGTATGGCTCCTGAGACTTGCAAGTGGGCCCCTCTTCCAGGCTGTGCACCCCGGGTCCTCTGTTGAGGGATGACTGTGCTATGTCGCAGGTGAGTGCCGTCCCCCCAGGGCAGTTCTGGGCTGCTGGGCTGTGTTGGGAGGCTCCCAGTCTGCTCAAATGATGGCTGAATGGGGCTCTGTTAATTCACACTGCTCCCCCTTCCCAGCTCTGGGACATTCAGCTGAGGTTGCAGGGAAGGCTAATGTCCACGCCCAGTTTTGTGGTGTGTGCCTGTTATTTGAAGCACTTCCGTCACACTGGGTTGTCTGGGGCAGCTCTGGGCTATGGGGCTGGCGATGGGCAGGAGTGTTTCCTGTCCACCAGGATGGTGGCTGTGAGCGGACACCCCCCTTTTCTTGGGAAGTTGTGTTGTTTAGTGAATTTTCTCAGCCACTGGATTATTGCCTTTTGTCTTAGAGCTCTCTTAGTTCTGCTCTTGACTTGACGTGCCCAAATTGCAATTCTTTGAAGCTTTCTGTATTGAGCTTCTTAGAGTAATTGTTTTAGAAAAAGCAAAAAGGATTAAAAAAAAAAAAAAAAAAAAAAAAAGGCCCTCCTCAGAGATCTAATGGGTTATTGAAATGCTAATAGACAAAGCAACCAGGGCCATTAAGGAAAAGTGCCCAGGGCAGAGAGATCAGCCTTGCTTCGGGATTTGCATATGCGCCTCAAGGCCTGATCTCCGCCCTTCCCCTTTCTGTGTTCACCAGAACTCCAAAAATCCTCTGCTTTTATTTTGGAGTTTTTCGTGTTGTTTTTTTTCTATGCCTGTCTCCTCTCTGCTGGGCTGGCTGCTCTCAGAGTCTCTGGTGTCTGGCCTCAGTCTATCTATGGTTGGAGTTTGAATCAGTAGAATGAGTTTCCGGTAAGAGCAGCCACTGCAATTCTCCCTTCTCCTTCCTGGAGCTGACAGCCCCTCCTCCCCCGGGACTGAGCCTGGCAGGGAGGGGCGCGGGTCCCCTGGCCGCAAAAACTTACAGATTTCGCTGATCTCAGCAGTTCCACGTTTTCATGAGTGTTGTATGAAGTATGCCCAAAGACAGATTGCTCTGTGGTGTCCAGTCCACGCAGTTCCTGGCTTTTTACCTACTTTCCTGGAGGAGTAACTAAAACATACAGCTCACCAGTCTGCCATCTTGCCCCGCCTCTGCAATATATTTTTATAATTGTTTTATGTTCTTGATGAATTGACCCTTTAATCAATATATAATTTATTGACTATATATTATATGCAAATAATATATAATATTCTTTTTGTCTTGTAACAATTTTGATGTAAAATGTAATTTGTCTGATGTTAATATATCCAACCTCAGCTCTCTTTTTGTTACCATTTTTATGGAATAACTTTTCCATCTTTTCATGTTCAACCTATTTGTGTCTTTGGATCTAAAGTGACTCTCTTGTAGAAAGCAAATAGTTGGAGCATCACTTTTTTTTCATCCATTCTGCCAACCTCTGCTCTGTTATCAATGGAGATTTTAGTGAATTTACATTTAAAAAAAAATAGTCATAAGGCAGGACTTCTAATGTTTTGCTGTTTGTTTTTTGCAGGTCTTTTTATCTTTTTTTTTGGTCCATTTCCTGCATTACTGACTACATTTATATTTAGTTGATCTTTTGTTGTCAACCATTTTGAATCCTTCCTCATTCTTTTTGGGTATATTTTTAGATAATTTATTTGTGCATACTATGGGACTTATATTTAATATCCTAAACTTATAACCATCTGGCTGGAATTGATACCATCTTTACTTCCATAGCATATAGAAACTATGCTTTCATACCTGTCTGCCCACACTTTATGTGTTATTATGAAATTTGTCTTTATACACTGTAAGTCCAAGAACAAAGATTTATCATCTTTTTTGTGTATTTGTAGTTTATTCATATAAGAAGTAAAAGGAAGGACTTACAAACTAAAAATACAATAATATTAGCATTCACATTAACCCATGTATTTACTTTTATTGGAGATCTTAATTTCTTCATATGCCTTCAAGTCACTGTCTAGTGTCCTTTTGACCTGAAAGACTCATTTTAGCATATTTTGTAGGACAGGTCTAGGGATAACAAACTCTCTCAGCTGTCATTTAGTTAGGAATGCTTTAATTTCTTCCTCATTATTGAAGGACAGTTTTGTTGGGTATATAATTCTTAATTGATTTTTTTTCTTCAAATGTGTTGAAATAAATATTTGTTTTAACTTCATAAATAAATGAACTGAACTTGCATCCTTGTCTCAGATCTGCTCTGGGGAAAATAAAATTAATACAGTCACAGATCAAAAGAAATCTACAGTTGTTAAAGGCTGTATTGAATAATGTTCTAATTCTTGGGCATCTTCAGTAGGCAGATACCATGATACTCAAAGTTTTAGGTTTCAATAAAACAGGGCACTAGAATGAGAATACAAAGAGAAGGGATTTGTTCCTTTTGGGTTGTTTTTGTTCCTGTAAGCTTAGACACAACAATGACTCTTAGGTTTTGCTACAGAGAAAAGAGTCATTCGAGGTGGGACATGTTTCTTTCCCTCAATATTCATCATTATGATCATGTAACTGCATTTCCTTCAAGTTTACTTTTGCATAGTATTTTATGGATGAATATGAATATATCAGTCTATACTTATGTTAGACAATTGTTCCAAATATTTATATCTCTCCCTTTCCTGACATCATAGGGGAATTAAACTTGTCTTTTCAATTGGGATTGTTAGTATACATGAAATGAGTAGAGACTTGAAAGGTGTTTGTTTGTTTCTGCTTGCCCTCTTCAGCTTCTGCTGTCATTATGAGAGACCATACCTCAGGTGTGCTACTACTTCAGAAGAAATGAAGACATGCAGAGCATGGCAATCCTCACTGACAGTTTACCTGTGGAGTGAAAGAAAGTCATATCTACTGACCTGTAAAGTTTTGTGAGCAAGAAAAATATGCTTAATGTTTTTTTTTTCCATTAAGATTTTATGATCTTGTGTTATGCAGCAATAACTTGATGATGTAGAAATTAGTACCTTAAAGTGAGATAGATGCTGCCACAAAACAAAACAATATAAAAAACACTGAGATATGTGGCTAGTTGGCAGCTGGTGAAGACACATGAAAGAGAAGGACTCTGGGATGAGCAAAACAATGTTTTACAATATCTTTTATAAAGTTCATTATTTTAGTGAAGTCAAATGTATTAATCTTTTCTTTATGGCTATTATTTTATGTGTGTATATATGGGTGTAGATGCGTATCTTTAAAAAAATCCTGTCCTATACTGGGGCAAAATCTCAAGTACATTAACTTGTAAAAGCTATGTGTGTGAGCATGTGTGTGTTTTCTTGTCATTTAATTCATAATACAGATGTTATCTGATTTTGATATATAGTATGATAATTATGCTCTATTATCCCAACTGCATTTGCAGAGAAGTGTGACCTTTCCCCACAGATCTGTAGCATAATATCTGTCCTATACAAAACATTCTTATTAGCTAGGCCTTTTTCTGGACTCTTCCTTATGTTCCACTGTACTCGTTGTCTGTCCTCAAAAAATATCACATTGAAATAATTACCATAGATTGAAACTAGTCTTGATATTTTATCAAACAAAGCCTCACATTTTTCCTTCCTCTGAAATACTGACTTGTTATTTTTGGCTCTTTGCACTTTCAAGAAAATGATTGAGTGTTTTTGTCAAGTCAAAGAGAAATCATATTTATAATGATAATAAAAACAATTTGAAATTTTTAGTGGAATTGGATTGAATAAAAATTACTTGGGAAGAATGGGCATATTTATATCAATTGTTCTTTAGTTTGTAAATATAATAGAACTGTTTATTTAGGTCTACTTTAAATCTCCTTTACACATTTAAAAATTTTTCATTTAGAGAAATTGGACAACTTTTTGTGATTCATTCCTAGGTATTTATTATATTTGATACTGCTATAAATATTTATTTTTTTTAATTTTTGTTTTTGTGATCTTGGTATATAGACATACATGTGTACACTTATTTTTTATCTACTCAGACTTTGAAAACTCTGATCTGAACATTTTGTACATTTTCTGTAAAATGCCTTATAAGGGAACTCCTATGCCAGCTAAGTCCCAAAACTTAGCTGTTCTTTAAGAACATCAACCAGATGTGTCCCCTTTTCTCATAAAGTGGACACCCCTTTTTAACACGAACAACTTAGGGTGGTCACTGCCTAGACATCCCTGAATATTGGGAAAGTGATTAAACTAGAGGAAGGGGTAGCAACAGACAAGATGGAATTTAACAAAGGATTATTAATACTATCTCTATATAATTTTCTTCTTCTTAGCTGCTAGGGTGTTAGAATAGCTAGAAGGAAAGAATTGAAATGGTGGAACTGTAGCCCATAGCATCCTTTGAGATTTGTTCTATAGCCACTTGTTAAATTGTAATTTTTGAAAGTGATCAACTTTTTATACATATGATATATTTCACAATAAAGAAATAACTGAAACTATGGTATTATAACATTTTTGGAAATTTTCTATATAACTCTTGTTAAATTATACTTTGAAAGATATTACCTTTTTACATATATGTTATATTTCTTAAAAATGAAATAATTGAAACTGTGGTTCTGTAACCCATAACATTCTTTGAAATTTGCTCTCTAACTTATTAAATTGTCATTTGAAAGTTATCACCTTTTTGTATATATGTTATATTTCACAATAAGGAAACAACTGTAACTATGGTATTGTAACACAAAACATTTTTGGAAATTTTCTATATAACTACTTGTTTATTCATACTTTCAGAGATAATACCATTTTGCATATATGATATATTTCACAATAAGGAAATAACTGAAACTGTGGAATTGCAACCCGTAGTATTCTTTGAAATTTGCTAACTACCTACTAAATTGCATTTGGAAAATTATCATTTCCATGTATATATGTTATATTCTACAATAAAAATATGATTATAAATGACTTTGTTTTGTTTTTGTTTTGCTATAAACATTTTTGTCTACTTATGCTTGTAGATATGCGTGTGTTACCCAGCCATGCTACTGAAAATTTGCAGTATGATGATTAACAAAAAAAAGGAAAGTTGGCAATGTCATCTTGTTATGCTTTCAAAACGAAAGAATTTGTTTCACTATTGAGTATGAAGCTTCTACATTTCTGTTAATCACTTTAGTCAAATTAATAAATTTACTTCTAATTTTAATTTTAAATACTTTTTAATAAGGCACTGCTGTTTAATTTTATCAGAAATAGTTCCTAAAAATATTTATATGATCACATGACTTTACTGTTTTAATCTACTAGTGGTTGGAGGTATTATATTAATTGATTGCTAATTATTATATTCATGAACTATTTATCTAAAGGTTTAGGAGGAAATTGCTCATATGTTTCTTACACATGGGATCTCCCTGATTTCACATTGCAGTGTATTTTGATCTATGTATCTATCTACTTATATCTATCTACATACATATATATATGTCAATACTATACATATCCTTTATATGAATATTGTCTGTCTATTTCTATACCTGTATCTGTATCTGCATCTGTATCTACATATATTTAAGTATAGAAACAAAAACTGAAGCTCTAGGAAATGCCATCAACTCCACTTACGCAGACTTTACTTTCAGAAAAACATAAGGTTACAAAAATTCCGGAGTCACGACATCATGGAAACCTAAGTGGGCCACTTCATTCTGAGTACATGATGCATCAATAAACATTATCAACTATGCATGATGAACAGAAATAATCCTTATTAATTTGAAAAATGGGCTGACTCCTAGATGATAATTTTTTGTGACCTTCAGCTAACAATAGGCAAATAGATGTCCTAAATATTGCACCTCTGTGGCAATATTGCAGTTTTCTTAGTGAGGCCATATGCCCCTGTGAAGCAAGGAATTTTGATAAAACCAAAGTATTAGTTTCTGCATTTCTCTTTAGTTTCTGAGAATATCAGTCAATCATTAACATTTGAACACATTTCTCTAACTTTTCCTGTAAAATATTAGAGAAAATAGAGGAGTTCCAAAACCCTTGAGGAATCCTCTGCCATAAACACTGAACTCCTTAATAAATAAACACAAACAGAATTTAGACTTGTTCACTAGAGGAACAGAAAGAAAGAAAATTAAAAGAGCAGAACATAGATTGCTTACATTTAGAGAAAAAAGACAGATGATGGTACCGAAGTCAGAAGTCAGAATAGTTGCATTATTAGGAACTAAGCTTGATGCAACAACAAATTTATTTACTTCTCTAAGATTGTATACAAATCTAAATAGTGGTATAGTGGTTGACCTTTTATTTTTTTTCTTAAATCAGATTTACCTACTTTTTTTTATTGGAAATATAGAGCAAGTATCCCTTTTTTAATTATTCCTTATTTTTCTAGTTCTTTTAAATGAGTTTTATTTATTTTCATTGAGCTCGTGACAAAAATGATACTGTTTTACACGTGGCCATGAAATCCTTTTCATAGATTTTTTTTTTTTTTTGGTTCTATTATCTCAAATTAAACCAGTATCATTCTCTAGGGTCCAAAAAGATGCACGAGTTTGATTGTACTTGGTGTGCTTTTCCAACTTGGTATGAGTCTGCCACCCTTGCTATAACCATTTTGTTTTGTTTTGTTTTGTTTTTCAAAAGTCCTATAGTAACCAAATCAGATGTCTTTTTGTTCCCAGGAGCTCTACAAACACCTTGTGGAGTACAGAATATGGTAGCCCTGAAGTTATGCAGCAGGTCTCTCCCCAAAGGGTGTACAGGAAAATTAGCAAAAAAAAATAAGAAAATATATTCCTCAGTCAGAGGACCCATCTGTATGGGAACCATGAAGGAAAAGAAACACTTAGGATAAGGAACAAGGCTAGCCTGAAATTTAACATCTTGTATTATTCTGTCATCAGATGCAAGTGAGAAACTCCTGTGGAAATTGCAGTATAAGTAGCACTAGCATTATAAGTAACACCAGTATCACCAGCTCTAAGATTCCCTAGCTTTCTGGGCTTTCTTGTTCCCCTTGTTCCTACAATTTCTGAGTCTTCTGGTGTCTCTTTCTACAATCCCCTCTCAAATGTCCTGTCTTCCATCTTCTTGCAATAACAAATAGACTTCCCTTCTTCCCTTTCTCTCTTCATAAATTACTAAAAGTAGGGCTTATTCCCTTTAGCAAAGAGTTGTAACAGAAAAATTTTAAATTTCTTCTTTTCTTTGGTTTTCTCTAGATTGCCCCAAAACTGAGTAGCTGCTGATAAAGTTTGAGTTGTAGTCTGTCCTGGTCATCCCACCACCATTTCCCTAACTTGAGCTTGAATAGTTGGCAAAAATATATATAATAATAATAATAATAATAAAGCCAAGACAAGGGTTGCTGAGACTAAAGCATGAGTTTGATCTGACCTGTGGTCATTGCCAATGAGTTTTGAGAAAGTCTCAACAAACCACTGATGGAAATCAATGGGGGCTCACCAGTGTTCTGGGTGCCCTGCTGGCAACTTCTCTCAATTCACCTTTAGTAGAAAGGTTTCAAGAACGGTTGTCAGCAACCCCTCTCCACGGTCCCCCAGTCTCCTTATCTCTTCCAATATTGGGAGTGTTGGATAGTCAACGTCCTTGGATGGGTCACGCTCTGGACCCAGACAAACTTTCTCCATCAACTGAGCAAAGTCTGCTGATTTTAGAATTCCCCACAGCAACCAGTACACAACCACATGTGTGGAGCTATAAATTGAAACCATGCTGCAGAGCACTTCTGCAAACTTCTGTGGGTCTTCTTGGGATAGAGGAAAAGAAGACTTTAGATGAGAGATACCAGCTGGTGAGAAAAAATATTATAGAATAAGCATTAAAACAGAATAAGATGCATCACAGACAGAAGAGTTTACAAAGACAGAAAGATAATTAAACCATTTATTATTTTTAAATTTGTATTTGTCTTTACAGTGTACATTCCATTAGGTCTGTTTTCTTTTGCTCAACATTTTGTTTTAAAAATATATTATAGTTATTCAGTATAATAGTAGTTTGTTCATTTTATTTATTTATTTATTTATTTATTTATTTATTTTGCTGAAGAATGTTCCAACATATGAATATATTATAATTTGCTTATCCACACTACACATAGGCTTTTGGGTTGTTTCCTCTTTTTATTTCTCAGACAAATTCTAACATGAACATTCTCTGTTGCACTGTGCAGAAGCACTCATTCTGTGGGATATGTCTTATATCTGGAAGTTCTGGGTTATAGGAAGTTTGTTTATTCATTTTTACTAGGTATCAGCAAGCAATTTTCCAAAGTAGTTATATTATTTTATATTCCACATGCATTGTCTGAGGATTTCCTTTTTGCCAATTCTTGCCAATATTTTAATATTGTAGGTGTAGATATTTTAATTTTTACAAAGCTGGTAGGTGAGTGGTGGTATCTCAATTTGGTTGTAATTTGTGGTAGATTGAGTTATATATCCCAGCAAAAACATGTTCTTAATCTTAGCCTGCATTCTTGTGAGTGTGAGTCCATTTATAAATAGGATCTTAGGAAGATGCTATTTTTAGCTAAGCATGGCAAACTGGATCAGAGTGGGCTTTTATCTGTGTCATTGATCCCCTTATAAAGGGAACTCAGAGTTCACAAAAGACAGAAAGGAAATACTGCCATATATTGGGGGGTAGAGGTAATTTGCTTCCTACTGTTAAGGCCAAAACCACTTTGAGGTATTTGTGACAGCAGCTCTGGCAAACTAAGACATATTTTAATTCCTCTTGTTAATGTGCTAGAATTACTTTCTCTACAGTCATTTGTCATTTTGAATTGTTTTCTGTTTGTATTACCTATTCAGATTTGTTATCCATTTTTCTATTGGGTTGTCTTTTTATTACTGATTTGTAGGATTCCTTTATTCATTCTGAATATAAATACTTTGTTGAATTCATATAAGTATTGCCTCCTAGACTGTGGCATGTATATTCACTCACTAATTTTTAATGAAGTACAATTTAACAAATTGTTTCTTTATATAGTAAAGTACTTTTAGTCTCCTATTAAAGAAATATTTTTCTCAAACATCGTAAAATATTCATGTTTTTAATGTGCTAAATTGTCTCAAATTCAAGATGTATTGTCTATTATATTTTCTCTTATTTTGTATTCTACATTTTTATATTGTCTTCATTTTGCATTTTGTATGGCTTTTTTTATGAAAATTGGACCATATGAGAATGGATGAATGGGATGTATAGTGTTATGAATGTATATTTCCCCCTCTACAGTGCCAAACTTTTCATAAATTAATTATCCCTAGTGCACAGATCTTTATTTCTTGACCCTCTATATGGTTCCAATGTCCCATTTGTCCATAATTAGAACTACCTATAGTTAATAAGATTTGATATCTAACAGAACAATCATACAAACTTGTTCTTTTCTCACAGGATGATCAAGATATTTTGTGGTCTTTGCATTTCACAACAAATTTTAGCATCATCCTTGTTTGGAATTAGGGTAGAATTACAGTAGAACTATAGAACCATTTGGAAATAAATGCTGGTTTTCATCATCCAGGCTGTCAAATGGTTTCTGTTTATTTCAAGTAACTTTATTTTCTGCAATACAAGTTTTATCATAGTTATTTTCTGTAAATAGTCCAAGGATCTATTGCACATCTTTTGTTAAAGTAATCCTCAGGCACGTGATATTTTTCACGCTGTTTTTTCATGGCATTTGAAAATTGTGGGTAGTTCATAGATCAGAATACAATTTATTTTCATATTGACTTGCTTCTTTCCACTCTACCAAGATATCTTATTAATTTCATAATTTATTTGTAGATTATTTTGGATCTTTGACATGCATGTCATATAATCTGTCTCTATATATATTCTTATTTTGTTTTTGCAACTTTGTACCTTTTTATTGTTTTGCTTGCCTAAAGAGATTCCAGAATCATATTGAATAAAAACATTAAAAATAGGGTTACTTTTCTTCCTGTACTTACAGCAAAAACATTCATATTTCATATTTTAAAATGTTGCTTGCAGTAAATTTCTTTTCTTTCAGGTTAGTAGAGTTCTCTGCTGTTGTTTTGTTTTTTGCTTTTTGGTGAGGGGATGACGAATTTATTCAAGGTATTTTTTCTTCATTTTATAAGATGATAATGTGATGTATCTCCTTTAATATTTTAATATGGCAACTTACATTTTTTAAGTTTTCTGCTGTTTAACCAGAAATGTTTTTGGAGAAAACTAACCTGGATGTGTTAAAATATATCATCCTTTTTATGTTGATTAGTTCAATGTGTCAAACCTTATTTAGGATTTTAAAAACTATGCTCATAGATGAAATTGTTCTATAATTTTATCTTTTTTTTACTGTCCTTATAAGGTTTGGGTTTCAATATCATGCTGATCTCTTAAAATGAGTTGGGAAGTGTATGTTATTTAATTCAGTGTAAAAGTCTCCTGAATATTAGAGCTCACTGGTGAATAGGAGACTTTTGAATTGCATAAGAAAGTTTTCACTTACGGATTTGCTTTCTTTAATAGTGGTAGGAAAATTATGATCTCAATTTCTTCTTCAGTCAGTGTTATTTTTATTTTCATTGGAAGTTATCTATTATAGTTAAGTTTTCAAAGTTAATGACTCAACATTTCATAATACTCTCTAAAGTTGGCAGTATCTATAGTGATGATACGGTTTGTGGGAAATGCTAGTTATTTTTGCCTTCTCTCTCTTTTTTCCTTGACTAGATTTAAGAGAATTTGTTCATATTTGCCACTTTTCTCAAAGAACCAGCTTTGGAATTATTCATCTCTATTTTATGTTTGCTATTTTCTTTATTAATCACTTCTGTTTTCTGATTTTATTTATGTATTTTCTTTTCTCCAACTGGTTCTTACTGCAAATACCCATGCATCTCTCCCAGGCAGCTTTTTTCCTGACCTTTTTTCCTATAGTATGGTCAGTCCATGCATAGGACAGCCCAAAAGTGCTAGGTAATTAACACCTCCAGTATGAGTCTCAACCAATGATAGAAGGTAATTGGTGGATGAATACCCCAGCTTCATTTCCCCCTAGGTTGGGACAGGCCTGAGTTAAGTTCTACATAATCTTCCAGAAGTCCCCAATAATACTGAGTTCCAGTTGTCTGCAAAAATAATCTGTTCAGTGATGCATCCTCTACTGTCTGTCTTCCCTTCCCTGTCTCATTTTAATACTTCCCTACTAGTGCCTTCTAGGATCATCTTCCAAGTAAACTACTTGCATTCAAATCCTTGTCTTGGGATCTTCTCCTGGGGAAACAACCTAGGAAAAACTAGACAACATTGTTGCAACTGATTTGTGAGATAAATATAATTACTATTATATACAAAGAGCTCCTATTAACTGAAAATATAGAAACAACCCTAGAGATTTGAGCAAACAATCAAATAAACAGAAACACCAAAAATAAATTGGTAAAATCAATAGTTGTCATGAACTGCTGGGTAACAGTGTTGATCAAATATTTGGAAAAACTCTTTGGCAGTATGAACTCATCATTCCATTCCTTGGCATATATCCAGTAGAAACACAAAGCATAACTGAAACTAAAGATTGGGACATGAATGTTCATGACAACACAATTTCTAATTGCTGAAAACTGAAACAACTTGTATGTCCATCAAAGAACAGATCAATAATTTTGGTTGTATTTTTTCAGTTGAACACTGTATAGAAATGAAAAAGACTGACATTCTGATACTCAGAATATTAGGGAATTCCATAGCCATAGTGTTAAGCAAGAAAAGGCAAACATCAAAGTGCATATATCATATTATTATATTATTATAAATTTCAAAACTGGCAAAATTATTCTACAGTAATGTAAGTCAGAATAGCTATTACATTTTAGGAGTGCTGAATAGGTGAACATAAAGGAGGCTTCTGTCAATATGTCATTAATCATCTATGTCTTCTTCTTGATAAATATACTACTTAACTTGAGTTGTACTCATAGTAATTGTGCATTTTACTGTATTTATATTTAAGTTATACTTCAATAAAAATGTTTACCAGAAGAATCTGGAAAAAAATGTAGATTTGGCCAGTGTTGCAGTTGTGTTCTCTGAGTGCAGATGCTGAGACAGAGTTTGGGATGCAGAGTCTATTTTAGGGATCTATAGCTATGGAAGGGAAGAAAAGGATGCAATTTGGGACAAAGTGATAAATCAAACTCTGATGCACCCACCAATCCCTGGCTTACCCCAAGGGGAACTTTGCTATATATATGACCCATCAGTGTTGTCCCCCTGTGACCAGGCCTTTATAACCCTATGTTAATCAGTAGCCTGGGTTGGTGGCTCTCCACAGCTGGGGTCACCTGTGAAGGGGTTGACAGCTGGAAGAACATGTCCTTCCTCGAAGCAGGATCTGTAGAGTGAAAATCTGTCTAACATAGCAAGGAATAGGGAATCAGCCAGTCTCATATATTGCAGGTGAGAGTGGATGTTGGCAGAATTACCACAGAGAGTAGTTTGGTAGTACACACATAAATAAAATATACCTTATGACCCAGCAATTCTGCTTCTGAGAATTCAGTTTACATTGTGACTAGCAGATGTAAAGGAATGTGCATTTGGATATTCTGAAGTGTTCTTTGTAACAGCAAAAAAATGAAGACTTCTAAGTGTCCATTAATATATGTTTGGCTAATAAATTTATAGCACATTGAAAAAATCACAGCATGCAACCATTAAAAATTTAGTCATTTTTATGAATAATTAAATGGAAGGGCCTCTGTGCTGGTCTGAAACTGTTATGTACCCCAGGAAAGGTCATATTCTTTTAATCCAGTCTTGTGGATGTGAAATTATTGTGGGTGAGACTTTTCTATTAGATTATTTCCATGGAGGTGTGGCCCCATGCATTCATGGTGGGTGTTGATTAAGAGAGCCCAAGAGCAGACACCAACACTGACACTTGGAGATAACAGACAGAAAGAAATTTGGAGATGCTAAGCTAAGAGATGAAACCCAGAGTTTGCCCTGGAGGAGCTAAGACAGGACTCCTAAACTCTTAGAGAAACACCCTGGGAAAACAAACAAGGATGCACAGGAACTGAGAGAGAGAAGCTAAGTGAGAGAGAAGCTAAGAGAGGCAGAAACCCAGAGACATTTTGGAGAAAGCCATTTTGAAACCAGAACCTGGGAGCAAAGGACCAGCAAATGCCAGTCGTGTGCCTTCCCAGCTGACAAAGGTGTTCCAGAAGCCATCAGCCTTTCTTCAGTGAAATTTCAGCAAACTGGAACAGTCTCCAAAATATAGCACTTCAGAAAAATTGAGTAAGAACCACTTAGTATTACTAATTTGTAACTGGATACTGTTTACATAAAGAATGCATTTGTATATCTCTGTGTGATGAGCAGGTATATGTTTTTATTAATTTTTTAATGTTCACATAAAACTGGTAGAAAAGTAGCTGCAATGCTGTGGCAACAACCCAGTCCTGAGGTGCCAGGGGTCCCCTGGGACCAGAGCCTGCTGAGCCTCCTACCTGAGGAAGTTGAGGACAAGATGTGGAATAGTGGATTTGGAAACTATGGCAGCTCCACCTGGGGGTGCGGGTGGCCTCACGCAGTCCCCTAGGGGCTTTGGATTGCAGCCTTCTACTCAAGCTGAAAAGAAATCAAGAACCTGAGCCCAGCACATAGTATCTTGTACCATATCCCAGAGTGCTTTCCACCACTCTGGTTGATGAAGTGTTAAAGTTGGGAATGTTGGGATTTCACAAGTCACTATCATGGGCATGATCAGACTTGCAGGGAAGGCTCCAACCAACATTGTTTACAAATGGCTGACATGACAGCTGCACCCATGGATGTTCACCAGTGGGTTGACACAGATCATGCAAGCAGTGAAAATACTGTGGCTTCTTCAGAAACATATGTGAAAGTGGCTGACCACATGAGATCTTTTCAGAACAAAAAAGCCTGGTTGCCTTTAAGATCATAGCCCTGAAGAATTTGAATGAGTTCACCACACATATTTTGGAAGTACTCCATGCACACATGATGCTGAGCAAATCCCACAACCAGCCCTCAGCAGGAAGAACACCTAGTGCCAATCCAGGAATGGGAGAAGCAGGGAACTTTGGTCGGAATAAATTCATGCCAACCAATGGCCTCACTGTGGCCCAAAACCAGGTGCTGAGTTTGCTTAGAAAAGAACTTGCCTAAGACCTGAAGGATTGAACTTTCATGAGCTCAAAGAACCAGCTACAGCTCATGAAGATAGCCTCATTCAAGCAAGCTGTGGATTATCTTAGCAACAAGGGGCACATCTATTCCACTGTGGGTGATGATCATTTTAAATCCACAGATGCAGAATAACTGGATCTAATTGGGTACCTGAGATATTTTCTAGCTAGATCTGTTTTCACAATCTGTTGTCTTCAGCTGTGCATAAGTTTGACAAGTTAACTTCTAAGAAGTAAGTTTTTTCTATAAAAGGTCTCAACTGACATCCTTTTGAAACTTACTGTCCTTCATTTTTTTTTGTTTTGTTTTGTTTTGTTTTGTGTTGAAGCTCAGAGGGAGATGGGCAATTAAAAGGGATGTAAACCAGGAGAGAATTTCTTGAAGGAGTTATAAATAAGCTAGCTACAACATCAGGATAGATGGAATTGGAAGAGACACTACCAAGAGAGTTGGGCAATATTACATGAATAAATGCTCAGGCATGTCTGTTCCTAAAATGTTCCTTGTTAAGACAATAGGACTAGTGTCTATTGGCAGAGAGCTAACCAAGAGACCTGCCAACCTCTGTCTGTTTTTGTTCCCCACTTTGATTATGTGGAATTACTTTCAGAATTGCACTTTCATTCAGACTCTTGTCTTGATGGCCTGGAAAGTGTGTTTATGTGAATGTGAGGTTCTGGAGTGGTGGCCTCTGGAGCCAGGCAGAGGAAAGTACTTATTTTGTAGTTTTGTACAAAATAAGTGCATCCATTTGTTTAATAAAAAGTTTCCTTATTGCAGAAAACAAAACAAAACAAAACTGGTGGGAGTGGTTACCTCAGGAAGAAAAACTACTAGATTGAGGGAAAGTAGCATGTAGGAATTTATTTTTCTTTTTATCTCATCATTTGGTCATGTCAGGTAAATGTATTATCTAATTAAAGACCTTTACATTTAATTCAACATAAAGTGTTTTAATGCAGAAATCAATGAATGAAAAATGTTGACACAACTTCCACATTTTAGGATTACCAAGGTTTCTCTCTCTTTCTCTTTCTATGTAGATTGATAGATACTCATATTTACAAATATACATGTTTGTACATAATAATATATTTATATTTTGTGTATTTAGATATTTAAGTGTTTGATGTATATATTACATATTACATATATAATATTACATGTCATATATAATTCACGTGTACATGCATTTATGTTATGTGTCCACATGTTTATATATGCTTTAAAAACAGATGCACAGTAAAATGCAAAATATATTACATCAAGAGACAAATAATATTGGACTTGTCGATGAACTGAAATATCATTGTTATAGATTGAACCACATCCCCCACAAAGACATATTAAAATCCTAACCCTCAGTCCTTTGGATGTAAACCCATTGTAAATAGGATCATTGAAGATGTTTAGTTAAGGTGAAGCCAAACTGACCAGATGGGCCTTTATCCAATATAAGTGAAGTGCTTATAAGCAGAGGAAATTTGGAAAGAGGAGGAGGGCACAGGAGGAGACAGAAGGAGACATCTGGCCATGTGACAGAGGCAGAGACTGAGCTGTGAAGTGCCAGGAAGCCACCTCCAGAATGCTGCAGACCTCAGAGAAAGCACGATGCTGCTGAGGCCTTGATTTTGGACTTCAGCCTTCCAAAACTGTGAGAAAATAAATTCCTAGTGTTTAAGCCAACCAGTCTGTGGTATTTGTCATAGCATCCGGGTCATATTAAGGCAATCATAAAGATCCATCCATTGTTCCATTCTGTAATTTTAAAAGAAAATGTATTGCCTTTGTTGAACTGTAATAAGGGATATCACTTTTGCTTCAATAACTGCTTTAATCACTGCTAGATATTTTAATGTTTTACACTTTTAGTTCATATTCATGAAATTATAAGCATTCAATCTCTTTTCAGGTTTTAGTTAATGCCAATTGTTCTCACTGATAATTAGCTTATGTTTGCAGAAAGTTTTCATTTTGCTTTACTGCATGGAGAGTTTCAGAGAGTACAGATACTGCAGAGAGTTAAAGGTATGGGGAATGGTCCAATTTCTGCCTCTAATTAGCAATGCAGGCTTGGAATATTCACAGTAACTCCCACAGTGCTAATATCCAGAATAGTATTTTCCTGTGGAAATCACATTCTATGTCAAAGCAGTTATTAGAATCTCATACTAATGTCATTTTTATTTCAAAACACAAGTGAGCTAATATGTACAAAATTGCTTTGTATTTACAGTTATGATTTGAAAATTATGTAAGATATTGATTTTCATCTGTTCATTTACAAAATATATTTTTAATATATACCTTGGCACTGAGCTAGTTATTAACAATGCAAAGATGGAATACAATAGAGTGGGGGGTAGAAAATGCAGTGAAGAAATATAAAAGGAAAGTAATAAAATCAAAACTCAGCCTTAAAAAGAAGTTGATGTGTTCCTATTGGATTACAGTTTCATGATATCTTTCTCCCATAAACTTGGAGAAACTATTATTGGAAGTGTACATAGATGTCAGATTAATTTTAGTGCATGGTAGAATTTGATCTAGTTGTCTCTCCGTAAGCATCTTGATTTTCTTCCTTTATTATCAAGTGGATTTATGATTCGTTTCATATTTATAGTAGCATTTTCTGTATTATATTATTATACTTGAGAAGAAAGTTTCAAGAAATAAAGAAGCCATGCTTTTTTATAAATTTTAATGCAGTAGTGTACATAGTAAAAAGGGAAAGCCACCTTCCCCAAACCATCACCCAATCCCTCAATCCTCATTTCATTTTTCTTGTGTTGGATGTGTTTAAGTTATGATTTATTATTTTTCTGAACCTTCAGAGTTTCAAAGGTTCAGTTTTAGGAAAGGGACTACATAATTTGGATTTAAGTTTAAGTTTTCAGGGTTTTAAAAGTTTAAATATAAGCTTTGTGTGGAAAAATAATCTTTCCCTTCAATAAACCTTTAAAAGAGTGTTGATTCAGAATATTAAAAAAACACTTACAATAAGTATTATGATTGAAGTATGTCTAAGGTTGCTGTATTTCTTCAGGATCTTTTTGCATGGGGAGAGTGGTATTTGAATCATGGCAACTCCACATAGTGCCTTTGTGACCTGAGAAAATAGACTCTCTATGACTTGCTTACTTTATTTGTGAAATGGGTTAATTATTAGGAAATATGGGCTTTCATGCACATGAAATTAATTACAAATTAATTAGCAATGAAGACCCCAAAAATGTTAACTACCTGCTCCCCAACACCCACAGTCATGTTCATTAAAAAGCAATCTGGCAAATGTGTAGCAAAAAGATGATATTGAGAAATTACTTATACACTTACACCTTTCAGGTCAGAGATGACGGTGTCTTGGCGTAAGGCGATGGTGGTTGTGGCGGTGGAAGTGGCCGGATTAAATGAGCTTATTTAAGGTGAATGCTGACAGTTTTAAAAGAAATATTTTAATTGTGAATAATTTTAGATACACAAACAAGTTGTGAGCATAATTCAGTGATTTCCCATCCACCCTTCACCCAGTTATCCACATAATTCTTGCATCATCATCATCATACATTTGTCAAACCTAACAAAAAACAGTGGTACATTACTATTACCAAACTCCAGACTTTATTAGGATTCCACCAATTTTTCCATTAATAACTTTTCTGTGCCAGGACACAATCCAGTGTATCACATTACATTTGCTTGCCATGTCTCCCCAGGGCTGTGACAGTTTCTTGTTCTTTTCATGTTTCTCATGATCTTGACAATCTTAAGGGGTACCTGCTAGATATCCTGTAAAATGTTCCCAAATCTGAATTTTTTGATGATTTTCTGAGATTAAACTGAGGCTATGAGTTTTGGGGAAGCACATCACAGAGGTGAGGTGCTGTTTCACATTGTGCCATCATATAAGGAATACATGACATCACTGGTGATGTCACTTCACTGCTTGGCTAAGGTAGTGTTTGCCAGGTTTCTTCAGTATGAATTTGAATGTGGAATTTGAAATGCAATTGAGTTAGTGATAACAATTTCTGAATTATTTTCTTTTTTCTTCTCAAACCTGTAGTACCTATTTTCTTAAGTGAATATCCCTTATTTCAATAATTCAAGTTCTAAAAGAAGCTAATGGAATAGATTTGGTGATGTACTGATCCCTAATGAATTAGAAGAAAATACATCTACTTCAATACAAGAGAGAATATTTCAACAACTAATTGTTTTGTTTGTGTCCCACCGGGTAGTACTCCAGTTATAATTCTCCAAGGTCGATATCCTAGGGTCATGGAGAAGATATAAGTACCTGAAATTGGCAGTATTTAAATTGACTGTGGATTCAGCTTTCTATTATTTCTTTGAAATCCCTGAAATTTCTCATTTCCTGGAAAAAAATGCCATTTTGTTGGTTCACTTGTTAAAATATACTATTATTTCTGTTATAAATATCAAGACTGTTGCTATCTAATAAAATCATTGATTTCTGAGAAGCAAAATGAATGGAGTTCATTAATCATAAAAAGACATACTCAGTAAATTAACCAATCAAGCAGATTTTGTTTCAGTTCAGTTCATTTCATTTTTGGTATTTTTCTTTTCTTTTTTTTTTTTAATACATTTTTTATTGCAAAATTTAACATATATGCAGAACAGTAATAACTTTAACAGTACAATTTAACAAGTGGTTAGAGAGCAGATTTCAAAGAATGTTATGGGTTACACTTCTACTATTTCAGATATTTCCTTATTGTGATAGATAACATACATACAGAAAGGTGAAAACTTTCAAAGTACAATTTAACAATTAGTTAAATAGGTAATTTCAAAGAATGTTATGGGTTACAGTTCCACAGTTTCAGTTATTTCAGTATTTTTCAATTCAGATGGAAAACATGGAGCTCCAGATCATACAGATTAATCAGGAAATTAAATGTCAGTTTTTATCTTTGGATACATTTTAGTCTTCACTAGTACAACATGAAACGTTCATGAGGATGAAATTTTGTAGCATAAAAACTGGCAGCAAAAGGTGAAGTGATTTGTTCAGAGCTGTACAGCTTGTTAGTGGATGAGCCAGGACTGGACATAATTTGAAGGTGAAACTTTACGAAGCTAGCTCTCCTGGGAGGTGTCAAATATTTGCTTTCTCAACCCTTCTTTCCACTATGTCATAACTTTCAGTACATACTAAATGAAACTTTATAACTAAAACAGTAGAAAAATCATATATATATGCATATATATATTGTACAATACTACATTAAGGTTTGTGTGGTAAGATTCTATTTTGAAGTCTAAAGTTTTCAGATATGCATATAGATTTTTCAGCATTTCCTACATTTTTAGAATGTACCATTAATGTAACATTTAAAATTATAATATATTTAATCATTTTATCTTTACTTGGTAACAAATTTGCATTTTTGTCATGATGTAATATCTATTAGAAGATTTTGCATTATTTTCATTACTGGCATATTGTACCTAAACAACTTAACAGAATCACTGATTCTTATGTCGTTGTATTAGTGTTGTGATTAATCATATGACAGGTTTTGAGATAGAAGAGTGCTATATTTGTGAATATAATTTTATGGCTTTTTTTTCATTTAGTAGGAGTCTTTCCATCAGTATGGAAAACTAGGAAAATTGTTCTCCACTATATAATCTGGAAGTCATCTTAAATTAAAGCTTATTTTCCTGTGAATAAAACCTATTCAATAAAGTACTGGTGGCAGTGGCACTATTAAGGAACAGTACAGAAAAGACACAGAAAATTTATAAGGATGATTTTGATTTTAAACTGCACAGTTCTAGTTGGTTCCAGTTTCAGTTTTCATACAAGCCTAATACTAAACCATGAGTTTTCATAAAATTCATTTGAAATTGTTCCAGTTAAATACCAATGTTTTTTTCTGTGTATCTTTTTGTCATTGACCTAATGTGAGTGTTAAGTTCCACAGTAGTAGTAACAACACCCTAACTGCTAAAAGATTGCCTAATAAAAGTATGCCATTTGTTCAAAAGTTGAAGAAAATATCATTGATAAAATAATGTGAACAATCATGAACTTCTAAAATGTATCTGCCTGTTCCACTTTCAATTCGAAATAAAATGTTCCTGATGGATGCTCAGTGTGGAGCTAAAGGAAATCCCAGGTCCCTGGGATTCTGGAACAAGGCCATGCTGTCTATAAAAGAGAATCACGTGGCCTTTGATAGACTTCTCCTGCTGTGGTACAGGTAGAGAGTCTGGAAAAGCTTAGTCCGTTTGTCAGGGACCCAGGGAAAGCAAAAGTGGATCTAACTGGGTGGTATTTGTGTGCAGCTGATCAAATGGAGTGGTCAGCACACAGTGGTTTTACAGAGTTAAACATGCTTCAAAAAATGCATTTGTGATTGTCAAGAAGATATGTATGCCAATAGATTTTATGATTCAATTATATTAATATAAACTTGAACATTGGTGTGGCCATAGTAAAAGAAAACACAAGTTAATTTTAATTAAGGCAATCAATGTTTTCTAAGGACAATGATGACATTTTAGGTCAAATTAAAAAAAAAAGCAGGATGCATATTCTGTATATTTATAGTCTGTAGAGCTAAACACACACACACACACACACACACACACACACACAAGTATATACATAGAAAAGAAAAAGAAAAACAATATAGCAATGTTAACCTAAATTATCCCTGAATAGTTGCATGTTAGCTAATTTTCTTTTCATTTGTGTTTGACTGTAGTTATCACGGTTTGCAACTACAATTAAAAACTTTTACAGAAATACTTTAACTAGACTTGGTGAGGCATTGTCTCCAGTGATTTAGAAGAAATCACATTCTTCCAAAATGGCATGTGGGAGAATATTTCATCTAATTTCTAGGTTTGTGATTAAAAAGAAATGTTTCAGTAAAGAGATTCTGTAGGGTCTAAATGTCTGAGGTCATGGAGGCATACATAAACCCTAGATATTTTCCCAAAGAGGCAGCTTCCAATTCTCTCTCTCTCCTTTCTCTGTGTGTGTGTCTCTCTCTCTTTCTCCCTCTCTCTGTGTGTCTCTCTCTCCTTTTTCTGAGATTTCTTGGTATTATGAAAGAAAAACATTATTCCTAGAACATTAATTTAAATGCAATGTGGACTGCTTGTGTACATATAAACCTCTTGATATTATAAAAAGTGCTTGAATCCTGAGTGGGAACTTTCCTGGAGAATTTTATTTTTCATTTTATTGTTGTGAAATTTTACATATATACATAACAGTGATAACTTTAAAAGTATGATTTAACAATCAGTTAGAGAGCAAATTTCAAAGAATGCTATCAGTTACAGTTCTGCAAGTTTTTTATTTCCTTATTGTAATATATAACATATACAGAAAAGTGATAACTTTCAAAGAACAATTTAATGAGTAGCTATAGAGCAAATTTCAATAAATATTATGTTCCACACTTTCAGCCATTTCCCTCTAGTTATTCCAATACTCCAGCATCTAAAAAAATTAATATAAAGACTCAGTATTCATAATCCTTTGTTAAAACCTGTCTTGTTTGTTGTTACCCCTTCCTTTCACTTAATCAGTTTCTCAGTCTTCAGGGGTATATAGGCAGAGACCACCCCAATTTGTTCATATTGAAAAGAAATGTCATCATTATCCTGGATATATTTAATATCAGTTGGAGATTTTCAGGTGAGTTGGCTTCAGGTGAGGTGACTTGTGGTAACTTTCACTTGTATGGGAGAGATTGGGGTCCGGGAACCTTTGAAGCAGGGACATCTTGTGTAGTCCAAGTACTTTAGTATCTATGTGTACATATGTCCATTTACTGAGGGTTCACATTGTTAAACTCTACTCCCTCCCTTCTTCCCTGAGGTATCATACTTATTTCTGTTATGAGAATATCCACTATGTACTTAGCATTATTTAAAAATAAAATAATAAAATGTGAGAATAGCCTCATATCTCAAAATCTTGTCAAGAGGAGATGAGAATAATATGCATAAATAGTGAACATGACATACAAAATTTTGCTTTTCTGACAATTAATGTGTGTAGGTATGCCAAGAATGTGGAAACTCTTGCTTGAGTAAAAAGGGGAAGCTTTTTGTAATACTGGCTTTGGTCCAATGCTTTAAGTATATGAAATATTTAGTAGACTACTAAACTAGGATATTCCCAGTAAACAAAATGGAAAATGAAATAAGCCAAGGAATAAAAGAATGTTGTCATAATTAAAGAAGGCTGAATACTGGGAAATAACTAAGTTAAAGCTTAAGGTAACCAAGAAGAGACTATTAGATTTGATAGATTAAATAATAGGGCACAATTGAAGTCTTTGGAAACATAGATTGTTATAATAACTATTGTAATCAGGGGATGAAGAAATCAATGATCTCACAGTGTAGGGCAGGAACATTTCAGGGAGGTTGTCTGAATAGTGGTTGCAATTTGATGTCTCTCGCTGTTTCAGTTTGCTAAAACTGCTGAAATGCAATATATCAGAAATGGGTTGGCTTTTAACAATGGGGATTTATTGAGTTATAAGTTACAATTCTAAGACCATGAAAATGTCCAAAGTTCCTCTGTTACATGGGAAGGCACATGGCTTGCATCTTCTGGTCCTTTCCTCCTGGGTTCCCTTGCTTTCAGCTTCTGCTTCCAGTGGCTTTATCTCTGAGCTCCTGTGGGTGCTTCTCTCAGCATTTCTGGGGGGGGGGGGTTCTTTCTCTCTGTGCTCTCATAAAGGGCTCCAGTACTGGATTAAAACCCACTTTGAATGGGCTGGGCCACATCTCAATGGAACCTAAAGGTGCCACCCATAATAGGTCTGTCCCCGCAAGAATGGATTAGAAGAACATGTTTTTTTCTGGGGCACATAACAGATTCACTACCATACCTACCAACCTGCAAGTAGAAAAGGAGAACTATAGTGAACCAGACAGTGATGAGAGAGGAAAGGAGAGAATCTGAAAAATGTGTTAAAGGACAGTAGTTAGTGAATCAAAACCAAGAGGGTCAAAAGGAGATTCAGGAAAGAAAGTGGAGCCTCCCATTGTCTCACACTGGTTCTACTTGACATTTGATGGGCCAGTTTTGTCCTTGCTCAAAGACTCAAGGTTTTTATATTCAAATAAGCATTTAAAAATCATATTGATTAGTCATAGCATTAAAAATTAAAAGGGTGAGCACACATTTCCTGTAATCCATGACTGTCAGACTCAGAACTAAGAATTTTAACATTGTTTTCTAATTTAATACTTGAACTCCTTTAGCTATGTGTTATTGAATACATACTATTTTATTTTACAAATAATGAAGTCAAGATTCAGAAAATTTGAGTAATTCACCAAAGATAACACAGCAAATGGAAAAGCCTGAAATTGAAATTATATCTGTTTCCAAAATGCATGCTTCTTTCATAACATTGGTTTTTCATGAGCTCTTTGTTACTATCCTGATGAGTCTCATATACTTGTGCAGGAAATACACTTTAATAAAAGTCAGAAATGACATTTAACTGTGAAAAAAGATAATAGTTCCTTTCTGCCTTAAGCTGGCCAGGAAACCTTAGATGGTGTCATATTAAGACCCTTTTATTTACCTGAAATTTTCAACAACATACTTATTATTGACAACATTTTTGTAATCATAATTGGTCAGACAGAGACTTTTATGGTTATAAACTCCTTGTAAATACATGAGTGTTTTCTTTCTCAAAATAACATAACGAAATATAGCAAAGATTGAATGAATCATAACATGATAATCACCAATGTGGAGTTAATCAGCACCCCTCTACAATACCCAATGAGGCAGTGTCCCAGTAATAATCTATAACCTTTGGTGATCTTGCTCTGGAAAATATGGAATCCTTGGGCAAAACACATTTTCAATTACCCTCCAGTTCCGAGACTGTATAGACATATAATAGTACAGTCATTTCATACTATAATATGGCTAGTAAAGTTGTCAGATTAAAAAACAATAGACATTTAAAAGATAATGATCCAAACACTTAAATTTTAACCTAGTTAAAACTTCTTCATGTCCTTAGCAGTTAATAATAGAGTGGTATATGAGGAAAATGCCCCTCTTGCAAACTGTGGACTATAGTCAACAGTAATATTTTAATATTCTTTCATTAACATTATCAAATATACCACACCAATGCTAGGGGTAAATAATAGGGGTAGCAAGAGGTATGGGATGTTTTGAGTTTGTTTTTTTGTTTTGTTTTGTTTTGTTTTTGGAGTAATGAAAATGTTCTAAAATTGATTGTGGTTATGAATGCACAATTAAGTGATGATATTGTGAGCCACTGGTTGTTTAGTTTGTATTGATTGTGTGGTGTGTGAATATATCTCAATAAAATTGCTAATTGGATTTTTAAAAAAGCTAATGATCAAGTGTTCTCACACTAATTATTAGTGTTTTGAGAGCATTGGGTGACTCTAAGAAGGCACTAAATAATGTGGGAATGAAAACACAGGAATGACAGAAAATGCTACTTCACCACATTATCAGGTTGTTTCATTATTTTCAGTACAGTAAGGTGATTGTTGAAGCATCAAGAGAGAAATAAAGGAAAATTTGAAGAAATACAAGGCTATATTTCCTTCAACATCCACATGTTGTCAAAACTCACAAATTCCTGTTGTGACTCAAAAAGACTACCTTACCAGAGCCAGGATGCCTCAGTGATCCTCTCTCTAGATATCAGAATTGTATCAGTTTTATCTCCTCTAAAGGTTTACATGATCCTTCAGAAATGCTTTTTAGCACTAAATTTACATTCATTGTTATGTTAATATGCTTAAAAAGCATCAAACTTAAGAATGATGGAACTGTGAAAAACATGAGTTTTCTACAATACTGTAGAAAATTACTTCCCCTAAGGAAAATCTTTAATTCAAATTCTGTTTCTTAAAATAATCTCCTTGGGTTCAAAATCCAGCACAGTACTAACCAACTATGCAACCACAGACAAGTTCCTTAATTTATAGATGCCTCAGTTTCCTTATGTGAAAGCTGGACCATTTGATTTATAGTTCAGGATTTTTTCAGAGACTGAAATTAATATATTTTAATGCTTGAACACAATGTCTGACACATGGAAAATGTTTTATATAAGTGTATGATCATCACTGATATTTTACTTATTTTTGTTGTCATTACATCAGAATTTCTCCAAGAACAATCATGATGTTAGCTGAAGGAAATCAGAGTGCTGAAGCCAAATTCATCCTCTTGGGCTTCTCAGAGTACCCCGACCTCCAGGGTCCCCTCTTCCTGGTATTTCTGACCATCTACACAGTCACTGTGGTGGGGAATTTGGACATGGTCATGATTATCAAGATCAATCCCAATCTCTATACCCCCATGTACTTTTTCCTCAGACAGTTGTCCTTTGGGGATTTCTGTTTTTCCACTATACTTACATCTTAACTCTTGCAGAACTTGGTTGTGGAAGACAGAATCATCTCCTTCAGTGGGTGCTTCATGCAGTTCTTCTTGGCTTGTATATTTTCAGTGACAGGAACACTCATGCTGGCAGTGATGGCCTATGACCGATTTGTGGCTGTTTGTAACCCTCTGCTCTACACAGTCATCATGTCCCCAAAGCTCTGTGCATCCTTAGTGGCTGGATTCTACACATGGGGTATACTCTTTTCCCTGATACTGAGCTATTTTCTCCTAGAATTATCTTTCTGTGTGTCTAACATCATAAGCAATTTTGTCTGTGAGCACTCTATCATTGTCTTGGTCTCCTGCTCTGAACCCTACATCAGTCAAATGCTTTGTTTTGTCATTGCCATGTTTAATTAAGTGAGTAGTCTTGGGATCGTCCTCACTTAAATTTTCATTTTTGTCATTGCCATAGGGATGCTTTCTGTGGGTGGACATGAAAAAGCTCTCTCCACCTGTGCCTCCCACCTGACGGCCATCACCATTTTCCATGGGACTGTCCTACTCCTCTATTGTCTACCCAATTCCAAAAACTCAGGGCTCATTGTCGAAGTAGGCTCTGTGTTTTATTCAGTGGTGATCCACATGCTGAAACCTTTGATCTACAGCCTCGAGAACAAAGATGTAAAGGAGACTTTTAGGAAGTTAATGAATCATCCAATAAGCTTTTGTTGAAAATTTGTTTCCAAAGGAATCTGATTTATCTTGTTTAGGATTATTCAATGTTTACAATAGAGATGATTCAATTTATTTTATTCATTTCATCTGGCCAGATTTTTAAATCTATTGTAACAGACCAGGTATCTGATCATTTTATTTCTATTAAGTTCATTGTTTAATAAAGTAACTTTGAACCATATTTGAAGTAATACAGGTGCAATGGATTGAATAATGCCCCTCCCCCCAAATGTCTTGTCCACCAGAATGTCAGATGGTAAACTTTTTAAAAAATGGGGGCTTTTCAGATGTAATTAAGCTAAGGATTCATAGGAGATCATAGTGGATCATTATGATAGATAGGAAAGGATACACAGACACACAGGGAAGAAGGCCATGTGCAGATGGAGGTAGATATGTGAGTTAGGCTGTCACAAATGAAGAAATACCAGGAGCAAAATGTGGAAGAGGCCAAAAAGGCTTCACCCCTAGAGCCTTTGAAGAGAATGTAGCCCTGCTGGCAACTTTATTTTGGACATTGGCCCCTAGAACTGTGAAAGAATAAATTTCTGTTGTTTTAAGTCACCAAGTGTCTGATAAGTTTTTGTGGCTGCTCTCGGAAACTAATACAGCAAGTAAATATCAGACCACAAAATCCAAATCTCTCAGCTCATACATTGGCATGAGAAATGATATTTTAAATACTTTACATCCCATTTAAGCCATGAGAATATCTGGGCTATTTCTGGACTCTCAACTGTATTCCTTCTATCTGTATGTCTAATGATACCCCAGTACCACTTTATGGTGAATACTGATTACTGATTCCAAAAGTCACTCTGTTCCATTACCTTAGTGGTCAGTTGGTGATTGGAGAGATATTTCCTTAAATGCCTGGAACAATAAGAGAAGAACGTCCCAGTCTTTCCAGATGAGTTTCATGTGTGTTGATGCACACCTTCAACACTGAGCCTGAATGTCAGGCTGAGATGAGAGATCAGGGCCCTCTCAGGTCTTTCCTGAACATCATCCAGGCTTGGGCATGCACCTGGCTTTCTATATTCCTAGAAACATGTCTGAGATTTTCAAAGCATCTCATGAACCAGCTGTCTCCCAGGTTTTATTGTGGTCTATTGTTTGTCCCTACTGTAATCCATTTGCACAGGTCCAGTGACTACTACATTTGCATTTAAATGTTTTCATTCACCAAATAGCCATCTCAGCACTGCAAAAATCCTGGAAGAAGTGACATCAAGACAAGCCCTTTGAACCAGTCCTCTAGGGAGCCACCAGACTGGTTAAAACAAGCAGCCACCCTTCTTTGATAATAAGGTCCATTGTGTTTCCTCTGTTACCATTGCCCATACCAAGGTGGCTCCAAGGCCACCACCAAACCAAGGAGTGGGAAATAGGACAAGAGCAAGCTAAAACAGCACCAAACTCTCTATTCTTACTGAGATTTAGCTGTTTGTTCTTAACAAAGCATGTCTGCCCTTGCTGCAATTTTTTGTTAACTTTCAGAGTTCCAAAGAAATTTGATTTTGAGTTTTTGCCAGTTTACTCCTTGCTTTTGTAGAGGGATGGACTTTTCAAGTTACCTACTTTGCCATTTTTGCTTATTTCACTTTAAGAAGGAAAAATGCAAAAATAAGTGAAATAAAAATCAAAAAACAAAAAGAGTGACAGATATTTTAGGTAGGCAAAGAAGATATAAAAGGTAGATTATAGGAGTCTCTAAGGAAGAAAACTAAAGCAAGACATTAAGAAAATGGCTCATGGAATGGGGTAAACATGAAAGACTTGTGACTTCAGGTGTCTTCCATCACACCAATAGTCTGACAGTACCATCAATTGAGAGGACCCTATGAAGTTCAAGAGAACAGGTGCTTGGGTGACACAGCCCATTGATAGCAGCCTTCCAGAGTACATGTTGAGAGGGACAAGAGCAGAAAGTGGACCTAAAGAGGCACATGTAAAATAATAAGCAACCATATGCATTAGTGCTGTTCAAAAATGCATTGAATTTAAGGGTGAATTAGCAAAACCCATTGTCCTATTTTCATTTTCTAACACCCTGCTAAATATATAGAAGATCTTAAAAGTTATTCTGAACCTTTTTTTTAAACAACCAATTAGCAGTGGTTCCTACACTTTAGTGATCATAAGTGTCACCCAAATTCCTTCTTTAATGTGGATATTGGGTCCTGTTTCTAGGAATTCTGATCTAGGAAATCTTATTTGGACCTGAGAATTTCATAACTGAGAATTCTAGTCAATTCTGATAATGCAGGGACTACTCTTTGAGAAATCCTGCTTTTACTTAGTTTTATTAATTCCAGAGGGCATTTTAATGAAATAAAAATAAAGCCTGGTAGACAATTTGATGTTTCCAATTTTCTGAGTAATTACAAGGAAATTCTAGTCATTAAAGAGTGTATGAGATACAAAGCATTTGCTTTAATTACTTGTTTTGAGGCTTGTGAGGAATAAGTTGCTAGCGATTCTCCAGAGTTTGAGTCCCAAGGGCTATAGAGTTAGGTATAAGGTCCATGATGCCCCAATTTTATTCAGCTTACAGAGAAACAGGAGGTGGTGGCCTGTTTCTCTGTAGTAGGTGAGTTGCTTCAGATTGTCTCAGAAACAGTGAAAATATGATTTTCCTGATAGAGTAACTGGGGTTTTTAATTTTTCCTTTTATGTTGTTACTGTAACTGCTCTCTAAAACTGGACCCAATCATATTAAATAAGAAGTTGATGCACTGGAAATAATTGGCTTTATTGTCTATTAACAACCATTTCACAAAAATAGAATAAACTTGCCACCTAAAAATGGATATTTATCCATACCAAATTCATACACATCTTAAAGAGGTATATATAAACTTTCTAAGAATTGGCTCAATGTGCTATTATTCATATACAAAAATAGCTTTCTCATTATTATTATTAGAATGTTTGATAAATCTTGGCATCCAAAAGTTATGTGTGTGTGTGTGTGTGTGTGTGTGTATGTGTGTGTGTGTGTGTGTATAAAGCAGATACCTCCACTTCTAGGTCAAAAGAAGGCCATTGCCTTCCTTAGCATCAACCCCTCAGGAACTGAGGTATGCAATGAGATAAGTAGTCTTTATGCAATAAAAGGAGCTAATGGGATTGCTAAACTTCCTTCATATGTTCTAACATCTTATCTTATTCTTTGAAAAAAAACATATCTTAAATATTTTATTTGATCCAAGTATATAGGGAAAACACCGCAGCAGCATGTTTTGTTCTTTGAGCAAATGTTTCATATTTCTTCAAAGAATCCCTCACTAGATTATGTATTTATGTACAAACATTTGCTCAGTATAATTTATGCACATGCTATGCTGCTAGCTAGTGTGTGGATACAACGGGGAAAGATAACATATTTACAAATATTACTCCTTTACACTACAATTAAGTATTTTTTCATGAAAACATAAAGTGTAATGGGAATTCAAAAGTGTTTTAGAGACTCAGCTTGGTTTGGTACATGCATAGAAGCTATTTGGATGAGGCATGATCTTATGGAGAAAATTCACTCCAGTAACTCTTCTCATTTTTTTTTCTTTATAGAAAGTTATAACATATTTGATGTTCACTCACATAAATCTCTTTGGCAGGAACAACTCTGTCCCATCATCTTCCATTAAAGGAAATGTGATGATGGCTGAAAGAAATCTGAGTGTGGAGACCACCTTTGCCCTCTTAGGGTTCACAGATTACCCAGAGCTTCAGATTCCGCTCTTCCTGCTTTTTCTGTCCATGTATATTATCACTGTGGTAGGAAATCTTGGGATGATAGTAATCATAAAGATTAACCCCAAATTTCATACCCCGATGTACTTTTTCCTCAGTCACCTTTCTTTTGTTGATTTCTGTTACTCTTCCATCATCACTCCCAAGCTGCTTGAGAACTTGGTCATGGCAGACAAAAGCATCTTGTACTTGAGCTGCATGCTGCAGTTTTTCCTGTCCTGCACTGCTGTGGTGACTGAGTCCTTCCTGCTGGCTGTGATGGCCTATGACCGCTTTGTGGCCGTCTGTGACCCTCTGCTTTATACAGTGGCCATGTCACAGAGGCTCTGTGCCCTGCTGGTGGCTGGGTCATATCTCTGGGGTATGTTTGGCCCCTTTGTGCTCCTTTGCTATGCTCTCCATCTAAACTATTATGGACATAATGTGATCAACCACTTTTTTTGTGAATATACTGCTCTTATTGCTGTCTCGAGCTCCGATATACACATCCCTCACCTGCTGCTTTTTGGCTTTGCCACCTTCAATGAGGTAAGCACTCTCCTGATCATCCTCACTTCGTATGTTTTTATTTTTGTGACTGTACTGAAAATCCGCTCTGCCAGTGGACGTCGCAAAGCCTTCTCCACCTGTGCCTCCCACCTGACTGCCATCACCATCTTCCATGGGACCATACTTTCCCTCTACTGTGTGCCCAACTCCAAGAACTCTGGGCAAACAGTCAAAGTGGCCTCTGTATTTTACACAGTGGTCAATCCCATGCTGAACCCCCTGATCTACAGCCTGAGGAACAAAGATGTGAAGGAGGCTTTTCAAAAGTTAATAGACACAAAAGTCCTATTTCACTGAACCAACCTCAAAAATTGTTTTTCATTCCAGTGAGCAACTGGGCCAGTTTCTATATGCTTCCAAAACATACAGCATTTCATAAGATGTTTTTATAGATGACTGTGATTTTGATAGATTGTGAACTGATAAGTTCAAGTCATTTGATGATGCAAGAAGTTTAATTCTGGGATACCTTCCACAGGATTTTGATCCATAAATTACCTATTTCTTCAAATCCTCTAAAAGCAAGCAAACAAAAATACTACAAATAACTGCAGGTAAAGGTACACATTGTTATAATTAATAATAACTTATGATTCTTCAATTTTTTCTGCATGATAGGTACTGAGATAAATTTTGACAAACTTTATCACATTTAAGGCCCAACACGATACATGAGGTCAGATAATATGAGTATCCTGTTTTACACAGATTTACCTAGGAGATTAAATACATTGTCCAGTGTTTTATATCTAGTAAATTATAGAACAAGTTCTCAGAGAAGGATTTATTCTAAGAGCCCATTACTTAATGTAACTTAACCACAAGTCTGGGGTATAAATTCAGCACTTTTAATTCTATATGATATACTCAATGACTGCATGAGCATGAAGAGCTTTTGAAAGAGCAAGGGTGATGGCTAAAGCAGAAAGAGGGTCTTGAGGCTGACTTTACAGAAAGAGAAGTGCATGCCCCAAGCATAGAAGAAAGAATAAAACTTAGTACAGTTGATTGGGGAAAGGATCTTGATGACAGGGACAACAGCAAATGCAGGTTTCTGCACAGTAAAACATCACAGTGATTTGATGAACTTCTGTGTGTCTAAAGTGGGTGGAAATAGGGAAGTGTGGTTTGTGTGGTAGAAAAGTGAACATAATCTGGGCCATAACCCTTCTCTCCTGCCCATTGCCCATGATGCTCTGGTGTTCACTTTTATTCTTCTCTCATATTGTCACTATTATTATTACTATTATTATTATTAGTGCCAGTTTGGATATAATATGTACCCCAAAGAGCCATGTTCTTTTAATCTGATCTTGTGGGATATTTGTATTAGGTTGTTTCCATGGACATGTGACTCACCCAACTGTAGGTGATAAATTCGAATAGATTATTTCCATGGAAGTGTTACCCCACCAATTCAGCACGGGTCTTGATTAATTTAATGGAGTCCTTTAGAAAAAGCCATCACAAGCCCAGACTGCTGCTGATGCTTTAGAGATGCTAGCTCATCATTTGCTCCAGAGAAGCTAAGAGAGACAAGCCCAGAGATACTGTGGAGAAAGGCATTTTGAAACCAGAGCCTCGGAGCAGATGCCAGCCACATGCCTTCCCAGCAAAAAGAGGTTTTCTGGATACCATCGGCTATTCTTCAGTTGAGGTATCTTCTTGTTGACGCCTTAACTTGGTCACTTTTATGGCCTTAGAACTGTAAATTTGTAACCTAACAAACCCCCTTTATAAAAGCCAATCCATTTCTCTTATTTTACATTCCAGCAGCATTAGCAAATTGGAACATTATTATTGTTATTGACAATTTCTATGTGTCAGACATTATGCTAAATGGTTTATAAGATTTTGCCCTTATTTAGTCCTCATAAAGACTGTATTTGTATTTACAAATAGGAATCCTGAAGTTCAAAAGATTGCCCCAGGTCCCATAGTTAGACTGTCTAAATTTAAATTCAAGCCCAAGTCTATCTGACACCATTGTCTGCACTCCTTCACTAGATTCTGTGAACTTTGCTGATTCAATGAACATAGATTTCCTTGCCTCTGGATGGAGAAAGTATTGACTCATGGATTTTTTGTAACCTATATAAAAATTTTTTTGACAATACCTAACAGGTGTAGTTTACTTCCTGAAGTAGGTAACAATTTGCCAATATATAATAGGCATGAACATTTGCAGAGTTAAATCAGTGATGTCAATGTCTCCCTGAAGATCCTTCTTCAATTATGTGTTAAGAGGTATATGCATTAATTAATCTCCATTCAGAATTTTAGCTGTAGTGTCACCAAATCCATGGCATAAAGAGAAGATCTCTGATATTTTTCAGGATTTCTGAACAAAGAATGCAAACTCTTATCCAGTGTATCCAAACATTAGTCCATAAACTGTTATACATCAATACGAATGAGTAACTATGTAGTGAAGTTATAAAAATGATGATAGAATAATGCAAACTGTTTTTCATAATATTAAATATTAGGATGCTGCATATTTTGACATTATACTTTTCATTTTACGGTTTTGAAATATTTGTTCTTGTGTGAAATAATTATGTCAGAAGGGAGTTGCATTTACTTCTGCATGTGTGTCTAATTAATTAAAATTCTATTTTAGTATTCTTACCTGGCTAAACAATGAGTTGGCAGAAGTTTGTTGTGAGCCAAAAGTTATTATGAAAGCAAAATTATTAAATTCCAAAAGCTGGATATCAGGCGTCTAATAATCCTGTAGTAGGAAGTCTAGATTTCTCTGGGTAACATAATGCCTGGTCTTCTTGTTTTCAGTGTCTTAACACAATACTGTTTCACCTGAGGATTCTTCTAAATGGACCTATTTAAACTCTCATCCACAGAGTCAATAAATCCTATGAGTGTGTTGTTTACTCACTTAATTGAAGGTGTGGAATAGAGGTACTTAGAGGATGATGTTGACTCACCATAGGGAAGGTCTTTCTGATTTGTTAATACATATGATAATGAGTGATTTGCCTTTAAAATTATTTGTTTCACTTGTCACTGGTGATTTTCAAACGTGTGTAATAAGCATTGAGTCTTTGTTGGGAGATACAGGTGTACGTGTTGTGTGGTAAAAGAAGGAAGAGTTTTTTTGACATCTTCACTCCTTCCATCCTGAATTCCATCTGTGAATTCCATGAATGGGTGTCCTCACTCTTGAGAGAGTAACCTCTTATGTTGAGGAGTACACAAGACAAGGACAGTTATACCTGTTGTGTAGCTGATGACATGCAGGTTTAAGGAAATTGTCATTTCCACAAGTTCATAAACTAGAAATGACTGAATTAAAGTGGGAACTTAACTCTTTGAGCCCAGATTGAGTGCTGTTTTACTATACTGTCTCTGAGGCTTTTAGTCTGAGAAGTCATAGAAATTAATTTTGTCCTTCAGAAAGCACAACTGATGAGCTCATTTCAATACTCCTAGATTATGACTGGATAGTATTGACTCCAAAGTCTGTATTCCCAGGATTATTGGGCCTGAAAATCTCCTCAACTTTTCTCTAATGCACAGTTTTAGGCCCAGAATGAATGCAATAAATCATTAGGTGGGGTAACTGAGGAATCATACTTCAAAATATCTGAATTAAATTTCATATGAAAGAAGAAGCAAGCACAAAATCCAGGAAAAAAACCCTAAAAGTTAAAACAAATTAAAGCAGGAACGCTAAACATTACAAAATTTAATGCTAATTATGTAGTGTCATTATTAAAGAGTGTGATATTGGGAAAAATAGATAATCCTATGAAAAAAAGATAAAATTGGATCTGTTCTTTATTCCACATGCCAAATAAGAGTTCTAGAAAATGAAGATAAAATTTAGATTAAGTAAATATACCAAAACTTCATGACAAAAACAACAGAAATTAAAATGACAAATGAATAATTGTGAAAAAATAATTATGTATCACATATAGTTGAAGAGTAAACAACTGACAATCCTACAGAAAAACAGATATTTGATTAAATAGTTCTCATAAAAGGAATACAAATTAGCCTTTAAATATATGGAAAGTTTTTCAACCTCATTTATAGTAAGAAAAGCAAATGAAAATTTCCCTGAGATATCATTTCTCCCAGTATCAGATTGGCAGAAATACAAAAATTTAATGGCATATCCTGTAAATGAGGATGTGGGGAAAAAGACATTTTTATTCATTGGGAGCAGGGTTGTAACAAGCTAGAGTCCCTATAGAAGGAAACTTTAAACACTTAGAAAATTACATATACATTTATTCATTTACTAAGCAATCACAAATCTAAGAATCCATTCTAAAGATAGAGTCACAAAAAATATGAAATAAGATTAGCAAGCATTATTTATAATAACAACAAGATAGATAAAATTCAATATGAAAATGGCTTAAGAATCTATGGATCACAACAAAGTACTATATAACTGTAGTAAAAGAAGGGGGATGATTTTTATATACTGTTATGGAGTGTCCTCCGTGATATATTATTAATAGAAAAAAGATGAGATGCAGAAAATTGTTTAAAATATGGAAAATTTTATGAAACAGAAAATAAATAAAATGGGAAAGTGAGGATGAAATCTGGGAATGTGCCTTATAAAATAGTTTTGATTTTAGAAAAAGGTAATATTTTACATTATTTGAAAAAATATCTTGCTATTAAAAAGGAAAGAAAAACAATCTCTACCAACTGAAAACAAATAAAAATAAATTAACTTATCGATAATGTTGCAAGCATGCCTACATAGTGTAAAGCATTTTCTTTAAAGGACTTTTAATATAGTATTTTGACATCATCTCACTACTACATAAAGATTAGTTTAGTATAAAGTAAATAAAAAATTATATAAATGACATTGAAACCAAAATTGTCCACGTAAGAGAAGCATTACAGCTGTAATATCAAAGAAGGTATGTGTGGTGGCTTGGAGTTCTATACTCATAAAACAATGTACTTAATCCATTCCTTTCATTGTGAACCCACTGCATATAGGATCTTTTGATGAGGTTACTTCAGTTAAGATGTGGCCCAATTGAATCAAGATGGGCCTTAATCCTGTTACTGGAGGCCTTTCAAAGAAGGCCACAGACAGAGAGAGGGCATGGAAACAGCAAGACGCTGGAAGACAAGGGAACCCAATGTATTTGCATAACTTGCTCCCTCACTTCACAGTGGTCTGTGCCTAAATTGCACCTCACTGTGGTCCTGCCTGATGCCCCTACTTAAATTGTCACCTCTAGTTAATCTCATCAGCACTCCTCATTGTTGGAAAAATAATTACAAATTTGTTTTTTGTATTTTTTGTTTTCCCCATTAAATGTCATTGAAAAAGGAAAGATCTTTAACTCTCTTTTATCCCAATACCTAAGATAGTGGCTGGCTCATGGTAAACCTATAAAAATATTTGGCTAATTACTGGATGAATAAATAAGTGAATACATATGACTTCATTATGGACTCAACCTCCTTTCCTTGGTTCTCACACTGGAAAACAAAGTGCACAAAATAGCAACTTTTTAAATACTGGATAATGCATGCATACTCTTCAGTTTATGCTCAATGGGACTGATCATTACTACAAAGAGATTATATATCTTTGGAGAGAAAAGTTTGAATGTGATTCATTTCTGTATTTTTCTCATATTAATAGCATATCTTTGTATATAATAGGTATGCAAAAAATTTGCTTAATAAATAGATAATAAAATTTTTGCCCAATTGAATTTTGGAAAAAAGTTAATCTAGTGATATATATATACACCTAAAAATATGAAATGCTTCAGAAATTTGTGTATCATCCTTGTGCAGGGGCCATGCTAATTGTCTGTATCATTCCAATTTTACTATATGTGCTGCTGAAATAAGCACAACAATAAAACTTTGGTAAGGCTATGTTTTGCCAAACTTTTGCTAAAAGAGAATGTTTGGGATATTGGTCTCCATCTGTAAGCAATTTCATCAGACTGCATTCTATTTTGGAAATTCAATATGTGCATTTTATTAAACCTGACTAGAGATAGGAAATCAAGCAGAATGACGGTTTTGTTTTGTTTTGTTTTGTTTTGACTGCCCAGTTTCAATAATCACTTCTTCTAAAACCAACTTATTTGTTCTTTGAACTATCTCCTCTCTGCAATCAAAATCCCCAGAGTTTTGGTAGTTTCTCAGGTCCATGGAAAATCTTATTTATCTTTCAGTAAGTATTTTGATACATTGACTTTGTGCTAGTTACCATCTAGGGGCTTGAAATAGATCAGTGTACAAAACAGCAGAAATTCCTGACTTTCCTGGAACTTTTATTCTAGCAGGAGGAAACATAATGTAAAATAAGTACAATGAAATCTGTTTGAAGCTTAATAAGTATTTTAAACACTAAAATTGGGTTGTAGGATAACACCTGCAAAACAAAAGTGGGTTCATGGAACTGTGTGTTATTGAAAAGGGGCATTGCAGCAAAAAGTTAAAAGAGCATTCCAGTCAGAGGAAACACCAGTAGAAAGGACCCAAATGAAGAAGGTACTATTTTGTCAAGGAATTTCAAAGAGGTCAGAATAGCTGGAAAAAAGTGAAAGGGAAAGAGTAGTAAAATACAACAGGATTTAACAGAGACAAGACCATTTTTTCCAGTTGAATATTTACCATTGTAAGTATTTATTTTCAATAATTCATAATCACCTGAAAGCTGGCTCTTCACACTTCTCCAATATGGTTTGAGTGGGTGGTGTGGAGGAACAGGGTTATGCCTGGCACATAAACTATACTTTATGTATTTAATAATGATGAATCTGGTGATTACATGTATTTTTCTAGTTGTGGGAGGGTATAGGTGTGATCATTGGCTAAGGGAAATGACTTTAAAATACAAATTGTTTCATATTCAATGTCCCTAATATTGCTACATTTTCCTCCAATTTTTGTAGTACATCAAAAATGATATCAGAGAAAGGTGAATGATCTTAATTGTTTACTTTGTGGTCTCTGGAGAATAAAGCAATAGAAAGTCTTCAGTGTTCATGTCACAACAATTGTGAGTACAGATATTAGATTACAGGAATCTCTCCCAGCCAAGCTTTCCAAAGACAAGAGAGATCCTGCCTTTGCCTCCAGCAGGTTTGCTTTAAGATTCTAAAGATGCACTTACTAATTTCAATGTAGGGTGTTCAGAACACAGCTTGGGTGGGGGAGGAACTTACTCATTAGAGCAAGACAGTTTTTGAGAAATATTTAGTCATCACAGTAGATTCATATATGAACATGCAAGGAACAGGAAGTGGACTCTTTAAACAGAGTTTTGCATAGAAGTGCTGGCTCAGATGTGCTGCTAAATAACAGTGCCATGAACAATAGTTATCTGAGGTGGAGGAATAGAAGATGCCTGAGAGTTTTAGAAATGTGTATTTTCTTCCTCCTGTAATTTTTAGAAGAGCTGTCAAGGTAGAAAAGCATATGAGTACAACTGAATAATCAGAGATCAAACAAATTCTCACATGAAAAAAATAAAAAGAAACAAGCTTTAAAATTACAAAGCCTGGAACAAATGCTGGATCCTGGAAGCAAAGTGAACATTGAAATAAGAAGAAATTATAGGGAAGAAGATTTTAGTTAACATATTTCCTTTATCTAAGACATTTAAGAATTAATTTTTAACCAATGTATATGTTTTATATAATGATTCTTCTCTGCCTCAACTGCTGTTATTAAATTGATGATAGTACTCATTGTATCTTTTGCATATACGGTATTAAGAAAAAAATGTAATAATTAGAATGCCCAGCTGTGTGATAGATTACCTTTTAAGGTTATGTTCAATTTTCAGATTTGTGCGTATAGGAACACATGAGGCTATTGAGGGTTTCAGTCTTGCATATGACCTGATATCTTATTGCTGGGACATTTGAAAATTAAGACCACAGATAACCTCACCAGAACTGACTGAGAAGGAGTTTCCTGGTGTGGTGGGATCTGAGAGGGGCCAGGCACTGATTTCTAGAGATATAAAAATTTGTTTTTAATTACTGTTTTCCTATGAAATGTCTTCAGCATGCATTAACTTAAGATTTTCACCCTTCTATTCATATATAGTAAAGGTACAGAATGAGTATGAGTATTTTAGCTATCTTGAAAGGAAATAAAAAAGACGGACCTTGAAAATTAAAGTTACTAGATCAAATAGTCTTTTTGACAGTATTTCTGGATGAGAACATTTCTCTAAATCTCGTTCTCATGTGTTTCAACTTGTTACTGCTCTCTAGACTATCTCTATGGCATGTCACACTGTCATTGGAATATTTGGCATGGTTTTAGAGTCTCTAGTTTGCTCAAAATTAAACAGTGTGATAATTGACAAGGAAATCTGTTCATATATAAACCTTTAACATGGACCAGAGCTTGGTATAGGGATGTGGACATATGGCTGGGAGTCTGGAGATCAGGGTCCTGGTCGCTGATTCAGGGATTGGTTTTTGTATGTCATTGGGCAAGTCAAGACTTCTAGCTTCTGTTTTGTTACCTGCATAATAAAGAAATTAATCTAGATTATCATAGGTTTTAATTTTATTATTCCTCAAGCAATGAGGAAGAATTGGAGGGTAGGACTCCCTGAATTGAAGAGAATTTTCCCTGAAAAAATTAAATAAAATCCATTTTGATATCAAATTTGCTGCATCAGGTAGGAAAACAATAATTAAAGGGTTAGAGGGAATTATCAATAAAGACACAAATGAAAAGTGTAAAGGCTGTCCAGTCTTTATGTTCCATATGTACATGAGATGAATTAGTTTAAAAATCACTGATTTTTTTTACTCATTGTAGAGACGGCATAATTAGTCATTGCATTATGCTGAAATTATCTCTTACAAACTCATAAATTTCAAGGAGATCTGAAAGTGTTATGCAATGATTCAACTAACAATTATCATCAAACAACTTACACTCATTTCCTAATATTTTTATATATTAGAAATAACAGGTAAGAATTTAAATAGTTCAAAATTGTATTAGATTTTCCTTAAGAAAAATTAAAAGTAACTGGTGACATTTTAAAATTGCAGATGTTCAGTGTATATTGGACAATAAACACAGAGAAAGATTCTGAAGACTTATGTTATGTCTCTTCTGATATCAGCAAGGGATAGTTAATCAAGCTTCCTATATGTTCACTCTCCTTAATATTTTTGTTTCCAGGATTGGCATTCAGATTTTCAACAGATAGAAAACATGCTTTTGTCAGAGGGAAGTAAAAGTGAGCCCACATTCACTCTCTTGGGCTTCTCAGAGTACCTGGAAATGCAAGTCCCTCTCTTCTTAGTATTTCTGGCTATCTACAATGTTACTCTTGTAGAAAATCTTGGAATGATTGTTATTATCAAAATTAACCCCACACTGCACACTCCCATGTACTTTTTCCTCAGCCATCGCTCCTTTGTAGATTTCTGCTATTCCTCCATCACTGCTCCCAAAATGCTGGTGAACCTACTTGTAGAAGACAGAACCATTTCATTTTTAGGACAGATTGTACATTTCTCTTTCTTTGTACATTTGTGGTGACTGACTCCTTTGTATAGGCTGTAATGGCCTATGACCACCTAGTAGCTATTTGAAACTCTGTGCTCTATGGGTGCCATGTCTCAGAAACACTGTGCCATGCTGGTGGTTGGATCATATGCATGGAGAGTGACATGTTCCTTGATTCTCAGAGGCTCTGCTTTCAACTTATGTTTTCTTGGTTTCAATACACTCAGTCACTTCTTCTGTGAGTTCTCCACACTGCTCTCTCTCTCCTGTTCTTATGCTTATCTCATGTTGCTGCTTTATATATTCACCACATTTAATGAGGTGAACACCTCTTATGTGTTCATTGTTGTCACCATCCTGAAGATGCATTCAGCCAGTGGATGCCACAAAACCTTCTCTACTTGTGCCTCACACCCGACTGCTATCACCATTTTTGACAGCACCATCCTCTTCCTCTACTGTATTCCCCACTCCAAAAATTCCAGGTATGGTCAAAATGGCCCCTGTGGTTTTACACAGAGGTGATCCCTGTGTTGACTCCTCTGGTCTACAGTTTCAAGCAATAAGGATTTCAAGGAAACTCATTAAGGAAATGGTCACTAAAGTATTTTCTACCTAAGCATATTATTATAGTAAAGTTTATTCCTGACTTTGTCAATAATTATGTCCAAAAAGTTTGCTTTTAAAAATATCTTTAGAAATCAATAAAGAGTTACTGTTTTACATTGGTGAGGACATAAATTTTGGATTAAGTAGACTAAACTTGTCTCTATCTCTTACTTGCTGGAGAAAATCAATTAACTTAATGTCCATCATCTTTAGTTTTTCATCTACAAAATTTCAATACCATGACCTTGCAAATAATCTGTTTGTGAAGATTAAAAGAAAATATAAATGGCATATAAGTCACCTTGTATAATATAAATAGATACTAATTTCTTCCTTCTTTTTATAAGGCACTTTCAGTATAGTAGGTTCTCAATAAAACTGTGAATTCTTTTATAAAAGTATAAATTGCTGTGAAAATAAGACATAGTCCTTGTCTTCAAAGAACACAAAGTCCAGGCCCAGATGACAAACGTTAATCCTTTGATGACTCTCAGACCTTGAATCTAATGGAGTTTGCTCTGCTGGGTTTTGGAATTTTTTGTAACTCATGACTCTTTCACATTTTTCTCTACTTGTCCCCCATTGTATACTGAAAGCAGATAACTAACTTTCTTGATTTCACACATCCACAGACAGAGGGCAACTGTGCCCAGAAGAGACCACACTCAGAAGCAATTTTAATGAGACTTTGTATTTAGCATTGATATTGAGATAACTTAAGGTTTTGGGGATATTGTGATGGAATGAATATATTTTGGATGTGGAAAGAACATGCCTTTTGGCATCCAGAGGGCAGACTGTGGTGGCTTGGAACTATGCACTCCAGAAAAACATGTTCTTTAACTTTATCCATTCCTCTTGGTGTGTGGACCCACTGTAAATAAGATCTCTTCAAGATGTTACTCAATTAAGATGTGGCCCAAATGAATTAGGTTGGCTTTAATCCTGATTACTGGACTTCCTTACAAACAGATTGAAAATCAGACAGAAAAAAAGAGGGTGCAGCCAGAAACTGAAGGTCAATGGAACCAGGAAGAGAAGGTAGAAGCCAGGAGAGGCCATGTGCTCCTTGATTTTGGACTTCTCCTAGCCTCAAAATCATGAGCCATTAAATTCCTTTTGTCTAAGCCAACCCACTGCATGGCATTGTATTTAGCAGCTAGGAAATTAATCAGCAAGGATGGTGAGTGCCCAATCTGTGTACGTGCTATCATTCTGCCATCCTCCCCCAAGCCATCATAAATTATCAATCCCTTATGATTTTTTCCCTAAATATTGGTATGATCTCTGAACCCTTCTAAACAGAACTCTTATCCAACATTTAAAAAAAAGTGATTGGAGTTTCCAGGTGCCCATAGCTAATATTCTGCATATATTTATTCAAAACTAAGTGAAAAAACCATGCAGTCATTAACATCAACTTATATTTAAATTGGAAAAAAGTAAGAAGCATTGTTTTAGATATTGATTATCTAATAAAAGAATGTTTTTCTATTGAATTGTTTCACTTGGTTTTTATAAGTAATTTATCTTTCATTACACATTTGATACCTATACAGATTCTAATTTTATTTGAAATTAGAAAACTAGTTGTATTAACCTTGGGTTGATTTAAGTGGTAATCCTATCATTTACATCTTATGTATGTAATTTATGTAGTGACAATTACAGAGTATTTTCTCTTATTTCTCTCCTGCTTTGGTAAACAATGGTCACATTGTGTGATGGAACTGGCACAACCCACTCAGTTTTTACTCTTAGGAAATAGAAGCCCATACAATTTGTTACTTTTTGAAAGCTGTAAAAACAATTGGTGACAGAATCAGGGTATTCATGTCAGACTCCAGCTACATCAGCAAGCACATTTTCCACTAAATTCTAGAATCAATCCCATATTCTTATATTTTCAAGTTGTGATTCTCCAGATTCTTTATGGTGGTTCCCTTTGCTTCTACGTAGAATGTAATTTACATTAGTAGTTTTTAAGAGTTGAATCATATCCTTCACAAAAGACATGTTCAGATCCTAACCCCCATCCTGTGAGCGTGACACCATTTGTAAATAGGACCTTTGAAGATGCCTTTGTTAGGTAATGTATGACCAAACTGAGTGAGGCTGGCCCTTAATTCAATATGACTGAAGGACAAGAAAGGAAATTGGACAAGGAAGTAGAAGCCAGAAGTAGGAGAATCCAGAATGATAGCCATGTGACAGAGGGCTGGAACCATCAAACACTACAGACATTGGAGAAAGCAGGGCCTGGCCTATAGCTTCATTTAAGTCATCTAGCCTCCCAAACAATGAGCCAATAAATTCCTTTTGTTTAAATAAACTAGTCTGTGGTAATTGTCATAGCAGACTCAGCAAACTAGGATAGTATTCTTCAGATATTTGGTCATGTGCCTCTAATTGATTTTTGAAAGAGTATACACCCCAAAACTTGTTTTGATATATATCATTGTTAGTTTTAAATAGCATCAAAAAGTATAATTTCTATCACATACTATAATTTATTTGAAATACATGAACATAATTTTAATAGCTAGATTTATATCTTTCCTTCTTCTCCTTCAACTCATATTTTAATTCTACTTCTCCAAAGAACAGTATGATTTTATGAATCACCCCCTTTATTTCTTATGATCAAAACTTTCTTTCAGGATTATCAAAATACATTTCTGGGTTGTTAAACTTGTATAGAAATGACACAATTATAGATACACTGCTAATTAAGAAATAAAATTTATTGTAAATTTCAACTAAAATATGAATATCAAAATTAGAAAAATAAATATAGGAAGTATTTAGTTTAATTAGAAGTTTGAGTTTCATTTTTTTTAATTAACTAGTATATCATGGTAGAAAATCACTGTATTAATCAGTATCTCCAGGGAAATAGAACCAATTATATATATAATGTAAATATTGAGGGATTTTATAAGAATTGTCTTCCATGACTGTGGGGATGGGTAAGTTCAAATTCCATAGGGCAGCCACAAGTTGGGAACTCTGATGAAGTTTTTCAATGAATTCCTAAAGAGATGCTCACTGGCTAAAATAGAGATGGAAATTCTCTCTTCTGATGGCTGAAATCATTACTTCTCCTTTAGAAGCCTTCATATGATTCAATGAGACTTCTCTCATTGTTGAAGGCAATCTCCTTAGTTGCTTATAGAGTTAATCAGCCATAAATGCAATCAAAATACTGATGATTTAAGTACATGAAATAGTCTCACAGTAATAATTAGGCCAGTGCTTGTTTGATCAAACAACTGGACACCATAACCTGGTCAAATTAGCATATAAACTTAACCATCTCAGTCACTTAATGTTAGAAGACAATTGGGATCAGTATCAATTCTATTTCTACATTTAACTTGCTGAAAATTCTGAAAATATTTGACCATGTTCAAAGTAAATTGGAATAGAAACCCTGCTGACAATTGTATTGTCATAGCAATGTCACTCAATATTTTTAACTCCGTCCAAGTTGTGGATGGACTTGCCAATTCCTCTCATCGATTTTTCATCAAAAATATTTTTAAGGATGAATTAAACTCAGTTTGCCTTTCAATTTTTCTGAAAGCCCAAAATTTGGAAGTGACCTCTGTTTAACAGAAATTAGCTAGCAAGTGGCCTAGATTTGTCACTCCTTTTTTTACCAATGTGACTTTTGCCAATGTGACTTTGCAGCTCTACACATCAAGTGTGGATTCTATTCTCCATTCTGGAACATATGCTACTCTTGCAATTTGTTTTGGCTAAGAAAGTGACATTGTGTCAGTTCCAAACCTTTGAGACTTATGGCTTTTACACGCTCATGTAGTCATGTACACCTGTCATGTTTACAAACATGAAATAAACTGACAGAAAAAGAGAGGCCCATGGCCCACATCACACCAGCTGCCAACTAACCCACAACGAGGCTTGAGAGTAAACCTCTCTAAACCTCCAGCTGGTATCATTCATAAGAGCAAGCCAAGATCAGTGAAGCATATACTGAATTCGCACAATGCAGCTGACTCATGCAGGAGTGAGAAATAGTAAATGATTGCTCTTTTTAGCCAATGTGTTTTTCAATTACTTATTATGCAATCATTGGAGTCACTCGCTTTCTCAAGTTTTGGAAAGGTTGCCAAAAAACCTTTTCCAAGATTTATCATATGATAATTAAGGACATCTGTTATTTTTCCACATAGAGATGACTTGTTTCAATAATGCAATAAGAAAATTTGGAAATATCAAAATATTATTGATTTCATTGAACCTTGAAAATATAAAATTTCATTAAAATTATATTATCTTATTGTGCATTAAATACATTTTCATCAAAAGTGTGGGGGTTTGTGTCAGGAGGCCCCTTCCCCCATGGCAGCCTGCTCTGCAAAACCTCCCTGTGGGAGAAAGCAGCAGTCCCTGTCAGGAGCAAGTGAATAAAGTTCAATCTAGCTCCATCTGGGGTTTTAATTAACAAATGTGGACTGCTGTATACAAGCTACAAACACAGATAAACCCCTAACAAGAAGCAAAGTACTCTGAGGTTGCTCCCAGTGGAGAGGAGGTGGGGCTGAGAGGGTAAAAATGCAGAAGTTTTTGGAAACAGCTGTGCTTATTATACTCAGAAAAGCCTGTGTCACAAGAAAAGGAGCACAAAAGACCAGGCATTATCTGACCAACAGCAAACTAGGGGTTGGAAACTGGCTCTGAAAAGGAGATTTCTTTCTCCTTTTTGTCTCTCTCAATCTGAGTGGCTCAGCAGAGAAAGCCTCAGGCAGTTTAAGCTCTCAGCCCTCTGACCCAGGCAGGGGTGGAGTTAACAGAGTCAGAGAGACAAAGCAGTAATTCAAGTGCAGAAGATAACTCCCTAGGTAGTGTGTCTTCCCTAAGAGGTGGGAAAAGATTTGTGGGTGTTTTCCTTTTTTTCCTCTGACTCCTTGTCTTTTTTATACTTCAAATCCCCCTGGCCAGACCAGAATTAAAACTGTAAGAGAATAACTATCCAGACAATAGCCTAAATCACTAGGCAAGGCTTGGGTGTTGTGGAAAGGCCTTAAAAAGGGATTTCTTTCTTTTTTTTTTTTCTTTTTTTAAAATAACTATGATAAGTAGCTCTTTACAGAAAATGTGGTCAAGCTCAATTGGCAGTCCTCCATCAAAGAACTCAGACCCTAGGCTGGTGCTGGAAATCAGAAACCAGCTTCAGTCAGCCATGTTCCCACAAGGACAGACTCAGTCAGAAAACTAAAGGCACTGTACCTCTTTACACTGGTGAGGGAGATGTGGGCTGGCAAGTGCCACCTGCTGGACTGGATAGGAAAAACACAAAGTCTAAAGGCCTCCCAGGAGGGTCTCATTCTGAGGGAAATGCCATATCCTCCTCCCAATACCTGGGCTCTTTGGATTGGGAAAGCCTGACTGGGGTTGATGAAATCTGAGGAGACCCTCTCACAATAAGGCCACATAGAGGCAGGGCAAGAAACAGAAAAACAAAAGGTTAAAAACTCTGATCAGCTAAATAGAACCTAAGTTACAGATCTAGAATAAGTTGAAGAGAACACCACAGGATAGAGAACAAAGCTAACCAAAAAGGAAACCCAAGATAAAAGAGTGAACACAAGCTCGAGAATAAACTAATCAAGAAAATCAGATGCCTAGACAGCTTAAGATATTGAGCTATACTAGGAAACAAATATGGACCAGCAGCCAAAGCAACAAACCAACAGTTCAACCAAGGTACAGGAGTTGAGGCAACTAATCCTAAATCATTTCAAGCAACTGAGGGAACAATTAATTAAAGAATTAAAGATGTTCAAACAAATCTCCTAAATCAATTCAATGAACCAAGGGAAGATATGGCAAAAAGATGAAGGATATAATGAAGGTACTGGGTGACCAGAAGGAATAATTCATAAGCTTGAAAAAACAAATGGCAGATCTTATGGGAATGAAAACCATAATAGAAGAGATGAAAAACACAGTAGAGGGATATAACAGTAGATTTGAACAGGCAGAAGAAAGGATCAGTGAACTGGAAGATAAGACGTTTGTATTCATAAACACAAAATAACACACAGAGAAAAGAATGGAAAAATAAGAGCAGGGTCTTAGGGAGCTGAATGACAACATGAAGTGCACAAATATATGTGTTATGGGTGGCCCAGAAGGAGAAGAGAAGGGAAAGGGGACAGAAAGAATAATAGAAGAAACACTCACTGAAAATTTCCCAACTCTTATGAAAGACAGAAAATTATAGATTCAAGAATTACAACATACCCCAAACAGAATAGATTCCAATACACCTACTCCAAGATACTTACTGATCAGATTGTCCAATTTCAAAGACAAAAAGAGAATTCTGAAAGCAGCAAGAGAAAAGCAATCCATCACATACAAGGAAAGCTTGATAAGACCATGTACAGATTTCTCCACAGTAATCATGGAGGTGAGAAGATAGTGGTATGATATATTGAAGACACTGAAAGATAAAAACTGTCAACCAATAATTCTATATCCAGCAAAACTGTCCTTCAAAAATGAGGGAGAGATTAAAATATTTTCAGACAGACACAGAGAGTTTGGAATAAGAGACTGGCACTACAAGAAATACTAAAGGGAGCACTACAGGCTGATAGGAAAAGACAGGAGAGAGATTGGAAGAGTATAGAAATGAAGATTATCTGTAAGAATAAAAGGAGATAGAGGAAAAAATAAGACATGACATAAAAACAAAAAGACAAAATGGTAGAAGAAACTACTGCCCTTATGGTAATAACACCAAATGTTAGTGGATTAAACTCCCCAATAAAAAGACATAGACTGGCAGAATGGATTAAAAAAAAAAAAAAGGAACATCTATATGCTATCTACAGGAAACTCACTTTAGATACAAAGACAAACATAAGCTGAAAGTGAAAGGATGGAAAAAATATTTCACACAAACAGCAACAAGAAAAAAGCAGGAGTAACTATATTAATATCAGACAAATTAGACTTCAAAAGTAAAACAATTAAAAGACAAAGAAGAACATTATATATTAATAAAAGGGTCAATTCATCAAGGAAACATAACAATCATAAATATTTACACATCAAGCCAGAGACCCCCAAAACTCATGATGTAAACACAGAGAACACCGAGAGGAAAAGTAGAAACCTCTTCAATAATAGTTGGAGACTTCAATACACTACTGTAATCAATGAATAGAACATCTAGATAGAGGATCAATAAATGAACTAGACTTGGCAGACATCTATAGAACACTACACCTCACAACAGCAGGATAATGGTAGCACAATGTTTAAGTATACTGAACAAATGTCTGTGAGTGAAGCTTAGAGGGGTGGGCTAGGTGCATATATGACACCATTGGTAAAGATAGATGATAGGGACTGGGACTGTATGACTTGGCAAAAGCTGGAGTGGTTGATGATTGTGATTAAATTACAAATGTGGGAATGTTTTTACAGGTGGGAGAACAAATGAAGATCAACCATGCAAAGTGTTGAAAAAGGGATGTTATTGGGGAAAAATATAATCAAAGCAAACTGGAGTATGTGGTCAACAGTAACATGGTAATATACTTCCATTAAATGTAACAAAGGCAATATAACCAAAGCTAAATATGAACGAGAGGGGAATATAAGGGGGGATATGGGATTCTTGTTAGTTGTGTTGTTGTCTGACCTTAGTATTATTTTGTATTGCATGATATTTTATTTTTCTTTTCATTGCCTTTTTATTATTAATTTAAAAAGCACTAATTTTGTAGAAATCAATATGTTCAAGTGCTGACTGTGGTGATAAATGCAAAACTATATGAAGATACTGTGAACAACTGATTGTACACTGTGGATAATTGAATGCTATGTGAATATATCTCTATAAAATTGTAGGAAAATATAAATAAGGATAAAAGTGCTTGAGAAAACATGGAGAGAGTAATTTACCTATTTACTGTTGTAGCCTTTCTGGGGGACAGTGTGATGGTTCAACAAGAAGCTGAGTATGTGGGTGCCATAAGGTCCTGCAACCTCATTGTGGATATATGCTTGGAATATCTGAGAGCAGGGACATGGGTGGACATTTGCACACTGGTTTTTATGGAGGCTGTATTCATGATTTGCAATAGGTGGAGGTGGCCTAAGAGTACACTGACTGAGGAACAGAATGGTGAATGAGGTGTATGCAGCTGTAAGAAGGAGTGAAGCTGTGAGACACACAAGGTAAAAGATCCTGTAAACAGCATTTTGAGTGAAGTATGCCAGAAACAAAGGCAGACATTATAGTGCCTCACCAATATGGACTAACTATAATGTGTAAACTCAAAATTAAATCTTAGAGCACAGCTTATCAGGGGAATGCTCATTGTAATGGTCCCTAGACTGTAAGCACTTATAGCAGTAACATCTATTCATGAATTGTAATGGCTCTCTCCAAATTCTGAGATGCTGATCCCTTTTTGTATGACCTTATTGGTTTCTGGAACTTTGGGTATCTATGTGACACTTGAGGCTCAGAGCTGGAGTTCAACAGATATAAGCATCAGTATCAGTGCATACAGCAACTGTTTAAAAGGCTGAAAAAGAGTCTAGTCCTCAATTAGAGATATGAATGAAGCAGATCTGGTTAGGACTAGGACAAATTGGGCCAAAGGGTGAAGGATGATACTGACTGTGTTTTGAAACTTCAACTTCCAAGGGAGGAGATTGTTATCTGGAACAGGGTACCCTAAACAATTTAACTTGTATAGTCAGCTTGTTCATACACCACAATTACATGGAACTTTGAACAGGAAGTGAGATCTGGTAGGTTTGCACAGATTAGTGTGAAATAGCAACACATCCTGGAGTAATTCAGTCAGAGAATAAAAATATATATGCAGAGCCCCCTGAGGAGCTGGGGGAAAATGCAGAAGTGTTGGACTTCCTCATTTGGGTTGTTGCTGATCTTCTCATAAACATTGAGGACTGCTGGTTTGGTATGCTGAGCCCCCTATCTTGGGGCTTGCTTCATGGGGCTCATTGTTGAAAAGGAGAGGCTGAATTTGCTTGTGACTCTGCCTAGTAGTCTCCCCCTGAGTGCCTCTTTGTTGCTTGGATGTGACTCTTTCTCTCTAGCTAGGCCAGCTAGGCAAGTGAACTTGCTGTCCTCCCCCCTGTGTGGGACCTTATTCCCAGGGGTGTAAATCTCTCTGGCAATGCAGAGCATGACTCCCAGGGATGAATCTGGACCCAGCATCATGGGATTGAGAACATCTTCTTGACCAAAGGGGGATGCAAAATGAAATGAAATAAAATTTCAGTGGCTGAAAGATTTTAAATGGAGTCGAGAAGCCACTCTGTTGAAATTCTTATGCACTACATAGATAACACTTCTTAGGTTTTCATATACTGAAATAGCTATAAGTAAATACCTGAAACTATCAAACTCTAACCCAGTGGCCTTGACTCTTGAAAATGATTGTATAATTGTGAGAGTTTGATGGTGAAAACCTTTTGGGTCACACTCTCTTTACCCAGTGTATGGATGGATGACTAGAAGACTGGGGACAGACACTGGATGAAGATTGGGGTGGGATGGGGAGGGTTACTTGGGTGTTTGTTTTTTTTTTTTACTTTTATTTTTTATTCTTATTTTTATTCATTATGGTGTAAAGAAATTGTTCAAAAATGGATTGGGCTGATGAAGGCACAACTGTATGATGGTACTATGAACAGTTGATTGTACACCATGGATATTTCAATAAAACTGAATTTAAAAAAAGCATGGGGTTTCACATTTTGATTGTTCAATTTAAGTAAAATGAGCATGAAGTCAATTCTACTCAACTTTCTTTTTAATTTGAATCAACCTTTAAAACCATCTCATAGTTCTTTAAGTTTAAAATAGAGAGGCAAGGTAACTTTGTTGTGAATACATTGCCAAATTATGTGAGCCATCAATGCAAATGATGACTTTTAGAGATGTTCTTATAATTTGTCTTTCATGAGACTCTCTCTTTCTGGAAGGATTCAGCCCGGGGTAATAATTTGGGGGTGCACTAAAAAAAAAAAGGAAGACTGTTAAACATATATTATCAGCAATGAATTGTACAACTGATTTGAAAACATCATCATGTACTAAGTATATGTCTAATGCAGTTCTTTACCCTGCAAAGTATCTTAGTTTCCTGTAGCTAAAACAACAATCCTTTCAAGGGTTGGCTTAAACAGCAGGAATATAGTGACTCATGCTTTTGAGGCCAGAAGAAGCTCAAAATCAAGTTGTCAGCAAGATGATATCCTCTCCCCAAAGACTGCAGTATTCTGGGGCTGGCTGTCTGCAATCCTTGGTCCCAGACTTTTCTGTTGGCTTTCTCTTCTGTGTCAAATTTCCTTTGCTTATAAGTACCTCAGCCATATTGGATTAAGGCCCACCCTAATTCAGTTTGGCCACACCTTAACTGATATACTCAAAGTTCCTATATAAAAATGGGTTCATACACACAGGATCAGGGGTTAGAATCTGATGGTGCTTTTTGTGGGGTACATGATTCAACCCCCAGTAGAAAGATGAGAAAGCCAGGAATTAACAAGAAGCCATACCATAGTTTGAAGTGCTTTGATTAATGAAAACTTCAGGATAATAATATTTCAAGTTGTCTTTTTGTTTTGATTTTTAGAAGTTTATTTTGTATCTGTTTTTCTTATGGGGCAATTCATCATGGTAGTATGCAATATCTTGACTTTTTAAATTTTATTTATTTCTATTTATTAAGATTGTTCACATACCATACAATCATCCAAAGATCAAAGTGTAAAATCAATCAATTGCCCCTGGTACCATCGTACAGCTGTGCATCCATCACCACAATTAATTTTTTCAATTTTTAGAACATTTTTATTACTCCAGAAAAGAGATACAGACAAAAAAAGAGGAAACGCAAATCCCCCCACCCCTTACTACTCCGTCCATTGTTGACTCATAGTGTTGGTATAGTACATTTGTTACTGTTTATGAAAGAATGTTAAAATACTACTAACTGTAATTAGTTTGCAATAGGTAGTTTTCCCTATATGCCCCTCTATTATTTTTTTAAAGTTTCAGAATAGTATTTAATTATCAAATATTTATAGTCATCTTCTCTGATATCACAAAATAGTGGCCATGCTATAAATTTTACAGATGAAGATATTGTTGCACTATTCTCACCATAAATAGGTTGCAGAAGAAACCTGAATGCAGATCAATATTTTCCCTTCTTCCTCATTTGTATATTTATAAACATGCCTACACATAACACTTGCTATTCAAATTATTTTTATCTGAACCAAGGAACTAAATGCATTGAGATAATTTTGTTTTGTTTATAGGAATTCTCACAGTAAACTATACAAGCTTAGGGATCAGAGAGTAAATAGATTTTTTTTTTTTTTGCCACACCCTCTGTTTGAACTCAGAAGCTAAAATGGTTCAGTATTTTCCATTAACTATTTAATAAATAGTTATTGGGTCCACAGTTAACATTCTTTTGTTTCAGTGTATGAAATAGCAGTTAATAATTGCTGCTTAAATTTAGTTAATAATTGCTGCTTAAATGACTACCATGACAGATGTCTCTCCATATATAAATAGACATTTTCCCCAACACTGCTTCCTATATGGCTTTGCTCTATATGTCCCATGCCTATCTCCAGACAATGCCATCTAATCTACACCAACCAATAAAACATAATTGAGAATACACACTTTTCAATGGTCTCAAAAAGTATAAGAGTATTCCTTTGGATTTTTAAAAGAGGTCTATATTTTCAGACTTAAATTTAAGAGTTTTTAAATATTTTTAGTCTAATTTCTATTTTATCAAGTAAGAAACTAAGAGTCATCTTATGAGTTAAGTGAGATGACCACATTTACAATCAGCAAGTCAGAAAAGTGAGGCAAGTATCTTCATCTTCTGACTTCAAGTGTTTCAGAAAGAATGCCATACCATAAACCTGAGTTATCCATTTGAAATAGAGTGAAAGAAATGGTAGCATTGCATAGGATGTGATACCAAGTATGTTTTCTCCTTCATAATGTCACCATTCTGCAATGTCTGCTTATTCCTCTCTGAAATATGGAGTTAAAAATAATTTAATATAGGATTGTGTCTTATGATGACTATGATGATAAAGCAAAACTTATATTCAGTTGTCACTATATGACTTAAAAAATGCATCTTCATCTAATATTACAGAACCTTTCTCCATATCTCTCCTTTCTTTGTTTCTCTGTTGGGAGGGCTCTTTTAGTATCTCAAGTAGGGCAGGTCTTTTGTTAGCAAAATTTCTCAGCATTTGTTTATCTGTGAAAAATTTAAGCTCTCCCTCAAATTTGAAGGAGAACTTTGCTGTATAAAGAATGCTTGGTTGGCAATTTTTCTCTCTCAGAATTTTAAATATGCCATGCCACTGCCTTCTTGTCTCCATGGTGGCTGCAGAGTAGACACTACTTAGTCTTCTGTTTTTTTCCTTGTATGTGGTGAATTGCTTTGCTCTTGCTGCTTTCAGAACTTGCTCCTTCTATTCAGCATTAGACAGTGTGATCAGAATATTTCTGGGAGTGGGTTTATTTGGATTTATTCTATTTGGAGTTCACTGGGCATTTATGCTTTGTCTATTTATGTTGTGTACAAGGTTTGGGATATTTTCCCCAACAATTTCTTTGAATACTTTTTCTAGACCTTTACCCTTCTCTTCCCCTTCTGGGACACCAATGAGTCTTATATTTGGGCATTTTATTTTATCTATCATGTCCCTGAGGTCCATTCTGATATTTTTATTTTTCCCCATTCTTTCTTCTGTTCTTTCATTTTCCATTTTGTCATACTCCAGGTAACTGATTCATTGTTCAGCTTCCTCTAGTCTTGTATCCAGAATCTTTTTAATATGGTTGACAGTTTCTTTTATTTCCATAAGATCATATATATTTTTATTTACTCTTGCAATTTCTTCTTTATGCTCTTCTAGGTTCTTCTTCATTTCTTTTATATCCTGTGCCATGCTCTTCTTCATGTACTTTATATTCTGTGCCATGCTCTCATTGTTTGTCTTTAGTTTTTTGATTAGTTGCTCCAAGTACTGCATCACCTCTGATCTTTTGATTTGGGTGTTTGGGTTTGGGTTATCCATATCATCTGTTTTTTTCATATGCTTTACAGTTTTCTGTTGTTTTTGGCTTCTTGCTATTTGCTTAACTTGATAGGATTCTTTTTGGATATGTATGCTAATTCAAAGTCTTCTCTCTAATTTGTCAGATCTACAGCTTGGTGGCATACACTTTCTCCAACTAACTAGCAGGTGGGGTCTTTGAGCCACTTATTCCCTTCAAGCCAGTTTTCCCCAACTTTGTCTTTGTGGTGTGTGGGGGTCTCTTTCTTGTGGGGTCCAAATGGTGCACCAGTTTTGCATGTGTATTTGGTGCTCTCTGCCCTGAATGTGGAGTGTGTGTCTGAAAAGTTAGGGAGCAAGGGCAGCTTTAACAATCAAACCTCCCAGGTGTTCCTGGAGATTTAAGGCTGTTCCAAGAGTCTAAACCTTCAGTTCAGTCTTGCCACAGATTGTCTCTGCACTGACCCATGAGTCCTTGGTATTGGCATATGGTCCCTGGGATTTCCAAGTGGGTCCCTCTTCCAAGCCATGCCCTTCTAGGACCTCTGCTGAGGGAAGGCTGTGCTACATCACAAGTGTGTGCCAACCTTCAAGGGAAGTTCTGGGCTGCAGGGCCATGTAGGGGTGTTCCCAGCCTGCTGAAAGGATGGCTGAATGGGGCATGATAATTTCCCCCTTTTCACACTGCTCTGACTCCTAGCTCTGGGACAATTAGCTGTGGGTTCACAAAAGGCTATTGTCCATGCCAGATTTTGTAGTGTGTGCACACATTGCTGGAAACACTTCCCATCAGACTGGGTTTTTTGGCACAGATCTGAACTGTGGTTCCAGCACCCACCAGGCAAGAGCATTCCCAGCCTACCAGGAAGATGGCTGCAAGGGGCATGGTTTTTTCCCCTTTTGGCTAACCTCTGCCTGACTCACTCCAAGACAATTAGCAGTGGGTGCATGAAAGGCTATCATCCATGCCAGATACTGAGACATACTCACAGGTTGTGGAGACACTGTTCCTGCCATGCTTCCATGTGTGTGGTTCTCGCTGCCATATCTGCAGCCATTTTGGGTTTTTAAAAAGGAGCTAGTCTGACTCCAAATGCCAACCCATGGTTTCCCCACACCCCAGTGTGGCTGCTGGATATTCAGCAGGATTACTCACTTGCTTCAGAATGCAGACTCCTGGTTTCACCAAGTGCATGGTCCCTGTGGATTTAGCAGACTTTGTCCAGCTGGTGCATGACAGGAACTGGTGTTCTGGGTGACTTTCTGGCTTTAATCTAGTATTTTTCATGGTGGTGGTTTTTTTGCCCTGTCTGTCCTAACTGCCATCTTCTGGAGGTCCAGATCCACAGTTTTTACTTACAGATTTTATGTTGTGATCTTGGGCATTCCTCCCAATTCAGGTTGGTGTATGATGAGTGGATGGTCATGTTTGTCCCCCCACAGTTATTCCAGCTTATTTACTAATTGTTTCTGTTTTTTTTTTTTTTTTCAGTTGTTCCAGGAGAACTACTTGGCTTCCATTCCTCTCTATGCTGCCATCTTAGATCCCCCAATATCTTGACTTTTTAAAATGAGAGAAGAGAAATTGTAAAAGGTGCTACATTGTAAAGGAGAACCAAAAGCATTCCTCAACTTCAGGACATTCTCATATTTGTTTTAGGAAAACATATATATAGCTGTTAGGAATTTGGACACAGATTCACCTATACCTAATTATATCCATGAAATTCTTGAAATTATTGGTATATCTAGGGGTACAAAGACATGGGTTTGAACACTGTTGGTTTAGGTAGATGATATATATTCAGCAAGGTCTAGACTGAGGAGAGACCTTTGAAGCATTCTTATTTAACAGCATCTGGTAATGCAAATTCCTGCTATCCAAGCACCCTTCTGTGCTTCTTCTCTTCATGCATTCATATGGGTGGTGCAAACCAGAAAGCTGCATGTGACCTCTTCCTATCAGTGATTTCTTACATGATTTTGGCAAGTCACATCTGTCTGTGCCTCAGTCATCTTATTTAAAAATGGGACATTAAAAAAATACCTCATTCACTTATTCTCATAAAGAAGTGTTATGTCTTGTTTTTAGAACAGAATTTAACACATAGGAAGTAGTCAGTAATGTGAGCAATTATTATTAGTATTAATAAAATGTCTGCATCAGCTTCCAATGGCCATCTTCAAAATGTCTCTCAGCTCCAGCTAGCTATGAGCTCCTTCTGTCTGAGCTTATATAGTGCTCCAGTAAACTAATCAAGGCCCATGTTGAGTGGGCAGGGCCATGACTCTATGGAAATTATCCAGAGTTATCACTACAGTTGGGTGGATCACATCTCCTTGGACATGGAACCAACAGGTTCCAACCCATTCCACACTAATATGTGTGACCCCACAAGAATGTATTAAAGAATATGGCTTTTCCTGGGGGACATAAATATACAAACCAGCAAATAAAGGAAGATTATTATTCCCACACCTTTCTGGTATTTGGTGGATCTCTCATGTGACTTCAGACACTATGTAGTGCAGGAAGTTAGGAGCTTTTAAATATGAGACAGGCAACATGGTAAGACATGCTTATATATTTCATTACAATGTGAACACTGGCTCACAGAGACAATGCTCAGGTGCAGCATGCAATGCTCTGTAATTCGTCATGAACTCTGTAAGGAATTGTTTTATATTACAATACTATATCTCATAGATTTTTATCCCTCTTTTTATGTTTCATAGACATCAATAATTGCTTCTCTCCTGAGGAAGGGTAGTTTTCCTGGTATCTTGTTGCTATCCCACAGAGATAAATGATTGTTTCAGAAAGCTTAAGGGACATGGACCCCAGGGAGACACACAAAGACATAAAGCCTGCAATATTTTCCATCATAGAATCTGCAGAAAGAGGAGAAGCAATGTTTGTCCCACAGGTTGGTTGGTTGAACTAAACTGGTTATTTGTGAAATATATGAGTGGTGTTTGGGGGAGTTAGACAGTTGCTTTGAATTTTTTTCCTCCATTGGGGTAATTAAAGAAACTCATATGTGAGAGAAGAGAGAAAGGAAGAGTTTAATTAGACTGGGATTTTTCATACTAATCTCTATTTTAGCTGTCTTTTAATTAAAGACTGTTTTAAGAAAAAAACATATTTTTGAGCGCACCTTCAGGGAAACATTTTTCTTTGAGTATTATGAATGTTTTAGATAGGAAATGGGAACAAGTTAATCTGCAGAACCAAATATCCTCTAATAGCTATTAGTATGAGAAAGAAAACAGTATGAACAAAATGGAAAGCATGCATCATTTGTTGTGTGTGTGTGTGTGTGTGTGTGTGTGTGTGTGTGTGTCTTACACTAACTCCATCATGGAACCTGGAGGAGAAAGCATGGAGGTTCTCCTGACAGTCCCCCTGATGGTGAAAGTACCAGTAAGAGACCCTCAGGACTGTTGAAGGAGAAACCCAGACATGTGAATAACCTCTGGAGTGGAAAGGAGAGGAATCATTTTGGTCTCATGTAACACACTGTAAAATACTTTATGATGGCAGTACTTTTCATACTTGATACTATATTGACAATTTGAGCCAGATCATGCTTGGTTGTGAAGGCCTGTCTTGTACATACACCGTAGGGTGTTTAGCCACATCCATGGCCTCTATCCACGAGATGCCAACAGCTCTTCACCCAATTGTCCTAATCAAAAATGACTCCAGATACTACCAATGACCCTTGAGGGGTAAAATCACTCCTCACTGAGAACCACCACTTCACTGATATGCAACAAAACAACTTTTAAACTTTAGTCTTGAAAACAGGAAAAGGTTTTCAACATTATGTACTACATTGAACTCAAGGAAAGTTAAATAACACAACTATCCAAGTCAGGGAATAGAGAAAACCATATCATCCAAATTCATTCTTTGTTTTCAGCAGGGATTTCTCTATGCATGTGCCCTTGACCTCTTCTAAACCAGTGGAAGTATGGTGAAAATACCTGGTTGTGTTGGTTTCTAGTCCAGATTCTCTTTCTCCCATAATAATCCAACTCATGCCTCAGATTCTCTTTCTCCCATAATAATCCAACTCATGCCTCTAGAGTCCTTTATGTACTAACCACGAGTCAGGAAGGGAGACGGTCCTTACTCTCTGTTTGCATTTGTTGTGTTCTAGGACTTGAAGACATCTTCTGAATTAAAAAAAAAAAGAAGCTACTCTTTTTCCTTCTTTCCCCATCCTCCCCATGAACACATATGCTTTGTGAGAATTCTGACAAATTTATGCATTCCTCTTTTAAAAAAATGGAGATAAAATATTTACATTTCAAAGGTGTTATGAGGATTAAATATACAATGCAAAGTATGTATATATGCATAATATTCTACCAGTGCAAACTGGCCTACTATTCTTTAACTTGCAATGTTATCACAGTCATTTTTCAGGAAATTAAAATTCTTCAAAACTATCATTTTAATAGCTGCATAGCTTTTCATCATATATACGTACCATAGTTTGGACTGTTTCCCTTTTTTGACACTTAGGTTAATTGTAGGGTTTTATATCATAAACAATACTGCAGTGCAACAATAGGCATTTTTATTAATAATTCCTAGTTCTTGCAATAGATTGAAAGCAATGAAATTAATTTGTCAGTAACATCTGTTTAAGGCTTCAGGTTCATAGTTACAAAAAGTTTCATAGTTACAGGAAGATATTTAAGAGTATCCCATTCCCTAACCCTGGTCAACACTGAAGAGCATAATTAACAAAATCACTATGCTAATATTTAGAAAAAATGCTAGTATAGAATATAAAAGCTATTCTCTACATCTACAAATATCAATACAAAATGAAAACTTGTGGGTTAGTAATCTTACATAAATATTTTTTTCCATCACTTCAATGAAAAACTCAGAGAAGGTATTATATTGCAAACACTATTTTCTAGGATTTCTGGTTTGGATAAATGATTGAAGGACTTTTGGTTAAAATGGATTTGAAACCATAGAGCAATAAAGCAAATTAATATTTACCTTCTTTCTAATGATATGTCCCTCCTTAAAGTGTGCAAGATGAGTTTAAGGAATCTTGTAAGCTTCTGTAGTTGTTAATGTTATTCATGATTTTGCATGATCTGTGAACTAAGCTATGAGCTTTGTTCATCTGTTTCTACTATTTCTGAACTCCCAAATGTCACAAAACACAATGCCCTACTTCTTTATTACCAAAAGCAGTTCTGATTATTCTCATGTCTGTTTTTAGGAAACAGAAGTTTGGATCCTATAATCGAAAATAACTTTTTGTTTAGTTTTTTTGTTTGTTTGTTTGTTTGTTTTTGTTTTGTTTTGTTTTTTCCATTTTCCCATCCAAAATAAAGTGGGGACATGGAGAAGGGAAACTGCAGCACTGTGTCAGAGTTCATCCTCCTGGGATTATCAGACCTCCCTGAGCTGAGTGTCTTCCTCTCCCTGGTGTTCCTGCTCATCTATGGAGTCACAGTGATGGGCAACCTGGGTATGATCGCAGTGATCCAGGTCAGCTCTCAGCTTCACACCCCCATGTACTTTTTCCTTAGCCACTTGTCCCTTGTAGATTTCTGTTACTCCACTATCATTGTGCCTAAGATGCTGACCAATAACATAAGCAAAGACAAAGCCATTTCCTTCCTGGGTTGCATGGTTCAGTTCTATTTATTTTGTACTTTTGTAGTCACTGAGGTCATCCTGCTGGCTGTGATGGCCTATGATCGTTTTGTGGCCATCTGTTACCCACTGCTGTACCTGGTTATCATGTCCCAGAAGCTCTGTATGGGACTGATAGCTGTCTGCTATCTCTGTGGAGTAGTGTGTTCTCTGATTCACATGTGCTTAGCTCTTGAGCTCCTGTCTTATAGATCAAATGTGATAAACCACTTCTTCTGTGATTTACCCCCTCTCTTATCTCTTGCCTGCTCTGATGTGTCTATGAATGAACTGGTATTGTACATTGTGACCACTTTCAATGAGGTCACCACCATTGTGATCATCATCACCTCCTATTTGCTTATTCTCATCACTATCCTGAGAATGCGCTCTGCAGAGGGAAGGCGCAAAGCCTTTTCCACCTGTGCCTCCCACCTTACAGCCATCATTGTCTTCCATGGAACGATCCTTTTCATTTATTGCAGACCCAGTTCTGACTACAGTCTGGAAACTGATAAAGTAACCACTGTGTTCTATACTGTAGTGATTCCCATGCTGAACCCCCTCATCTATAGCCTGAGGAACAAGGACGTGAAGGGAGCACTCAGGAAAATGGTGGGATTCAAACTACTTTTTCAAGGATTGATTCCTTAGCTGGTATCAGGGTTTCAAACTGGAGCTTTATGGAGGAGCTTTTATCTGGGTGGATGGTGATAATGTGATAAAAAGAGATGGACTTAGGAGCTAGGTTCTACCCATTCTTCTTTATTGTCCACTCATCTTGAACCATTTTAAAATACCCAATGTTGGATAGAACATAACTCAAATGCATAATTCAAATCCAAAGTGTTTTGAATGGGCATCTGGGATGGTTTTTAAGTTTCAATCTTCGAGTTCTAGGCAACACAAGTTCTCACAAAGGGCAACTAGGAAGACATGTCTTTACAACATTAAAATATGTGACCCCTCATATATTGACTTCACTTTCCTCCCATGAAATATACACTTACTTCATATTATTTGCATATTCTGGAAAACCATGGATTGAGTTTCCCATGGATTTATATGTATTTGTGGTTTTTAATTTTAGTCATATTTTGATTACAACTGTTTCTGCTGCAAGGTTTATAATTATAAGTTTTAGAAATTTCTCATATTTTAATGGAGATAGTACTGTAACATAAAATTATCATGATGATTAAATAAATATTACATGTTAAATTATTAGTGCTACAAATAGGTCTATTGCAATTCATTAAATAATTATCTGATAATGTTACTATTGTTTTCACCTTTACTTTTTGCTCTGTATTGCACTTTCATTCTCCATTACCTGAATAAATCCTGTATTCCAAGTATCCAGAATCTTCAGTGCCCTTATCATTAGGACTTCAGGGACACACATAGTATATCAGTAGTGTGGATAAGTTTCTGTCTCTTTCTCCTGAGATATGGGTGCAACGAGTATAAAGACTCATTATGCTGCTAGAAAAAGGTACTCTGACCTACATTCAGCTTCAAAAAACCTTTCAAATATCAGATTTCTCTTTCTTCCCAATTTCACTTCACAGGTAATGCTCCCACCTTCCTGAGAATAGTGAACTCACATTTAGTGCTCTTCAAAGAAGAGACATATCTGTTCCTTCTTGAGTTACTTTAATTCGTTTTCTTATATACATGTATGTAATCCAATCACAATCACCCCATTGCTTATCAACAATAGGGGATGATATGCATTCACAAATTCCTTGTGAATAGAATCTCAGTTTTCCCGGAGGGACCCACACCTCTGCCATTCTCAGTAGGGCTCTTTTTCTGCACCAACTCAGGGCTTGAGCAAGAATCAACTGCTGTCACCAAGAGTCACAGTGATTGATTTCTTCTCGACACTCCAGGGAGCTAACAAGCCAATTGTGGGAGTTTGTTGGAAGTATTAGCTAAGAGGAGCTTCTTTTTGCTGAGGCCAATCCTCTGGGCAGATTGAAGCAAAACCATTTGTAGCTCTCCTTGCCAAGAAGAGGAGAGAGTTTGAGAGTTAAGTCATCAAAGAGGAAGCTATACTAAGAACTGTAGAAAGACACATACTTGATGGCATATCTTTTGTACAGTTGGATTCTCTGTCAACCCTTCTATACCCAGATTTTTAAGTTATCTCAACAAAAAATTCCTATTTTTGTTTAAATCATTTAAAAAGGAGTTTGGCAGCAAAAGATGACCAATACACCTAATTATAAATATTTTATTTATCATAGAATAAAGTTCACATCCCTAGAAGTGGAATTCAAGGCCATTTTAGTTTAAATCAGATATATCTTTACAGTTATGTATGTACTCATTAGGCAACATCTTCTCTGTAAATTCCAGTTTCACATCTCTAAGCACAACCCGCAGTTTTCTATCTCCATGGAATTACTTAGGTTTTTTTCCTCTTCCTTCTTCATTCACTATTCTATACTTGACAAAATCATTCATGCCCAGTTCACATTATCCAACTCTTCTGCCTGGCCCAATATGTATGACATGAATATTTTGATTGAATGAAGACTTCCTGACCTGTTCTGTCCTTAGATTACCAGAAATCAATTTGAACACAGATAAAAGTACATCATAGCACATATTATATTCTTTAGCTTTCTTCACAATTTTTTCTCTTTAGATAACTTGAGTGCAAGATCTTTTTTCCTTTTCAGTGTTTAGCTAGATAAATTTATTGCTTTCTCAGTTTATTCCACCATCCCTTCATATACAATATTCCAATATTTGTAAAATCAATTGTTTTTAGCTGGCTAAATTAGATAGTATATTATAACCTAATTTTCTCTGAAAGCCAAGATATACTTCCCTTGGGCATTATGAAGATGTGTAAAAGCACATTACATCATTTCATTTTGTGTTTAATCAAACTCCTGAGAAGCACTGTTTAATTGCTCACTCATCCTTTCCCTTTGGGATTTGGATACCAGAGTTTAGGGCCCTGGGATCTGATGTGGGGTCACAGAAATGATCTTAACAGTCCCAAAGCAAAGGATAAAATGTCTTGCATTTTCCTTGGGAAACTCAGCCTTCCTATGTGAGGCAAAAAATTTTTGTCTATGGACACAAAAGTCATGCCCCAAATGAATTCTGAAGAATTTTGCAACAAACTTATTTTTTTTTTATTTCTGCCTCTGAACATCAAACTTGATTTTCCTATTAGAAAACAGTCTGAAGCTGACAACATTGTAGTAAGACGGTGAATGAAAGAAAGGTATTAACCTGGTAAGAAATCTGATGGAATCATAGAATATTAGTGCCTGATTGGGTTCTAAAATCTCATCTTATATTCACTTATTTCACACAGAGGAAACTGATGTTCTTAAAGGAAGCATGCCTGGTATAAGACAGGTGGTAAATCCTTAAGGTATTTGTAACAAAAAATAATGAAGTGAGCAAGCACTTTAGAATATTGTATTCATAGAGCAACTATCAGCATTAATGGACTCTGATTAGATATCCAAATGTAAAGGCAATTCTCCTTAGCTGTTATTTCTTATTAAAAGAAGAGCAGATTTATAAAGCAATTGAGGCTGACTCAATTTTTATATCATATTTTTTATTCTATGCTATGGTAATGCACTGATACCGAGAGCAGTCACAGAAGTAATGGGACTGGGGTTGGGGTGAGGGCCTGGCCTTAAGGGAATAGAAAAAAAAAAAATGTTTTAAAAAGCAGCTGTAGGGCTCAAGATAGAGAACTTGAAATACATCATCTTGATGAATGTTTTCAGAAACTTCTCTTGCCAGCTGACAATTGCGTAGGAGAACATTAATTTGCCCATCTTTTGTACTATCATTCTTATATTATAGATGAAAAAACTGAAATTTAGAGTTTAATGTTTATTTCATGGATACTAAGTTTTAGAGGCAAGATTCAATCACTTGTCTAACTAATTCAAAATGTTTTTTTTTTCTATTTTATCAGTGGATTTCAAACTATTCCAAAGAATTTTATTGTTACTCAGAGACAAAGGCACATCTGAAGGTGAGAAATAAATAACTTCTGCTCCTCAACCCAGGAGACTTCCCCAGGAACAATGCTTTCTTCAGTTGTGGAAATAATTGAAGACGATCCAAAGGAACAAATACAGTCTATTTATTTAGAGTTTGCTAGAGTTAGCAAAGGAATGGCCATAGTCTGTGATTCAGGAACCCCTGAAGCAGGAACAGTCACAGTTGCTCTGGGATATGTTGGGAGATCTCCATGAGCAATAGGCTACACTGATAAAGAGAAATATGTCAGGGCTAACCACTCCTCTCTTGGAAAGTTGCTGTTGATGGCGGGGGGGGGGGCTGTTATGAAGAATGCTTTAGACCTAATTACAAGGGTGCTGATAGCACAAGTAACAAGAAGGCAAGAAAGGGAGTGTAGTTTACTATATGGTTCCCTCTGCCTAATTTACTAGAGCTCCCATGGTCTCCATTCACATAAGGATGTTGATTGTTTTAGTTTCCTAGGCTGCTACAAGCAAATTACATGAAATGGTTCAGATTAAACAGTGGGTACTTGTTCACTTACTATCGGAGGCCAGGAAAATATCCAAATCAAGGCATCATCAAGATAATGTTTTTTTCCCAAAGACTCCTGGTCTCTTCCTTTTCTTCCTGTCATTCCTTTTCTTCCTTTGTTGATTTCAGCTTCTTGCTGGAAATAGTATTCTCTCTCTCTCTCTCTCTTTCTGTCTTTCTTTCCTCACTTTGTTTATGAAGGACTCCAGTAATAAGATTAAGACCCATCCTGAATGAGGTGGGTCACACCTTAACTGTAGTAGGTTCATCAGTAGGTACTACTGAAAATGGGTTTACAACCAGAGGAATGGATTAGATTTAAGAAAATATTTTTTCTGTGGTACATACAGCTTCAAACCACCACATGCATTATTTAAATGAAAGTTTATATAAAGCTCCATACCATTTTTTGTTTTTTATAAATATGATTTTACAGGTAAGAGGGAAAATATTTCTAAAGAAATCTATAATATAAATCAAGACAACACACACATATTAGTACCTGATCCAGAATTAATGACATTTCTTTGATACAGCTACATCCACGTGCATGATCACCATCATCCCTTGACTGATAAAGAGGACATAACTATTTCCATGTCTGGTTACTTGGTGTACAACTCTTTACCCTCTGGATTACCATCTGATATTCCTTATAGGTTGGTGATTGAGGAAGAAGTACAGAATTTTTAACATTATTATTTTATTCCTATCTACACAATTGTCTAATATTGTACCTGAAAAAAGTATAGCTACATAATCTCCTGGCAAACAATATTTATATTTTTGCTTCAACAATCTCAATATAGCCATTTTGTCATTAGAACTGTCCCTGCCTAGCAAAATAGTAAACCAGAAACAATACTGGATTGCTGGAGGGATTGCAGAGATTAATGCCTCTCTTAAAGACTTGAAGGATGCAGGGGTGGTGATTCCCATCACATCCACATTCAACTGTCCTATTTGGAGGATGACAGGGGATTATTGTAATGTTAACCAGGTGGTGACTCTGATTGCAGGTGCTGTTCCAGATATGGCAACATTGCTTGAGCAAATCAACACACCCCCTGGTACCTGGTATGCAGCTGTTGACCTGGCAAATGTTTTTTCTCAATAGCTGTTAGTAAGGACCACCAGAAACAGTTTGCTTTCAGCTGGCAAGGCCAGCAGTATACATTCACTATGCTACATCAGAGGTATATCAACTCTCCACCCCTATGTCATAATATTGTCCACAGGGATGTTGATCATTTCTCCCCCCCACAAGACATCATACTGCTCCATTATATTGATGATATCATGTTGATTGGATTTTGGATATGACATATTCCTCATTTGGTTGTGCTACCCTGGCTCATTTACCGAGTGACCAGCAAAGCTTCTAGTTTTGAGTAGGGAGAGGAACAAACTGCTGTGCAAGCTGCTCTGCCACTTGGACCATATGATCCAACTGATTCAATGATGCTGGAATCATCTGTGGCAAATAGAGACGCCATTCAGAGACTTTGGCAGGCTCCTATAGGAGAATCACAATGCAGGCCCTTAGGATTTTGGAGTAAGGCTTTACCATCCTCTGCAGATAACTACTCTCCATTTGAGAAACAGCTTTTGGCCTGCTATTCTGCCTTAGTAGAGACAGAACAATTAACAAAGGACCACCCAGTTACCATGAGACCTAAGTTACCTATCAAGAGCTGGGTGTTGTCTGGTCTGTGAAGCCATAAAGTTGGGCTGGCATAGCAGCACTCCATCATATAATGGAAATGGTATATATGAGATAGAGCATGAGAGGGGCCTGAAGGCACAAGTTACATGAGGAAGTGTTCTAAATGCCTATGGCCCCACTCCTGCCATCTTACCTTCTCTTTCCCAGCCAACATCTATGGCATCTTGGGGAGTTCCTTATAATCAGTTGATTGAGGAAGAGAAAACTTGGACCTGCTTTACAGATGGTTTTGCACCAGATGCAGGCACCACATGAAAGCAGAGAGCTGCAGCACTGTAGCCCCTTTCTGGCATGTCCCTGAATGACAGTGGTGAAGGGAATTTCTCCCAGTGGGCAGAACTTCAAGCAGTACACCTGGTTGTTCTCTTTGCTTGGAAGGAAAAACTGGCCAGAGGTGCATTTGTACATTGATTCATGTGCTGTTTCTAATGGTTTGGCTGGATGGTCAGAGATTGGAAGGAACATGATTGGAAAATTGATGAAAATGAAGTCTGGAGAAGATGTATGTGCATAGACCTTTCTGAGCAGGCAAAAAACATGAAGATATTTGTGTGCCATGTGAATGCTCATCAGAGGGTGACTTCAGCAGAAGAATGTTTTAATAACCAAGTGGATAAAATGACCCATTTGGTGATCTGCAATCAGCCTCTTTCCCCAGCCACTCTTTACTTGCCCAATGACCTCATGTTCAAAGTGGTCATGGTGGTAGAGATGGAGGTTTTACATGGTCTCAGTAACATGGACTTCCACTCACCAAGGCCAACTTTATCACAGCCACTGCTGAGTGCCCAATCTGCCAGCAGCAGAGACACACACTCAGTCCCTGATATGGCACTATTCCCTGAGGTTATCAGCCTGCTATCTAGTAGCAGGTTGATTACATTGTACCACTTCCATCATGGAAAGGGCAGTGATTTGTTCTCGCTGGAATAGACACATACTTCAGACATGTGTTTGCCTTCCCTGCATGCAATCTTCTGCCAAAACTACTATCTGTGGGCTTATGGAATGCCTTATCCATAGTCATGGTGTTCCACACAGCATTGCTTCTGAACAAGGAACCCACTTCACAGCAAATAAAGTGAGGGAATGGGCACATTCTCATGGAATTCTGTGGTCTTACCATGTTCCCCATCATCCAGAGGCAGCTGGGTTGATAGAATGGTGAAATGGCCTGTTGAAGACTCAATTTTAGCACCAACTATGTGGCAAAACCTTGCAGGGCTTGAGCAGTTTTCTCCAGGAAGCTATGTGTGCTCTGAATCAGTGTCCACTCCATGGTGCTGTTTCTCCCATAGCCAGGATTCATGGGTCCAGGAATAAAGGGGTGTAAACAGGAGTGGCACCACTCACTATCACTCCTAGTGGATTGATAGCCCCCCCCCCCTTATTGCTGATTCTGTTTATTTGGATCTTCTCTTTTTTTGACTTTCTCAATCTAGCTATTGGTTTGTCCATCTTGGGCTACTCAAAGAAACAACTTTGAGTATGGTCAGAGAATATGCTTTGAATAATTTCAATCTTTTTAAATTTATTGAGACATATTTTGTGTCCCAGCCTATAGTCTATGCTGGAGAACCTTCTATAACAAAGGTTTGGGTATTACAGTCCCTGCAAGCTTAAGTTCTGCAAGCTTAAGTCTACAGGTGATAGCACCAAAATGAGGAGTGCTTCCACCAGGACACAAAACAATAATTCAGTTTTGAACTGGAAGTTAAGACTGTCACCTGGCCATTTTTGGTTTTTTATGTCTCTGAATCAACAGGAAAGGAAAGGGATTACTGTAATGGCTGGGGTGTTTGATCCTGACTATCAAGGGGAAATAGCACTGCAACTACACAGTGGAAGTAAAGATGAGCCTTCCTGGAATACAGAAGACCCCCTAGAGTTTCTCTTAGTACTACTATGTCCTGTGATTACAGTCAAATGAAAACCAGAACATCCCAATGCAGGCAGGACTACCAGTGGCCAAGAAACTTCAGAAATGAAGGTTTGGGTCACCCCACCAGGCAAAGAACCATAGCCAGATGAAGTGCTAGCTGAGGGTAAGGGAAACATGGGATTGGTAGTGGAATAAGGTAATGATAAATATGAACTATGACAACATGACCAGTTACAGAAATGAGGACTATGATGGCATGAATATTTTTTGCTGACAGAGCTGCACAGGAATGAGACACAGACACAAAGTTAAGAATTAAGGGAGCAGGGGGCCCACTGCATCTCATGCTAAGTGGATGATAATGCATTTTGGCTCCAGTTATTTATTTCAGAAGATAAGAGAGTATATGCTAAATGTCCTGAGGCATGGGAGACCCCACCAGATACCTATGTTTACATCCTGTTGCATATCAGAAGGAACAATCTAGGTTTAGGACAATGGTAAATTTTGTCGTCATAGTCACAAGACACATATCTTTACAAGGCGTGCCTGCATGGCATTCCACGCAGGCCTGTGGCTTAGCATTCCAAGCCACCACCCCAGATATGGCTCAGGCAACATGGAAGACTCGGTTTCCCACAAGTCCCCCTTTTTGTTTCTTCAATGCAGAGAGGATGGACCAAGCAGCTTCTTTCTGCTTTAGGTCTGAGAGGGTTTTTCTCATGCATCTGAGGATTAAACAAAGACAAAGCAAAATTATTAAGATTAGGAGAATACTACCTAAAAATCCATCACCAAGAGATTTAACCCATATAAGGGGATTTAATCATTCAAGGCCTTTAGCGATGCCTTGCATAGTTTCAGTTTCAGTAAGAGAATCTAGATTAGCACTTTGTATATCATTTACTGTTTCCTGCAGTTTTAGAATATCCAATGTAAGATTACTATAGTGTCCAAGTAAATGTTTTTTAAATTTACTCCAATTAAAAACTGTGGGATTATATTCATGAGGGGTCACACAAAACATGGATGTATTCCAGTCACATTTTAACTTAAATTGATGCCATATATTCTCAACTTCTTCTCTTAGAAGGAGAACAGCATTTTTTAGGTCTCCAAGGTGAGCATTAGTTTCCTTGTCAATTTGGAATTGCTTGTCTCAAGACGTGCTTGCATTCTTGTGCCATTTTTGGACAAATTTGGTGGTCTGAATAGATTGATGTAAGGCTGCTCCTGCAACAGCAGCAGTTGTAGTGATGGCTATTATACCTATAATAAAAGCTATAATAATCCAAGAAATCTTTTTGTTCTTTTATATATCTTTTCTAAAATTTATAGTAACATATGCATATCAGGTGATGGCTCCCAAGGTTTATGCTGTGAAACAGGGAGCCATAGACCCTTTCATCATCTAAGAACTACAACAGTGATGTTGCTAGAATTTATGGTGTTATTTAAACAAGTATATAATGAGCAACTCCAATTGGCCAGACAAGTAATTTCTTTGGTAGTAGTGTTAATAGTTAAGTTTCCTACCCAGAATACATAGGGGTCTCTGACACATGCTTGTATTTCAAAAGTATCTATTTTTGTGAAATAAATATTATGTAAACTAATAGGAAGCCTCCAAAGTGTATCTTGAACATAAGAATGATTTAAAATAGGTCTAGGTGGAGACCAGCCAACACCTTCCCAAATAATAGGATATTTAGCCTAAGCATAGAGAGAATTAAGCCCAATAAGTGTAATTTCCTGAATGAGCACATGCTGGAGATATACTCACAGCAACAGCGATAAGAGCCAACATTGCTGCAGTCAGGTTATGACCTGTTACTGGCAGCATGGCTTGCTGGATTTGTTTTTCTGCATCCTGACACAGCTTTTTTATCTGACCCCAAGTTGGTCTGATCACTGTCGTCTTCAGCGTCAGACCCTAGAACTGCATCACTGGTGGCTCGATGTCCCATAGGAATTCTCTTTTCTTTGCTGGGTTCATGGTATGGCTTCAGTCATTGGGCAGGTATCCAAAGTGGTGCTCGTCCATCACCTGGGGAAACACAAGTATAACCTCTTCCCCATGTTAATAAAGTACCCATTGTCCATTCATTAGTTAGCATGTCCTTCCACCATATAGGAGGTGCTTTATGGAAATAATGTTTCAGTGTTGTCTGTTCAGCTGGAAAATGCCATTCTGTGGCAGTGCCACCCAGTTTTTCATAAAAATTTAGAAAATTTAAAGTAAATAAAGCTTTTGATAATTGTTCATGGGGAGTTCCATCAAATATTTATCCTTGTTTTGTTGTGAGTATGTTTGCATTTGTCTGTAAAGCAAATATCATTGTTTTCTTCTCTATCTTATCCCCTTGTCATGTGACATAAGCTGTGTTGTTCATTTTTGCAGAATTTAAATTAAAGGAAATCAATTATAAGAGAGTTAATGTCACCCAAGGATTGCACCCTAGCCTGGAGACATTTAGAGCATTTCCAGCTGTATGCAGGATAGCAGAGTATTGTTAGGTGAAATATATGTTTGTTATTGTTCTCTACTTAGAGATGAAGTATGGTTTAAGTTGATGTCTATAACTGCTAAGTTAACAAGGAGTGGAATGTGATGGTTAGGTTCATGTGTCAATTTGAGCAGGTGATGGTGTCCAGGTGTCTGGTCAAGCAGACACTGGCCTAACCATTACTTCAAGGACACTTGTGGATGGTTAATAAACCAGAAGTCTGGTTTACAAAATCATCAGTCAATTGGCTGTAGCTGTGACTGATTGCATCAACAAAGAGCATGTCTTCCACAATGAGAGAATTCAATCAGCTGGATTTAATTCAATCAGTTGAAGACTTTTAAGCGATACAGATAGAAGATCTTCACTTCTTTTCAGCTACTCATTGAAGCATTTCCTGAGGATTTCATTGAACATCTTATTTGGAGTTGCCAGTTTGTTGCCTGTCCTATGGAATTCAGAGTCATGCACACTCAGTTGCATAAGACACTTTTATAAAATCTTATATTCATAGATATCTCTTGTTGATTCTGTTTCTCTAGAGAACCCTAACTAATACAGAAGACATTCAGTCTCATCATTTAGTGCTATGCTGGCTGTAAGTTTTTCCTAAATGCCCTTTATCATATTGAGGATTTTTCCTTCAATTCCTACCTTTTGATGTGATTTTATCAAAAAAGGATGATGAGTTTTGTTGAATTCCTGCCTTTTCAGTGTCTATTGAAATGAGCATTTGATTTTTTTCCTTTGGATTTGTTAATGTGTTGTATTACATTGATTGGTTTTCTTATGTTGAACCACCCTTGCATGCCTGGAATGAAGCCCATTTGGTCATGGTGTATGATTCTTTTACTGTATCTTTGAATTTGATTTGCAAGCATTTTCTTATGAATTTTTGCATCTATATTCATTAGGGAGATTGGCCTATAGTTTTCCTTCCTTTTTGTATCTTTATCTGCTTTGGGTATTACAGTGATGTTAGCTTCATAAAATAAGTTAGGTAGTGTTCTTTTTACTTCAATTTTTTGAAAGAGTTTTAGCAGGAATGGTGTCAGCTTTTTGTAAAGTTTAGTGGAATTCCCTGAGAAGCCACCTGGCCCTGGGAATTTTTTTGTGGGAAGCTTTTTGATGACTGATTGGATCTTTTTGCTTGTGATTGATTTGTTGAGGTATTCTACTTCTTCTTGGGGCAGTCTAGGTCAGTCTAACTTATCTTGTTTGTTGGCATAGAGTTGTTCATAGAATTGGCTTCAGGATCCACAGCAAAGCCCCCTCCCCCTTATTGCTGATTCTGTTTATTTGGGCCTTCTCTCTTTTTGACTTTCTCAATCTAGATATTGGTTTGTCCATCTTGGGCTACTCAAAGAACAAACTTTGAGTATGGTCAGAGAATGTGCTTTGAATAATTTCAATCTTTTTAAATTTATTGAGACATGTTTTGTGCCCCAGCCTATGGTTTATCCTGGAGAACCTTCTATAAGCACTAGAGAAAAGAATGTATGCCCTAGTAATTTGGGGTGTAACACTCTATATCTGTTAAGTCCAATTCACTTATCACTTGGTTTGTGTTCTCAGTTTCCTTCTTGGACATCTGTATGGTTGTTCTATCTATAGAGGAAAGTGGTGTATTGAAGTTTCCCACTATTGTTGTAGAAACTTCTAATGCTCCCTTCTGTTTTGCCATGTTTGACTCATGTACTTTGGAGTACCTTGATTGGGTGCCCAAATATTTATGATTGTTATTTCTTCTTGATCATTTGTCCCTTTTATTAATATATAGTGTCATTCTTCTTCTCTTATGACATCTTTGTATTTAAAGCCCATTTTGTCTCATATTATTATTGCTACCCCTCCTTTCCTTTGGTTGCATCTTGCATGGAACTTTTTTTTTTCGATTCTTTCACTTTCAATCTCTTTTTGCCACTGGGTCTAAGGTGAGTCTCTTGTAAACAACATATTCATGAATCATAGCTTTGAATCCATTCTGCCAATCTGTATCTCTTAATTGGAGAGTATAATCCATTCACATTAAAACTATTACTGTGAAGGCAGTTCTTGGACCAACCGTATTATCCTTTGGTTTCTATTTGTCAGATCTATTACCACCTCCCCCCCCCACTTTTTTTTTTTTCCTTTTTAGTTACCCTTATTAATACTATTCAGTTCTGTGCCCTTCTCCAGACCTCTCTCTTCTTTCTGTTTTTCACAGCTGGTAGAACTCTCATATTTCTTGCACGGCAGGTCACTTGTTAACAAATTCCCTCAACATTTGTTTGTGAAAATTTTAAACTCTCCCTCAATTTTGAAGGAGAGCTTTGCTGGATAATATATTCTTGGACAGCAATTTTTCTGTTTCAGAATCTTAAATATGTCATACCACTGCCTTCTCATCTCCATGGTGACTGCTGAGTAGTCAGTACTTACTCCTATGTGTTTTCCCTTGCATGTGGTGAATTGCTTCTCCCTTGCTGCTTTCAGGACTTTCTCCTTCTATGACTGAGAGTAGGTTTATTTGGATTTATTCCATTTGTAGTTCATTGGACATCTTTGATTTGCACAATTGTGTCATTTAGAAGGGTTGGGAACTATATCTTCAAAGATTCTTACGGCCCTTTACTCTTCTCTTCTCCTGCTGGGACACTAATGATTCTTATATGTTTGTGCTTCATGTTGTCCATCATTTCCCTGAGGTCCATTTCATTTTTTTCACCATTTTTTAAATTGTGCATTTGCATTTAATTGTATTGTCCTCTACTTCACTTGTTCTTTCTTCTGTTACTTCAAATCTACTCTTATGTGCTTCTAGTATATTTTTAATTTGACCAACAGTATCTTTTATTTTCATAAAATCTAATTTCTATTTACTCTTTCAAATTCTTCTCTATGATCTTCTGAGTGTTTTTAATGTCCTTTATGTTTTTAGCCAATCCTTTGAAGTTGTTTTAGAGATTTGTGTGTATTTCTTTGATTAATTGATACAAGTTCTGAGTCTCCTGTGGCTTTATAATTTGGTAGCTTGGCTTGTCCACATTTTCTTAGGTTCAGGTGCTGTCCTAGTTTGCTAATGCTGTGGAATGCAAAACACCAGAGACGGATTGGCTTTTATAAAAAGGGGGTTTATTTCACTACACAATTACAGTCTTAAGGCCACAAAGTGTCCAAGGTAACACCCCAGCAATTGGATACCTTCACCGGAGGATGTCCAATAGCGTCCGGAAAACCTCTGCTAGCTAGGAAGGCAGCTGGTGTCTGCTCCAAAGCTCTGGCCTCAAAACGGCTTTCTCCCAGGATGTTCCCCTCTAGCAAGCTTACTCCTCTTCAAAATGTCACTCACAGCTGCACTCCCTTTCCTGTCCTTCAGCCAGCTCATTTATATGGCTCCACTGATCAAGGCCCACCTCAAATGAGTGGGGCCATGCCTCCATGGAAATATCCCATCAGTTATGGTCCACAGTTAGGTGGGGTGCATCTCCATGCAAACAACCTATTCCAAACATTCCAACTTAATTCCCACTATTATGTCTGCCCCACAAGATTGCATCAAAGAATATGGCTTTTTCTGGGGGACATAATACATTCAAACTGGCACAGATGCTTAGTGATTTTCTGTTGACCTCAGAGCATTTGCTTATCTTGATAAGGTTATTTTGGGAAATGCAGGATTACTTGAACATCCATCTATCTATCTATTTATGGCAGGGCCACAGCTTGCTGGAATGGACTTTACCTGTCTTCCCAGCAGATGGTACTCACCCTCAAGCCAGTTTCTTTCCCAAATTTGAATTTGGCTGGGTGAGTTCTAAGCCAGGTAGAAATCCAATTAGTGCACCAGTTCTCCATGTACACTGGGGACTGCCAGCCCTTGTAATGTGGTATGGGTCCTGTGCAGTTTGGAAGGTAGTGTGCTTAAGCACACCATGTGTCTGATTCTTCCCAGGACTCCAAGTGGATCATTCTCGGACTGTGGGACCATGATTCTCACCCTCCAACTCAAGTGCGCCGTGCTCCCCACCTGTGATGTTCCTTTGAGCCTCTTGATGAAAGACTTTTGATGTTAGGTTCTCACTATGTGTGTAGCATTCCAAAGTAGAAAGGACCCCACATGCCATCTTCCCAAGCTCTTATTTGAATCATGAATCTCCTAAACAAGATTCCCAATAATTGGTTATTCTACCTCCACCTGCACATTTAAGTGACAGGAAACGTACAAGCAAAGCAGTAAATTCCAATTTTGGTCATCCACTAATAGAGCTTAAAACATTCTTCCCTCTATTTTACACCAAGTAGGTGGATAAAGAGTCCAATCTGGAGATCAATTTGGTCTTTAGAAGTAGTAATATATAATGTCATATGGAAGTACAATGAGTTAATTAGATGTCATGTTTAGATAACACAAAATTGTGGCAATCCACTGAATTCCTTCCACTGTTTGAACTTTAACATCTCAGTTCCAAACACAGTTTTCTGCCATGCTGCCACTCATAATAAGAATTTTAGTGCAGTATGAGTTTAATGAGAAAATATGGTGGAAAGGAACCCCTTAAAGTCTTTTGTCTAAAGCAAGCATTTCCCATAAGGCTTTTCTTCTTTCATACTTTCCCCTAATATGTCCCTGCTGGCAAGAACATGCCAACTTATAAACCACAGGAGGTCCTTGGCTTTATTTCCTTTCTGGAATGTTTTCATACGGGGCCTCTTACAATATCAGCTATCAAGTCTAAGGCATTCAATGATGACTTTAGCTTATACAATTATAATGTATTAAGAGTGTCCTTGAGTGTTACTAGAACTGAGGTAGATAAAGTAGGTGAATATCAAGAGAATACATTGAGAAGTGCTCTTTTTTCATGAATTGTTGGTAGGTATTCCTTTATACATCCATTACTTCTAGTAACCACAAGTACATGCACTTACAAGCTATAAAATATATTCAAGGCACATACTATACCTTTAGTTAATTTTGTTTAGACTAACATTTAATAAGCACTTAAATTATCAATGTTTTCATTTTTATTACTTATCTGTTTATTTCCCATTTTGTGACTAATACATGAGGCAGATTCTTTGGATAACAGGAATGAAAACCACAGTTCTTGAGCACAAAATGTTCACATCCCCATACTGGATAAAATGATTTAGTAAGCAGAATAGTATTGTAAAAATGCCTCAAAGAAACAGTTGTTTGTGAATACAAAAAGGAACATTTAACAGATTGAGAAAGGAGAAGAAGAGAAAAGCTTTCCTGCAGAATTGATGGAGGAGTTAAGAATTACCACTCAAGGATGTACTTTCCCCAGACCCTTCCCTTTGTTCTTTTATAACCTAAGCATGTTGGTCTTTGTTGCTTCTTTAAAGACAAGGTGTTGTCCTTCTCAAGTCATCCCTAATTGCCATTCTCTCTGCTTAGAATCATTTCCTCTCCCCAACTTGTATCTTTATTCATCTTTTAGATCTGTAATAAAATTACTCCATGGAGGGAAGCCTTCCTTCTCTGCATATCAATGTCAGACATTTTGTTTTGGATTTTTATTGGTCTTTTTATTTCATGATGATTTTCAATTTATTAAGAATTTTTGAAAGCTGAACTGATTAATGCTTGTTTTTCCACTAGCTTATTCATCAGTATAAGAACTACTGGATTCACCATGAAACAACAAACAACTAAATGTACAAAAGACAGTAAACATGCAATACAGTTTAGAATAATTGAAATAGTTCACAAATTAAAGTTTGAACAAATAAAAATATGACTTGACAAGAACCCTCAGGCAAATTTTACACATCATGGGAGTTATATATATAAATTCAGGGCTTATAATGAAACACAATCATCTAAGGAAATGCAAAATTTTGGTATCATTGTAATTTATTGCAAACACTTTTTGAAAAATTAGCATTTGAGACAATTTGTTTCTTAGGTATTTTCATATGATTTTATGAAAAAAGAGCTCAAATATATGCTTATGCATACACCTATACATACACATGCAGTTTATTTATTTACTGTAAATATTTAACACCACTTTTTGTTTTTCAGTCTGAGATTAACAACTAGAAGCATGGTGAATGGATCCCTTTGAGCTCAGAGTTAGTAGTTTGTCAATCCTTGGATTGGAAATATTTATGTATTCCTATTGATATTTCCAGGAGACTGCTTGTAAATATGTATTATCATGGAATAATAATTACACATAGTAAAAAAAAATCAGTTAATAATATGCAATTTGCAATGATACACATCCTCCAATTTCAGTCTTCAGATGCATGTTACCCATGTGATGTTCTACTATGGCATACAGGTTGATCTCCCCGTGAGGACACAGATGAAACCATGTGATACATTTGGTAACTTCTTCTAAGTTGCAGAGAAGGATGTTCCATACTTTCAGTAATACTTTGGTATATAAAAAAGTAAAAGATAGAAGGAAAAACAATATTTCACCTTGTGATTAACCTACATTCTTCAAGCTGCCACTTAGAAAAAGTTTCCAAATTGCTTTGGAGTAGATTGGGTATGCAACAGAAGCAAGACCTGCACTTAGGCAAATTTCTTATTTGACTTTGTATTATTGCTTTCATAACATTCCTGTCACTCATCATTTTAGTGTACAACATGGATTTTTAAATTACAGTGAGTATATTATATAAGCATATATAATTAAAACCTTTCAAGGGCTTGAAATGGTCTAGGCACTACATTACATGATTGTATTAACTCATTTAACACTCCAACAATCAATGATAATGATGAAGGTATTATGTTCTTCCCATTTTACAGATGAAGGATAGTATAGATAATTAAGTAGCTTGTTCAACATGCCACCCATTAGCCAGGCACAGAGCTGGCGTGTGGACCAAGGCAATCTGGCTCCTTCCCTTACCTAGGTATCTACTATACATATGAGATATTTAAAACATGAACATACACACACACACACACACACACACACAATGTTTTGAAAAATTTACTACATCCCTTAATACAGCCTGAAATAACCCATTTTAATATAAATTCCAAGCTAGTGATCATTAAACAGTAATCTATTATTTGGTAGTAACTGTGAAACTTTTAAATGTTTTCTTATACACTGGGGTTATGAAATGTAATTGATCATATATAAAAGAAAGTATTTTAGGAAATCCCTTGGCTGACAAGCTGTGTGTGTGATGGTGAGATGGCTGCAGGTTTGCAGTTGAAGTTTGCATTTGGAGTTTGCATTTGGGGAATGAGGTGAGCATGAGTCTTGTATTTCATGAGGAATCTACCTTTGGTCTTAGCACTTGCTTAGCTGCATGTTTTACAGCTTTTCTTCTCAAACTGTGTATCAATGGATTCAGCACTGGGATGACATGTTATAGAAAACTGAGATAATTTTATCAGTGTTGGGAGAATACAGGTAGCTGGGTCATGAGTAACTAAAGAGAAGAGTCCTCTGATAGATGGCCACAGATGTCAGACGAGAGGCACATGTGGAAAAGGTTTTCTCCCTTCCACTAGAAGAGCGGATCTTTAAGACTAAGAGAAGAATAAAGAAGTAGGATACAATGATGATGATGAAACAGATAACTTCCTCAGAGCTGTCATATGAGGGGAGGAGCCACTCATTAATTGAGGTGTCTGTGCAGGATAGCTTAAGGAGGGGAGGGAGGTCATAGAAAAAGTGATTAATAACATTTTTGTCACAGTATTTCAGAATAAAGGCAAAGAATGTGTGAACCAGGGAACTCATTTTGCCACCAATGTAGGATAAAGCAATCAGCCATGTACAGATGCCTAGGGACATCACAACTGAATACAGCAAAGGGTTACAGATGGCAACATAGTAGTCATAGGCCATGGCAGCCAAGATAAAGGATTCTGAATCTGTAAAAGTACAGAAAAAATAAAACTGCAGGGCACAGCCATAATAGGAAATAGATGTGTACTCTGAGTGGAAACTGACCAACATTTTAGGAACAATGGCTGAAGAATAACAAAGGTCAACAAAGGACAAGTTGCTAAGAAAAAATACATGGCAGTTTGAAGTCAGAGGTCAATTCTGATTAACATCATCAAGCCAATGTTCCCTGTTAAAATCATACCTTACAACGTCAGGAACATGAGGAATAGAACAACCTGCAATTCAGGGCGAGTTGGAAATCCTAACAGAATAAACTCAGTCACCAATGTGCATTTTCCTTCTATCAGTTCCATACTCTGTGCTTCTCTTTATTTCCTTTAAGGAGAATACAAATATCCTAAAATGCTATATTTGAAAAGAAAAAAAAGACTTAGACATGATTGAGAGGTGATTTTATTGTTTCACCAAACAAGCAACAAAATAAAGAAACTAAAACTCAAACTCCCCTTCAAATATAAAATGAGAGATATTTATTTAGAATTTAGTAGTTGTAAGATTTCATAACTGTAAGTTTTTCTTTATTTGTGTGATTAATGACTATTTCTTCCAATGGACAGTTGGTATCATAAGTGCTGAGATCATGTGTAATTTTGCTTACCTTTTGGACCACCAAATATAGCATAATAACTTGCATAGAGGATTAAATAAATTAATGAATTAATGAATGTGCTAAAGACAGAATAAAGGAAAGAAGAAATATATATATTTATGCATAAAAACAAATATAAACATATTTAAAAAATTGACTTGTAAAGTGTGCTGCGGAATGAAGAGAACTATGGAAACATTTAATTTTTCTGTGCAGGAATTAAGATACAGTAGCATACCCAATCTCCTGACATAGTAGATAGAGGGGTATAATGAAACATGGAACAGCTAATTTTAAGTAAAAATAATATCAGTCAAATGAAAACATATCACTAAATACCAGCCTTGAGTATTTTGTTTTGATAGGATGAATTTAGGGTAATTCCTTAAATCCTGTGAAGTTACTAAACCAAACTGATTAAATTAGTCATATATTTGTTCTTGGCACAATGTTCAGCTTCAAGTAAGCACACAATAAGTATTAGTTGATGAATGAGTAAAGCAAGAAATTAAATAGTTATATATAATAGTCATCTATCATCTATTTATCAGTGATTTTTTTATCTACCTACCTACTTACTTATGTATCCATCCATGTAGAAACACTTTATAGGGACTGAAAGAAGTACTTAAACAGCAAAAAATAGTTTCAATTGCTCCACTGCTATGCCTTACTCCCAGCTTATGGCTAGTGCTATGAAGCAAGGTTGTACTAATCATGGCTAATATTTACGTAGTACTTATCACGGGCAAGGCAATAGTCTAAACACTTTACATAAAACTTATTTAATTGTCAAAATAAAATTAACAAACTTTTGATGTAGTTACTATCATTATTGTATTTCTTTTACAGATGAGGGATTAAGGCACAGAGAGTTTGAAACCTAAGGTGTAATGGAAACAAGATGAGAATCCAAGCTCCTGAGTCCAAGATCTTATGATACCTTGTGTCTGTAGAAGGCACATTGTCCTTACAAACTCCCTGTTTTGGATGAGAAAATTGAGGCTTAATGTGATTTCCTAAAGTCATGTACTTCACAGTTGCAATTCAAATTCAGATATGCCCAAAGCCAGAAGCCCATGATATTAGCTTTGAGGGTATTCAGAATTTTAATGTGGCCATTGTGAGGCAGACTGAGGGATATACACCAGCTGAGGGAAGAGAGAAACAGCTACATGTTTACTGAAACAGCAGGGTATGTGCTCTTGGAAACTTTGAATTTATCATCCCTTCTGATCCTGGAAGAATTCCAGTTTTATTTAGAAAGGTGAGAGAGAAGAAAAGAGGCCTTAAGGGTAAAGGTAGTAGAAGACAGAGATACTGGAATTCTTGCTTTAAATAAGGATTAGCAAAACATCCAATCAAAATGCTATGTTTCATTCAATTCTCCCCAACCTATAACAACATGATTTTAGGATAGAAAATAAAGTTTAAATTAATTCAAACTCTCAGATAGCCAGTCATGTTTCTTGCACTTCTCTTAACAGTAACAAAGAGCTTATTTCAACAAAATGTGTTTAGAGTCTCAGAGATGCTATATCAGAAAGACTGATTAAAAATGGATTACCTTGAGAATACAGAATAAACTGATGAAAGTTCCTCCCCAACTGTTTGTACATAAATTAATGATTCTTGTTTTCCCATCCACAAAAGACAACTTATGTGCCATTAAAGCCAATCTAATAACGATATAGAAGCTACTTACCAAGGAAGAAACTGCTTCCAATTACCTGCATGAATAATTCCATCAGTACACCCAAGTGTTTTTACATGCACTCTTATTACAATGGGGACCTAATAATTGAAGGATTCCAATCATGCTTATTTCAAAAGGGCTCTTAGGGAAATATTAGCAGGGTATTGATATTATACATTTCTCCCCTAATATACATGTTGTGTAATTACAAGAGAAATACTATTGTTATTAATTTGAATCAGAACTTTCCTTTCAGTAATACTGGGGCTGTTTCATTGATAACTGGAGACCTACAAAAGACTCCCCTTTTTGTGGAAGGTCTTTATAAATAGTTCAAATGTTTAAAAATGTTAGCTAAGACCTTTTAAATCATCTCACAAACTTCAAAATTGCTATCTCTATCATCAATACTGGAAATTGATAAATAAATTTTGCAGCATAGAAAGGTGAGTGAGGAGACACTGCTGTAGAATTTGGTATCAGCAGTTGTTTTCTGAGAAGTTGGCAACATGTAAAGATAAGCATCTTATGTCAAAGAGCATCAAGATTCTGGCAGTAATGTACCATAGTAAATACAGGTTTTATAAGTTTAGTTACACTGATATTCATTGTACATGGTGATTTCACTAAAACTATCACATTAAAGGGCTAGCTGTCATTAGTATAGCCCATTTAATTATATTATAAACACCAAAAGCTGTTCACCTTATAAGATGGATTTCATAATTCACACTATATCTGCTGAATCTTAGTGGCTACTGTTTTGCTTGGAACAGACTTAGAAAACTAAAGTATAGAAGTTTTTGCTTAAAAGGCAGGTTTTGGGCAGGTAGTATATATGGCTGTTAGGAACAAAGAGAGGCTATGGGAATGGGGGGCAAGAGAGAGTGAGCTACATGAATTGTTGGGGGCAGGACATACTTGGGCTATATTTCATAAATTTTGCAACTTGGGCAGGCAGGATGTTTTTGCAGGAGTGGGGCTGTATAGTGAAAATATGCAAACTTGCTGCTGTCAGCATGACTTGTTTCTTTTCTGTAGGGGCTCAGGTTTTAGTAGCACCAAGTGACAGATTATTGGTATGTCAGCCTGACTCAGTTGTCTCTGTCTCTTTTTTGTAGTTCCTGGATAAACAGGAAGTTGAAGTGTATGAAGTTGATTAGTGCAGCTATTAACCATTTCATCTTTACATTCCTTTTCTTTTAGCCAAGGGAGTTTTTGGGCCCCCAAAAGACTAAGTATAGTCAGTTTGTGATTTTATAGGCTGGTACTTGAAGGCTACAGAGGATAGGGGAAAGAGGAGAGTGGCTTTGAGGCACTGTGTGACCAAATTGGTAATGATGGGAAGGAAGACAGGTTTGAGGAGTAGGATGGTGATTAACATGATCATCAGTAAGTCTTGGGAGTACAACTAGGAGGCCTTAGATGGAAACTCCTTGATTGATTCCTATCTGGTTTGGGGTTGCTGGTTTATGCCATGAAACCATTTGGCTTGTGTGAAGATTTTTTGGATGTTGGATTTTATTTGTTTGGTGGTGTTGATTTAGATGCAACAGGAGGTATTGGCAACAGCAAACACTTCTCTTTTCAGCTAAAAGATAATTTAAAGCTAGGCAGTTATTTATAATTATAGCTGCAAGGAAATTGGGAGAAGTGGTAAGTTTTGAGAGGGTTTGTTTGGTTTCAGATGCTATTTTTTTCAAGTGTAACAGTAGGTTTTGGAGGGTGCTTTTATGCACTTAAAACCTGATTTAAGGGGTGGCTAGGTCACAGAGGGCTTCTGCTCCTGCTAGGAAGAGGCTTAGTGTTTTACGATGCTGTGGGTAGTAGTGGGTGGAATTGTATACAGTGCAGCTGGGGTGTGAGAAGAAACTGACAGTGCATTGTCCTGTGGTTATGACGGCATAGAGGCAAGAAAGACTTGGGAATGGGGAGGGGGAGCAAGGAGAGTGAGCTTCATGAGCTATTTGGGGCAGGATGTCCTTGGGCCATGTTTCATTAATTTTATAAATTGGAGAGGCAGGATGTTTTGCAGGAATGGAATTATTTAGTGAAAATAAGCAAACTTGTTGGTTTCTTGTTTTTTCTTTGTAGTTCACTGGGTAAAAAGTAAAATTCAAGTATATCAAGTTAATTAGTGAAGCTGTTACTCATTCCATTTTCACACTACCTAGTTAAAATTTCTTGGGACTGCTTAGTGACAGGGTTAGAGAACTGCAAGTTAACCTTAAAGCACAAGGTAAATTTAGACTTTTCAGCATAATATGGAGAAACAAGGAATTTAATATTTTTTGTTTACTGTGATGATAATGATGATAGTAATGGAAAAAACTTGAAATATGCTGTATTAATTTGCTGCATAAAGCTAGTTTTCTAAGAAAGCTTCCTTTACAAATTTATATGAAAATTTCAAAAAATACAATAATTTAGAATTTCACATAATAAAGGATACAAATACCCATTTTCTTTCCCTAATTCTTTTCATCAGACTGGGTAGTGACAACTTAACACTCTAATAATTGATTGATCCATTAGAATCTGTGGGCAGAGGCCCAAGGTTCTAGAATTGCTGTTATAAAAGACAATTCTCTCCAGCAATTTCAGCTTTTTCTCTGTAGAAAAATAATTGTAATCTCTGCTTAATTCCTGGGACTTTTTACCACTCTTTAGAATGACTTTAAATTTCTCTGACATGGTATCTGAGAGATACAGGGGAGGGAAGTATAAAGGAGAGCTATTTTATATCATTAAGCTAAGTGGAAGCCAACCATTCCAGTAAAGCATAGTTTTGGGGCATATAGCGGTGACTTAGCTTTTTAACATTATACCTGATGGGAAATAGTAAAAGTGATATTTGTGTTAGTTTAGGTTTGAGTTTGTAAAGAAAACCCTTTAGAAGATATTGCTATGCAACATCTGCTTTTATGTTTCCTAATACTGACAAAATGCACAGGACCAGCTTTGGCTTTGCAGGCAACTGGTGAGGATTTCCCCGGTGCAGAAGCCTCAATACGCAAAATACATGCTAAGATCCTTTGAATCTCTTGCCTCAAAATCCTTGCCTTGTTGATTCCACCAATCCTTTGCTTTGAAAGACCCACCTTTAACTAAACTTTCCATCCTTAATAAATTCTGACCTTGCCTTTCCTGCTCTGAGATACTGCCTAGGTTTTGTGATTCAATGTTCTCCCTAAGGTAAGCAGTAAACTCAGCTTTTTCTTATCAACTGCTTATGTCTGTGATAATAAAAGAGTCAGCTTTCACATAATAAATGTAAAAAAAAATATGGACTAGACTAAGTATAATTCCAGAGAGAGCAAAACAATTTAGAGGTGAGCAGAGGACCTGAAGATGTCCCTAGAGGCATTGACCAATTGTGGGTGTGGGTGAGAAGCTGCATGTATAAGCTTGTCCAGAGTTTTGTGGTGGTAACCTAGTGCTGGAATGCCAAAATTGGAGATATGATGAACCTCAAACATATGGCTGATTTCCTTCTCAAGATAGTTTCTGAATTCCAAAGTGTCATCTGAAATAATCTAAAGGCATTTAAAAAACTGGAAAAGCAAAATGGAATTAACCCAATTTCCATGTGTTCAGGACAGAAAGACCTGCTATGGATTTTGTTCTTTGAATAAAAGACAAGAGTGGAAATCTCTGGACTGAATGGTCATTTGACCACCTATGACCACATTTTCTTGAAAATACTTGCTGATCTAGGCACATGCAGAAGCTAAGACTAGAATAGGGTTGCAACTGGGAACAGGAAAACTAGCTCAATTCCTGGCAATTGCATGGAATGAGAATACCAGCACTGGACACTGTGGGGAATTAAACCCACAGTGATCATCCTTTCAAAACATTTGTCAAATTCTAAAGCTGCTTGGGATTAAAACTTTTAAGTCAAAAAATTCTGAAACAAGGAGCAACAATTCTTGCCTTTTCCTTATGCTTCTGAGAAAAAGAGAGCCCAAGTTTGTAAAGGAAGGCCCTGGATAGCCATGCTCTAGGAATAGGAGTGAACTGAAAGTTTACTGCATATTTCTCAACCAATAAGTGGCAGACAACCAATATGTTTCTGATTGTATTGAGGTTATCAACCTATATGCCAATAAAGGAACTATTGAACTCTCTTTGGTGATGAATCACTTTGAAAGTCTTTCTTTACAGTTAATATATGGCATATAATAAATAGATTACTAAACATGGGGATAAGCAAGACCTTATGACCAATAAACAAAATAAAAAGTTTGATCCAGAAAATGGGATTGGCAAAAATGACTTTAAAATAGCAAGGGATACAATGCAAAGGGAAAGTCAGAACAGTTTATATTGAGGATATTTGGATAGGCACTTAGAGCTAATGTGATATATGATGTCATAAGAAAAATGCATGCTGCTATCACCGAAATACTCAGAATGCCCACCTTGAACTGATCATAAGAAATCAGAAATTCCTTGACTCTGCTTGTTCATATTAGGACTGCTTGAGTTGATGCATAAGCTAAATGCTTTCCTTTTGTCACAGAACCTACATATTCTTGTTCTTACATATTCCACACATTAGATGGCACCAAAGACAATTTTCTAATCACCTAAGCAAGTCTCTAAACTTTGTTTTTTTACAAATCATTGGTGTAATTTGGAACTCACATTAGGCTGGGCAGTATTCTGTTTCTCTCTCTGTATATGCGTTTTTCATAATTGCATGTTATCTTTTAAGCCACTCTTCTGTTATTTTGGTAGATTGATAAAACTTCTCTGTGCACATGATAGTCTAATCCTAAGGTCCCAGTAATCCATCTTCAAAGAAGCACGACTTTTGTTCCTCCCATCTTTTGTATTGCTACACCAGTTAGTTGAATTCACTTACTGACTAACCACTTAAAACAACTGAATTAAAATTGAGTTCATGTTTTACACAAGTATCAAACTAGCAAAAGCTATAAGTCATTTCCCTGTAAATCAATCCTGACATAACTGTTAAAACAGGAAAAAAATGGAGTTTACAGGAAGTAGAAAAATGTCTTGTAAGAGGAGAGACTCTTCTCTTGGGAATATGGCAAACTAACATATTCAGACCAACCCACTTACGGTAAATTTGTATCAGTTTGAGTAAACCTATTTTAAATCTACTCAAAAGCATCAAAGACATTCAGTTTTTACCAGATCAAGCACTTAAGAAGGAAATATCCTTATTATTCACCTTGTATAAATAATGTATATGTTTGTAAAATGAATGTAATTAAAATTGCACTAAAGCCCAGACCATATTTAGCTACAGACTCAGCCCAACAGAGCAGGAGAAAATGTTATCTACTTGAGTTTATGCTGTTCTTTTTACGCAAAATGTCCAGCATAAAATATGAAGCAAAAAAAGAGGCACATGTAGAAGGAGAAAAATGGGATCCTTAATCAAAGGAAAAACACTCATTACAATAAAAACATGGATAACTCAGATATTATGGTTATCAGACAAGGAAATGAAACAATTGTAATAAATGTGCCTCACAAACTAGGGAAAAGCGGGATAGCAACCATAAGTTGGAAATTTTAGTGGGTAGTTGGAAACTACAAGAAAGAACTAAATGAAAATACTAGAACTGAAAAGTATGATATTCAAAGTGAAAATTTCATAGAACAGATTTAGTATCATACTGGATACAGATGAATAAAAATTGATAAAATTGTACACCAATGAATATAAATTATCCAATCTGGAGCACAGGAAAAATAATAACAATTATAAAAGCTTTAAAAATATTTCCTATCCAAGACTTTGGGTATTATGTACTACAATATCAAAGGAGATAACACATCTATAATTTCAATGTTAGAAGGAGACAAGAGAAAAATAGGGTAGAAGAATTATTGGAAGAGATAACATCTAAGACCAAAATTAATAAAGTACAATACTCACATCTAAGGGTCTCAGTAAGCACAAAGCATAATGAACACAATGTGAATCACACTTAGACATAAAAGAAAACACAAAACAAAAATAAATCTAAAAATTAGGAAAAGCACCCAGAAAAAAACCATAATGATGAGAGTTGGTTTTTCATTAAAAAATAGTAGTTTCACCAGAAAATAATGCCAAAAGACATTAAAACAACATCATTATACAGGTGAAATTAAATTTGAATTGTGAAACTTACCCTCTATCCAGAAAAAATACACTTCAAAAACTTTCTTACAAAAATATCACCAGTTACAAAGAGCTTCACTGGTGAATTCTAAATATTTTAGCAAAAAACAATGTCAAATTATGTAAAATATTTAAGAGAATGGATAAATATTGCATCCTTTCTTACTTGTACAAATAAAGTAATCCAGAACCAAAACCTGAAAAAGATCTTACAAATAATAACATGATAAACTAATATGCTTATATGTATACATGCAAAATTCCTTAACAAAGTATTAGTAAATATAACCCAGTGCTATATAAAAAAGATAATATAGGCAAGAGAGATATTTCCCAGAAATTCAGTGTTAATTACAAATTGAAATTTAACCAATTATTTAACCATATTAACAGATTCAAAAAGAAAACCCATATGGTTATCTCAATAGATGTGGCAAAAGAACATGAGAAATTCTATATACATCCAAAATAGAATGCTTCATTGAATTAAAGGAAATTTTCTCAGGCTGATAGAGGACACTTGCATTATTTAATGCCACATAAGAAATTACCAAATAATTTAGTAGGTTAAACAATATCTATTTGTTATCTTTGGGACAGAAGTATTAGCACAGCTTACTTGGATCCTCCACAAGGCTGCAGTCAAAGCATCAGCTATGGCTGGGACATCAACTAAATGCATGACAGGAAATGACAGTCAAAGTATGAGGACCTCTTTTTCCTTGCTGGATATTGGCTGGAGTCTACCCTTAGTTCCTAAAAGCCACCCTCAGTTCCTTGCCACATTGGACTCCAAAATTGTTAGCTTCTTCATCAAAGCCATCAGGAGAAAGAGAGTCTCCTAGAAATTCATGTTAAAATGGAAGTTACAAAGAAGTCACAGGTCCCTAGCAATTCTGAAATCCAAATCCAGGAATGTTACCAGGTTTCAAGCCTGGAAATACTTTTCCATGTCTCTCAGCACTACCCTCTGAGTTCTTGATCCTGCTGCACTCAGAGTCATCCTTCCTGTTGAGGTCACTCTGCAGAACCAGGATAAATCTCCCATTATCCAAAATTTGGTTCAGGTGATGAGACAGATGATTCCTCAACAGACCAAGGAGGAGTGAAAACATTTATTACTTTCATAGTGGGGCTTTCTGAGGAGAGCAGCATGGCTCCCAAACAGGCTACAAAATGTCTTGAAAGAGAAGAGAAGAGATATGGAAATTTTAAAGTAGTTAAGGAATAGAGCTATGGTGAGGATTTTCATGTCTATTAGATTTCTGTCAGTGCTTCAACAAATTACCATAAACTTGGTGCCTTAAAACAACATCCTTTTTTTTTTTTTATTTCTGTCCATATGCAAGGAGAGGGGATTGCAAAAATTTGTAAGCCTTGGGATTCAGGGATTATGGAGCCAATCTGGAGTCTGCCTGCCATAATTTCTATGAAAAACCTACAACTAACACCATACATAATGGCAAAATGTTAAATATTATCCCTCAAGTTCAGCAAAATGCAAAGATATCCACTCTTATTACTAATATCAAATATTGTAATAGAGGTTCTAGTCATTGCAATTCAGCAAGCAAAAGAAAGAAAAACATACAGATTGGAAAGGTAGAATAAAAGACAATGCTATGAAAAAAATGACCAGATTATCTCCATAGACAATGCAAATATGATAAAGATTAAAGATTAGCACTGATAGGTGAATTTAGCAAGGTCATAGAACTCACAATGAATATATAAAACAAACTGAGGTGCTATACAGTAGCAACAGAAAATTAAACAATAAAATTTAAGAGACATTTGTGTTAAAATTAAATTGATTACATGAAATACATAGCCAAAAGATATGCAAGCCCTCTCCACTGAAAATGACAAAATATAGTGTAGTGATTAAAATAATAACTGAATAAAGATAAATGCAAAGTCACTGGAATAGTAGGATCAATATTGTTAAGAAGTAAAGTTCTCCAAATTTCAAAGACATAAATAATCAAAACAATATTTGAAAAAAGAATAAAATCTTAGGGCTTCTACCACCTTACTTAAATATTTATATGAATATAGAGTATGAAAGAGATTGTTGAACTGCTGTGAAGAAATACAAATAGAGCAATATAACATATTAAAGTTCAGAGGTGGACCTAATGTTTTATTTTAAAATGATTCTCCACAAAGATTCTAAAGAAATGCAGTGGGAAAAAAATTCATTTTCACCAAATCATGCTATAACCACCAGATAGTAGTGGGGGAAGGGGCAGATCAACATCTCTAACTTGACCATAAGACAGTAAACAAAATAAAATTGTAGGTTATGAATCTCTTCTAAACATAATGTGAAAATGAACTGACTCTCCAAAAATAATGGCAAACAAATAAGAAACTAAAGAAAAGAAAAACAAGAAATACTGATTTGCAGTATTTGATGATTTCTGCATTGTAAATATCCCCACCATGGCAAATTTCAAGCTACCAACCTGATGTCTCTGAGTGCAGAGTTGGGTAGATATGCACAAAATTGACTCTTTTTAAATGCAATTTTATTCAGATATATTCACATACCATATAATCAATCCAAAGTATACAATCAATGGCTCAGAAAATCATCATATAGTTGTGCATTCATCACCACAATCAATTTTAGAACATTTTCATTATTACCAAAAAAGAAAAAAAGAAAACCCAAAATATCCCAAATCCCTTATCTTCCCCTATTATTATTTTTCAACTATTTTATTCACACACCATACAATAAATGATTTTTTTACAATTACATAGTTATGCATTTACTGCTACAATTAATATGAGAGCATCCTCATTTCTTCTGAAGAAAAAATTCTGTACCCCATCTATCTCATGTTATTGGTATCTGGTTTTGTATAGTGTCTTTGTTACCATTAATGCAAGAATGTTATAATGTTACTGTTAAGCATACACTTTAGCTTGCATTAATTTTATTTTTCCCATCTACCACCCTATTATTAGCACTTTGTAGTAGGGATGATTTTATTCTTGTTTTCTTATATTTATACAATTAACCAGTGTCATTGTCCACTCTGGGTTTCCCTAAGTAATACAGTCCCAGTTTTTGTCTTCTAGCTTTCCTTCTGGTGACATACACAACTCTAGCCTGCCTCTTTCATCCATACCCATATTCAGCTTTATTAATTATACTTACAGTATTGTGCTACATTCACACAGTATTGTGCTACATTCACACAGTATTGTGCTATCCATTTCCAAACCTTTCCAATTAACTTCATTGAATACACTGGACTCCTTAAGGCATATAGGAATTTTCTCGAGAAGACTCTAAATGTAGTTAACAAAATAGAAAAAATGATGCATTGAACTTAATGAGAATCAAAAAATAATTCTATCAAAAAGCACCATTTAAAGTACATAAAGAGGGTGGGGCAAGATGTCAGAGTGGTTAAGTGTGGGTTTTAGTTACTCCTCTGGGGAAGTTAGTAGATATCCAGGAAATGCATGGACCAGACACTGAAGAGGAATTTGAGTTTGGACATACTTCATAGAACATGCATGAACATGTGGAAGAGCCGAGGTCAGTGAAATCTGTAAGTTCTCACTGTCAGAGGACCCATACCCCTCTTTGCCAGGCACAATCCCAAGGGAGGAGGGCCCATTGGTGCTGGGAACCAGGAGGGAGAACTGCAGTTGCAGCACTGATTTACAAACTCAGATTGCTGAAGGAAAAAACAAAAACAAAAACAAAAAACAAAAACAAACAAACAAAAAAGCAACCATAGATAAACAGACCAGACACCAAAGAATCTGGGAGCAGTCAGCCCAGCACAGAAGAAACAGGGCTAACAAAAATAGCAAAAATAAATAAATAAATAAATAAATAAATAAAAATATAAATATAAACAGAGACTTTTGGAATTGGGGTAAACATAATACAGAGAAGGGCCAGGCTCAAAGAGATTCAGGCACATATGCAAAACCAGGGGGCTGGCCCTTCTCTGAAAAGCCTGTTTCCCTGGTTCCTTGATTGTTCTTTAATTTCCCTCAACTCCTTGTCTTTTTGCATCTCAATAGCCCATCAGAACTGCAAGGACTATAAATAGTCTATTCTGGGCCCTTCTTTTCTATCTCTTTTATCTTTTTTCTCTCTCTCTTTTTTTTTTTTTTTTTTAAATAACTCTTCTGAGAAACCCATTATAGAAAACCTCAAAGACTTGAAATTTGGGCCCAGGCAAGAGCAGAGCTAAGATAGCTATGAGAGACAAAGCAGTAAGTCTAGCGATGGAGAAAATTCACTAAAGAACATAACTTCCCAAGAAAGGGGGTGTATGGCCCAGCTCCAGTGGCAGGACTAATTTTGGGAACTCAGACCCAGAGGCTGGAATTCAGAAAACAGCTTCAGTCAGTCATGCACCTGATAGAGTCAGGGTCACCAGGAGAACTAAAGGCTCCATAACTCCTCACACTGGTGGGGAAGCAGTGGTTGGCAAGTGCCACCTGCTTGACAGCATAGGAAAAACAAAGAGTCTAAAGGACTCACAGGAGGGTCTCATTCTCAAGGAAACTCTATATCCTCCTCCTGAGACCTGGGCCTCTCTGGACTGGGCAAACCTGACTGGCATTGACCAAATCTGAGGAGACACACACACAGAAAGGCTACATAGAGTCAGGGCAAAAAACAGAAAACAAGAGGTGAAAATCTCCAATCAAGTAAGTATAACCTAAGTTAGAGGCTTAGAATAAGCTGAACTAAACACCAATGGTTAGAGAACAAAGCCAACCAACAAGAAAACCCTAGGTAAAAGAGTGAAAACAAGTTCTGAAATAAACTAATCAAGAAAGTCAAACGACAAGACACACTGGGAAACACAAAAATATGAACCAGCCAAAGGAACAAACTAATAATTCAACTGAGATACAGAAATTGAAGCAAATATTGATAAATCAATTCAATGAACTGAAGTAAGAACTAATTAAAGATGTTCAAACAAATGTCCTAAATGAATTCAAAAATCAAGTCAATGAACTGAGGGAATAGATAGAAAAAGAGATGAAGGATATAAGGAAGATACTGGATGACCATAAAGAAGTCATAAACTTGAAGAAACAAATGGCAGAACTTATGAGAATGAAAGGAATGCTGGAGGAGATGAAAAAGACAATACAGGGATGCAATGGTAGATTTGAACAGGCAGAAGAAAGGATCAGTGAATTGGAAGACCAGACATTTGTATTCATACACATGAAAGAACAGATGGTGAAAAGAATGTAAAAATATGAGCAAGGTCTTAGGGAGCTGAGTGACAACATGCAACTCACAAATATATGTGTTATGGGTGTTCCAGAGGGAGAAGAGAGGGGAAAAGAGGTAGAAAGAATAATAGAAGAAATAATCTCTAAAAATTTCCCAACTCTTGAAAAACAGAAAATTACAAATTCAAGAAGTACAGTGCACCCCAAACAATGCTCCCCAATAGACCTACTCTAAGACACTAACTGATCAGATTGTCCAATGTGAAAGAAAAAGAGACAATTCTGAAAGCAGCAAGAGGAAAGCAATCCATCACATATAAGGGAAGCTCAATAAGACAATGTACAGACTTCTCTGCAGAAACCATGGAGGCAAGAAGACAGTGGTATGATATATTGAAGATACTGAAAGAGAAGAACTGCCAAACAAGAATACTATATCTGGCAAAACTGTCCTTGAAAAATAAGGGAGAGATTAAAATATTTTCAGAAAAACAGGCACTAAGAGAGTTTGTGAATAAGAGACTGGCACTACAAGAAATACTAAATGGAGTGCTACAGTCTGATAGGAAAAGACAGGAGAAAGATGTTTTGGGAAGCGTGTAGAAATGAAGATTATCAGGAAGGGTAAAAGGAGAGAGAGGAAAAAATAAGCCATAACCTATAAAATTCAAAAAACAAAATGGTAAAATACTGCCCTTAGAGTAATAACACTAAATGTTAATGGATTAAACTCATAAAAAAAAAAAAAGACACAGAATGGCAAAATGGATTAAAAAACAGGGCCCATCCATATGCTGCCCACAAGAAACTCACGTTAGACACAAGGACGAAAACAGACTGAAAGTGAAAGGGTGGAAAAAGATATTTCATGCAAGCAGCAACAAGAAAAAGTGGGAGTAGCTATATTAATATCAGACCAATTAGACTTCAAAAGTAAAACAACTAAAAGAGACATAAAAGGACACTATATATTAATAAAAGGGTCAATTCATTAAGAAAACATAACAATCATAAATATTTATGCACCAAGCTAGAGTGCCCCAAAATTCATGAGGAAAACACTGAGAAAACTGAAAGGAGAAGTAGATACCTCTACAATAATATTTGGAAACTTCAATACACTGCTCTCATCAATGGATAGATCATCTACACAGAGAACCAATAAGGAAGCAGAGATGTTAAATTGTGTGATAAGTGAACTAGACTTGACAGACATTTATAGAACACTACACCCCACAACAGCAGGATACACATTTTTCTCAAGTGCTTATGGAACATTCTCTAGGATAGATCACATATTGGTCACAAAGCAAGTCTCAACAAATTTAAAAATATTGATATTATAAAAAAAATTTTTGGATCATAATGGAATGAAGTTGGAAATACGTAACAGACAGAAGAACAAGAGCAATTAGAAAATACCTCGAAGCACATGACAATGAAAACACAATGTATCCAAACATGGGATGCAGCAAATGTGGTGCTGAGAGGGAAATTTATTGCCCTAAATGCCTATATTAAAAGAGAAGACAGAGCAAAAATTGAGGAATTAACTTTCAACCTGGAGGAACTAGAAAAAGAACAGTGAACTAAACCCAAAGCAAACAGAAGGAAAAGAATAACAAAGATTAGGGCAGAAAGAAATGAAACTGAGAATAGGAAAACAATAGAGAGAATCAACAAAACCATAAGTTGGTTCTTTGAAAAAATCAACAAAATTGATGGATGCCTAGCTAGGCTAAAAAAAAAAAAAAAGAGAGAGAGAGAGAGAGAGAGAGAGAGAGAGAACTGGTGCAAATAAATGCAATCAGTAATGATAAGTATCTGGAGGCCATAAGGTCATACAACTTCGTAAAGGGGTATGTACTTGGAAGATCCGAGAAGAGACACATGAATGGACAATTGCACACCGGTGTTTATGGAGGCACCATTCATGATTTGCATTGGGTGAAGGTGGCCTAAGGGTACATAGACTGAGGAACAGAATGGAGAACTGTGGCATATGCATATAATGGAATATTGAGCAACTACAGGAAGCAGTGAAGCTGTGAGACACGCAATGAGGTGAATGGATCCTGTACATCGCATTTCAGTGAAGTACACCAGAAATAAAGGCAAACACTGTAATGCCTCACCAATGTGAATGAACTACAATGTATAAATTCAGAATTGAATCTTAGGGCACAGGCTAACAGGGAAATGATTATTCTAATGGTCCCTAGATTGTAAGCTCTCACATCAGTCAAATCTATTACTGAGTTGTAATGGCTATCTTCAAATTTGGAGATACTGATCCCTTCGTGTATAACCTGATTGATCTCTGGAACATTGGGTATCTGTGTGACACCTGAAACTTGAAGCTAGAGCTTGGCAGATGTGAATGTCAATATTAGTGTGTACAGCAACTGTTAAAAAAAAAAAAAAAGCAGAAAAGAGCCCAGACTTCAATTAGAGATATGAATGAAGCAGATCTGGTTAATGCTAGGGCAAATCATGCCAAAGGATAAAGGTTGAAACTGACTGTGTGTTAAAACTTCAACTTCTGTGTGAGACCAAGGGAAGACATGTTTATTTGTTGCAGTATCTTTATTTTCTAAACAGTATAATTTCTACAGTCAGTTTGTTCAAACACCACAATTACATGAAACTTTGAATAGGAAATGAGATATGGTAGGTTTGTATACATTAGAATATAACAACACATCCCAAAGTTATTTGGGTGGAGAATAAAAATATACATGCAAGGATCCCTGAGGAGCTGGGAGACAATGTAGAAGTGTTGAACTTCCTTACCTGGATTGTTGCTGCTATTCTCACAGACATTGAGGAATGAGGGGTTGGTATGCCAAACCCTCTATCTTGGGGCATGCCCTTATGAAGCTCATTACTGCAAAAGAGAGGATAAACCTGCTTATAATTGTGCTGAAGAGTCTCCCCCTGAGTGCCTCTTTGTTCCTCAGATGTGGCCCTCTCTCCCTAGCTAAGCCACCTCTGCAGGTGAACTCACTACCCTCCCCACTACATGGGATCTGACTCCAAGAGGTGGAAATCTCCCTGGCAATGCATATGACCCCTGGGAGGAGTCTGAAGCCAGAATTGTAGGATTGATAACACCTTCTTGACCAAAGGGGTTATGCAAGATGAAGAAATGTGAAGCTTCAGTGGCTGAGAGATTTCAAATGGAGTCAAGAGGTCACTCTGGTGGACATTTTCACACACTATACAGATAACCCTCCTTAGGTTTTAATGTACTGGAATAGCTAGAAGTTAATTCCTGAAACTATCAAACTCCAACCCATTAGTGTTGACTCTTGAAAATGATTGTATAACAGTGTAGCTTGGAAGGAGTGATAGTGTGAATGTGAAAACCATGTGGTTCACACTCCATATATCCAGTGTATGAATGGATGAGTAGAAAACTGGACACAAAAACTAAATGAAAAATATGGTAGGATGGGGGGATGATTTTGGTGTTCTTTTTTACTTTTATTTTTTATTCTTATTCTGCTTCTTTCTGGTGTAAGGAAAATGTTCAAAAATAGATTGGGGTGATAAATGTACAACTATATTATGGTAATTTCACCAGTTGAGTGTAGACCATGGATGATTGTATAGTATTTGAATATATCCCAATAAAACTTAATTTAGTTATAAAATATAAAGGAGGTCAGAGCAAGATGGTGGCATATGGAGGTGTGGAAGTTAGTTGGTCCTCTACAGCAACTATAAGTAGCCAGAAACAACTAGTAAATAATCTAGAACAACTGTTGGAAGCCATCCATGAATGGGCTCACATCATACACCAGTCTGGAATATTTGGAACAGCTCAGATAGCAGCACAGAATTCTAAGTAAAGCTCCACAAATCCAGAACTGATGTCCCTTCCCATTTGGACAGGGCAGGCCAAGCTGAAACACTGCTATATGGAAAAAAGAAACAGGTTACAGGGAAAGTAACTCAACCAAGTTCCAACTGGGGTTTTAATTAACACATTTGGACTACTGAAGAGAAGCTAAAAACACAGATAATTGTACATAGCAGGAAGGGAAGCAGGTTTCTTCCAGGAGGGAGGAGACAGGGCTGACAGGAAAAGAAAATACATCTATAAAAACAGAGACTTTTGGAGATGGCTGAGCTCAGAATACTGGAAGACAGCTGTGTCCCAAGAAAAGGGGCACAAAGAACTGGGTACCAACTCTGATAGACTGACAAAACTGAGGGGCTAGGGGCTGGCTCTGAAAAGTGGCTATTGCTCATTTTCTACTTTTTTTCTCTCATTCTAAGCAGCCCATTAAAGAAAGCCTCGGGCATTCTCAATTCATTGCTGACCCAGGCAAGAGTGGAGTTAACAGAGCCAGAAGACAAAGGAGGAATTCAAGTGGAGGATATAACTCCCTAGGGGGTGTATCTGCCCTAAGAAAAGGGGGGTGGGGCTGGCTCAAGTGGTGGTCCTTCCTTAGAGAATTCAGACCCCAGGGCCTGGGGGAAAACAAACAAGCCAGAAACAACTTAAGCTTGGCTTCTGACACTCTTGGCCCCTCTCCACATCAGGGTCTGCTATGAATTAAAAGGATGACACCTCTTTACTCCAGTAGGGAACTGTGGTCTAAGAAGTACCACCTGCAGGGTTGGATAGGAAAAGTACAGAGTCTAGAGGCCTAATGGGAAAGTCTGTCAATCTTCTAGGACACACCCTCAGGGAAACCTAATACTGAATACAGCCTCATCCTGAGACCTGAGTCCCTCTGGTCTGTAAAATGTGATTAGGGCAATCAGGGAAACCAGAGGTCTGGACAACAGAAAATGAAAAATCACAATAGGAAAAACAAAGATATGGCCCAGTCAAAGGAACAAACTTCAACTTCAACTGAGATATAGGAATTGAAACAGCTAATTATTAATTAAGCAAATCTCCTAAATCAATTAAAAATCAATCCAAAATCAATTCAATGATCTGAGTGAAGATATGGCAAAATAGATGAAGGATATAAAGAAGACATTGTGCTAACACAAGGAAGAAACTGAAAGTTTGAAGGAAAGCAACTGGCAGAACTTATGAGAATGGAAAGCATAACACAAGAGATGAAAGACACAAGGATGACATAGAGCAGCAGATTTTAAGAGGCAGAAGAAATGATTCATGAACTGGAGAACAGGACGCACAAAGGAACAGGTGGGAAAAAGAATGGAGATACATGAGTGACATCTCAGGGAACTGAGTGAAAACATGAAGCACATGAATGCATGTGTCATGGGTGTCCCAGAAGGGGAAGAGAAAGGAAAAGGGGCAGAAGCAATAATGGAGGAAATAGTCACAGAAAATTTACCATCTCTTATGAAGACATAAAATTACAGTTCCAAGAAGCACAGCAAACTCCAAACAGAAGAGATCTGAATAGACTTATGCCAAGACACTTGATCAGATTATCAAATGTCAAAGATAAAGAAAGAATTCTGGAAGCAGCAAGAGAAAAAATAATCCATCACGTGTAAGGGAAGATCAATAAGACTATGTACAGAATTCTTAGTAGAAACCATGGAGGCAAGAAGGCAGTGGCATGGTATATTTAAAGACAATAAATATATTTAAAGAGAATAAATATATATTGTAGCACAGAATCAAAAGAGAAAAAGAAAAACCACCAATCAAGAATTTTATATCCAGTGAAACTGTCCTTTAAAATGAGGGAGAGTTTAAAATATTCTCAGACAAACAGACAATGAGAGAGTTTGTGAACAAGATACCTGCTCTAGAGGAAATGCCAAAGGGAGCACTACAGACAGATAGGAAAAGACAGGAGAGAGGTGTTTGGAGCACAATTTTGGGAGATGTTAGCATAATGATGTAAGTGCACTGAACAAAGATGACTGTGAGTACAGTTGAAAGAGAAAGGTGAGGGGCATGTAGGACACCAAAAAGAATGAGCGAAGATTAAGACTGGGACTGTGTGGTTTAGCGAAACCTAGAGGGGTCAATGATTGTGATAAAATGTACGAATGTTTTTCATGAGGGAAAACAAATGAATGTCAACTTTCCAAGGTGATAAAATGGGATGGTATAGGCGAAAAATATAATCAATGCAAACTACAGTCCATAATTATCAGTAGCATTGCAATATGCTTTCTTTTATAGTAACAAAAGCAATGCACCAAAGCTAAATGCCTATAAGAGGTGGATATAAGGGAGAGGTATGGGATTCTCTGCATTAGTGTTGTCTGACTTTTTATGGTATTTTATTTTTACCTTTTCTTTCGTGGCTTTTTAGTTGCCATTTTTTTCTTTATACTTTGTCTTTTTAATTTTTGGCCTCTTCCTCTTTCCTTGTGGCTATATTTTATCTAATTTTTACTTTTCCTTTTATCCTTTCTATTCTTTTCTTCATTTCTTTCCCTGAGTAATGAATATATGTAAGTGTTAATTGTGGTGATGAATGCACAACTATATGATGATACTGCAAACAATTGTATACTGTGGATGATTGTATGACATTTGAATATATCCCTTTAAAATTTCAGAGAAAAAATAAACAGGTGCCTCCCCAACACCCAAAACACTTAATACAACAAAACACTTAACCCCTTGAGAAGCAAAATGAATGAAAATTTATTCACCTCTTTCATCACTCCCACAGTAATAGGAATTCCTATTGTAATCCTCATTGTAAACTCCCGACCCTACTATTCCCATCACCTAGCCATCTGATTGCAAACCGACTCATCTCGATCCAACAATGGGTGATCAACCTAATCTTAAAACAAATAATAATTTTTCACAGCCCCAAGGGACGGACCTGATCCCTAATACTAATTTCACTTACTATATTTACTGGGTCAACAAATCTCCTAGGACTTCTACCCCACTCATTTACCCCTACCACTCAACTCTCTATGAACCTGGGAATAGCCATCCCACTATGGGCTGGGGCAGTGATTATGGGCTTCCGCCACAAGACCAAAATGTTGTTAGCCCACTTCCTACCACGAGGCACCCCAATTCCCCTTATCCCCATGCTAGTGGTCTTCGAAACAATCAGTCTGTTTATTCAACCTATAGCCCTGGCTGTATAACTTACAGCAAACATTACTGCAGGACACCTTCTCATACATCTAATTGAAAGTGCCACACTAGCACTAATATCCATCAGCCCTACAACAGCTCTCATCACCTTCATCGTTCTAATCTTACTGACAGTTCTCAAATTTGCAGTAGCACTTATCCAGGCCTATGTATTTACACTCCTAGTTAGTCTCTACTTACACAACAACACCTAATGACCCACCAAACACATGCTTACCACATAGTTAACCCTAGTTCATGGCCCCTAACAGGGGCCCTGTCTGCCTTACTAATAACTTCGGGTCTAGTAATATGGTTTCACTTCAACTCTACAACTCTACTAATCACCAGCCTAACCACCAACTTCCTAACAATGTACCAATGATGATGAGATGTAGTATGAGAGAGCACATTCCAAGGACACCACACAACAGCTGTACAAAAAGGACTATAATATGGAATAATCCTATTTATCATATCAGAAGTCTTCTTTTTCCTAGGATTTTTCTGAGCCTTTTACCACTCTAGCCTAGCACCAACACCAGAGCTTGGTGGATGTTGACCCCCTACAGGAATTAACCCACTTAACCCACTCGAAGTACCCCTTCTAAACACTTCCATCCTCCTAGCCTCTGGAGTATCAATCACATGAGCTCACCACAGCCTAATAGAAGGAAATCGCAAGCACATGCTCCAAGCCCTATTCATCACAATCACCCTAGGAGTGTACTTCACCCTCCTGCAGGCCCCAGAATACTTCAAAGAGAGAAATTGGAGAATGAGATGTATGTACTCACTGTTGGTGGGGAAGTAGAATGGTGTAGCCTATCTGGTGGTTCCACAAGAGGCTATGTTTGTGGGTGTCACAAGGTCCTACAACCCCACTGTGGGGTAAATGATTGGAAGATCTGAGAGCAGGGACATGAATGGACATTTGCACACTGCCATTTATGGCAGTAGTATTCACAATTTGAAATAGACAGAGCTTGCCTATGACTGATGAACAGAATGGTGAACTGTGGTGTATACATACCATAGAATATTGAGTGGCTACAAGAAGGAATGAGGCTGTGAGATGCAACTAAGTGAATAGATCTTGAGTACACCCTTTTGAGGGAAGCAAGCCAGAAATGAGAGGACAAATATTATAATGCTTCACTAATATGGACTAATGATAATGTGTAAACACTGAAAACAATCTTAGGGCACAGCTTATCAGGGGACTACTCTTTGCAATGGTCCCTAGATTTTAAGCTCTTACAGCAGTCATATCTATTCCTGAGTTGTAATGGTTATCTGTAAGTCCTGAAATGCTGAGCTCCTTGTGTATAACCTGGTCAATCTCTGGAACTTTGAGTACCTGTGTGACACACCTGAGACTTGGAATTAGAGCTTGGAAGCTATGAATCTCAATATTATCCCATAAGGCAACTGTTGAAAAAGTTGAACAAGAATTAGACTTCAATAGAGGTATAAATGAAGAGAATATGATTAGAACTAAGGCAAATCAGGCCCAAGGGTAAAGGGCAATACACACTCACTTTTAAGACTACAACTTTTGTGAAAGAACAAGGGAGGAGATATTTATTTGCTGCAGGATCTACATTTTCTGTAGCATACTAGATAATTTAACCTGCATGTGCCAGTTTGAATGTATTATGTCCCCCCAAATGCCATTATCTTTGATGTAATCTTGTGTGGGCGGACCTATCAGTGTTAATTAGATTATAATTCTTTGCACCCCACCCAACTGTGACTCTGGATAATTTCCATGGAGGCATGTCCCCACTCATTTAGGGTGGGCCTTGATCAGTGGAGCCATATAAATGAGCTGACAAACAGAAGGAACTTGGTGCAGCTGAGAGTGACATTTGGAAGAGGAGTTACAGCCAAGAGGGACACTTTGAAGAAAGCAAAGGAGCTGCAGATGAGAGACATTCTGAAGACAGACATTGAAAGCAGACTCTTGCTCCTGAGAAGCTAAGAGAGGACAAAAACCCCAAGTGCAGCTAAGAGTGACATTTTTGAGGAACTCCAGCCTAGAGAGGAAAGTCCTGGGAGAAAGCCATTTTGAAACTAGAACACTGTATGATCAGTTTGTTTGAACACCATAGGTGATGGAGGTGTGAAAGGGAAGTAGGACTTGATGGATTTGTATAGGCTGGGGTGAAACCCTGATACATCCCAGAGTGATATGGGCAGACAATAAAAGTGTATTTGTGGGGTACCCTGAGGAACTGGGGAGAAATGCAGAAATGTTGGACTTACCCACCTGGGTTATTACTGATTTTACTGCAAACATTGAGGACTGCCAGTTTAGTGGGCTGAGCCTGTCCCTTGTGAGGCTAGTTGCTGCAAGGAAGAGGCTAAGCCTACTTATAATTGTGCCTAGGAGTCCCCCACCCACCCACCCAAGAGCTTCTGTGTTGCTCAGTTGTGTCTGGTGAGAACACTACCCTTCCACCTCCATGGGTCATGACACCCAGGGGTATATATCCCTCTGTCAATGCTGGAAATGAATCCTGGGATGAGTCTGGACCCAGAACTGTGGGACTGAGAGGACCTTCTTGACCAAAAGTGGGAAGAGAGATGAAACAAAAGAAGGTTCCAGTGGCTGAGGGATTTTAAATGAAGTTGAGAGGTCACCCAGGAGGGTATTCTTATATGGTATATAGATATTACTTTCTATTTTTTTGATGTGTTGGAATGGCTACAGGGAAATACCTGAAGCTGTTGAACTGAAATCCAGTGGTCTTGATTCTTAAGACAATTATATAACTTTGTAGCTTGCACAGTGTGACTGTGATTGTGAAAACCTTGTGTCTCACACTCCCTTTATCCAGTGTATGGACAGATGAGTGCAAACATGGGGACAAAAATTAGATGAAGAATGAGGTGGGATGGAGGGCATGGAAAGATCTAGGTGTACTTTTGACTTTTATTTTTATTTTGGAGTAAGGAATATGTTCAAAAATTGATCTGGGAGAGAAAAAGGAGATGGCAGTATAGAGAGGAGTGGAAGCTAGCTTGTCCCTTGGAACAACTAATAAACAAACAGGAACAACTAGTAAATAATCTGGAATAACTGTGGGGGTAAAAACGTGACTGTCCACTCATCATACACCAACCTGAATTGGGAGAAATCCCTGAGATCACAGCATAAAATCTGTAAGGAAAAACTGTGGATGCAAACCAAGAGTCCCCTCCCCCCATGGTCCAAACTGCAAAGTCTCATGGTGCTAGAGAGCAGCACTCTCCCAGCAAGCAAATACAGCTAGGCTGGGGTCCAACTGGGGTTTTAATTAGCAAATGTGGACTGCTCAATACAAGCTACAAAATCCCCAACAAGCAGATGGAGTTTTTTGATGATGACTGATTGGAGAGCCAGAGGGCGGCTGTAGACTGGCCCTGAAGAGGGATTTCTGTCCCTTATTTGGCTCAGTGGAGAAAGTCTCAGTCATTTTCAGTTCCCAGGGCTCTGACCCAGACAAGGGTGAAGATAGCACAGGCAGAGAGACTATTCAAATATAAATGGCTTCTCCCTAGGGGATGTATTTTCCCTAAGAGGAAAAAGGTGGTGCCAAGCTCTGCTACTCAACTTCCATTCAGAACCAGACACCAGAGCTTGGGGGAAAACAGCCACAGGTCATACCTCCTTACATCAGTCTAGAGCTACAGGCTGAGAGATGCCACCTTCTGGGCAGAGAACCAGAGTGACTTGAGGCCTCACAGGGTGCACCAATCATCTAAGACACACACTCAGGGAGATGTGATACTACTGCCTCCTTCTGAGACCTGAACCTATTCTGGTCTGGGAAAACCTGATTGGGGTAACCAAGGAAATCAATTGCCTAGACAACAGAAAACTACAACCTACACTAAGAAAAACAAAGTTATGGCCCAGTCAAAGGAACAAACTTACACTTCAACTGAGATACAGGAATTTAAATAACTAATAGTAAATCAATTCAGAAAGTTTATGGGAGATATGGCAAAGGAGATGAAGCATATAATGAAAACACTGGGCATACATAAAGTAAAAATTGAAAGTCTGAAAAAATAACTGGCAGAATCTATGGAAATGAAAGGCACCACAAGACATGAAAGACACAATGAAAACACACAACAGCAGATCTCAAGAGGCAGAAGAAAACATTCAGGAACTAGAGAACAATGCCCCTGAAAGCCTACACACAAAAGAACAGATAGAGAAAAGAATGGAAAAATATGATCAATGTCTCTGGGAACTCAAGGACAAAAAGAAATGTAGGAATGTACATGTCATTGGTATTCCAGAAGGAGAAGAGAAGGGAAAAGGAGCAGAAGCAGTAATAGAGGAAGTAATCAATGAAAATTTCCCATCTCTTATGAAAGACATAAAATTATGGATCAAGATGTGCAGTGTATCCCAAACAGAATAAATTTAAATAGGCATGTGCCAAGACACTTAATAATCAGATTATCAAATGTCAAAGATAAAAAGAGAATCCTGAAAGCAGAAAGAGAAAAGTGATCCATCACATACAAAGGAAACTTGATAAGAATATGTGCAGATTTCTCAATAGAAACCATGCAGGCAAGAAGGAAGTGGTGTGAGATATTTAAGATACTGAAAGAGAAAAACCACCAACCAAGAATACTATATCCATCAAAACTGTCCTTCAAATATGAGGGAGAGCTTAAAATAGTCTCTGACAAAAAGATAATGATAGCTTTTGTGAACAAGATACCTGCTATACAGGAAACACTAAAGGAAGCACTGCAGACAGAAAGGAAAAGATAGGAGTGAAAGGTTTGGAAAACAATATGGGACACCAGAATGAAAGACGAGAGAAAAAGTTTGGGACTCTAAAACTCAGTGAAACTTAGGGTGCTGAACAATTGTAATAAAAGGTACAAATATGTTTTTACATGAGGTAGAACAAATGAATATCAACATTGCAAGGTGTTTAAAATAGGGTGGGATTGGGGGGAAAATACAATCAATGCAAACTACAGACTATAATTAACAGAAACATTGTATTATGCTTCCTTTAATATAACAAAGACAATATGCCAAAGCTAAATGCATAACAGGGGAGGGCATAGGGGAAGGGTATGGGACTCTTGGCATTGGTGATGCTGTCTGACTCTTTATTCTACTTTAGTTTAATGCTATCTTTCCTTTTTTGGCTTTCTAGCTACCATGTTTATTTGTTTGTTTCTCTCTCTCTTTTTTTTTTTTTTTTCTTTTGTCTACCTTCTTTGACTCCTCCTCCTTCTTTGTGGAAAAAATGGAGATGTCCTTATATAGATAGTGGCAATGGTGCTGAATACGTAAATATGTGACTATACAGGGAACCAACAATTTTTTACTTAGGACAGAATGTATGATGTGTGAACAAAACCATCTTAAAAAAATTAGTTGATGAAGAAGGGCACTATATCAAATGAAATAAGACAGACACATAAGGACACTATTGCAGGGTCTCACTGCTATGAACTAATTGTAATATGTAAACTCATAGACATGAAATATGTTACCAGGATAGAGAATGAGGCTAAAGAATGGGGAATGGTTGCTTATAATGATCAGAATGTTCAACCAGAGTGAACTTAAACATTTGAAAATGGACAGAGGTAATGGTAGCATATTGTGAGAATAATTAACAGTGCTGAGAGGTGTGTGAAGGTGGTGGAAGGGGTAAGCTAGGAGTCACTTGTGTCACCAGAAGGATGGTTGGAGCTTGAAGGATGGGAATGTATAGTTCAGTGAATCTTCTGGTGGATAATGTCCATGATTAGCTGTACAATTATTAGAAATTCCTCTCATGGAGTAGAACAAATATATGACACTATAACTAGAAGATAATAATAGAGGGGCATATAGGAAAAATTATATATACCTATTGCAAACTATATACTATAGTTAGTAGTACTTTAACATTTTTCATCAACAGTAACAATTGTACTATACCATGGCTGTGAGTCAATGATGTAGGGGGGTGGCTGGGGGTATGGGAGGATTGGACTTTTCTTTTTTTTTGTTTTTATTTCTTTTCTGGAGTAATGCAAATGTTCCAGGGATTGGAGAAGGAAATTAACTGTGCTGATGGTTGCACAGCTGTATGATGGTACCATGGGCAATTAATTGTACACTTTGGATCTTTGGATAGTTGTATGGCATGTGAACAATCTCAATCAAAATAAAAAAAATTGATTCTGGTGATGAATGCACAATTGTTTGATGTGCTCTGAATAATCAATTTTACACTGTGGCTGACTGTAGGATGTATGAATTTATCTCAATAAAACTGTATTTCAAAAAAAGTAAATGAACAATAGGGGGAGGAGTATGGAATGTATGGGGGAGGAGGGGAAGGGATGCTTTGGATATTCTTTTTATTTTAATTTTTATTTTATTTTTGTTTTATTTTTTGGAGTAATGAAAATGTTCAAAGATTGTGGTTATGAGTGCTTAGCTATATGACAATACTGTTAACAATTGATTGTATACATTGAATGATTGTATGTTATATGAATATATCTCAATAAAATTGCATTAAAAAGTAAATAAAGGCAACACATGGACTGAGAGAAAAATTTACAACTTTTATCTCACAAAGGACTTATATTGAGAATATATATAAAATTCCTACAATCAATATTATTTTGTAAGTAGTCATGTGAAAGTAAGCATGAGCTCACAGTTTTGAGGCTAAGAGAAAGTCCAACTCCAGGTATCATTAAGGCATTGCTTTCTTCCTGAAGATTGGCATTCTAGTACTGGCTGCTGGCAATCTTTGGCCCTGGTGTCCCTGCCACATGGAAATGCACATTTTGGCCTCTCCTGTCCTCTCTGTACTATTCTAGGTTCCACTGAATTTCAGCTTAATGCTTCCCGTGGTTTTCTCTCTGAATTTTGTTTTGCTTACAAAGTACTCCAGTAAGAGATTAAGACTCAGCCAGATTGAGTTGGGCCACATCTTTACTGAAGTAACCTCATCAAATTTCCTACTTTTTTGATGAATTCCTAACCTCATCAAAAGTTCCTAATTTTTGGATTTGCACTCACAGGAATCTATTAAGTTTAATATGTTCCCTGGGGTTCATACAGCTCCCAACCACTGCAGAGTCTATTACTCTTCCATATAAACTTGTTGATGGGTTTTTCTCTTTCTGCAAAGAAAGCTGTTGGACTTTTATTTGGGATTGCATTTAATCTGTAAATCAGTTTGGGTAGAATTGAAATCTTAACAATATTTAGTCTTCTATTTCATGAACATGGGATATTCTTCCATTTATTTAGGTCTTCTTTGATTTCTTTTAATTAATGTTTTACAGTTTTCCATTTATCATCATTTGTATCCTTGGTTAACTTTGTTCCTAGGCATTTGATTTTTTAGTTGTTATTGTAAATGGAATTTTTTCTTCAATTCCTTTTCAGATTGATCATTAATAGTGTATGGAAACACTAATGAATTTTGCTTGTTGATCTTGTACCCCCCAAAATTGCTGAATTTATTTATTAAATCTAGTAGCTTTACTGTGAACTTTTCAGGATTTTCAATCAATGTCATCTGCCAATATGGATGGATATTTTTCCAACATGGATGCCTTTTATTTCTTTTTCTTCCTAATTTCTCTGGCTAGAAGTTCCATTATGATTTTGCATAACAGAAGTCACAGTGAGCATCCTTGTCTTGCTTCTGTCTTTGAGGGAGAGCTTTCAGTCTTTAGACATTGAACGTGATGTCAACTGTGGATTTTCCTATACACCTTTGTCATGTTGAGTAAATTTCTGTGTCTTCCTAATTTTCTAACGTTTTTATCAAGAAAGTATGCTGAATTTTATCAAATGTCTTTTTTGCATCAGTTGAGGTTATCATGTATTTTTTCTTTCATTCTATTAATATGTTTAATTATATTAGTTGATTTTCTTATGTTGAACTACCCTTGCATAAATGTAACAAATCCCACTTGATCATGGTACATAATTATTTAATATGTTGTTGCATTTGGTCTTCTAGTACTTTTTTGAGAATATTTGCATTTATATTCATAAGGAATATAGGTCTCCAATTTTCTTTTCTCTTTGTATCTTTATTTGATTTTGGTATTATGGTAATTTTGGCTTCATAGAAGGAAAAAAGGAATGTTCCTTCCTCTTCAACTTTTTGGAGAATTTGAAGGATTGGTGTTAACTATTCTTAGAATGTTTGATAAAACTCATCAATGAATGCATCTTGCCCTGGGCTTTTCTTACTAGACAGGTTTTTATTAATGATTCAAGTTTTTAAATTGTTATTAGTGTGTTGAAATCTTTCATTTCCTCTTGAGATCTTTCATTTCTTCTTGAGTCAGTATAGATAGTTTCTGTGTTTCTAGGAACTCATCTATTTCATCTAAGTTATATAATTTGTTACCACACAATTGTTCATATTATCCTCTTTGTGATGATTAAATTCATGAGTCACTTGGCTAGGTTATGGTGTCCACCTGCTTGATCAATCAAGCACTGACCTGATTGTTACTGTAAGGGTATTTGTGGATTTAAACCCATTAGTTGATTGCATCCATGGCTGAGTGTATCTACAATTGACAAAGAAGATTGCCTTCAGGAATGAGAGAAGTCTCATTCAGTAAGTTGAGGGACTCTAAGGGAGAAATGATGATTTCAGCAGTCAGAAAGAATATTAGATTGTGGCCACAAGGATAATCAGAGATAAACTCTTCATATCAAAACTTATTACCTTCCTTCCATCTGCAAGTTCCTTTTTGCCATGTTATGTAGCATATCAATCATGAATTAGGATATGTCCCTCTCTAGGGGGTGATGTTCTTCTCTAGCATGATCTCCCAATGAAATAAGAGTGACTGGTTTATATGATCTTCATTTGTTCAGACCCCTGAAAGGCATAAATTATTCACTCATGCTTCAGATAATATTATATCAAAGAGTAAAGCTGATTAATTCACTTAGGATTCACACTCTACTTTGTTCTGGTTGATTAATGGGTTTAAAATACTAAATTCAGAAAATATGTTACCAGGGCAGGAGTACTTGAAATAGATTCTGGCTACTCCAAGCACTCAAGACACTTATTCTTGACCAATTTGACAAGCCACCAGTACTTTATGTGCATTGTACCTATAACTCCTCACTTCTCATCCTTGTGACATAACTCTAAGTGTTTCTCTTTAATGCTTACTATAAAATCTTCCATAGCTTTGCGTATAGTGAGACATTTTATCACCTTCCTTTCTAACTGTGACCAAATTTCTACTTGGCTATTTGGTAAAGAACACGAGGATTGCAACTCATAAGACAAAATGACTTAGTTGGTAAATTCTCTTCTGTCTATAAAGAAAAGCCCATTTGATGCAAAATTTGGGGGGCTGTCCTGTTTCTAGAGACAATCAACCTGGTGATTGCTGATTTCCATATGATTTCTCTTGCCAGGTTTCACATGACATTTGATTCTTCAGATTTTACAGGCAAATTTTATATCCACCACCGAGAGGATTTTATCTTTAAAATCTTTGCCTTGAGAATCTTCTTGCCTGAATTTATTTGCAAAATAATAATTTTTAGTGTTGTTACAGAATTTTACTATGACTGCTGTTAGTATGACTGCATATTCATTGAAAATTATAGAAGACAGACTGTACCAAAGCCAAAGAGAGAGGACCAAGGTGAAGTGCATGGATCATCCACAAAATCATATTAAATATTGTTAGACAGGTCTTGATTGGGTAGATGGGAGGCATAGGCACGTAATTGATTCACAGTATTTGCCTTTCAAGTAGGTATAAAGTTTCTTACACTTAGGTTTTTTATCACAGACTTATGACTTTGAAGAGTTTCACTTTCTCTTGTCTAATCCATCATTCCCTAATGTCATAAATGAATATTCACCAAGGACAGGCCTATGAATATAAGATGTAATGAATGTATAGTGAAGCATCATCAGATGGACCACTTATGATACTGAATAAGAATCAACCAATCACTTATGACATTCAAGCCCATGCTTAAAAATACACCAATTTTACACACTAGCAGAAAGTCCATTCCAAAGTGAACAGAAAAATTGGTTCGTGGACTAGTCTTTAAGAGATTGTGAATGAGTCTTGTAGCTACATAAAAATTCACCATAATGTTAAATAAGCAGGTATTATATATAATTACATGTATAAGATATAATATAATATGCTATATATTATATAATATTTAATAATATAATTGCTATGTGTTGCATGATATATAAGGTATATTACATATTATAGTGCTGTATTAAATATACACACATATATATTATATCTTATGACAGGTAATAATTGCTGAAATTTTCATCAGAAAAAACAATCTTTAACACATCAGTTGTTATATCCAAGTCATCAACTTGGAAATAACATACTCAGTGGGTTTGAAAAATTTTTCAAATATGTTTTAATCAGAACATCCCCATTGTGGTAGTATTAATTAAAAACCTTTCATCACTGGGGGATAAAAAGGTCTACAAGTTACTAATAGTACTATAGAATATGCACATCTGTCCTTGAAGATATTACTTTTTGGAATTTAAAAGATTCTGCTGAAAGAAAATTCTAACAGTCTCAACATTGCAGAAAAATGATGATTTATATGCACCCCTGAAAATTATTATTTATGCATACAGAGATGGAAAACAAGTATTTCTTTTAGACAGTACACAATGCCAAAATACATACATATATTGAAACAACAGCTTAATACTAGTTAACACTGCAAAACAAGTTGTCCCTTTATTACACATTGGTCAGAAAATGAGACAAATATGCACTTATAGAACAAAAGTGCTGTTACATGCCTCTCAAATACAATTAAAAGCAACATAAGAATGAGTATGTTTATATAAAGAAGTGGCATATGTATCAAGAGCAGATTCTTGAGATGGCCAAATAGAGCATTCAGAGGCTCAGAGAACATGGGAATTAAATTGTGTGTGTGTGTGTATGTGTGTGTGTGTGTGTGTGTGTGTGTGGTGAGGAATTAAGATTATGTTCATATGAAGGTATTCTTAGTTTATGAAATTTAGGGATTGCGAAATAAAGAATTGATACAAAGACATGCCTAAAAAAAATAAGAGAAGTACAAAACAAATATTGATAATAGTGTAAAAAGAAATGGATAGAAAAAAATATAAATTTAAATACTAAAATAGATTCATAGAGAATATTGATATTCAATCACAATAATACATAAATAAATAAAAAAAACAACCAAACTGTGTGCAAATGAGTTTTTCTAGAAAAGAATTTGACAAAGAATATAGCTGTTTTCCAAATGCTTATTATGCTTATGAAATTCAAACTCCAAACCTTACTGATGCATCTTAAAAATATATTAAATCTGCATCTCCCCCTTTTTTTGATAAAAATGTGCATCTATTACATAAAAAGCCTATCAATGCTGTTACAGAGGATAAAGAAAATTTTCATTACATTTACATTCTTGATTTTTCTATTTTTCCCACAAATTCCTGGAATCCTATTTAAGAAATGAAGTAGATCTAATCAAAATACACCTCAGTATTGATGTAAATAATAATGGGGTTTTTACTAATTATTAAGGAATAAAATACCATTTAGTCCAAAACATCATTTTCAGTCATGTGACTATTTTATGAGCTTACTCCAATGGCAAGGGACAATGGTACCAGAAAGCATGGAGTTTGAAGAGATATGAAGAGATTTACCATAACTTTCATTTTTATTTTGAGCATTGATTATGTCCTAGGAGGATATTGGTATCTTGAGTGAGAAGATCAAAATGCAGAAGGTTTGCGGGATTGTTGATAAAAGGAAAAAGGCATGCACTATTTTGCAGTTTCAAGAGTTTGTGTTGAAATCCTTTACCCTCCAAGAGCTCATCTTATTTCTGTTGTCATGCAATTGTTTGGTGAAATGAGGTTTTGAAATAACTAATTGCTGCAACAATCTTATAGGTAACTATTTTTAGTTTTCAAATACATTTTCTTTAGGGAGACCTTACGTCAAAGATGTTATTTGTTATTATGTAGACATTGTAAAAATGCCCCTTTAGAAGGAAAATGAAGAGGCAACATTTTATATACAGTAGTACACATCCAAAATGGATAGATGTATCTGTTTGGAGTATAGTCATGAAAGAGATAAAATATTCAAAGTACTTTAGGACCATATTTTCTAAGAATAACATAGAAATAGGTACAAAGTAAACTGGTTAAGACTGGAGGGAGTTTTCTGTTCTATGATGTACGCAGTCAGGAACTTAGAAGTAAGAGATCTAAATCCATATAAACCTTCCTTTTAGGAACATGGTTTGAGTAATTCTACATGGGGACATAGTAGGTTAACTAAATATTACTTCCAATGTTTACTAATGCTTTAATATGTAACTGTTTAAGCAAGAGTTTGAAATAGGGCATAGTAATATTCATTTATCCTTTCAGTCACTTTATCATTCACTCAATAAATTTTCACCAACTCACCAGGTGGTGTGTTATAGAAACAGAAAAGAATGCTAACAAATGCAAGTGTGAAGATTAAGTAATTGCTTGGACAACTAATCTTATACTTTCTGGTATATTTAAACCAAACTTCTTAGAAGTTTGAATGCTGTACATAGCTTTTAATGGAAGATGAGAGGCACATTACTATTTATTTATAAGATAAGATTTTTCTTTAGATACAGCACACTGAAGGTAGATTAATGTGCTTAATATATACCAAGTGCAGTACATTTTAGGCAAAATCTAAAAGGACATCATCAAGCAGAAGTCTTTATCTATTAAAGGGGTAATACAGAAATTTGAAATGTGTTTTTGATAACTGTGTGACAATCAGGTAAATCAATAGCAATTAAGCTCATCGCACTATTTTCTAAGTAATAGTTTTCTTAGTGCTGCTGTAACATCCTTGTTCCTAAGACTGTATATCATGGGATTAAACATTGGAGTCACAATAGTGTAGAAAAGAGAGAGCAGTTTGTCAATTCCTACAGAGTGATTGGACTTGGGCCTTAAATAGGTGATGGTAGCAGATCCAAAGAATAACACAACAACCAGCAGGTGGGAAGAACATGTGGAGAAGGCTTTGGCCCGTCCTTGGGCTGTTGGCAACCTCAGAATGGTGGAAATGATTCTGCTGTAGGAGGCAAGTATTAACATAAAAGGGACTGCACCAAACAACATAGCTACCACATAGACAGATATCTCATGCACAGAAGTGTCCCCACAGGCCAGCCTGAGAATGGGGGGGATGTCACAGAAGAAGTGGTTAATTTGGTTACAATCACAGAAATGCAGAGAGAAAATTTGACATGTTTGCCCTATCTGCACAGGGATCCCACTGACCCAGGAACCAATTGCCAGCTGGATACACATCTTTTGGTTCATGACTAGAGGATAGTGCAGAGGGTTACAGATGGCCACGTAGCGGTCATAGGCCATCACAGCCAGGAGGAAACATTCAGTGGCTGCCAGCATAAGAAAGAAGCACATTTGGGTACCACAGTTCAGCACAGAAATACTTCTATTCTGAGTCCAGAGGTTCACCAGAATCCTGGGGAGAGTGACAGACACATAACAGATCTCCAAAGAGGAAAAATTTGACAGGAAAAAATACATGGGTTTCTGCAGAGCAGGGTCAAACCTTGTTATTATGATTATGAGGCTATTTCCAATTAAAACAATCATGTAAATGATGGTAAACAGGACAAATAAAAACCCCTGGAGATTTGGAAGATCAGAAAATCCCAGGAGTACAAATTGCATCACTGTGGAACCATTGCCTTCTTTTTTCTCTTCCTGTTTCATCTGTAAGAATGATTTAAACAGAAGTACAAGTAACTTTACTTTTCTTGACTTTTGTCTTCTCATATATAATCTCTACATTGTATGCCCTCCAATTTTTCCAGCACTCTAAAAATTTTTTTAAACTGCTAGTAGCTCTGCATATCTATCAGAAAAATGTCCCTTTAAAAAATCTAAGATTTATTATATTTTCTAATTTTTGGTGATGATATATGTGATTTTAAATTTTGCTGCCTATCTTTCATTAAGTTACTTTATTTATCAAATAAAAAAAAAACATTTCCAAACAAAACAAAGCAAAACAATGGAAAAAACAAATATCCTGAAATAACAACATTCCTTTCACTATACTCCCACCATACCAAAAAAAAAAAAAAAGAAAAAAATTAACCTAGAGATAGACAGTAGCTAGTGAAGTGGGATTGATAATCTAATAAGAACAGACAAGATATTGAGGCTGATCTTAATAATATGGGAATTCTCAGGTGTGACTATGATTCATTAACTTTCTGCCTATCTGAATACTTGAAATCTCAAAAATCTGAATTTATGTTCAATTGTAGCAATTATTCCATACTTTAGTTGGCATTCTTTTGTCCTCTCAACTATGTTTTGTGATATTATTAAATAAAATTAATTTTATTGCACAAGTAAATAGTTTGTAAGCTATCTAAAATAGCTCCAAAGTCTTTAGCATTATGCATATCTAGCCTATTTTATTATAAAAATAAATTATGTGCTCACCACCAAATCTTATGGTATACCATTTAATCTCCTTAACTGGATTTGTATTTGCATGGATCATGTGTGAAGTCAGAAGTCATATATTTTATTCAGATTTTGTAGTGGGAGGAAAACGAAATCTAAGGTTGTCCTCCTGTCCAAGAAAGCACAAAAGGTAAGAATTAGGTTCACTTAGCATCTATGCTCAAGCAAGCAAATTTAATCATAACATGCAAATCTTCATTCTGAATTACACACGTATTCTATAAAAGGTGCATCCACTATATCTTATCTACAAGAGATCCCTAAATCTTCCACATCCTCATTAGTTGCTGTTTTTCTGCTGACTTCATCTGTGCTATTGGCTTTTCCTTACACACACATGAATTTCTGCACAACATGAGTGTGTTGAGGGTATGATCATCAATCCTTATTACGCTCTATTCTTATTTCTCCATCTAGAGTATAAGCTTTTCTAACAATATTTTATATAACTTTATACAGAATGAAATGTTACATTTGGTACATGAAATTTGATTTACAACTTCTTGGAAAAATTGCAATGAAGTCAAATTGGATGATTTTCTGGAACAATTCCCAAGGGGTTAGGAGTGAACCTAATCCAAATCTCAGCCACCCTCCCTTATTGATTAAAACATGTATTAATTGTGTGTATGTGTGTTGTGTATGTAAAGGAATTACACTCTTTTCATTCACCTTTGCAGAAGAAGCATATTACCTCATTGTTTTCAGGATATGTTATTACTTTTATATGTGCTAACTAACTTAAAAGGCATAGAAACTGCACAGAGAGACACACAACCCTGCGTTAAGGATATTAACTGTGGTTGATGTCTAAGAGCTAAGTTTCAAAAACAGTAGACACATATTGGCAAGAGCAATAGTCAACAATGAATTAGGGAATCCTGAGGATTTTCAGTGACTGAGAAAATGAAAGCCAATAATAATTTCCTTTATTATCAACAATATTTCAGATTAACTACTAAAGTACCACAGATATTTAAACTTTCTGAAATCATTATTTTTTACACTCTTCCAATGAAAATTTGATCACAGGGAATGTTAAAAATGCTGTAACTGAGCCTCAGATATGGTCAGAAAATAGCAAATAGATGACATTCCTAGGTTATGATTTCAAGTTCTAAGACTGTGCAAGCCATGCTTTTTGTTTCCTCAGTGCACCATCCTACAACATTGTAACCATTTTTTTCACAATTTAATTCAATCTAGATCCTAATATATGGGAGATAAAAAATTTTTGTTGCATGAATCTCCACATCTTGCTAGACTAGCTTGTACAGCACATGCCTCCTTTGATGAAGTAACCAATGCTGTCAGAATTTTTGTCCTCTTTATTGTGTCTGCTCTTTTCATATGTTCTTCTTTCACTCTTAGATACCCTCTCCACATTTTTCCCCACCATCCAAGGAGGATAATGTGTTTGAACATTAAACTGAAAATAAGTGCTAAAAAAGTTAACAAATCAAATCTCAGCACAGAATTTACAATCAAGAATGTACTTTAGCCTTTTATTATTGCCTCAATTTTTAATCTATGAAAGGAAGCAACCATTTTGGGAATATTTACAAAGTAAGAAATATTTTAATTATTATAATCCTAACCAAATTGTGTTTACCATCTAAACACCATTTCACCAATAAATAAATAAGCAAGTAAGTGAGTAAATAAGTAAATAAACATATCTTTTTCAATCTTGCAACTTAACAGCTACATTGCTGAGCCCTGGAAATCTTTAGAAGTTACTATAAATACAACTCATAAAAAATAAGTACTAGATGATTCAGCTACATTTTGGCACCTTTATTCATTCAAGTACTTCATATTTATTTTTCTGGTCTCCACAGTGAAATCATGATTTTCTCTGATGTAGGTATTATGTTGTCAGGTACTGAAATATCACTACAATGTATGTATTGCATATGTTCAGAGGAAGTTTATAAAATCATTTTAAAGGTAGGAAATAAAAATCAGAAATTGACAAATTCAACTGAGAAGTTTTGTTTGTTTGTTTTCCTATCACTAGGAGAATTCTTTAGGGACAAAAATGAAAACATGTCACTATTTCCTAGTATTGTCACCTTTGTTTACATAGAACTTACCGCTTAACCCACAAGGACTTTCTTTTATACTAGTAATATATACCCACATTTCAATAATGCCCATTCCTATCATGCTTATTAATTACATTTAATTTGATTTTCATGAGAAACAATCTTCAGATTTAATACATTTGAAACACTTAAATCCATGCTTACTATGTATAATAACTCAGTAAATATTAGCACTTAAGATGATGATGTCAATAATAATAATGATTATCTTTAACCTACTGACTCTTTATATTAAAAAGTGTTTCAATTTGTTGTGATTTGATTTTACAGTCATGAAACACAATAGGACAAAGGACATCTGAAATAGTATTTGAAATTTTAAGAAAAAAATGAAGGATTTTTTTTTTATTTTCTGGAATTGAATATTCTTTGCTGATGCTAAAAATTACAGTTACATGTAAAAATAGATTTTGTACTGGAGAGAAATAGTTCAGGCTTACTTGTGTGGATATAGGTAAATGTCATGCTTACCTTCATTGATTGATATAAAAGGCAGAGATAGAATGAAGAAATACAGTTTAGAGTTATATAATTTATATGTTGAAAAAGTGATTAACCTGCTTTTAAAATATACACTACTGCAAGAACAAACAGCTCTCTTTAAGTAGGAAAGATTCTCTTCCCTGGGGATCAGCTCCTTTCCCATGTTGCTCTCTAATTGAACTTTGAACTAAACTAATCTGCCTGTCACTCAAGGAGTTTGATACAACCAAAAACAGATCTGGCCATACCATTCCTAATGTATTTTCTCAGTCTCTATTTCTGTAACCCTTGCCACTAAATTCAACTGTGTTTAATTTGTCTCTTGGGAATAGAGATTTAGTTACATATTGTGAAATGTTTATGTTATATGTTGTTCCAATATATCTTATAAGGGCTGTCAGAATTAGGACCACTTTTCAGCAGAGTATGTTTAGTGGCAGACTGATTAGCCATGTATTCAGAATTCCTACCTTTTAATATTTGTCCAGTTGACTTTCTCTGTGTCAAATATTTAGAAGAATAAACAATCATTGCATTTTAATTGCAGATAGTCCTAGTTTTTAAATAATTTGGGAAATGAAATATTCCCATTTTAAACCATAAGCATATGGTTGTATAATCTGAGGGTGATGGACTCACAAAACTTTTAGTCAAGTATTCAAGGATAAACAATTAAGAAAATTAAAGTAAATTTCAACTTTTCAGATACAATAGTAGTAAGGATACATTTATTTCATTAATTGATCCATTTAATATGGATGCTAAACAGTTCTATTTGCAAACAATTAGGGAAGCTATAGGTTACTATAAATGCCTTTTATGAAAGCAGAAAACAATTAGCATGTTAGGCAAGTTAAGCCCACTTCCAAGCTAACATAATCCTTATGTTTCCCTTGCTTATGGTCTTAGAGCTTCTCTATTGATAATAAAATGCAAGTATGGAAACCTGTGATAAGATTTTATATGAAGGATATACTTTCTCCCTCAATTTGTACATAATTGATCAAAGCTGGATCAGTTGGAAATTCTTCCCAAAGAATTTTAATCTTAAAAATAATGTGTTACTGACAGTGGATTGTGGGAAAATGACAGGGTAGGAAGTTCCGCAAATGGTCCACTCTACCAGAACAACTGTTTTACTGGCAGGAACTGCCTGAATCAGCTATTTTGAAACTCAGGAGTCTAGTAGAACACTGTGAAACATCCTGGGAAGACCTGGAGGAAGAGGCTGATAAATGGTGGTAAATACAGGTGAATTTCACCTTCTGTGCAGTCACTACCACCCCCATTCCATAACCTCTTGGCAGACATCAGTGTGGTCCAGAGTTCCAGCTCCTAGTATAGCTTGTTGATGTCAGGGTGGGATATAAAAACCTAGTTTCCCAAGTCCTGGGGGTATGTGTTCATATTGCTGATCACCACTTTTGATCAGCTACATCAGATCATTGGGGCCCAGCTCTGAGGGTGGCCATTGTTCCAAATCCCCTCATGCAAAAGCAGCAAGGGGGTATTAAAGACAATACCCTTCCTCAGAATTACAGAAAACAGTAAAGGATTGCATTAACTACACAGTGCTGAATCAAGAAAACACAGCTTTAAAAGACAAAGGAGATGCTCCTGGCACATATGCTGTCCTCTCCCCCATACCCTCCCCAGTGCAGTATAATGTCAGCTTGTGCTCCCATTGTTGTTCTCTGGTATCACCACTTCCTCTTGGTCTCACTGCCCACCCCTGAGTTTGCCACTCAGGCAAAAGCAGTTCCAGAGAGCTAACAGGCAAAAGCCCAGGGCAAGACACAGTCTCAGAAAAGAAAGGGAGGGCTGCATTTTGCATTTACCTAGGGCTGGTCTTCATGATAGAAGGGCTGGACTCTGAAGTAGGACACAGGCCAACACAAATTTATTTATTTTTATTGGAAAAGGCATTTATTGTATTGATTTGTTTGATTTTGTTAGCACCTGGCACTCAAGAAAAATAGGTGCTGGATACATATGCACGAAACAGATGAGTCAGGGACTTAATCCTAGAGTTAATAGTTTAAAATATTAAAATGTACAGAATGCAACAAAATATTGAAGACAGAAAAGAAACAAGAAGTTATGGCCCATCTAATTGAAAAGGAAAAAAATCCAGAAAACATCAATGATGATCAGACTGTGTCTAAGTTCTGAAATAAAGAATGCTTCCAGCAGAAGATACAATAATGATTCCATTGAACTGGAAGTTAATATTTTCACCTAATCACTTTGCATTCCTCATGCATCTTAATTGACAGGCAAATAAAGGAATAACTGCTAGCTGGGGTGACTGATCCTTATTATCACCTGGAAATAAGACTGGAACTAGACAATGGAGGTAAAACATAGTTTGCCTGGAATGCAAGAGATCCCCTAGGGTGTTCTTAGTTCTACCCTGTGCTTGATTAAATTTAATGAAAAACTGCAACAACCCAATCCAAGCAAGACTACCAATGTTCCAGAAACTTCAGGATGAAGGGGTGCAGGTTTGGATATGTTATGTCCCCCAAAACACCATGTTCTTGGTTACAATATTCTGGGACCAGTTGTATTAGTGTTAATTAGATTGCAACCTTTGGATTAGGTTGTTTCCATAGAGATGTGACCCACCCAACTGTAGGTGATAACTTTGATTAGATAATTTACATGGAGGTGTGACCCCACCCATTTAGCATGGACCTTGATTAGCTTACTACAGCACTATATAAGAGCTCAGACAGAAGGAGCTTGCTTCTGCAGCTTACAGAGACATTTTGGAGAATGTAACCTAGGAGCAAGCAGATGCCTAGAGAGAAATGTCCTGGGAGAAAGCCATTTTGAAACTAGAACTCCAGAGCAGATGCCAGCCACATGCCTTCCCAGCTAGACAGAGATTTTCTGGACACCACTGGCCTTCCTTCAGTGAAGGTATCCTGTTGATGCCTTACCTTGGACACTTTATGGCCTTAAGACTGTAACTCTAACCAAATAAACTCCCTTTATAAAAGCCAATCCATTTCTAGTATTTTGCATTCTGGCAGCATTAGCAAACTGGAGCAGAAGCTTTGGGTCATCCCACAAGGCAAAGAACCATGGTCAGCTGAGATGATTGCTGAGGGTAAACAGAATATGGAAGGATACTGGAAGAAGGTAACTATAAATATGAGCTATGACCATGTGACCATTTACTGAAATGAGGAGTGTAATGTTTATGAATATCATTTCCTTGTTTTGTTATGAGTATGTTTGTCTATATACATAAAGTGTATATTTTTATTTTCTTCCCTATTTTATCCTCTTATCATATGACATAAGTTGCATTAACTTCATGTCAAAGAAATTAAGATATAGGATGTTTAAGAGTGAATATTGCCCAAGGATTTGAACCTTATTTTGGGGAAAGTTAGTGCATTTCTAGTTGCACTTACCATCCAAGGACCATTGAATATTGTTTGGTGAAAATATGACTGGTATTGTTTTTACTTAGAGACATAAGGAGATGTATATGGGTTCCAAGTTGGCAAGGTTGGACTGTGATGGTTAAGTTCATGTGTCAACTTGGTCAACTTATTGTGCCCAGTTGTTGAGTCAAGCAAACACTGGCTTGATTGTTGCTGTGAGGAGATTTTGTGGATTTAAATCATCAGTAAGTTGATTGCATCTATGGCTGATTATATCTATAATCAACTAAGGAGATTATCTTTTACAATGAAAGAAGTCTTATCCAGTAAGTAGAAGGCCTTCCTTAAAAGTAGAAGTGATGATTTCAGCAGTCAGAAGGAAGAACTTCTACCTCTAGATCAGCCAGCCAGATTCTCCTGTGAAAATCATTGAAAACCTTCAGCAGAGTTCTTAGCTTGCAGTCTGCTCCACTGGCTTTTTACTTGCCTACTCACAGTCATATGAGCCAATTCCTATTTAAAAAACTCATAGCAGAAAACCAGGAACTGCGTGGACTGGACACCGCAGAGCAATCTGATTTTGGGCCTAATTCATATAACACTCATAAAAACATGGAACTGCTGAGATCAGTAAAATCTGTAAGTTTTTGTGGCCAGGGGACCCATGCCCCTCCCTGCCAGGCTCAGTCCCATGGGAGGAGGGGCCATCAGCACTGGGAAGGAGAAGGGAGAACTGCAGTGGCAGCTCTTATCGGAAACTCATTCTACTGATCCAAACTCCAACCATAAGATAGACTGAGACCAGACAGCAGAGAATCTGAGAGCAGCCAGCCCAGCAGAGAGGAGAAAGGCATAGCAAAAAACAGCAAGAAAAACTCAAAAATAAAAGCAGAGGCTTTTTGGAGTTCAGTGAACATAGAAAGGGGAAGGGCAGAGATCAGGTCCTGAGGCTCATTTGCAAATCCCGAAGAAAAACTGATCTCTCTGCCCCCTGGACCTTTCCTTAATAGTCCTAATTGCTTTGTCTCTTAGCATTTCAATAACCCATTAGATCTGCCAGAAGGCCCTTTTTTATCTTTTTTTTTTTTTCTGAAACAATTACTCTAAGAAGCCCAATACGGAAAGCCTCAGAGACTTGCAATTTGGGCAGGTCAAGACAAGAGCAGAACTAAGAGAGCTCTGAGACAAAAGGCAATAATCCAGTGGTTGAGAAAATTCACTGAACACCACAACTTCCCAAGAAAAGGGGGGCATCTGCTCACAGCCATCCTCCTGGTGGACAGGAAACACTCCTGCCCATCACCGGCCCCATAGCCCAGAGCTGCCCCAGGTAACCGAGAGTGATGTAAGTGCTTCCAATAACACACATACTCCACAAAATTGAGTGTGGACATTAGCCTTCCGTGCACCCTCATCTGGTTGTCCCAGAGTTGGGAAGGTGGAGCACATGAATTAACAAGCCCCATTCAGACATCATTTCAGCAGACTGGGAGCCTCCCTACACAGACTGGCAGCCCAGAACCACCCTGGGGGGACAGCACTCACCTGTGACATAGCACAGTCATCCCTCAACAGAGGAACAGAGTGTGCAACGCTTGGAAGAGGGACCCACCCACAATCTCAGGGGCCATACACCAATACCAAGGACTTTTCAGTCAGTTGCAGAGACAAACTGTGGCATGATGGAACTGAAGGATTAGACTATTGCAGCAGATTTAAAACTCCAGGAACACCAGGGAGATTTGATTGTTAGAGCTGTCCCCCTCCCTGAGTGCCCAGAAACACACCCCTTATACAGAGCAGGCAACACCAACTACACATGCAAGCTTGGTACACCAATTGGACCCCACAAGACCTACTCCCCCACTCAACACAGAGGCAAAGCAGGGGAGAACTGACTTGAGGGGAACAGGTGGCTCATGGATGCCACCTGCTGGTTAGTCAGAGAAAGTATACTCGACAAAGCTGTAGATCTGATAAATTAGAGATAAGGATTCCAATTGGTCTACAAATCCTAAAAGAATACTATCAAGTTAAGCAAATGCCAAGAGGCCAAAAACAACAGAAAATTTTAAAGCATATGAAAAAAACAGACGATATGGATAACCCAAGCCAAAGCACCCAAATCAAAAGATCAGAAGAGATAAAGTACCTAGATCAACTAATCAAAGAACTAAAGATGAACGATGAGACCATGGCATGGGATATAAAGGACATCAAGAAGTGCATGGAACAGGATATAAAGGACACCAAGAAGACCCTAGAAGAGCATAAAGGAAATATTGAAAGACTAAATAAAAAAATAGAGGATTTTATGGAAAGTAAAGAAACTGTTGACCAAATTAAAAAGATTTTGGATACTCATAGAACAAGACTAGAGGAAGTTGAACAATGAATCAGTGACCTGGAAGATGACAGAATGGAAAATGAAAGCACAAAAGAAAGAATGGGGGAAAAAATTGAAAAAATCAAAATGGACTTCAGGGATATGATAGATATTATAAAACGTCCAAATATAAGCCTTTTGGTGTTCCAGAAGGAGAAGAGAAAAGGGAAAAGGTGTAGGAAGAGTATTCTAAGAAATTGTTGGAGAAACCTTCCCAAATCTTCTAAACACCATAAATACACAAATCATAAATGCCTAGCGAACTCCAAAGAGAATAAATCCAAATAAACCCACTCCGAGACATATTATGATCACACTGTCAAATAAAGAAGAGAAGGAGCAAGTTCTGAAAGCAGCAAGAGAAAAGCAATTCACCACATACAAAGGAAACAGCATAAGATTAAGTAGTGACTACTCAGCAGCCACCATGGAGGTGAGAAGGCAGTGGCACAACATATTTAAAATTCTGAGTGAGAAGAATTTCCAACCAAGAATACTTTATCCAGCAAAGCTCTCCTTCAAATATGACAGAGAGCTTAAATTTTTCACAGACAAACAAATGATGAGAGAATTTGCTAACAAGAGACCTGCCGTACTGGAGATACTAAAAGGAGCCCTACAGACAGAGAAACAAAGAAAGTAGAGAGAGACATGGAGAAAGGTTCAGTACTAAAGAGATTTCGTGTGGGTACATTAAAGGATATTAATAGAGAGATGGAAAAATATATATGACAAACATAAACCAAAGGATAAGATGGCTGATTCAAGAAATGCCTTCACAGTTAAAAGTTGAATGTAAATGGATTAAACTCACCAATTAAAAGGTATAGATTCACAGAATGGATCAAAAAAAATGAACAACCAATATGCTGCATACAAGAGACTCATCTTAGACACAGGGGCACAAAGAACTTGAAAGTGAAAGGATGGAAAAAAATATTTCATGCAAGCTACAGCCAAAAGAAAGCAGGTGTAGCAACATTAATCTCAGATAAAATAGACTTTAAATGCAGGGATGTTTTGAGAGACAAAGAAGGTCACTACATACTAATAAAAGGGGGAATTCAACAAGAAGGAATAACAATCATAAATGTTTATGCACCCAATCAAGGTGCCACAAAATACATGAGAGAAACACTGGCAAAACTAAAGGAAGCAATTGATGTTTCCACAATAATTGTGGGGGACTTCAACACATTACTCTCTCCTATAGATAGATCAACCAGACAGAAGACCAATAAGGAAACTGAAAACCTAAACAATCTGATAAATGGATTTAACAGACATATATGGAACATTACATTCCAAATCACCAGGATACACGTACATCTCTAGTGCTCACGGGACTTTCTCCAGAATAGATCATATGCTGCGACATAAAACAAGGCACAATAAATTTAAAAAGATTGAAATTATTCAAAGCACATTCTCTGACCACAATAGAATACAATTAGAAGTCAATAACCATCAGGGACTTAGAAAATTCACAAATACCTGGAGGTTAAGCAACACACTCCTAAACAAACAGTGGGTTAACGAAGAAATAGCAAGAGAAATTGCCAAATATAGAGAGATGAATGAAGATGAGAACACAACATACCAAAACCTATGGGATGTAGCAAAAGCGGTACTCAGGGGAAAATTTATAGCACTAAATGCATATATTTAAAAGGAAGAAAGAGCCAAAATCAAAGAACTAATGGATCAACTGAAGAAGCTAGAAAATGAACAGCAAACCAATCCTAAACCAAGTAGAAGAAAAGGAATAACAAGGATTAAAGCAGAAATAAATGACATAGAGAACAAAAAAACAATAGAGAGGATAAATAACACCAAAAGTTGGTTCTTTGAGAAGATCAACAAGATTGACAAGCCCCTAGCTAGACTGACAAAATCAAAAAGAGAGAAGACCCATATAAACAAAATAATGAATGGAAAAGGTGACATTGCTGCAGATCCCGAGGAAATTAAAAAAATTATAAGAGGATACTATGAACAACTGTATGGCAACAAACTGGATAATGTAGAGGAAATGGACAATTTCCTGGAAACATATGAACAACCTAGACTGACCAGAGAAGAAATAGAAGACCTCAACCAACCCATCACAAGCAAAGAGATCCAATCAGTCATCAAAAAGCTTCCCACAAATAAATGCCCAGGGTCAGATAGCTTCACAGGGGAATTCTACCAAACTTTCCAAAAAGAATTGACACCAATCTTACTTAAACTCTTTCAAAACATTGAAGAAAATGGAACACTACCCAACTTATTTTATGAAGCTAACATCAATCTAATACCAAAACCAGGCAAAGATGCTACAAAAAAGGAAAACTACCGGGCAATCTCCCTAATGAATATAGATGCAAAAATCCTCAGCAAAATACTTGCAAATCAAATCCAAAGACACATAAAAAAAAATCATACACCATGACCAAGTGGGGTTCATACCAGGCATGCAAGGATGGTTCAACATAAGAAAATCAATCAATGTATTACAACACATTAACAAATCAAAAGGGAAAAATCAAATGATCATCTCAATAGATGCTGAAAAAGCATTTGACAAAATCCAACATCCCTTTTGATAAAAACACTTCAAAAGGTAGGAATTGAAGGAAACTTCCTCAATATGATAAAGAGCATATATGAAAACCCACAGCCAGCATAGTACTCAATGGTGAGAGACTGAAAGCCTTCCCTCTAAGATCAGGAACAAGACAAGGATGCCCGCTGTCACCACTGTTATTCAACATTGTGCTGGAAGTGCTAGCCAGGGCAATCCAGCAAGACAAAGAAATAAAAGGTATCCAAATTGGAAAAGAAGAAGTAAAACTGTCATTGTTTGCAGATGATATGATCTTATACCTGGAAAAGCCTGAGAAATCAATGACACAGCTACTAGAGCTAATAAACAAATATAGCAAAATAGTGGGATACAAGATTAATGCATATAAGTCAGTAATGTTTCTATATGCTAGAAATGAACAAACTGAAGAGACACTCAAGAAAAAGATACCATTTTCAATAGCAACTAAAAAAGTCAAGTACCTAGGAATAAACTTAACCAAAGATGTAGAAGACCTATACAAAGAAAACTATATAACTCTATTAAAAGAAATAGAATAGGACCTTAGAAGTTGGAAAAATATTCCATGTTCATGGATAGGAAGGCTAAATATCATTAAGAAGTTGTGCCAGTTTGAATGTATTGTGTCCCCCAAATGCCATTATCTTTGTGGTCTTGTGTGGGGCAGACCCTTGGGTGCTGGTTGGATTTGCTTGGAGTGTGCCCCACCCAGCTGTGGGAGATAATTTTGATGAGATGTTCCCATGGAGGCGTGGCCCCACCCATTCGGGGTGGGCCTTGATCGGTGGAGCTATATAAATGAGCTGACTCGGGGGGAGGAAAGAGAGTGCAGCTGGGAGTGATGTTTTGAAGAGAAGCAAGCTTGCTGGAGATGAACGTCCTGGGAGAAAGCCGTTTTGAGGCCAGAGTTTTGGAGCAGACACCAGCTGCCTTCCTAGCTAGCAGAGGTTTAGAGGACGCCATTGGCCATCCTCCAGTGAAGGTACCCGATTGCTGAGGTGTTACCTTGGACGCTTTGTTGCCTTAAGACTGTAACTGTGTAGTGAAATAAACCCCCATTTTATAAAGGCCTGTCCATCTCTCATGTTTTGCATTCTGCAGCATTAGCAAACTAGGACAGATTTTGGTACCGGAAGTGGGGTGCTTTTGCTGCTGAGTTTGCAAATACCAAACATGTCGGAATGGCTTTTTAAATGGATACTGGGGAGTTTCTGGAAGAGTTGTGAGGAGCTTGATAGAAAAGGCCAAGAAGGTGGTCTCCCCAATGTGTGGATATGTTGGAGTACTCACCTAAGCATTTGGAAAGGAAAGGGCTGCCGAAAAGGCCCTTAAGAAGGATTAGGCTCCTTCTCTCTCAAGCCCCATGGATGGAACATCGTTCTGTTAATGACTCTCAGACTTTGAAATCTAATGGAGTTTGTCCTGTGGGTTTTAGGAACTGTTTTGCTCCTGTTAACCCTGTTTTCCTTACTGTTTCTCCTTATGGCAATGGAAATGTTTATCCTATGAATGTCTCTCCTTTGTATATTGGAAGCACATAACTTGTTCTAGGTTCACAGATCCACAGCTAGAGGGGAATTATGCCTTAGGACTAACCAAGCCTAAATTGATTTTGATGGGATTTTGTACTTAACTTTTGTTACTGAAATGATTTAAGTTTTTGTGATACTGTGATGAAATGAATGTATTTTGTGTATTTGGAAAGATAATGTCATTTTGGGTGCCAGGGGGTGGAATGTGCCAGTTTGAATGTATTGTGTCCCCCAAATGCCATTATCTTTGTGGTCTTGTGTGGGGCAGACACTTGGGTGCTGGTTGGATTTGCTTGAAGTGTGTCCCACCCAGCTGTGGGAGATAATTTTGATGACATGTTCCCATGGAGGTGTGGCCCCACCCATTCGGGGTGGGCCTTGATCAGTGGAGCTATATAAATGAGCTGACTCGGGGGGAGGAAAGAGAGTGCAGCTGGGAGTGATGTTTTGAAGAGAAGCAAGCTTGCTGGAGAGGAACATCCTGGGAGAAAGCTGTTTTGAGGCCAGAGTTTTGGAGCAGACGCCAGCTGCCTTCCTAGCTAGCAGAGGTTTAGAGGACGCCATTGGCCATCCTCCAGTGAAGGTACCCGATTGCTGAGGTGTTACCTTGGATGCTTTGTGGCCTTAAGACTGTAACTGTGTAGTGAAATAAACCCCCATTTTATAAAGGCCTGTCCATCTCTGGTGTTTTGCATTCTGGAGCATTAGCAAACTAGGACAGAAGTCAATTCTACCCAAACTCATCTACAGATTCAATGCAATCCCAGTCAAAATTCCAACAACCGACTTTGCAGAGTTGGAAAAGCTAGTTATCAAATTTGTTTAGAAAGGGAAGATGCCTCAAATTGCTAAAGACACTCTAAAAAGGAAAAAACAAGTGGAAAGACTTACACTCCCTGACTTTGAAGCTTATTATAAAGCCACAGTTGTCAAAACAGCATGGTATTGGCACAAAGATAGACATATAGATCAATGGACTCAAATTGAGAATTCGGAGATAGACCCCCAAATCTATGGCTGACTGATATTTGAAAAGGCCCCCAAAGTCACTGAACTGGTTCACAATGGTCTTTTCAACAAATGGGGCTGGGAGAGTTGGATATCCATATCCAAAAGAATGAAAGAGGACCCCTACCTCACACCCTACACAAAAATTAACTCAAAATGGACCAAAGATCACAATATAAAAGAAAGTACCATAAAACTCCTAGAAGATAATGTAGGAAAACATCTTCAGACCTTATATTAGGTGGCCACTTCCTAGACTTTACACCCAAAGCACAAGCTACAAAACAAAAAATAGATAAATGGGAACTCCTCAAGCTTAGAAGTTTCTGTACCTCGAAGGAATTTGTCAAAAAGGTAAAGAGGCAGCCAACTCAATGGGAAAAAAATTTTGGAAACCATGTATCTGACAAAAGACTGATATCTCGCATATATAAAGAAATCCTACAACTCGATGGCAATAATACAGACAGCCCAATTATAAAATGGGCAAAAGATATGAAAAGACAGTTCTCTGAAGAGGAAATACAAATGGCCAAGAAACACATGAAAAAATGTTCAGCTTCACTAGCTATTAGAGAGATGCAAATTAAGATCACAATGAGATACCATCTCATACCAATTAGAATGGCTGCCATTAAACAAACAGGAAACTACAAATGCTGGAGGGGATGTGGAGAAATTGGAACTCTCATTCATCATTGGTGGGACTGTATAACGGTTCAGCCACTCTGGAAGTCAGTCTGGCAGTTCCTTAGAAAACTAGATATAGAGATACCCTTCGATCCAGAGATTGCACTTCTTGTTATATACCCAGAAGATTGGAAAGCAGTGACATGAACAGATATCTGCATGCCAATGTTCATAGCAGCATTATTCACAATTGCCAAGAGATGGAAACAACCCAAATGTCCTTCAACAGATGAGTGGATAAATAAAATGTGGTATATACACATGATGGAATACTACACGGCAGTAAGAAGGAACGATGTTGTGAAACATATGACAACATGGATGAACCTTGAAGACATAAAGCTGAGCGAAATAAGCCAGGCACAAAAAGAGAAATATTATATACTACCACTAATGTGAACTTTGAAAAATGTAAAACAAATGGTTTATAATGTAGAATGTAGGGAAACTAGCGATAGAGAGCAATTAAGGAAGGGGGAACAATAATCCAAGAAGAACAGATTAGCTATCGTGGGTAAATTTAACATTCTGGGAATGCCCAGGAATGACTATGGCCTGTTAATTTCTGATGGGTGTAGTAGGAACAAGTTCACAGAAATGTTACTATATTAGGTTACTTTCTTGGAGTAGAGTAGGAACACATTGGAAGTAAAGTAGTTATCTTAGGTTAGTTGTCTTTTTCTTACTCCCTTGTTATGGTCTCTTTGAAATGTTCTTTTATTATATGTTTTTTTTTTTAATTTTTTTAAAATTATTTTATTTTTCATACAGTTAATTTAGGAAAAAACAGTTTAAAAAAAAACAAGGAAAAAAATATGCAGAGCTCCCTTGAGGAGCTGGTGGAGAATGCAGGGGTATTGGCCTGCCCTACCTCAATGGTTGCTAACATGCCCACAGACATAGGGGACTGGTGGTTTGATGGGTTGAGCCCTCTACCACAGGATTAGCCCTTGGGAAGACGGTTGCTGCAAAGGAGAGGCTAGGCCTCCTATAACTGTCCCTAAGAGCCTCCTCTCAAATGCCTCTTTGTTGCTCAGATGTGGCCCTCTCTCTCTAGCTAAGCCAACTTGAAAGGTGAAATCACTGCCCTCCCCCCTACATGGGATCAGGCACCCAGGGGAGTGAATCTCCCTGGCAACGTGGAATATGACTCTCGGGGAGGAATGTAGACCCGGCATCGTGGGATGGAGAACATCTTCTTGACCAAAAGGGAGATGTGAAAGGAAATGAAATAAGCTTCAGTGGCAGAGAGATTCCAAAAGAAGCTGAGAGGTCACTCTGGTGGGCACTCTTATGCACAATTTAGACAACTCTTTTTAGGTTCTAATGAATTAGGGTAGCTTGTGGTAGATACCTGAAACTATCAAACTACAACCCAGAACCCATGAATCTTGAAGACAATTGTATAAAAATGTGGCTTATGAGGGGGGACAGTGGGATTTGGGGGGCCATGGGGATCACACTCTCCTTTGTCTAGTTTGTGGATGAATGAGTGGAAAGGTGGGGGAAGGAAACAAACAAACAAACAAGGGCACCCAGTGTTCTTTTTTACTTTAGTTGCTCTTTTTCACTTTAATTATTATTCTGGTTATTTTTGTGTGTGTGGTAATGAGGGTGTCGGGGATTGATTTTGGTGATGAATGTACAACTATGTAATGGTACTGTGAACAATTGAATGCATGATTTGTTGTGTATGACTGAGTGGTATGTGAATATATCTCAATAAAATGAATATAAAAAAACTCATAGCATTTGCATAATATAGATATAATACATATATAGACACTCACATACATGTACATCGAGTTGGTGCTGTTTCCCTAGAGAATTGTGATAAATACAGCAACTAGAATAATCAGGTACCTAAGAATAAATTTAACCAAAGATATAAAAGAATACACATGGAAAACTATAAAATATTGCTAAACAAACAATCAAACAAGACCAAAATAAGTGGAAGGGTTTTGAAAAGTCTGTACCCACACAGGAGTTAATTAGGACAGGATTTGGGGAAAAACTGAAAACTTTCCTTAAGATAGAAGATATATCAACAAAATGTGGACGCTTTTCTGATGCTGGGGGCTTGAGCACAGTCACTTGCTGAGCAATAGGAATCTTTGGGACAGGGATAATTCCCATGGAGCCATGTTTAAAAGTAAAATGATATGCATCTCTGGCAGCCTGAAAAACTGTGTACTTACCCAAGGCTGTGTCCTTTTAAAAGCAACCAGAAAGAGAAAACATAAGCTACTAGTCTCTTACAGAAAGTGAATCAATGTAAATTCAGTGAACTGGAGAGCAGCCTCAAAGCTGCACATGGACACAGTGATAAATTTTAAAATTCTAACTGACCAAGAAGCCTTAAACAGGTTTAAGCAGAACCTTTGAACAATAAGTGGTTTATACTGACCAACAGGTTACCCCTTTATAGTCAGGCTAAATTATAAAAACAAAGACAAAAATCTGAATAGATTCATCAGAGTCTGCATAGCACTGGTGGAAGAGACTTAAGAGAGAGTTCAGCTCTAAAAATAAATGAATGAGCAAACAAACATAAATATCATCCTCCTAAGGATGTAGAATTTATACAATAGATTTTATCAATGTCCAATTTTCAAGAAAATATAATTATAAGACACCCATAGAAAGAGTAAAGAGTGAAACATAGAAAGGAACAAAAATAGCAGGCAGTAAGCATAACTTGTGCAGGAACAAGTCTATTGCCATTGGCTGACAAAGACATAAGTGCAGACAATATGCAGATGTTCAAAAATCTAAAGAACTATGGGAAGAATTTATTTCTAAAGAATAATGTACAAAGAAAAATTCCAATTAAAAATTACCAACTATATTTAATAGTAATTCCTTACCAGTACTACACTAATACTAGGGTTAAATAATTATGGGCTGATAAGAGCTTCAGGGTGTTTTAGGTTATGATAATTGTTTATATTTGAGAGTGATAATTGCAAAACTATGTGAAGGTAATGTGAGACAATGACCCCCTACTTATTAAGTCAAGTCCTCAATCTTGAGGCTTGCTCTTGTGAAATTTATGGCAGTAAAAGGGAGGCAAGGACTTCCTATAATTATGCCTAAGAGGAATCTGCAGAGAATCTCTTTTGTTGCTTAGATGTGGCCTGTATCTTTCTAAGCTTACTTGGCAAATAAATTCATTAACATTCCCCCTATGTGGAATGTGACTCCCAGGGGTTTAAATCTCCCTGGCAACATGAGACATGAATCCCAGGAATGAGATTGGTCCTGGCATCAAAGGATTGAAAATGCTTTCTTGACCAAAAGTTGGAAAATAAAGGTAACAATAAAAAGCTACAGTGACTAGAGATTTCAGATAGAGCTGAGGGGCAATCCTGGAGCTTACTGTTTTGCAAGATCCAGCTAGATAATCCAAATGGCTACAGCATGCCAAGCCCTAGCCATCAGTAGTCTTGGATACCCAGTCCCTATCTGAGTCTCCATAAATATTTCATGCACCAAGTTTATTTTTCAGAAATTTAAATCCACCAGAGTCTATGCCAGACAAGTCCTAAAACTCAGAGGCATTTTTTTTTAATCTTCATTTTATTGAGATATATTCACATACCATGCAGTCATACAAAACAAATCGTACATTCGATTGTTCACAGTACCATTACATAGTTGTACATTCATCACCTAAATCAATCCCTGACACCTTCATTAGCACACACACACAAATAACAAGAATAATAATTAGAGTGAAAAAGAGCAATTGAAGTAAAAAAGAACACTGGGTACCTTTGTCTGTTTGTTTGTTTGTTTCCTTCCCCTATTTGTCTACTCATCCATCCATAGACTGGACAAAGTGGAGTGTGGTCCTTATGGCTTTCCCAATCCCATTGTCACCCCTCATAATCTACATTTTTATACAATTGTCTTCGAGATTCATGGGTTCTGGGTTGTAGTTTGATAGTTTCAGGTATCCACCACCAGCTACCCCAATTCTTTAGAACCTAAAAAGGGTTGTCTAAAGTGTGCGTAAGAGTGCCCACCAGAGTGACCTCTCGGCTCCTTTTGGAATCTCTCTGCCACTGAAGCTTATTTCATTTCCTTTCACATCCCCCTTCTGGTCAAGAAGATGTTCTCTGTCCCACGATGCCAGGTCTACATTCCTCCCCGGGAGTCATATTCCACTTTGCCAGGGAGATTCACTCCCCTGGGTGTCTGATCCCATGTAGGGGGGAGGGCAGTGATTTCACCTTTCAAGTTGGCTTAGCTAGAGAGAGAGGGCCACATCTGAGCAACAAAGAGGCATTTGGGAGGAGGCTCTTAGGCACAATTATAGGGAGACCTAGCCTCTCCTTTGCAGCAACCGTCTTCTCAAGGGTATAACCTATGGTAGAGGGCTCAACCCATCAAACGACCAGTCCCCTATGTCTGTGGTCATGTTAGCAACCATCGAGGTAGTAGACAGACAAAGAAACAGGAAATGATGGCCCAACCAAAGGAAGAGGACAAAAATACAGAAAACACCAATGAATAAGATGAAAATGTGGACATACCAAACAATGCCTTTTTCAAAAATGATCTTAATGATGTTTACAGATATGAAGGAAAGTACAGAGAAAGAACTAAAAGGTATCAGGAAAACAATGAACGAACAATATGAGAGTCTAAGAAAAGAGACAGAAAATTTTAAAAGGAATCAAACAGAACTACTGGAGTTGAAGACCACAATAACTGAAATGAAAAATTCCCACGAGGGTTTCAACAGCAGATTTGAACTGGCAGAAGAAAGAATCAGTGAACTTGAAGACAAGACACTTACAATGAGTCAGGCTGAGGAGCAGAAAGATAAAAGACATATTAATAGAGAAAGTATTCTAAGATGGCTATCAGACACCATCAAGTTCACCAATATATACATTATGGGAGTCCCAGAAGGAGAAGAAAGAGAAGAAGGGGCAGAAGGAATAGTCAAAGAAATAATGACAGAGAACTTTGCACACTTAGCAAAAGATGTGAATAGGCACATCCAAGAAGCTCAGAGAACACCAAACAGGATAAACATGAAGAAAAATATACTCAGTCATATATTGATTACACTATCAAATGCAGAGGATAAGGAGAGAGTTCTGAAAGCTGCAAGAGAAGAGCAACGCATTGTGTACAAGGAAGTCTGAATTAGATTGAGTGCTGATTTCTCATCAGAAACCATGCAGCCAGGAAGGCAGTGGAATGAAATACTTTTAAGTACTGAAGGAAAACAACCGCCAGCCAAGAACTTTATGTCTGGTGAGACTCTCTTTCAAAACTGAGGGTGAGATTAAGACATTTTCAGGTAAACAAAAGCTGAGGGAGTTCATCACCACTAGACCTGCCCTACAAGCAATGCTAAAGGGAGTTCTTCAGTCTGAAAGGAAAGAGCACTAGATAGTGGTTCAAAGCAGCATAAAGAAATAAAGACCTGCGGTAAAAGTCTTCTTTTCTAATTTTTTAAAGGTGGCAGCTAAGAAACAAAAAGTGAAACCAGCTGATGGGTTGGTGAGTATGAAGACAAGCATGTTATTTAAGAGGGAGCATGGTGTTGTGAAGAGAATTACTAGCCCAGAAGTTCTTGGTTCTTGCCGTACTTGACCACAATGTGCCTTGAGTAAATCACTTTTCTCTCTGACCCTCAGTTTCTAGGGTGGAAATAAAAGTACATGAACATATTTGTAAACTATAAAAATAACATTCTAGCATTTATGTGTGAGAAAGGGTTTATTAATTATAAAAGCCTTTTAAATATTAAAAAAAAAAAAACTCAGAGGCAACAGCCTCTCTAGGAACATCAACCAGGTGCAGCCCACTTCCTCATAATGTCTATACCCCTTTTCAATATGAAAAAGTTAGGGTGGTCACTGCCTGGACACCCTAAAGATTGAGAAAGGGATTAAACAAGAGGAAGGTTTAGCAACAGACAAGTAGGATTTAACAAAGAATTACAAATACTTAATATTTATATAAATGTTTTTTAGATGCTAGGGTATTAGAATAGCTAGGAGGAAATAACCAAAATGGTGGAAGTGTAACTTATAACATTCTTTGAAATTTGCTATATAGTTACTCATTAAGTTTGTACTTTGAAAATTATGACATTTCTCTATACATCATGTTTCACAATAGGGAAATAACTGAAATTGTGGAATGGTAACCCATAAAGTTATTTGACTCTATCTATATAACCACTTGTTAAATTTAATTTGAAAGTTATCATCTTTCTATATATATGTTATATTTAACAATAAGTATATAGCTGAAATTGTGGAACTGTAACCCATAGCATTTTTTTAAAAATTTGCTCTCTAATTACTTATGTTATACTTTGAAAGTTATCACTGTTTTGTATATGTGTTAAACTTCACAACAAAAAAATACATTTAAAAAACCAAATCCTTTGAAGAATACTACATACTGTAATACTATTTAAGAAGCATATTTGGATATTCTTTTTCTTTGAATAAATGAGGGCATATGTATTGGAGTGTATTTCTGAATGTCAGAGAAAAGCTAAAATGGAATGACAAAAGGTATGGAAGATAGTGCAGTTTCTTGAAAGTTTCCTGGTTAAATTCCTTTAGTGGCCAGGAAAATAATCTATAAAAATTTCCTGTAAAATTTTGATGAAGGCATGAGATCTCTCCCTTTTCCACTCACAATTCATCACAGAAGGGTATGACATTTTGCAAAGTACACAGAATGCTCATCTTGAGATTCAAGAATCCAATCTACTCTGTAAATAGAAGTCCTATGGGAAGTCAGAATGGGGGAGGCTGGGTGTAAACTAATAATAAGTTTATGTCTCACTTCAGCTATTAATGGTTTACAGACAGACTCTGACCTTCCTATCCCATGTTCCAGCTCTGACAGCTCTCATTCCTTCTGTTGTGAACACAAAAGTCTGATTCTTGAATCCAATACTGAGCTTGGCTTTTTTTTTTTTTTAACCTTATATAATTATGGACAAAAAATAATAATAGAGGTCGATAAGGGTTATGAGATGTTTTTGGTTGTTCATTTTTATTTTTATTTTTTTCTTTATTTTGGATTAATGAAAATGCTCTAAAATTGATTGTGGTGATGAATGCACAATTGTATGATGATACTGTGAGCCATTGATTGCATACTTTGGATGGATTATATGTGAGTGAATATATCTCAATAAAAGTACATTTAAAAGAGATGTGTGTGTAGCATATCCCTAGAACACCTCTTAATAATGTAATTAAAATATAATTAAAATAATGAAAATGTTACACTAGAATATATCCACATTATATGAAGGAAGACTAATGATAGATAGAGGGGATAGATGAGACATATAGAAGACAAATACAAAATAACCAATGTAAATCCAACCATATCAATATTAACATTAAATTTGCATCAGCTAAACAATCCAGTCAATAGGTAGAAGTTATCAGATTGGATTTTATAAAATATCCTTCACTTGTCTGCATAGAAAAAAAACTTAGATAAAGAGATAAAAAAAGTTGACAGTAAAGGGATAGATAAGTTATACTATGCAAATTGTAATGAAATGAGTGAAAGGATTTATACTAATGTTGGATAAAAAATTTGGAAAATATATTATTACAAACAAAATAGAAAGTTTATAATGATAAAAAGGTTGTGTATGTGTGTATATATATATATATATGCAACAATATAGATTAATTTATATGTACTAAAATTGATATAATCAGAGAAAGAAATAAACAATTCAATGATAATTGAGTCTTTAATACAGCACTTTTAATTATGGATAGAAAACAGATATAAAATCAGAGGAATTACAGTATATAAGCAATACTATAAACCAACATTACCTAACATATATCTCTAGAACACTCCACCAAAGGAAGCAAAATACATAATCTTCTCAAGTACATGTGGGACATTCTCTAGGACTGACCATATTCTAAGCCATAAACCAAACTGCAATAAATAGGATTGAAATCATACAAAGTATGATTGACCACAGTGGAAAAAAATAGGAAATTAACATCAGAGGGAAAGTTTGGAAATTCACATTTATGTGTTCTAAGATCATCATGAACCTATGGCAAATTTGACACAATGCATTGGCTTAAAAAAAATGGGAAATATTGGCTCAGAACTTTGAGGTTAGAAGTCTAAAATGGAGCATTAGAAAAGCAATGCTTTCTTTATAACTTTCTAGAAACTTCTTGTGCTGGCTGATAATTATCCTTCAAGTCCTTGACTTGGAACCCTGGTTTATGTTACAGGACTGAGGAGTGAGTTGTTACAAGGATGCATCATGCGAAAACAGCAGTGAAAAATGGTATATCCCTGATGAATTTACAGGAATAATTTTAAGAGAATACCATGACAAACATATGACAGCAAATCTAATCACCTAGAAAAAATGGACAAATTCCTAGAAACACAGAAACTACCAAAACTGAATAAAAAATAATTAGAAAATCTGAATAATTACTGGTTAAAGTCTACAAAACATTTAACATATAATTAATACACACTTCCACAAACTCTTATAACAACAGCAAAAAAGAGGTTTAGGGAATTATTCTCAATTGATTCTGAGGCCAATGTAACTGATAATAAACCCAGGCAAAGGCATAACAAGAAAATAAATTATATACCAATATCCCTTACAAAGATAGATGCAAAATCTTCAACACAATGTTAGCAAACTGAATCCAGCCACATAAAAAAATCCTGTATTTTTTTTCTGAATAAAGGATAGCATTTTGAAAATTTAAATTAATTTCTCCTTTTTAAAGATGTCATTCTAATGTTCTTTGGCATTTATTATTTTCTGATGGAATGCCAATTGTCATTTTTTAAATTTAATTTTATTGAGATTGTTCACATACCATACAATTATCCAAAGAGCCAAAGTGCACAATCAATTGCCCACAGTGCCATCATACAGCTGTGCCTCCATCAGCACAATTATTTCTTTTCAATTCTTAGAACATTTTCATTACTCCAGAAAAGAAATAAAGATATAAAAAGAAAACTCAATTCCACCCACACCCCTAACCACCCCCCATCCATTATTGACTAATAGCATTGGTATAGTACATTTGTTACTGTTAATGAAATAATGTTAAAATACCATTAACTGTGCTACATAGTTTGCAATAGTTATATTTTTCCCTATATACCCCTTTATTATTAACTTCTAGTTATTGTGCCATATATTTGTTCTAGTTCATGAAAGAAATTTCTAATATTTGTACAGTTAATCTAATATTTGTACATTGCCTGCCACAAGATTCACTGTTTTATACATTCCCATCTTTGAATCCCCAACTTTACTTCTGGTGACATACATGACTCTAATCTGCCCTTTCCACCACATTCACACACCATTCAGCACTGTTAGTTATTCTCACAATAACATGCTACTGTAACCTCTGTCCACTTCCAAACATTTGACTTCAACCTATTTGAACATTCTGCTCATAATAAGCAGCTGCTCCCTATTCATTAGCTTCATTCTATAGCCTGTTAACTTATATTTCATGTCTATGTGTTTGTATATTATACCTAATTCATATCAATGGGACCATGTAATATTTGTCTTTATGTGTCTGACTTATTTCACTCAATGTAGAGTGCTCAAGGTTTCTTCATCAACCTCTGTTTTTTTTAAGACAGTTTTGTTCACCAACCATAATTTTCATCCTCAGTAAACAATGAATTGTTCCCTGAATAGTCACATATTTTTGTGTTCACCACCATCACCACTATTTACAAAAGGACATCTCCATTTCTTCCACAAAGAAGGAGGAAGAGTCAAAGTTAGCGAGACAAAAGAAGAAGAAAAAGAAAGAAAAAAAAAACATGACAGCTACAAAACAATGAAAGGAATGATAGAATTAAACTAAAGTAGAATAAAAGAGTCAGACAACATCACCAATGCCAAGAGTCCCATAGCCCTCCCATATGTTCCCCTCTTATAGACATTTAGCTTGTTATATTGCTTTTGTTAAAACATAATACAATGTTTCTGTTATTTATAGTCTCTAGTTTGCATTGATTATATTTTTCCCCAATACCACCCCATTTTTAATACCTTGCAAGGTTGACATTCATTTGTTCTCCCTCATGTAAAAACATATTTGCACTTCTTATCACAATTGTTGAGCACTCTAGGTTTCACTGAGTTCTACAGTCCCAGTCATTATCTTTCCTGTTACCTTCTGATGTCTTACACACTCCTAACCTTCCTCTTTCAACCATACTCACTGTCACCTTTGTTAAGTGTACTTACATTGGCATTCTACCACCACCCAAAATTATTTTCCAAACCTCTCACTTCTGTCTTTTCCCTTCTGTCTGTAGTGCTCCCTTTAGTATTTCCAGTAGTGCAGGTATCTTGTTCACAAACTCTCTCATTGTCTGTGTGTCAAAGAATATTTTAAACTCTCCCTTATGTTTGAAGGACAGTTTTGCCAGATACAGGATTCTTGGTTGGCATATTTTCTCTTTCAGTATCTTAAATATATCACACCCCTTCTTTTTGCCCCCATGGTTTCTACTGAGAAATTCACACATAGTCTTATTAAGCTTCCTTTGTATGTGATGGATTGCTTTTCTCTTGCTGCTTTCAGGATTCTCTCTGTGTCTTTGATGTTTGATAATCTGATTATTAAGTGTCTTGGTGTAGGTCTATTCAGATCTAGTCTGTTTGGGGTACACTGCATTTCTTGGATCTGTAATTTTATGTCTTTCATAAGAGATGGGAAGTTTTCATTGGTTAGTTCCTCTATCATTGCTTCTGCCCCTTTTCCCTTCTCCTTCTGGGACATCCATGGCATGTATTATGTGCATCATGTTGTCATTCAGTTCCCTGAGACATTGCTCATATTTTTCCATTCTTTTCCCTATCTGTTCTTTTGTCTGTAGGATCTCAGGTGTTGTGTTCTCCAGTTCCTGAATGTTTTATGCTGCCTCTTGAGATCTGCTGTTGTGTGCCTCCATTTATTTTTTTCATCTCTTGTGTTGTGCCTTTCATTTCCATAGATTCTGCCAGTTGTTTTTTCAAACTTTCAATTTCTATCTTATGTTTCCCCAGTGTTTTCTTTATAGCCTTTGTCTCTTTTGTTATATCTTCCCTGAACTCATTGATTTGGTTTTTGATTGATTTGGTATATTTCTTTGAAAAACTTTAATAGATTGTTCCATTAATGTGAAAGAATACCTCAACTGTATCTTGATTGAGATGTAAGTTTGTTCCTTTCACTAGGCTGTATCTTCATTTTTCCTAGTATAGACTGTAGTTTTCTTTTGTCTAAGCATCTGTTTTCCTTGGTTACCCCAATCAGATTTTTCCAGACCAGGCAGTTTCAGGTCTCAGAATGGGGTAATATTCAGGGAGTATCTTAGAAGAATGACAGACTTTCCTGTGAGGTCTCTAGTCACTGTGCTTTTCCTAACCTGTCCAGCAGGTGGTGCCTGTCAACCTGTTGCTCCTGACTGGTGTAAAGAGGTGCTGCACCTTCAATTTCTGTTTTGGCTATTTTTCCCCAGGCTCTGGGGTCTGGTTCTGAAGGGAAAGCTGGGCCCTACCTCCTTACTCTTACAAAAGATGTTATCATGTGCATTTGAGTTATCTTTCTGACTCTGTTATCTCCAACCCTGTCTGTGTCAGAGGGCTGTGAGCTGAAAGTGGCTGAGGCTCTCTTCTGAGCCCCTAAATTTGAGAGAGATAAAAAAGTGACAGAAAGCCCCCTTTTATAACCAGTACATGCCCCCCCCCCCCATTTCAATCATCAGCCAGAGGTAACACCTTTTCTTCTAGGCTCCCCCTCCCAGGACTGATGAGTCTTCTGTTTCTTTAAGATCAGTCTTCTCTAAAACTGTCTGCTTTTTTTGGGGGGGGAGGGGGGGTTGTAGCTTGTATTCAGCAGTTCACATTTGTTAAATAAAACCCCAGTTGGAACTCAGCTGAGCTATATTTGCTCACTCAGAGAGTGCTGCTTTCTACCATAGTGAGGTTCTGTATCTCAGCCTGCCATGGGGGGAGGTGGTTCCCCATCCGGTTTTTACCTACAAATTTTATGCTGTGATCTCAGGCATTGCTCCCAATCCAGGTTTGTGCACTATATGTGGGCAGTCATGGTTGTCCCCCAGAATTTATTCCAAATTATTTACTAGTTGTTCCTGGTTATTTATTAGTTTTTCTGGGGAACCAGAAAAATTCTACTCCTCTCTATCCTGCCATCTTGCCCCTCCTCATCAACTGTCATTTTATGGTTGTTTCCATAGGCTTTTTTTTTTTTTTATTTTTTACTGTCTTTTTGTTTGTTTTCTCATATGCCTAGGTGTGATTCAACTTGCACTCACTATGTTTTGTACTCACTGAGATTTTTAGATCTGATTATTAATGCACTTCTTCATGTAGGTATCAGATATTGTCTATTCAAATATTTTTTCCTGTTCATTCTTGCTCTCTTCTCTTTCCAGGGCTTAAGATATATATGGATGTGTGTGTGTGTGTATATATATATACACACACACACATATATGGCATTTATATATAAAATGCCATATGATATTGTGCCACATAATAACCAAGGTGTTGGATATGAAATCTGTTTTAGTTTCCTGCCTGCTACAACAAAACATATGCAATGGGTAGACTTAAAAAATAAAACAGGAATTTATTGGCTTAGAGTTTTGAGACTAGCAGAAGTCCAAAATCAAGATATCATCAAGGCAAAGCTTTCCACCAGAAGAATGTGGCATTCTAGGAATCACTGCCAGAAATTCTTGGTCCTTGGCATTTCAGACACATGGAAAAGGACATGGTACCCTCTCCTTAGTCTTCCAGGATCTGCTGACTTCAAGCTTCTGGTTGCTTCCCTCCTTTTTCTCTTCCTTTGTCCTTCCCAATAAGGCGTTTAATAATAGGGTCAAGACTCATTCTGTTTCAGTTGAGTCATGCCTTAAGTGAAGAAACCTGATCAAAAGGTCTTATTTAAAATAGTTTCAGGATCACAGGAATGGATTAAGATTTAGAACACATTTTTCTGGGTGTATAACTCCAAGCCACCACAAAATCATTTTAAAGATTTTTGTTGTTGTTGTTATTTCATTTTTGTTGTTTTCCCTGTGCTTCAGACCACATAACTTATATTCACTGGTCCGCAAAATTACTGATTTCTCTTCATTTGCATCCAAACATGATATTAGGTCCATTCAAAACTTTTTCAATTGGGATCTAATATTTTTCATACCTGGTATTCATATTTAGCTCTTCCTTGTAGTTTTCAATTGTTAACTAAAATTTCCTATTAATTTATGGATTCTATTCATCTTTTTCCTTGTTTTTAAACATATTTTTATAGTTGTTTTATTTCCCTGCCTGCCTGATAATTATAACATCTGAATTTTCTGTGTTTTTATTGTATGATTTTCTCTTGATTAAGGATCACATTTTCTTGCTTTTAGTTTGTCAGATATATATATATATGTGTATATATATATATATATATATGTGTATATATATATATATATATATATATATATATATATATATATACAGAAAGATATTTCATCTCAATCACAAAAGGTTATGGGTTGTCTGTCCCTTACTGTTTGGGAAACAGGCAATTTACATTTGACTCCCTCCTACTTCTAGGGCATGGCCATCCAGGGCTTTTGTATCACTGATCTCTTCATCTCCTCAGCATGAAGAGGATGCAAGAATTTTTATGCCAGGCATCAGAGGTTTTGGTTTACATATTTAATCTACCATCCAAACAAACTTAGAATTTGGCAAATGTTTTGAAAGGAAGATCACTGTGTGTTTATGTCTCCACAAAGTCTCCAGTGTTGGCATTTTAGTTCTGTATAGTCACCAAAAATTGTACTGATTTCCCTGTCCCAAGATGCCACCATCTTCTAGGGTCAATACACATATTCTTAGCCTCTGGGTGTGCCTAGAACAGCAAGTATTCTCAAGGAAGTGTAATTACAGATTGTCAGTTTCAAATAACTACCCCCACCCAGAGTTTTCCATTCTTTCTTATTCTGAGAAACCACATCAATAGCAGGTTTTTGTATCTTGCACACAGGAAATTGGTGTTGATTACACTTTTATTTTTCAGTTTTTTTCTGTTTTTAAGTGCCATTAGACTATTGCATGCTGAAGCTTTGAAATTCAGGAAATGTTCTACAGATGAAATCTGCCATTTGTTTGAGGTTCCTCATGTCTCCAGTTTTGTCATTCTAGCTCTATGTGATGGCCTAAATTCTGGTGAAACCCATACTCTTAGATCCTTATCCACAAGTATAATTGTTCATACCTCAAGAAACACCTTCAGGTGTTCAGCTCACCTGTAAATAGTTATATTCTCTCTCAATCATTCTATCTAACCCATATGTAAAAATACATGTTGTGAAAACTGACTCCTCTAATAAAATCAACACAAGTTGACAAGAAAACACTGAGTTTTTTGCTTACTTTTGTAATGGAGAACATCATGTCACAAAAGTTTGGCAGTATCTTATAGCAGGGAAGGCAAGGTCAGAATTTATTAAGGAAAGAAAGTTTGGTTTAAAAAGTCAGCCCTTCAAAGCAAATTCTTCCTTTATATTGGTTAAGGATCAAGATGCAAACATCCATGATTAGCAGAAACAGCAAAATAAGGATTATTGAGGCAAGACAAGAATCTTGGGAAGTCAATTGTGTGTCCATCCTTTCCAAACAAAGGGAAAACCTAATCAGTTGTCTGCAAAGCAAAATTTGGTCCTGTGCAGTTTGTTGGTATCAGGACACATAAAAGCATAAAAGCAGATGTAGCATAGCAATATCTAAAGGGCCTTCTTTAGAAACTCAAACCTAAAACTAACACACTATATACCATCAGATCTGATTTTTTAAAGTTAATTCTCAACTATATGCCTAAAACTATGCTTTCCAAGAATGTGTAGCTCCTATTGAGCTCAATGATATAAGATAGTACCCCTTTTCCTTCTTCCCCTCTCTCTCTTGGATACAATGTCAGGAAAACTCAGAGTCACAAAAAAGAGTGGTACAAATTCCCAGGAATTAAGCAGAGATTATAATTCTTTTTATACAAAGACAAGCTACATTCTGAGAGAATGGTCTCTTGTAACAACAATCTCAGAAGTTTGGGCCTCTTCCCGTGATTCCAAAGGATCAATAAAGTATCAGGGTCTTATATTACCACCCCCTCTTTGAAGAGAAGAATTAGGGAAAGAAAACAGATATTTTCATTGTTTATTTTGTGAAATTCTAAATTATTTACTTATTTATCAATTTCCAGTACTGATGATAATAAGTAAAACTTTTTGAACTTCTATGAGGTTTTGGAATTCTTTAAATGGAAATAGTTATGTTATTAAATATTTGTATCTATTTGCAAAGAATCACCACATAAAGGTGTCTTTGTAGGAATCCAGGTACCAGTGAAAACAACCACAATATTAATGAGATTGAAATTTTCTATTCAAATTATCTCTAATGGTATTTCTTTTATAATTGTACCATATTTTTAGGAAATACATGCATAATATCAATACCTGCTAATTATTCCCTAGGTTTCCTTTAGAACTGAACATGTTTGGAATCCTTCAATTATTCACTCCCTCAAATCATTAAAATGCATGCAAAAAATGTGGTTGTATTGGTGAAATTATTCATGTAGGTATTTGGAAACAGCTCTTTGCTCAGCAAGTATCTTCCATGTTAGGTTGGCTTTAATTGCTCATAAATTGGCTTTAGTTCATCTTAAAACAAAAGGCACAGATTTATGTCCAGTTGGAGAAGCACATATACCAGTTTAGTACCCACAGGTGATTTATTTATTTTTATTGTGAAATACAACATATTGACATAAAAGTAATTTATTTCCAAGTGCAATTTAACAAGTAGTAAGAGAGCAAATTTCAAAGAATGGTATGATTTACAGTTCCACAGTTTCAGTTATTTCCTTATTGTAAAATATATATGCAAAAAGGTGATAACTTGCAAAGTACAAGTAGTTAAATAGAAAATTTCCAAGAATATTAAGTATTACAGTATCATGGGTTCAGTTAATATTTATCACTCTTTCTGAGATGGCTTCTTTGGGCATGTAAAAACATTTTGTTGAAAAACCTTTTTGTTACTGATAAAAGAACTCAGTAATGACCTTCTTAATCAAAGCCAGTAAAAGAGAGAATGTTTTCTAGCAAAATATATTGAAATGGAAAGTTGCAAGGTATTACTACTCCAAAACAACTTTGAAATCCAGGCAAGAATATTCTCAAATTTCAAGGCCTGGGATTACTTTTCCACGACTCTCAGCACTACCATCTGGACTCTTGGCCTTGCTGCACTCAAAGTCATCATTCCTGTTGGGGTCAGTCCACAGAACCAGGATGGCTGTCCTATTACCAAATTTCACTTAGATTTTGAGATGTTGCCATCCACATACCATAAAGGCATAAAATATTTATTATTCACATAACGGGGCTTTCTGAGAATGGGGTTGCTCCCAAGCAAGTCTTAAAGTGTCCTAAGAGTTTTATAGTTTTGGTTCTTATATAAGTCTTTAATTCATTTTGAGTTAATTTTTGTTAATGGTGTGAGGTAGGGGTCCAACTTCATTATTTTGAATATGGATACCATGATTTCCCAGCATCATTTGTTGAAGAAAATATTCTTTCCCCATTGAGTGGACTTGGCACTCAAAAATCAATTGGCCATAATAGTTGAAGTAATTTCTGTTCATTCATTTCATTTCTACTGCTCTGTATGTCTGCCCTTCTCTAGTACCATGTAGTTTTCCCATTGTAGATTTGCAATAAGTATTAAAATAAGAAAATGTGAGTCTTCCAAATTTGTTCTTTTATTATAAGATATAATGGCTCTTTGTGATTCCTACTTTCCATATAAAGTTGACGATTGGCTTTTCCATTTCTGCAATGAAGGCTGTTGGAATAGTCATTTGGATTGTAATGAATCTGTAAATCACAATGAGTAGAATTAACATCATAAGATTCTTAGTCTTCCAATTCATAAACTTGGAATGTTCTTCTATTTCTTTAGGTCTTTCTATTTGTTACTAATATCTTAGTTTTCCAAGTATATGTCCATTACATCCTTGTTTAAATTGATTCATTAATATTTCATTCTTTCAGTTGCTATTTGTCAGGGTTCTCTAGGGAAACAGAACTAACAGGAGATATCTGTATATAGTTTAAGATTTTATTATAGTATGAGTTGCAAGATGTCTCATACAACTGTGGGGATGCTTATGTACAAATTCCATAGGGCAAGCTGTAAGCTGGCACTCCAATGAAGGTCTTCAATGAAATCCCCAGGAGAGGCTGGCTACCAAAGTAGAGATGAAGGTTCTCTCTTCTGTCTGCTGAAGCTATCACCTCCCCTGCTTAAAACCTTCCACTGATAAGATTAAACTTCTCTCACTGCAGAATACACTCCCCTTGGCCAACTGCAGATGTGATTAGACACAGATGCAATCAATATATTGATGAATTAATTTCATGAAAAGTCCTTGCAGCAAGAGATAAGCCAGTACTTACTTGACCAGATAGCTGGGCTTCATCACCTAGCCAACTTGACACAGGAAACTAATCACCACACAGTCCACCCCTTGTCAACTCATCAGCTATATGTATCACATTAAATCATGCTTAATCTATAAATAAAAATAACAGAAATGTATTTTGCCTAAAAATACTTAATTGTCCTGTGTACAACTGGAAATGCACTAAATCCCTTCAGAATTGGGTGCAAGTCCTTGGATAATATTCACTCTTGAACTTGATATCCTATAACTTAAATACTATAACATGAAAAAAAGAACAACTTATGCTATATGATAAGAGGATAAGATAGAGAAGAAAACAAAGATATTTGCTTTACCTACAATTACAAATATACTCATAAAAAACAAGGAAGAAATATTCATACCATAGAGTCCTCATTTCTGTAACTGGTCATGTGGGCCTAGTTCATATTTATCACCACATCACATGCAGTCTAAGGGGTGAGAGCTTACTGAAGGCTTTCCCACAATCACTGCACCCTAGGGTTTCTCCCCATTGTGTATTCTTTTATGAACAGTAATAAGGTAAGAACTACTGCTGAAGTATTTTCCACACTGATTACAGTCATAGGGTTTTTCCCCAGTGTGAGTTCTCTTATGCTGAGTAAGGTTAGATTTTGTGCTGAAGAGTTTAAAACAGTGATTTCATTCATTAACTTTCACTTCAAAGTGACTTCTGCCTGTTTTCACATGTTTCAATTGTTCTTTTCTAAAAACATTCTACTTAGTATTTAACCCTTTGTATTTAAGTACAGTTTCCAAATCTGGACTGGTGCCTGGGAAAATTCCCTTCTTTTCTCAGTACTTTGTCATCTTTCTCTAACTGGGAAATCAGACTGAGCATATCTACTTGATTCTTGCAGTTCTCCAGCATCACATCTCTATATATTGTTTTCTGAGAAGTGTTCAATAATACCTACTCATCCTGGGTGAACTCCATAACTACATGTCTGAAGGTCACCAAGTCTTGTAGCCTCCTTGACAGGGACTGATTGACCAACCCTTTGTTCTTTCTGGATCCTTTTCTCATGAGACACTAGGTACAAGGAAGAAGACTGAGCACAATTGGAGGACAGAACAATGGCTGATATCCTGTAATTCAAACAGTAAATTTCTGAACAGGGCATTGGGGGATCAGGATGTTCCCTTCTTATTTCCACTCAGAATACTCAGGATAGGGATCTGGTCACACAGAAATCAACACTGAGGACCGGTGGACCCTAAACTAGTTTTAACAAAAACATGAACTTGAGAGATGCTTATCTTTTCAACCTAAGGTGCAAGATACCAACCATCAGATTCCAGGAGAAAGCAAGACTGGCTTCCAAGGATGTATGGCCCTGCCCCTGACCCTACAGCCTCACACTTCAACTTCTGGTCTCAGCCACACCACCATGGAGAGGTCTAAAGTTGGGGAATCCAGGCTGAGTCTGGGATGGGTGACTGAATACCTCAGCTTCAGGCAGAGATATTCCAGTTTAGGATAAGGCTGGGCACTGGGGCTGGAGTGGTCAGAATGGTAAAGACCAGGGCCAGGCCTCATAATTCTTTTGATTTGCTGTTGTATTCAGCTTAGTAGTATTTTGTTGACGATATTTGCAATTATGTGCATATATAAACTGATTAAGAAATATTAGTTTGTAATTTTCTTGTAGTACCTTTATTTGGCTTTGGGATTAGGGCAATGTTGGCATATAGAATAAGTGAGAGTTTTCCCTCCCTTTTACCAAAGATTGAAACAATTAACACCAATAATGCTCAAAGCTCCAAAAATTTGATATTCACCTGGGCTTTTCTTTGGTGGGAAGTCTTGATTACTGATTAAATTTCTTTATTGTCACTGATCTGTTGAGTTTTTTTGCTTCTTCTTGAGTAAGTGCAGGTAGTTTGTGAGTTTCTAGGAATTTGTCCACTTAATTTAGATTATCTAATTTGTTGGTATACACTTGTCCTTAGTAACATCATTGCTACCATTAAGATCATTTGTAAACTTGACTAGGTTATGGTGTCCAAATGTTGATAAAGCAAGAACTGGCCTGATTGTTACTGTAAAGTTATTTCATGGACTTAAATCATTAGTCAGTCAATTGCATCTACAAAATGATTACATTTATAATGCCAAAGGAGATTGCCTTAAGCAGTGAGAGTGTCTCATACAATCTGTTGAAGGCCTTAAAGAGAGAATTGATGATTTCAGCAGTCAGAAAGAAAATTTTCTTTCTCTACTTAAGCTAGCCAGCTCCTCCTGTGAAATTCATCAAGATATTCACTGGATTTCCCAGCTTATGGCCTGCCTTATGGAATAGGAACTTGCCAATCTTTGTGGTCAGTCTCATGAGGCAATACCTATAATAAATTTCCTAATATTTTCATATATAGCCTGTTCCTTTTCTCCAGAGAGACCAAATTAATATATATTTTTGTACCAGGAGTGGTTCCTGAGAAAGAATCTTACATGAGATTACTGCATTGTTTCTGGTGTTTTGAGAATTGGACCCCTAATACTATGAGACTAAAAATGCTCTAGTGGTTATGTCTCCAATGACCTAGATGACCCTCATAATTCACAGCATGAATTGGCATAGAGATACACAAAATATCATTATTAGATATTGATACTAAAATGTTGTAAGGGCAAGGCTTTGAGAAACATTATATTTGATATCTTAAAGGAGTTTTGTGGAGTTAAAAAGTATGATGATGCTGACTGTCATCCCTAAATATGCTGGATACAGTTGTTAAAGAAAGAGACATGGTCAAGGCTTCAAATTCCCACCTCAAGTGCCATATGAAGGACCTAAAAATTTCTGTGTGCTCTGAAAGAAATTCTTATTTCTCATAGCAACACACTTGAGATTTCAGAAAACCAGACAGTTTCATTGTGCAAGTGAGACACTAAAATGAAATATACATTGAATTTCCAATCTTGCAGTGTCTGCTTGAATATTGTGGGCATAGATTGGGAAGGATTGGGATCCTGACAACTGGAATGGATTCAGATGGGCTGATGATGATGAGAGTAGAGACTTCACATCCTAGATTCTGCTGATTGTCCTTTCCCAGAAAAAGTTGCAGTGATGTGCCCTGAGGAATCAGCCACCTGATCTCAATTCTATCCTGATGAGTCAGTCATTCTTCCTCCATCTGAAGAGATTTAACTGATCAATCTGTAACTTCCTCATCTGAGAAAAGAGTCTTCTCAATAGTGTCTGAAGAAATTAACCCTATTTCAGCATATGGAATTCTAATGCAATGCCATGAAGTAGTTGGTTTGAAAGACACTGCTAATATCTCTCATGATGCACCTCCACTGCCCCTCTTTTCTTCCAGGACTATAACTAGACTGAAGTACCAACAGGCCCTGAAAAATGAGGTGCAAAGTGTGACTCATGAATTGGAGAGATGCACTTCAAAGATTTCTATCATTTATCCAATATCTATAGATATAAATCAGGGCAATATTTGTGGGAATGGATATTAAGGATGTGGAATAGTGGTAGAAGAAACATAAAGTTGGATGACAGTGAATTTATTGACTCTCCATTAAGTTGAGAGTCTGGATTCAGGGTTGTAGCTAGAGGGGTTAGAAAAGGCTTTAACAGTTTCTTGGGTGGTGAACTGGAGCATGGCCCAAGAGGTGGCTTAATCTGAAGTTGAAGTGCTAGAACTTCCCTGGTATAATATAGATGGGGGTCCAAAGGCTTAGAGGGATTGGAATGTTAGGATGGATTTATCATGCATCACCTGCTCACAATCCCCAGGAATGTAAAGAGGACATAAATTTCACCATAACTGTGTGAGGAACATGTGAGAGCAGCTCCATCATGCTTGATGAAATCTGTGGTCACTTTTCTCCAAAGGTCAGATATTACTGTGGAAATGCTGCCCCAGATCTTGGATCCCTAAACACTGTGATGATGATCACATTCTGGCTTGGCAGGAGCCAAGTGGCAGCACTTCATTGCCAAAGACAGGTGGGTGTGGCTACTGTAATGGACAGCAGTGTCACAGAAATAATCGGAATATTCTGATTTGCAGGGACCAATGGCACAGACTACTTGAACATGGGATTAAATAGATAATAAATATACTAAATTCTTACTGGATCTATATAAGTAGAATTCAAATGAACAAAATTCTAAAATGAATCACAAAAACAGAATCACAACCTTCAAACAATTCCCAGATATGAGGCACTTTTCAGACCCAGCACACAGTATAAGCTTAGTACACTTGGGGAAGGACCCAGCTACATTGCCCCAAATTTATGCTGTTAATTTTCCCCCAGGCTTCCCCAAAGGGATTTATGGCCTTTTACCAGGGTGATTTGCTTTGAGAAAAACCTAGATTATTGACTAGAGAAAACATTTTCAAATATATTTGTTTTATTTTGGTTTTAACAAGATGAATTTTTATTGCTCTCACTTCTTTAATAAAATTGCAAGGATAAGATTTATAATCCTTCTTATTTATGTTGGGATGATAGTTATGTCCCCCTTTACATTTCCTATTAGGGTTATTTGTGGGCTCTCTTTTTCGTTGTGAGTCTAGTTAAATATTAGTCTGTTTTATTGATCTTTTCAAAGATCCAACTTTTGCTTTGTTGTTTCTCTCTATTGTTTTTTATATGCTGTCATTTATATCTGCTGCAATATTTATTTCCTTCCTTCTGCTCCTTTTGGTTTTATTTTGCTTTTCTTTGTTCTAGATCCTCCAGTTGTGAGGTTTGGTCTATGATTCAAGGTATTTGTTCTTTTTTAAAGCAAACATTTAGAACTATGCATTTCCCTCTCAGCACTGCCTTTACTGCATCCCATAAGTTTTGGTATGCTGTGTTTTCATATGCATTTACTTCAAATTATTTTCTAATTTGCCTTGTGATTTTTCCTTTCACCCATTGAGTTTTAACAATGTGTTGTTTAATTTCCATATATTTGTGAATTTTCCATTATACCCTCTTTCATTGATTTCTAGCTTCATTCCAAGGTTGTAGGAGAAGATTCATTGTATGACTTCATGCATTAAAATTTATTGACACTTTTTTGTGACCTAACATGTCATTGTTCCAGAGAATGTGCACCAGAGGGGACTGTGTAATTCATTTTGACAAAGTTGAAAATCAATTCATTAGTGGAAGGGTAGGTTTTTCAATAAATAGTGCTGGAGCAGCTGGGCATCCATAGGAAAAAAAAATCAATATCAACCTAAATCTTATGACTTTTAGAAAAATTTATTCAAAATTCACCAGAGTCTTAAATGGAAAATGCAAATGTATACACTTCTAGAAAAGAATAGAAAAAAAAATCTTCAGGCTCTCAGATTAGAAAAACAATATTTATATTTGACACCAAAAACAACTTTTCAAAGGAAAATTTCATATATTGGACCTCATAAAAATTAAATATTTTGCTTTCTGAAAAAGGATGAAAAACAAGCTACAAACTGATAAGATATTTGCAAACCACATATATAATGAAATAGTATGTAGACTATACAGAACTGTAAAAACTTAACAGTAAATAGAGAAATCCATTAGAAAATGGGAAAACATACTTGAATATGACACTCTTAAAAATATAGGTGAACCTACAATTATTCTCAGTTAAAAAAAATTAATGATGACCATGTTCTTATTCCTTTCATGGAGGCTCCAACAATCACCTTGAACCATAAAGTGAATCAATGCTAGAGGACATATTCTGAGGTAGCGGAGCAGAAAGTTTGGAGCATGGTTCCCTGATGATACCATGAAGCCACCTTTAAATCTTATCCTTGCAATTCTCTTAAAGAAAGGAGAGCAATAAAAACTGATCTTGTTAAAACCAAAATAAAACAAATACATTTGAAAATGTTTTCTCAAGTCAATAATCTAGGTTTCCAACTTGAGAAATTAGATAAATAATAGCAACATAAATTTGAAACAAGCAGTTGAAAGGAAATAAGATTAAAGCAGGAATCAATGATATTAAAAAAAAGAAACTTATAGGAGAAAAGCAATGCCTCTTCTCTTTTGTTTTTTTTCTTCTGTTGTCACACCTTTCTCATGTATACTTCTTTTTTCTTCTTCCTCCTTATCTTTTAAGGGCACATATGATTAGATTAGGCCCACGCAGGTAATCCAGGATAACCTATTACTACCTCATGGATAATTATTCTGAGTTTTCAAAGACATTTTCTTTACAGAGAATTTATGTCAAAGATAGCACTATTATTAAGTGGCCCTTTAGAAGGGAAGAAAAGAGGCAGCATTTTATACACAACAGCATTCATCCAAAATGAATTGAGGATATATCTGTTGGCAGTGAAGTAATGAAAAAAAATAATCTAAAAACATATGACTTTAAGACAAGAATACTAAGAATAACATAGAAATATGTATAAAATAAATTGGTTGAGACAGATAGGGGTTTTCTATTTTATGATGTACTCTGCCAGGAACATACAAATGAGAGAGCTAAATCTACATGTTTCTTTAGGGAATATAGTTTGAGTAATTTTACATAGGGACATGGTAGGTTAAATACATAGGCTTCCAATATTTACCACTGCTTTATAATCTCTGGATTTTGGCAAGAGTTAGAAGTAGGACACAGTGGTAGTCATTCAAATGCATTGTATTTATTTATCCATTCAGTCATTTATCATTCACTCAACAAGCATTCATTATCCACCTACTGGCCATTCTATGCTGTATAATCAGAGAAAAATGCTAGCAAATACAAATTTGAAGGTTTAAAAGCTTGGACTCTCTTCATAGATTTTAATGGAAAGATATGATGCAAATTGCTACTTTATATATGTGATTATTTTTTGACATGTAGCCTTTGAGGTAGATTGATTTGCCTAGTATATATTCATACACAGTACATTTCAGGCTACATATCTAAAAGTTCATCAGAAAGCAGAAATGATTATTTTGTTAAAGGGGTAATCTAGAAATTTAAATGTTTCTTTAACTGTGTTACAAATGGTTAAAGCAATAACATTTAAGCTGAACAATGCTATTTTTTAAGTAATAATTTTCTTAGTGCTTCTATAACATCCTTGTTCCTAAGACTGTATATCATGGGATTAAACATTGGAGTCACTATGGTGTAGAAAAGAGAGAGCAGTTTGTCAGTTCCTGCAGAATGATTGGATTTGGGCCTTAAATAGGTGATGGTAGCAGATCCAAGGAATAAAACAACAACCAGCAGGTGAGAAGAACATGTGGAGAAGGCTTTGGACTGTCCTTGGGCTGTTGGCAACCTCAGAATGGTGGATATGATTTTGCTGTAGGAAGTAAGTGTCAACATAAAAGGGGATGCAACAAACAACATAGCTACTAAATAGACAGATACTTCATGTGCAGAAGTGTCCCCACAGGCCAGCCTGAGAATAGGAGGGATGTCACAGAAGAAGTGGTTAATTTGGTTAGAGTCACAGAAATGCAGAGAGAAAATTTGACATGTTTGCCCTATCTGCACAGGGATTGAACCAACCCAGGAGCCAGCTGCCAGCTGGATGCACATCTTTTGGTTCATGACTAGAGGGTAATGCAAAGGGTTACAAATGGCCATGTAGCAGTCATAGGACATCACAGCCAGGAGGAAACATTCAGCAGTTCCCAGTACAAGGAAGAAGCACATTTGGGTTGCACAATTCAGCACAGATATGCTTCTATCCTGAGTCCAAAGGCTCACCAGAATCCTGGGGAGAATGACAGACACATAACAGATCTCCAAAGAAGAAAAATTTGCCAGGAAAAAATACATGGGTTTCTGTAGTACAGGGTCAAGCCTGGTTATTATTACTATAAGGCTATTTCCAACTATAATAATTATGTAAACCATGAAGAAAACTCCAAAGAGAAACTTTTGGAGATTTTGAAAGTCAGAAAATCCCAGGAGTACAAATTGCATCACCGTGGAAACATTGCCTTCTGCTATTTTCTTTTTATATTTCATCTGTAGGAATGATTTAATCAGAAGCATGAGTTACTCCACTATTTTTGGCTTTGTTTTTCTCATGTATAAACTGAGGATGGAATTCCTTCTAATTTTTCAAACTCTGTACAAGAAAAAATTACTATAAATTCCTGCAATTCTACATGACAATAGCAAAAATGAACCATGTCTTTTTTTTTAAATCTCTAAAAGGATATCATATTTCCTTGTTTCTGGTGATTACACATGTGATTTAAAATGCTATCTGTCTGAAGATATTTTGAATATATTGAATATTTTGGAGACTCAGAATCTGAATTTATGTTCAGTTGTAGTAATTACTCCATTCTCTCAGTTGGTTTGCTTCCCTAATCCTGATTATGATTTTGACATTATCAATTAAAATTAAACTTTTTGCACTAATAAATAGTTTGAAAGCCATTTAAAAAAATTCTGTGGATGAAGCATTCAAATATTTTTAATAAAAATATGATGGTTTCCCATAGTATCTCTGAAGTGTTTAGCATTATGCATATCTAGACTAATTTAGTATAAAAAATGAACTCACCACCAAATGTTATAGTATGCCATTTAATATTTTAAAATGTGCTTGCAAGTGAATGGATGGGATGTAAAATCAGAAGTCATACAGTTAACACAGATTTTGTAGTAAGAGGAAAAAGAACTCTAAGTCATAGTTCCTGTCCAGGGGAGCTCAAGAGATCAAAATTAGTTTCATTTAGCATCTGTGCTCAAGCAAGCAATTTTAACCTGAACATGCAAATCTTTATTCTGAATTACACACCTATTCTATAAAAGGGGCACAAAACTATAACTCATCTATCAGAGGTTGATAAATCATCCATATTCTCATTAATTGTTTTTCTGCTGGCCCCATCTGTGCAATTCATTCTTTGCCTTGCATACATGTGAATGTGTGCACAACATGAGTGTATTGGGGTGTGATTGTCAATCTTTATTTTGCACTTTTTTTTATTTCTCCATGTAGATTAGATGCTTCTTATGGTATTTTACGCAACTTTTTTATACAATGCATATTATATTTGTCCTATAATATCTAGTTTACAACTTCTTGGAAAATTTACAACTAAGTCAAAATTGTTGCTTTTCTGGAATTATTTCCAATGTGTAAGAAGCAACTCCAATCCAAATACAAAACCCAGCCTCCATCCTTTTATAAAATAAAACATGCATTAAATGTGTATATATAAGTCTCTGATGGTTATTGACTTCTGATTGTATTCCACTGTGGTCAGAGAATGTGCTTTGAATAATTTAAATTTAAAAAAAATTGGTATATATGTGTTACATCTTTTCATTCAACTTTACAGAAGAAGCAGATTACCTGATTGTTTTCAGGACATGGTGGATTACAACTATATTATGTGTTAACTAATTTGAAAGCCAATAGAGTCACTGCACAAAGGAGAAAAACCTATAACATTTGCTAAGGACATTAAGGGTAGGAAATGGTCAAGAGTTCAGTTTCAAATCTGTAGACACAAATGGGACAGGAGTGACAGTCCATGGAAACTTGGGCTGTCTGAGAATTTTCTGTGACTGAGAAAAGCTAAGCCAAATAATTTCATTTTCCATCGACAATATTTCAGACTAAATACTAAAGTTCTAAAGGTATATAACTTTCTGCTATCATTATCTAATACAACTCTCCCAATGAAAATTTGACTGTAGGGAATGTTAAAGATGCTATAACTGAAACTTAAAGATGGTCAGAAAATAGTACCTAATAGGCGACATTGTAAGATACAATTTCAAGTCTCTAAGACTACAAATCCCATGATTTACTTTCACTACAATATCCTCCAAATTTGTAACTATGTTTTATTCACTTATATAATTTAACCTAGAGCCTAATACATGGAAAATGATCAACAATGTTTGTTGAATGAATCTCAACATATTATTAGACCAGCTTGTATCATGTACCACACCTTTGATGATACAACCATTGCCCTTAGAATTACTAAACTCTTTACTGTGTCTGCTATTTTCATAAGCTCTTCTCTCATTCTTGGATTCCTCTCTGCATTATTCCCCTCTGTCCATGCAGGATAATGCGTTTGAAAATTAAAGTGAAATTTGCTGTAAAAAACAATTAGGAAGTAAAAGCAACAGCAGCAAAACTTTTAATCAATTTTTTAAGAATAAATGAGTTCATTCAACTTTTTATTTCCTCAATTTTTATCTTACAAAAGGGAACAGCAATTGGGTGAATATGAAATGAAATTATTGGTATGAAACCATTTATAAAGTAAGAAATAAAATTATTCTAATCATATCCAAATTGTGTTCACCTTGTAAGCACAATCATGTAAAAAATAATTCTCAAAACTTGGAGGTGGTTTTGCTGAGTTCTGGAAACTTTTAGAAACTACTATTTACACAATTCAAGAAGAAAATCAGTAGTTAGTTCAGCTACATGATGACACCTTCATTTGTTCAAATACTTCATGTTCATTTTTCTGTCACCCCAGTGAAATCATGACTCTGATGTAGTGATTGGGTTGTCAGCTACTGAATCTATCATGGTGGTATATTATTGCTGATATTCAAAGCAAGTTTATAAAATCAAATTGAAGGCAGGAAATAAAAAACACAAATTGGTAATTGAGAAATTGACAAATGCGATTGTGAAGACTTTTTTTTTTTAACTCAGTGAGATTTATCTAATGATAAAAATGAAAACAGGTCATATTTCCCTAAAATTTTCAGATTCATTTTTCATGTAAATTTAACTCTTAACATCCAAGGACTTTCTTTGATATCAGCAACATATACACAAATTCAATAATGCACTATAGTCTCATGCTCATTAGTTAGGTATAATTTGATTTTAATGAAATATATTCCCCAGATTTAATACATGTAAAACAAATCCATGCTTAACATATGTCATCACACTATGAATGTTAGCCCTTATGATGATGATAATGGTAATAATCTTTGACATACTGGTCCATTATATTACAAAGTGCTTCTCATTTGTTCTCATTTTATGTTAAATCATGTAAGTCAGAAAACTACAAAGGCTATATGAAACAGTGTTTGAAATTTTTAAAAAGTCAGTAATTTATTTTTTTATTTTCTGGAATTGAATGTTCTTTGCTAATGCTTAAAAATGCAGATACAGACAAAAATAAATTTAGTATTGGACAGAAATAGTTCAGGCTTACCTGTTTGTATTGAGGGAAATTTCATGCTTACCTTTATTGATTGAGGTAAAAAGCAAAGATAAAATGAGAAAAAAAGTGTTTCTTTTAAATGTTAGATAATTTCTTTATTGAAACAGATGCTGTCATCTTCTAAAATATATTCTGCTACAAGAACAAATAGTGCTTTTTAAGCAGGAAAGATTATCTGCCCTGGGGATCATGTTCTTTTTCCCATGTTAATTTCTAATTGAACTAAACCATTCTGCTTGCCACTCAAAGAGTTTGGAGCAACAAAAAAATGTAACTGGCCAAACCACTTCTAATGTATTTTCTGTGTTTCTTCATGTAACTCTTTTTTCCTCTTAAAGTTCCATGTAATTTTGGTGTTTGAATAAACTGACAGTCCAAGTTAAATTATTTAGTGTGCTACAGAAAATATAGATCCTGAGTCAAATAAACATCTTTCCCTTGGTCTCACACGGAAGTTGAAGTTTTGAAACACAGTCAATATTGCCCTTTACCTTTTGGCCTGATTTCCCTTAATCCTAAACAGATCCACTTCATTTGTATCTCTAATTGAAGTCTGAAACTCTTTTTCAGCTTTTTTAATAGTTGCTATATGGGGTAGTACTGACATTCATAGCTGTTGAGCTCTAGCTCTGTGTTTAAGGTATCACATAGATACCTAAATTTCCAGAGAATAACAAGGTTATACACAAAGAGCTGAGCATCTCAGAATTTGGACATAACCATTACAACTCAGGAATAGGTGGGACTGCTTTTAGAGCATACAATCTAGAAAGCTTGACAATAAGCCTTCCCCTGATAACCTGTGCTCTAAGATGCAGTTCTCACAGTTTATACATTATAGTTAGTCCTTATTAGTGAGACATTATAATGTTTGTCCTTTTGTTTCTGGTGTACTTCACTCAAAATGCTGTCCTCAAGATCCATTCACTTGGGTGTATGTCTCACAAATCCCTTCTTGCAGCTGCTCACAATTCTATTGTATGCATACACCACAGTTCACCATTCTGTTCCTCAGTTGTTGTACCCTCAGGCCATCTCCATCAATGCAAACCATGAATACTCCCACCATAAACACCGGTGTGCAAATGTCCATTCATACCCTTGCTCTCAGAAAATCCAATATATATCCCATAATGAGGTTGCAGGACCTTATGGCACCCATATACTTAGCTTCTTGTGGAACCACCACACTGTCCTTCAGATGGGCTATACTATTCCATTTCCCCACTTCCTATAACTCTTGATGCTAACTTCAAATGTGTTCCATTTGAATCTTGGTAATAGAGACTCAGGTCCCATATTGAAGAGTAGTTTTATGATATATTATTCAGATATACCTCACAAGTCCTGGCAAAATAAGAACTTTGTTTTAATAGAGAACGAACAGTGGAAGAATTATAAGCCACATGTTCAAAATCACTAACCTTTATTATATGGCCAATTGAATTTCTATGTGTCAAATATTTCTAAGAATAAAGAAATTATTACACTTTGGTTGCATACTGTCCTAATTTTAAAAGAATTTGAGAAAAGGAATATGTCCAGTTTAAGCCACAGGGATTTATTTGTATAATTTGAGACTGGTGGACTCACAAAAGTTTTAGTCAATTCAAGGAAAAACAATTAAGAAAATTAAGGGAAAATTTACATTTGTAGATAAAATATTAGTTATGGTACATTAATTTCATCAATTGATCCATTGAACTCAATTATTATGATGCTAAACACTTCCATTTTCAAATGATGGGGGACACACAGGCTGCTATAAGTGCATCCTGTAAAAGCACAAAGAATATTGGCACATTAAGGAAGTTCTGCCCACTTCCACACTAAGTTTATCCATATATTCCCCCTGTTCAGATCTTAGAACTTTATTCTGATAATAAAATCTAAGTTTGGAAACCTGTTGTAGGATTTTATGTGAAGGATATGCTTCCTCCCTGAGTCAATTTGTGCATAATTGTTCAAGGTTGAATCAATTGGAAATTCTTCCCTAAGAATTTGAATCTTAAAAATAGTGTTAATAGAAACAGAAAAGTAGTTGGAATTCACTTAGTCTATGAGGCATTATATGCAGATACTAAAATCTTCCATTGTCATTCTTTTGTCTAGTATTTCAGTTTCACTTTTGTCTCAATGAGATTACCATATTTATTTATTTTTTCTTTTTATTTGGGGTTATTTCAATTGTTGAAACCAGAAGAATGGGGGAGAAACATACACTAAGAGTTTTGTCAACAGAGAAATAAGAAACAGCTACAAGGCAATAAAGGCATTTATTTGGGGTCTTAGAATTTATTTGGGGTCTTAGCAATTCATGCAGCACATATTCAGGTACCAACCCAAATTGTATCCTGCCTTGGCATTTCCAGGCAATGTTTTTTAAAGGAAAAGAAGATTACAAAAGCTGTTTGCTGTTGGTGAATATTTGGGATATTCCATTTGTCCTTCAGGTTAGAAAGTAAACAGAGCTCTTTATCTTGTGGATTGTTTATGGTTTCCATATGTCCTTAAGGTTTTCAAGTACATTGTTCCTTGGGCTTTACACGCTATGGCAGTTTGTGATATATGTCTGAGACCTGCACAAGATTAGATCTCCCAGAATGACCTGCCAATTCCATTTGAAATCTCTTAGTCATAGAAACTCTTGCTTTGTTTGCTTTCTTTTAATAGTTTTTACATTTCCATTGATTTCATACAAATTTAAGAAATTACCTAAATTTTCTATGCCCATAGATATATTGCACATATTAATTAGGATTATTTTTTACAAAGTACTTAGCTTATTATCTAGACCATAGCAAGTAAATGCTAAGTAAGGGTGATCTATTGTGGGAATAAATTATTTTTGTGATTATTGAGAAATGTAAGCATTGAGAGCATCAGAAATTTATAATTACATGGGTTTAAACTAAGATGTTCTATAAAAGATGCAAAAGTCTCTTAAGTTAGGTAGAAGTTTCTTTGCTATGAAAAATTCAGTAGAAGGTCTAACATTGCTGGAACAGTGACATCATTCTCAACATGAATCTTTCACTTCTATGTCAAATTTGGCTAGATGTGCCTCAACATTTCCCAGACAACAGAAAGTGGGGAGGAGGAGACCAGGTAAGACAGACAAAGAAAAGCACTTACTTTATTCTTTTTCAGTTGTACAAATTGGAAATATCATGCAAAAATTCCAGTCATGCCCTGTTATCTAAATTTAGTCACAAAACCACACAAAGCCAGAAGAGAGTCTAGAAAATTACTCTAGCTGCACTCCATGTGAGCAGTTAAGTCTTTCTCTACCAGTAAATAAGTTACTAATGAATATCAGTTGAAACTAATGGTTTTTCACCATTAGCGTCTTTCCATCCATCTAACTATTCATTTGTCCAATACTTTCCCTGAAGAGACTATGCCTGAATGCTCAAAACCTAAAACTCCAAGTAGTCACTTCATCTAGCTTAGAGTCAAGTATCTACATCCAGTTAATTCTGTTTCCTTTTATTCTAGAAGTTAGAATGTTTTTCCATAACTAGCCACATCCACAATAAACATGGCCACACAATTACAAAATAAAATAGGGAAGATTTTGAGTTCATAGGAATTAGAAATAAATTCATACATGTATAAAGATGAATGCATAGATGGAAGGACAAATATGTCAGAAACACTAATAGACACAATGATCATGCATTCAAAGTTCTCAACATGCAGTGGTTCTATTATTACTCACCAATTTTGATTACTATCATTTCCTGATTTTTAAAATTTATCCATTAAAACACTTATGTAGTATGATCTCATTTTGTTTATAATATTCATTTTATTAATGGCTATGAATGGTGAACATTTTATCATGTGATTATGTATTTGCCTTCTGTATAGCAGCTTTAGTGAAGTGTCCATTCAAGTCTTTTGTCCATTTGTTAATTAGTTTGTTTCTTCTCCTAGTGCTGAGTTTTGGAATTTCTTTATAAATTTTATATACATTCACTCTGTTGGATGTGTGATATGAAAACATTTCCCTCAGACTGTACCTTGCTTTTGTAATCCTTGGGCTTCCTTGGCTTGTGCCTCTGCCTTGCATCATATGGAGATGTCCTCTCTTTATTCTTCTGAGTTTCACTGACTTCTGGCTGCTGGATCATCCCCAGGCTTTTTCCTTATAAAGCCTACAGCAGTAGGAAAAACCCATCCTGATTCAGTTGGCCACACTTTAACCAAAAAAGCATATCTTCAAAAGGTACTATTTACGCACAAACTATTTACACAACTATGGGAATAGGATTAATATTAAGGACACATTTTTTTTCTGAGGTACATAATTCTACCTATCACAATTTCTTCACTGAACAGCTTCTGCATCTTTGTCAAAAATCAATTGCCCAACTTCTGGAATGGCTGGATAAGCAGTTCAGCAAAAGATAAAACTGGACAAAATTGTTTACTACAATGACCAAAAATCAGGAATTTGACCAAAGACATTTAAAAATTGTGAAATGTTTAGTCTTGAAAATAAAGTCTACCTCAATAAGAACAGTGGGGAGTCAATTGCTTTTCAGCTGAGTATTCTTCCATCCCCCACTAAGATACATGGAGGAGAAAACTTATCACAGTACAGGCCATGAGAAGTGGCATCTCTGTTAAAATTACTGGAAGAGCCTCACTTTATTTTTAGCAGAACATGGGCAATTTCATGGCTAAGGACATGGTAAAAAAATATGATAGCAATCTCATTGGCAAATAATCAGGCAATAACTGTATTACAACTAGCCTAAAGTCTCAGTGAGGTTCAGAAGAGAACAAACAGGAATTTGTTGCAAATTCTGGGGAATGAGAAACTTAAATAATGCATTGATAATATTCCTTTCACCCCTGGTGTCCAAGACACCCTGCACATTCAAAGACTGCATATACACTTAGGAGGTACCAGGGAGGGTGAAAGCAAATCATTTGTCCTTGGTTGAATGTGACCTTGTGAATTCAGAAAATAAAATTCAGAAAAGTGTATATTAACTGCCTTCCCCAAGTCACACACTGATCCATAATAAAGAGTAGAAATCTTTCTGGCTTCAATGTGTTTAAGCATGTCTGGCCAGTCACTGGTTGATCAGAAGCTATGGTGTTCAGGGTAATCTTGAATTAAAAAGACTTAAAAATAAAAACAAAAAATAAATAAAACCTGGGCATAGACATAAATGGCTTCATATGGTAAAAGAATCAAACTACTCAGAATTAACCTGTGCAAGTCATTAAACAGGCACACAAACAGCAACAACAACCAACTATAGAGGGAGATAAAATCCTGATTTGCCACATTATCTAAAATATTCATTTTTAATTAAAATTTTTGAGGCCACCAACAAACCAAGAAAGTGTGATATACATATACATGTACATATACATATATACATACATATACATACATACATACAGATAGATAGATAGATAGATAGATAGATAGATAGATAGATAGACAGGCAAACAACAAAACCAAACAGAGCACATTGAAACTGTGTTTGAGGAAAGCCAGTTGGACCTAGAACATAAAGACATAACAGCCACTAATTTAAATACTCCCAAGGAAGTAAAGGAAACTTTGTTTAAAGAATTTAAGTAAGAATAATTAAAGTAAGTCATCAAATAGAAATCAATAAATATATAGAAATTATTTTAAGAGGCACATTCCAGATATAAAAAATATAATAACAAATGAAAATTTCACTAGAGATCCTCAACAGCAGAATAGAGATGGTTGAAGAAAGAATTAGCCAACTTGAAGATAGACCCATAGAGATGATATGAACTTAAGAATACAAAGAAAAGACAATTAGAATAAAATTAAACAGAGTTGGAGAAATCAGTGGAATACTTTATAGCTCAGGAAAATACATGCATCGAAAGTCCCAGAAAAAGAAAGGAAGAGAAAGGGACAGAAAGTGTATTTGAAGGAAAAGTTAACAAAAAATTCCCCATATTTTATCAAAAAAATGAAGATACACATAACAAGGGATTGTACATAGACACATCATATTTAACTGTTGGATGCCAAAGACAAAAAAAATGTTCAAAGCAACAGGAAAAAATGACTAACTTCTCATCAGAAAAATTATAGGGCAGAATGCAGTTGGCTGACATATTCAAATTACTGACAGAAAAACAAGTTTGTGAAACAAGAGTCCTAAATCCAATAAGACTCCTTCAAAACAAAGGCAAAAACATTGACCTAAACATTGTTAGATCAACAATTCTTGAAAGCGTTTGTGGCTAGAAATATGCCCCACCACAGGAGAAATAATAGAGAAAATCCTTCAACTTGAAATGGAGTGATACCAGAAATTAACTCAAATTTCCAAAAAAATAGAGCTCTGGTAAATGTAAATACATAGACAATCATAAAATATAGTGGAAATATGTATTTTCCTTTTTAAATGATTTAAAGGTGAATATTCAAACAATAATTTAAAAAATAATAATTAAAATCTCTATTTTTGTACATATCATGTCCAAACTTACAGAAATAAAAGATCATAAAGGAATGGATTGAACAACTTTATAACAACTGATTATGGCTTAGACAAATAGGGAACTTTCTATAGACACTAAAGTACTCCAGAATTGAATACTTTCATAGAACTATAACAAGTAAAGTAAGGCTGAATTTGTAATTAAAAATACATGCACAAAAAATGCCAAAGTCTATGAGGCTTCAGTGGTGAATTCCAACAAATACTTAAAATGAAATAGCAACAATCCTCACAAAATCTTCCCCCAAAAATTGAGGATTGGTAAAAATATCACAACTAATTATGAGATCAGTGTAATTCTGAAACCAAACCTAGACATGACAAGAACAGAAAACTACAGATCAGTATCCCTGACGAACATAAATAAAAACTCAATGAAAATATTATGATCCAAACTCAACAAATATGAAAAGGATTTGTAAACAATGACTTAATTGGAAATTTATCAAGTTCTAGAAGATACTGTTAATGTATGAAAATCAATGTAACATGCCATCTTAAAGGTAAGGGCAAGAACAATCCATTATCATCTTAGCAGATACAGAATAAGCACTTGACCAAATCAAATATGTCCTCATGATACAAAGTCTGAACAAAAAAGCAACAGATGGCAGCCTTCTCAACTCAATAAAATGCATCCACAAATAACCTATAGGTACATGGTATGCATAAAGTCTCTGGAAATTATCCTGAAAGCATACAGAAAATGGAGAAGCATTTTTGAAAAAATTCTACAAAATCTTAAGAACATTGAGAATCAGTGTTATTTGAGGCACAACCCACTCCCTCCTTGTACCCTCTAGCCATGTTTTATGAACAATCTCTGGGAACTCTAATGGGATGCTACATTCAAGAAGAATGGCTTCCACTCCCCCTAACTCCCACTCTAACACAATGTTTTAAACTTTGGAGAGGCAAGTCACCACATTTCTCATATTTCCAGGTGTAAGTTGCTGAAGCTCTTTTCTAGGAAGAAATGGATGAGAGGGCCAGAACCTCCTTCTTTCACCCAGCACTCACCCCCAGTCATAGGGCAGAAGCTCTATTCCAGAAGTGACAGGCTAAGAACACTGGGTCCTGATCACTACTGCCACAGGAAATTTTCACAGTCAATTATGAAAGAGGGGAGAGAAGTAAAGAAATAAAGAAATTTCAAGGGAATACTATTGTTCCAGTTTGCTAGAGCTGCCATTATGCAAAATACCAGAAATGGATTGGCTTTTAAGAAGGAGGTATATTAGGTTACAAAATTTACAGTCTAAGGGTCATGAAGATGTCCAAATTAAGTCATCAACAAGAGGATACCTTTACTGAAGAACGTCCAATGTTGTCTGGAACACCTCTGTCAGCTGGAAAGTCATGAGGCTGCTGTCTGCTAGCCCTCTGCTCTCAGGTTGGGTTTCAAAATGCCTTTCTCCAAAATGTATCTGGGCTTCTCTTGTTTAACTTCTTCAGCTCCTGTACATCTAAGCCTCTGGGTGTCCTCTCTTAGCTTCTCTGGAGCAAACTCTGAGCTAGCTTCTCCAAACATCTTCAAGCATCTCCAGATGTCAGCTCCCAAGCATTTCTCCAAGAGTCTTTGCAGCTTCTCTGAGCTCCTTCTCTCTGTGAACTCTCTTATAGGACTCCAGTGATTTAATTAAGATCCACACTGAATGAGTGGGGTCCACACTTCGATGGAACTAATTTAATCAGATGCTCCACTCTAATCAACTGACTATTCAGTCTGCCTCCACAAGATTTCATTAAAGAATATGGCTTTTCAGAGGGACTTAATATATCCAAACTGGCAAAACTATGAACAAATATATGCCAATAAATGTGCTCATCTAAATGAATGGCAAAATTCCTAGAAAGACACAAACCATAAATACTGACTCAAGAAGGACATAGAAAATCAGGATGCATCCATAACAAAAAAAAAAGTATTGAATTAGACAAATTAAATAAATAAATATGTATCTTCTCCACAAAGAAAACCATGACTCATTATGTTTCACTGGTAAGTTCTACAAATTCTTAAGGTAGGCATAACACTATACTTTCACAGACTCTTGAAAACAAAAAACAGAAAAGGACAGAATTATTCTCAACTTTTTCTACATGACCAAGATAATCCTTACAATAAACACCGGCAAAAACAACACAAGAAAAGAAAGCTGTATACCAATATGCCTTACAAATATAGATGAAGCATCCTCAACAAAATATTAGCAAACTTAACTGGCAATGTATAAAGTATTTTACACCAGGTCCAAATGGGATTTATCCCAGAATGCAAGGTTACTCTAACATACAAAACTAAATCAATGTAATTCTCCACATTAATGGAATAAAGGACAAAAACCTCATGAAAATCCTTGACATTACTTGGAATAGAAGTAAAATTCCCCAACCAAGTAAGAGTCATCAGTGAAAAACCACAGCTAAAACTGAAGCCGAAATCCTAGTTAATGGTGAAAGACTGAACGCTTATATTTAAGATCAGAATATTTCTCCTTAGAAAATACACATATTGCAAACAAGCACATGAAAATATTTTAACATCATTAGGCAATAGGAAATTTCAAATGAAAGTCACAAGGATATGCTACTTCACATGCAGCAGGAATAACAATAACTAGAAAAAAGACAGATAATAATCATTAAGGAGTATATGAAATTATTAGGACCTCCAAGTGTTCCCAGTGTGGATGTAAAAAGCAGCCACATTAGAAGGAATGTTGGCAGTTTCTTGCAGTATGAAAAATAGATTTACCTATTATCCTGCAATGCCGCACACACACACACACACACACACACACACACACGTAAACAGAAACATATATCTGCACAAAAGCATGTACATGAAAGTTCACAGAAGCATTATATATGTTAGCCATAATATGGAAATAACTTAATGCCTATCAATTGATAATTAGGTAAATAAATATAATTTAAACATATGAAGGAATAATATTCCACATTAATAAAGGAATAAAGTAGTGATGTATGTTACATTATGAACATTCAAAACATTATGCTAAGTGAAAGAAGTCAGTCAAAAATGACCAAATGATTAAATTTACATAAAAGTCTTACATAGGCACATCTATAGAGACAAATGTAGATGTGTTGGCTAGCATGCAGAAAAGGGACAGTGGTGATGCTAGCACAACTATTTGAGTATACTAAAACCATTGAATTGTATAGTTTGAATGAATGATTTTGTTTTCATGAGAATTATATACCAGTAAAGAAAGTAAAACCAACTGTAATAAATCAGTGCAATTAGCAATGAAGAATCCAAAAATGAAGACAAAAAGACAGTGCTATTCAAATTAGTATGAATGGATAGAATACTTATAAATAAATTTAATAGAAAAGTGAAATACTTGTACCCTGAAAACTGCAACACAATGCTGAAGGAAATATTAAAAGATTATAAATAAGTTGAGAGACTTCTCACTTTCATGGATTCAGAGACTCAGTATTATTGGATAGTAACTATCCCCTGTATGACCTATAGATTCTACACAATTCAAATCAAAATCTCAGCTGATATTTTTGCAGAAATTGACAAGATGACCCTAGCATTCAAGTCACATGCAAGGACCCATGCATGAAAAACAAAAAGAGGAGGATTCAGAAATTCTGACACAAACCTTAATACAAAGGTACAGTAATCTGTAGAGTGTAATAGTGGAATAATATAATAAATAGGTTAATGACACCAAATGGAATGCCCAGAAATAAACCTGTGTACTCATGTCAATTGGTACTCAATAGGTGTCATGGCAATCTAATAGGAAAAGGGGTAGCCTTTCAACAAAACATGTTGGGATAAACTGGTTATATACAGGAAAACATGAATTTAGAATTCTATGCCATACAATAAACAAAAACTAAAATTCTATCATAGACCTATACATAAGAGTTAAAATTATAAAACTTTTAGAAGCATATTTTTGGTCTTGATTTAGGCAAATATATCTTAGATGCAAAAAGCATCAAAAGCACAATCTAGCAAAGAAAATAAATGACAAATTACACTTCACTTCACTGTGATTTGCATTGCAAAAGACAACATTGAGAAAGAGAAAGAGAAGCCACAGACTGAGAGAAAATATTGCAAGTCATATATTTGGTAAAGCATCTGTATTCAGTGTATATAAAATAGTTACAACTTGTGGTAGTTTGAATCTATTATGTCCCCCACAAAAACCATGTTCTTTAATTCAATCTTGTGGGGGCAGACTTATTAGTCTTTTGTTTAAGGTGGGATTTGATTAGGTTGTTTCCATGGAAATGTGACACACACAACTATAGGTGAGACTTTTGATTAGATCATTTCCATGGAGATGTGACCCCACCCATCCAGTGATTAGTTCACTGGAATACTTTAAGAGAGCTCATGGAGAGGAGAAGTTCAAAGAAGCTGAGAGAGACATTTTGGAGAGGCGCAGAGCTGACACAGACCCAGATGCTTGGAGACACTGGGAGATGCAGACAGTAGGATATTTGGAGGTGCTAAGCTAAGAAATGAAACCCAGATTTTGCACTGGAGAAGCTAAGAGAGGACCCCCAGATGCTTAAGAGAGAAATGCCTTGGGAGAACAAGCAAAGATGAACAGGAGCTGAGAGAGAGAAGCTAAGAGAGACAGAAGCCCTGAGACATTTTGGAGAAAAACATTTTGAAACCAGAAGTCAGGAGAAAGGAAGCAGCAGATGCCAGGAGTGTGCCTTCCCAGCTAACAGAGGTGTTCCAGATGCCATTGGCCTTTCTTCAGTGAAGGTATCCTCTTGTTGATGACTTAGTTTAGACACTTTTATGGCCTTAGGACTATCAATTTGTAACCTAATAAATCCCCTTTATAAAAGCCAATCCATTTCTGGTATTTTGCATAACGGCTACTCTAGCAAACCGGAATACCACTCAACAATAAAAACAAAAGAAAACAAAAATGAATGATTAACTTAACTAAAATGCTCAAAATATTTGAGAAAACATTTCACCAAAGATAACCAAATGACCAGTAAGCACATATATACATTTTCAGTATCATTTTTCACTATGAAATTTGAAATAAAACCAAACTGCATTACCTCTTCACACCACTAGACTGGCTATAATAAAAACAGCAAACAATAACAAGTATTAGATTAGGAAGATGTGTGGAAAATTGGAACACTTATACTTGCTGGTGGAAATGCAAAATGGTTCAATCATATTCGAGAATATTTTGACAATTCCTTAAAAAATCTGAATATATACAAACAGCCTCAAAAATCACTCCT